>NC_141685.1:1824324755-1824924755 GCF_964263255.1 Lissotriton vulgaris
ACACTTCTTACTGTGACCTGAGACACATGCATCTGTATCTGTGAAGGAACTGTGCAAATCAAATTCTCACCTGGCATTCAGGGTTACGCCTGCCTTGCTCCCAAGTTATGGTAGGCCAGACTTTAAACTCCAGTGAACCTTAGGTCATGCTGCATCGCTAGGGAATTTTGACAGCAAAAATGCATTTCTGCTACTTTAATGTTTTCCACATTAATGTATCCCCATACTTGAGTGCTACTTAAATATCTTCCACTTTAGTATATTCCCACATTTCAGGATTACTTGAATATATTCCACAGTAAGATTTCCACACAGCTCTGCAATACTTGCATATATTTAACATTTATATATGACCACAGTTCAGCTCAACATTATTATCTTGCATAATAATATATCCCCACAGTTCAGCACTACTTTTTTATCTTCCATATTAGTATATCCACACAGTTCAGCACTACTTGAATATCTTCCACATTAGTATATCATCACAGTTATTCCATACTTCTACATTACTATATGCCCATAGTATACCCAAACGAAATACGGCTCAGAATGTTCGACGCCTTATTAATGTCCTGGAGGATGGCACATATTGTAAAGATAATGCTGCCATTCTGGCGACAGATATTAAAAAGGCTTTTGACAGCTTAAAGTGGCCATATTTGTTCTACGTCATGAGGCGCTTCAGGTTAGGCTATGGTTTTGTGGAATGGACATTACTGTTATATAAACTGGCTACAGCAAGGGTAAGGACAGGGGTGGTGATTTCGGATACTTGCCCAGTAGGTTGCGGGACGAGACAGGGTTACCCTCTTTCTCCTCTGTTGTTTGCCCTAGCCATGGAGCTGCTTGCGGCACGGGCTAGGACAGGTTTGCATTAAACAGGGTTGAAAGTACAAGATCAAATCCATCATATTGCATTGTACGCTGATGATCTCCTTTTATTTATGGCGGACGCAGAGGGTGCCCTCCGCGCTGTGAAGGTGTTGTTGGACGACCGTAGCAAGATTGCCGGTTTGAGGGTAAATTGGACGAAGACTTGTTTATTTCCGGTGGTGAAACAGGCTGGGGGACGAGAATATACACAGCGGTACGATGGGAGCGACAGTGTCTGTCGTATCTTGGCACTCATATTTATCACACTCAAGCCGACTTGTTGGAGGGTAATGTGGGCAGGTCCATTATGTCGCTTAAGCGTTGTACGGAGTTTTGGGGTATGCTCCCGCTCTCGGTGGCTGGATGAGTGGCCATTCTCAAAATGGTAGCACTACCCAAGCTGTTGTATTCTTTTAAAACACTGCCGGTTTGGGTTCCGGCGTCGGTTTTCAAGCAGCTTCAGTCGATGGTGGTTGGGTTTCTTTGAGCTGGAGGACATCGGAGAGTAACCCTCAATATATTAATGAGACCACGATCGGAGTGGGGGCTGGCAGTTCCTGATTTCGAATCTTATTATCTGGCGGCGCAAGTGCAATGGCTTACTCAGACGGTGATGCGTGGGTTCCGCAGTGCTTGAGATGGAGTGGGATATCAACGGATGAGGCCGATGCTTTCTAAATTGCTTCTACGGCGGCCACTCCCAATCAATTCGGTGACTCGTGAGATGGGGACGTTTAAGCTCTGCTGGAACAGGAGTCACAGGCGAGCACAAATAGTGAGCCCATATGCCCCTTAAAAACCGCTGGCGGGATGTAAGGTTCTGCCGCATGGCGGCAACTGGGCGGCACTGGAAGAATGGGCGGACAGGGGTTGCTCACTGTAGGGGATCTGTATGACAATGGTACCATGATTCCATATGAGGTATTACGAGACAGGCATGAGCGGGCTCGGTGGGATTACTTATTACACTTAGCGCTTGTAACGGCCATCCAGAGGCATTGGAAGGGCGGACTTCAGGAACCGCCCATTTACAAGGTTTGTCAATATGTGGTCCTAGCTGCTGGCACCATCAAGGCAGTTACTTGCTTATATCGTTGAATGACGATTGAGCGACTGACCCCACTGGTAATGCTCCGACAGCGGTGGGAAGCGGATCTGGGCACCGAAATTCCTGAGAAGGTGTGGGAGGGGTTGCTAGAACGTGCATGGAAGATCACCCGGATTGCTCGTTTCAGTTGGTACACTTCTTCATTATCCATCGAGCGTACCTTACGCCTGAGAAGATTAATACATATTTTAATGTGGCTACGGCAATGTGTCCGCGCTGTAGCATCGTAGGGGCAGACTTCTGCCACATGATGTGGAATTGCCCTCACCTTGGTACATACTGGGAAGACGTGGCTGCCCTTCTGCATGCTATTACAGATAGAAATATAGAACCCACGATAGGTCTCTGTTTGTTGCACTGGTTTCCCCATACTGCTAAAACCAAAGTAACCAGTAAATTGATAGACCTGGGGCTTGTATTGGCAAAAAGAGAAATAACAACCCACTGGAAAGCCCTGAGGGGCCCTAGTTTTCAGAGATGGCAGGTTGAATTTAATAAATGGACAGCATGTGAAAGTCTGCAAATGGCAGCCCAAACTAAAAATGATAAGGGGATGGAACAGGAAAGGGCCTGGTAAACGCTAGTACAATTATTGCATACACCATACGATGACACTGATGGAGACTCAAGCACACCAGGGTCAGAGACTCCTCCCCGAGTACCTGTCCCTCCTTAGGAGGATGACTCCAATGTTTACTCCTGTGCCTTTACCTCTGATGGCATGGACTGGTTTACCGGATCACCGTGGTAGACTCAATTAACGTGGACATAATCATGACTTGTGGATAAACTTTATTGTCGAATTATTGTTATGTCTTTAGGGGGTGGAGAGGGATAAGTGGGTGGGTTTGGGGTTGCATTGCGATTTATATGATACAGTAAAATATTGATACTCATTATCGCTCAATGAAAATGACATATGTTTTGAATACTGTTTTATGCTCCAACTATTGACTAAGCGGATGTGGGGGAGTTTCCTCAGTAATTGGATCTTTACTGAAATGTGATATATAATGTGTAAACAGATATGCTATATATTGGTTTGGTTTATTGAAAACAATAAAAATATTAAAAAATAATAATAATTAATATACGCCCATAGTTCAGCACTGCTTGTAGAATCCACATTAGGGCAATAATGATGTTGAGTACTATTTGAATATCTTCCACATTCCTTTATGGCCACAAGTCAGCATTACTTGAATATCTTTCACATTATTTAATGCCCACAGTTCAGCACGACTTTGATATCCTCCACATCAATGTGTATGTTCCACATTAATGTATGCCCGTAGTTCAACACTACTTGAATATCTTCCAAATTAATATATCTCTGTGGCTTAGCACTACTTGCATATCTTCCACATTATTATATGCCCACAGTACAGCACTGCCTCAATATCTTCCACATTACCCTCTCCCAAGTTCAGCACTAATTGTATACCTTATGCACTGATGTATATCGCCATGGTTCAGCCTTACTTGATTATCTTCCACATTGATCTGTCCCCACAAGTCATTACTACCTAATATATTACATCCCCACTGTTCTGCACTATTTGAATATCTTCCACACTAATATATGCACACAGTTCAGTACTACTTGAATATCGTCCACATTACTAAACCCCCACAGTTCAGAATAACTTGCATATCTTCCACATTAATATTTCACCACAGTTCAACACTACTTGAATGCCCTCTGTTGCCCTGGGTTCTGCCCTTTCAGATGTTTTGCTCTTCTGATCACCTGGTTCTGAACTTTTTACTGTGAGTGAGTCTCAATGCTGTTGTCTCACCCACGGTTATCACCTGGCAAACGTACTGTGCGTGTTTACTGCAAGGGTCTGCCTTTCAAAATAAGGCCGTTGTGAAGGAGCAAGAGTAAGGGGCACTTGGCTGGTTACATGTGAACATGTGTGCACACACGTGTGCACAAGTTTGCTGGCTGCGCATGGGGGACTATTGTTATGCATAGCCCCGTAACAGTGCACAGGTATCCTAGCGCGAAGGGGACTCTGCAGGATTAGGTATTCACCTGTGATAGTCCTTTTAAGGGTAGTGTACACTTATTGGGAAAGTCATTGTACTTTCTTTTTTTGTTTAGTGGCAACCCATTATACACATAGGGAGGGAACTGCCTTAGAGTATAGACAGAACTGGAGTGTAACCTGTGAAGGAAAACCAAATATGCAACCTTCAACATGATAACTGTACATCTTATGGGTCATCCAGAGTTTTCATATTTTCATGTCTCAGATCGGGATCAGAGCCCAGACCTTGTGTCACCCTGCTGTGCCTAGTTAATTACATTTTCACCAGCATCAGGAACAAAGGCCACCCCACACAAAAGGAGCAATTAGCAGTACTTCCTCCAGCTCCTGTGGATGAAAGGAGTCGGGCCGAATGATCTCCATCACTCAGCTGTCACACAGTACCGGGAATGGACCTGCCTAAGCCTACTGAACAAAGGAGAGCGCCAAGAGTACTAGGGACAATTCCATGGGGGGCTCTCTTTGAAATTCCAGTGTCCAAGTCCCTAGCAGTGATGTCAGTGAGGGTGGAGGTGAGACCCCAGGAGCTGATATGGCCAGGGACTCCTGTATGATACCATCATGGACTGTCCCAGCATGCTATGCAGGTGTATTGGGACAGGGGTGGTGATGTGATGTGGCACCCTAGGAGTGGCCGGGAGTGCCGGTCTTCTGGACCCTTCCTCTCCCCTCTAAAAACTCTTGCATAAGGGGGAGATTCTCTCTTGCCTGTGGATGTTCTACTTACTTCACTGCTGAATCCTGGGACCTCCATGGAGAACTGGAAGGAGGAACCCCCTGACCCTCACTCAGGACTCAGGACTCTGTCCAGTTGACCCCAGGACCAGTTGGTCTCCCCAAGGGCCAGTGAAGCTGGCCCCCTTACACATGTGAGGACCAGTGAGGGGACGCCCTGGACTTTCCTGTGCCCAGCAACAAAGAACCAAAGGAGAATTGGCACAAGGCGCAAGAAGGACCAGCAATTTTGAGGACTGAACTGTTTTGGAGATCAGGAGTGTTGTTGTAACTGCCCTAGGGGATAGAGCTCAACACCAGTAGTAAACTGAGCGCAGGATCATCCACATCAGCCCAACGGGGCCTGAGTTATGGCATTCTGAAGCTTGGTGACCTTTGATCTATTTATTTTTCCTCTCTCAGAGCACATGGGGCTCAGTTGCCATACTTATAATTTACCCCGGGGTGGGCCTGGGTCTGGGAAATGGCACCAAGTAGCTTGGCTTCATCAGGTTGAGGGAGACAGCATGCACGTGGCCCCCTCCTCGTTCTACCACCTGGCCTGGGATCCCATCCTCCAGACAAATTTCGATGTTCGGACTGGGATCCCATGTCCAGAGCCCTGAGTGCCACAGCGATGCCGGGACACGTCATTTCGATTCCCCAAAGTCTCAAATATGGGGGGAGGTGCCGTCAAGCTCCCCCACAGAAGGTGGAAGGGGCGGAGGACCCCTCCCTGGGCCCCAGATTGTTCAGTAGGATGGGGAGATTGCTGCTGCACCCCCTCATGTGGTCTGCTCCCCCCGCTCCCCACGCCCATGTCGGGGAGGGGTGACAGGTGGCCGCACGCAAATTCACATCTGCCCACTGGAGTGGGCAGACACAAGTGAAGGCCGCCAGCTCCAATGATAGCATACGATCATGCTGTTGGCCGGGAAGCTGGCGAACACAGCCGGGGGTAGGCTTAGATGCCCTCCAATGGAGGCAATCTCTGGGGTGCCCAGGTAGTACCGGTCACCCCGATAAAAAAAGAGAAAAACACAGCCACGAACAAAAACATGGAGGAAAATATCAATGCAGCTCTCCCAGGCACAGCAGGAGAGCTGATTTTCAAGTATTTAGTGCTTCTCGGAGCCTTGCCCCATAATGCTTTGCCGGGTCTTTTATCTCAGTTACATTTCCGCCCATATCTTTGCCTTTGGTGGTCCCAGGTTGATTGGACCACCACCAAATTAATTAGCCTTCCTTCCATAGACATTCTAGGTCATCACCCTAACTTTTGGGGTACCCCAAAATGATCACCTTTCCTGCTTTTCGATGCTGTACATGTGGTTAAGCCTTCTAGAGGGGATGCGAGCCACAAATTCATGGAGATTTAATCAGGGAGACTTCACCAACCCAAACTCGAATTTGCATCTTCTCCCAGAAGCAACTCCATACACCGTTGTGCTGGCAAATGTCCCCTCTTTGTCGACATTGCGGAATAAGTCGTTGCAGTTATTGAACTCCAGGACTGGTATAACCAACACGCTTTTTTTGGAGTTTAAAATGGCACGAAGAATAGGTTGGGTGGGTAAAACATCTAAGTCATTACCTGTCAATTGTGTGGTTGTAACCTTTAGGTCTCCAAGTCTGGTGCAGTTTATCCTCGATAGGGATGGTATTCGGTCTATCATGGCGCAGGGCATAAATATCATACCATTGGGGTTCTTTTATCAACCCCCTAGAGACCCAAGGAATAATCCAGGGAGGGAGACATTCATAGAGGGAATAGTCAGCTTGGTTTTGCGGTTCCACTAAGTAACCGATATGACATCTTCCACTCATTAGAAGATATAGACTGATTGACTTACTTAAGAGTCCCTTCTTCAACCTATAAGTTTGATCAAAATGGCCACCGAGGTGACAAAGCGAACAAACACAAGATTACCCCCGACCAGGCCCATGCAGCAATATATACCCTTTCATTACACCCAGTTTTTACAGAGCAGGGGGAAGAAAGTAGGGGCACTATTAATCCGACCCCAGCTGTGTCTCCTGAATCTATTAAACTCACAAACATAGATGAGGTATCTCATAACATTAATGGATTATTATCTAGTACAGCAATACTAACTAGCCCCCTAGGCAATAGGGACATAGCTTTTTGCAATCCTGTTTCATGGAACATTAAGGGACTTTGCTCCAAGTTTATCAATCCCATTTGGTGCGACTTTTTATTAAACCATGACGGATTATTTTTTCAGGAAACGTGGGCTAAGGAAATAATTCACATTAATGGGCTTAAAACATTTCATAACACGGTTGTTAAGGGACTGAATGGAAGGGCAAAAGGAGGGCTTTCTACCTACATATCCAATAGACTGAAAATAAAAAAGATAGAGGTGTACATAGAGGAAACATATTACCAACTGATTAAATTCCATGTAGATAGCAAACATTGTATTGTAGTGACAACGTTTTACAATAACATTCTCCCCCCCCCCCCGCTAAAGTGGGGTTTGTAGTAAACAAATTGGGCAATGATTTGAAATCGTTATGCAGTGACAATACCAAAGATACAATGTTAATTTTGGGAGGGGAGTTTATTTGTGCTTTGTGCCCAGATGTTGGTGGGAAATTATGTGGTTTCACAAATGAAGATGGGAGCAGCAATACCCATTTTCGACACTCTATACTGGGGGGAGCTGTACAATGAAATGTTTTTTGTCCTTGATTTGGGTTTTGCAAATGAGCTATGCGCTACACCTGTTCCCATGCGTCAAACCTTCAATGCCAGAGGTCTATGCACTACTATTGATTACAGTTTATTGTCAAATAGCCATGCTTGCAGACTTCACTCTTTTTCTTTAGACGACATCTCACTGAGCGCTCACTTGCCATTGTGTCTTTCTGTATTATTGCCGATAAGTAAGTCTGACAAACATGATAAAGTTGGCCAGGATTTAGCAAATATTACAATTGATAAGATAAATGGTTATACACTGCGTTGGTCAATGGTGGATTCCTTAGTGATTACAAAACAAGTAGTAGCTAAATGAAAATCGGCTTTTGAAACTTGCCTGAGTGAAACTGCTGCCCCAGGCAGTATCTTATCCTCCTTCCAATCAATATCAGGTGCTGCAAGGGAAGCTTTATTATTTTCAGAACCGAAAAAAAGGAAAAACTCAGGGACGGTTTGATTCAAATTGTACGCAAGCATATACCAACTTAAAACATGGACTTCAATAGATCCCCAAAAATGCAAATGATGTGAGGCAGGCAAGAGCCAAATACAGGTTAGCAGTCAAGGAAAGAAAAACGGCCCTGAGAAATGAAGCTTGGGAATCCATGCACAAGGCCTCTCTAAGGGGAGATAGTTTGGCTTTTCTGGAACGCTGTAAAAGCACCTTTCCTGAACTCCGGAGGTGGTCCGACGATTGATATTGCCATTACTGAGGACCAATGGATCGAGCACTTCTCAACGGCGAGGGCAATAATGACATGCAAGAGAATAATAATAATCAAGGGGAAATTTTGCATGATTCTTTTAGCTACCTCTGCAAAAGGCTCATGGGCCAGATGGGGTCCCTGTAGACTTAAATCAAACATGACTTAAAGGGGTCCAATTATCACCCAGGTAATTAATGCCAGCTGCCTTGCCTCTTTTTTGACAACTTTGGTTGAATCCATTATTGTGCCAATCTTCAAAAAGGGGAACCGTCAGGATCCTGGATGCTACAGGCCCATTGGATTCTCTGACTAATGTAGTTTTATGATTGTCTACAAAAGCAATCGAATAAAGATGTTTCTGATTGATTGAACTCACCTGCTCTTTTTTCAGAATCTCCAGTAGTACTATATCACCAGATAAAAGAGATAATCAGATAATAAATATGTAAGATTTGCCTGCACCTTCAGGAGCACCAGGGCATTGTTCTTGTTAAAAATGGGATATAGACCGCAGAAGGAATGTAAAGCAAGAATTGTATTGCTATAGAGAATTCCAATCAATGTCTTGTTGTCATCTGGCCTTGCTATAAAGTGTTGTCCAAAATTTATATAAGTTGAAGGTGTTTAGTTTTCAGGTAGGGGAATCAGGGGAGTGTTTTTGTTGTGGCATGGTCAATTAACACCTTAGCTGCTTTGGAACGTCCAGCTCCAGTGCTGAACGTTCCATTGCGCAGGTGCAGCTGGAACGTCCAACGGCCGATGGCAGCACTCGCGAGGTAGTGGTGCCGTCGGCCGCTGGTATAGGCGCAGCACTTAAGAGGTTAACCTTACTATCTTATGGTACTTTGACATCATACTGTAGCATTACATATTCATAACTCTTATCGCATCTACGATAACATTCTAAATTGATACACAGGGCTATTTGAGAAATGCTGCACCTGATTAAACAAAGGGTCATTTTGCCAAGCACTGTCATGTCTACCCAGAGTTTCAGTACTTATCAACGGGGTCAAAACTTGCTCTCTTTTTTCCAGTCAGTACATGGGCAATATGTGTGTGAAGGTTACATATTGCACTGGACACTGGTCCAGCAGAACTACATATAACCCGGAAGTGCTGGACTTTAGATGAACTCTTACTGGACTTCAAAACCACGGCATTTGATCCATCAGATCTTACTGTACATCTAGCATAGGCCTTCATTGCTTTTCCTTTTCTTTTCTGCTTCTTGTGTGACAGCTGTTTCATAATTGGCTGTTTGCTCCTTTATGGGCTTACTTTTGTAACTCCTAAAAGAACAGCAGTAAATATTTCCGTACTAAGGGTGTCCAGAAACAAGACCTTTATTGCACGTTTGTAGGACTGACTCCGACCCGACTCATCTGACAAACCTAAGTTTTGGATACTTTGTAATGGCCATTATTCAAAGTCTGCATCACTGCAGGATCCTCCCCTAAGTCTGGCAAAATAACAGAGCAGTTAGACTTACATTTCAGCATTGGAAACATTTTCATAACTGCTTTCATCAGAACCTCCATTTTTCAGCCAATTGCAGCAATGTGAGGGGTCGTGACCTACAGAATCATGACTCAGATTTCAAGCTGAGCCGTCCAAGCGGAGGTAAGCCAGGGTTGTTTGCTCCAACTCAGAGAATTTATAGGACCCTTCTCTGCGAATGGCTCAACTTTATACTTCCCAGTATTCACCCTAAGGGCTAGAGCCGGGAGGCTTAGTTTGGAATTATTCAGGGAGGAAACAAGATTCCATGTAAATTCGTATTCAAATCTGATATTTGTATTATCTGTATGGCTAATACTTACTCTTCCAATCTCGGCAAGATATAATTCAATGCTCCTACTCTGAACCCTCTCCTAGGAGGGGAGGAAAGGGAAGCACAAATGGTTATGCTACGTTGAGAAATGTATAATTGAAAAGTAATGAGAGGATGCTTTAATGCACAAGAAAAAAAGATATTTATTGAAGGACGCTATCAAGAACAGTAGCATGTTTGTAATTGAAAGATATAACATCCCATAACCTTAGAAGGAAATCAGAAAAGAAAGTAGAATTTGGGCAAACAGGCACAATAGAGGGAGCAATATAGGGAGCAGGGCTGGCACATCTGACTTTTGTGCAGGGATCATTTTAAATGCCTGCTGAGATATTCACATAGGGTGCAGTTCATTTATAGATGCAGAGGGACGATATGTACTACTTAAAGGTACACTAGATGGAAGGCAATTAGTGTTGGGCTATTTATGCACCCCTAGTGTCAGTCAAGATGTGTACCTGGCCTGTGTCTCTGCTTGCCTTGGACTGGGTGGATTTACCATGGCGTGCTGATGGCGAATGTAACTGTGGCCTAGATACGAACCTGGAAAGATCATTACCCTAAAAGCTGATTCAATCATAGCTCCCTTATGTCAGTCCTGGGGAGAACCCTAACTCAAACCCGCACATAAGCGCTTTGGGGAACAATCTCTGCTAGAACATATCACGAACATAGGTCGGCACTAGGAGAGTTTGTATACAGAGCCACCATCGGACTCAGGCAAACGATTAACAGAGGCGTTTTGCAATTTAAAACAGACTTGTGAACTCTAGAGGGTCAAATACCTTCATGACCTGATTGATTCGAAAACCCGACCTTTTTCGAGAATAGGTGTTATGTTACCTGGAAGTTCTTCGATGGCGTGACTACTCCTCCTTTCTTCTTTCTTTCAAAACTTCACAATGAAGGAGATAAACCCAGCAGGCTCCTGGCGCGTCTTATTGAACCTGTCCATTTGTCAATTTACACACCTGCTGGGGATGCTGGGGATGCTGTGTAAACACAACCAGGGATTAAAACAGTCCTTTATGATTCCAACAAATATTATATATATATATATATATATATATATATATATATATATGCGTCTCTCTCTCTCTCTATATATAAAGATAGAGCCAACCAACTGGACAGGGATGACTATCTAGCATCCATTACTGGGGTGGTTACTCCTAGTCCAGTTGAGAGTGAGGTTGACACTCAATCTAATAACATTAGCCTCATAACTACCTTTAATGATGATCACAACAAAGTGAGAGGAATACTGAAGAAGCATTGGCCCCTTCTGAAGACTGATATCACCTTGGCGCCCCTCTTACCAGCTGAACCAGGTGTTGTGTTCAGAAGAGCTCCCTCTATGAGGGATATGTTGGTTAGATCCAGTCCGGAGGTGGTTATTAAACCTTATCGTATCTCCAACAAATGCGGTTTCTTTAAATGTATATCTTGCAGGGCCTGCAAATTTGGTGTAAACACCAGTGAGTATTGCTCTGCGTTTGACCCTACTCCCATTAAGATCAGGGATCATTTCACCTGCCGCACGGACTTTGCAGTATATGTGCTCCAGTGTACCTGCGGGCTCAGGTACGTTGGGAGCACCAAACTGCAGGCTTTTAACCGCATTCTACAACACCTACGGGCGGTGGTCAATTCGGATGGCAACTATCCGGTAGCCCGGCATTTCGAATTGGCCCACAATAAGAACTTAAATGAATTGAAATATTTCATCATTGATGCGGTGCCGAAAAATATCAGAGGGGGAAATAGGGAGAAAGCGCTAAGGCAACTTGAGAGTAAATACATCGTTTTACTCGATACCAGAATCCCTAACGGTTTAAATACAGGGGAGGATCTTTATTGTTTCCTCTAGAGGTAGCAGTATAGTACGGTATATCAGCCATCCTGTTACTTCATTCACTATCTAGCACCCGTGGGGATTAAGTTGCCCGTTAAACTAATAAAATGGGCACTATGCCAAAAGATCAACTTGAAATATCTGCTGGGCTCCATACCCCTCTATGTGGCTTTTCCTATGTAATATTTGGGCACTATGCCATGATGTTTCCGTTGTGCCTTATGACGTACGTTGTCTATAAAAGGTTTTTTGATGTCACTGTAACTATGACACACATTTACTTCTGTAAGTGGGTGGCATGCAACTCTTCATTAATAGAGATTAAATTAGCGTGCCACCACCAATGCACTCCCTAACAAATAGTAGAGTATAGCACTCGGTTTTAACTAGCACTATTTTGCACATTATCACCAAAACATGCACTTTATAATAGCAAATTTTGGCACGTTCCCTATATGTGAGACTTTTTGCAACTATGAAATACTTAAATACATGATTTGGAGTGAATCATGAACATGATGGGCAATGCACTTTATTTCCATAGACATCATTATAAAATAATATATTTATTTGTAAATAGTTTGTAAATATATTAAATTTGCCTAGTTAAGTGTTTACATTGATAGATATTTTATCATGTCATAATCTTGCCTTTTGTTCGTGAATTTTGTACATTGGCGATGAGATTGTAAATAACTGCCCCGTTCACAAAGTATTTTTTCTATGTTTATGTTGCATTTAAGTCTGATTGGGAGCATTCACAGTATATAAGTACACTTATTGGTTCTTTCTAGTCATGTGATCAAGGCTGCCGTGTTGCAGCCGAAACGCGTCATGCTGGGGACAGAAGAGCAATAAACCACCCTTGAACTAACTTGTCGCAGTGTTTGTGGTCTGTACCTACGTTGAGGACTCTGCACTTTGGCTGAGAGTAGGAGTTGGAACGGATTTCTATTGGGCGGTTAACGGCCGTTGCCGTCTTTACAGACCCTCCTTTTCGTCTATGGGCTGCTGTGTTATGCGGCCGAACGCGGAAGCGAAGCAACAATTGACCCGGAAGGAGTAGGAGAGCATACAGCCCCCCGCATTGGTGAAACTCGGAGCGGAGTGTTGGACAGCCCGGAGGTTTCCGCTAAGGAGCTTTGAAGAGGTCGGAGGACATCGACGAAGCACCGCGTGGATCCCAAACGGGTAAGCCGACCAGTCCGTGAGCGCCGTAGTACCGGCTAACCATTTTGCGGGTGAAAGGAGAACTGCGCTAACAGCTTGGAAAGACCGCTGGGGATTGTATTTTCGTCCCGCGGTCAAAGGCATTTGGTTTATTGCTCAGAGCAGAATGTCCTTACCGGCAGAGGCTTTAAGGAACCGGGAGGCATTAGCAGATGAAATGTTTGTGAATTTGCCGACGTTAAAAAGCAAAAACGACAACGTCAAGGCTAACGAGAAAACAACGGATTTAAAAAGCAAAATGAAACGCTTGGAAAAGCTTCTAAGGACTGAAACCACCAAATGGTGGGAGCACCGATCATTGCAGAAATATAAAGATGTGGGGCGTGTGCCTAGGGGATTAAGGATACTGACGGCACCGTCTTTTGAGAACCCTAATCCCCTCCTGTTGAAAGAGTGGGCCACGATGAATTTAGACGCCTCAATGAATATGGTTTGTTTACTTATAAAATATGCTGAGATCGATCGCATAGAAATTGTAAAACAAATAGAGGAACTAAATAAAGAGTTGGAAATGGAAGAAGACAAAGATTTCATCAAAAAACAAAGGGAGGAGATTGATGCCAGACTGGTTAAACATCAGGAAACAATTAGCCAGCGCAAGCAATACAAGTTTGCAAGAGACAGAAATGACTATGAAACTGGTAGGATTTTCACTTTTGCGCGCAAATTTGACAACGTGAAAAGGCAAGCACTGGCAGCAAAAAATGTTGAGGCAACAGGTGGTATTGAGCAGAGATTAGAGTCATCAGAACCTGAAATGAGCTCTAGAGGCAGCAGTTATGATTCAGACGAAGGGGCAGCAGGAGGCATTAATTTGGGATCAGTTCCTACTAGATACACACCATCTGAGGAATTGGTTTTTCTCGTGGAGGACAGACACAAAACGCTGCGACCGCTAACTCGCCAACAGCGGAAAATAAACGAAGAACAGCAAACAAAAAGCACAGCGCAAGGAGAAAACTCAAGAGGCAGAGGTTACACAAAGAGAGGCAGAGGGCAAGGGAAGAAACGCTAATGGCTGCATTAAACCCTAACCCACGTAACTCAACAGAAGCCCACAATCAAAGTGTGAACATAACTGCAAACAAAATAGAGGCACAGGACAACACTGTCATCAATCTGTCCGATACCACCTTATCCAAAGCAGAGATGCAACTCCTCTCTTTGGGCTTGTCTTACTGTCCAAAGAATTCTTTCAATTACGTGCAGACGCGTATCGATGTATTCAAATTTATCCGCAAGCTAAAATTGAGAAAGCATTTTAAATTGAACAATGCTCAGGTTCGGGCTGCGAATATCACCAACCAAACCCAACCTTCAAAAATATTTCAGACCTCTGATATAAATGCTTTGAAAGTGGCAAATGAACTGGCACAGAATGTGGAGTTTGAACCAGGCTCTACCCAGGAAAATCTTTCAAGGGCTGGTATTTCCATGAATCAACCATGTGTGACATCCTTTAAGCCCCCATCCACTTTCTGCCCTATCATGCCGAAAGACAACATCGATGCATTTTGTGATATAGTTGTGGAGGATTTGAAAAGTCTGGGAATGAGTACTGCACGTAAAAAGAAAAGAATCAAATATATGGAGAAACAATACCAACGACTAATGAAGAAGTTAAGGAGTGATTCGAACCTAATAATTAACAAATCCGACAAGGGTGGCAACACTGTCATCTGGCCGAGGGATCTGTACATGGCAGAAGCGGAGAAACATCTAAATGATACGACCTGCTATAGAAAAGGTAGCTTTGGTGACATCAAGAGCTTGAAAGAGAAAGTCCATAAAGAATTGAATCAATGGAAGCGCCTTGGGTTACTGAGCAAACAAGAGCACGCCTTTTTGAAAATTGATTTCCCTGTCACTCCTTTCTTTTATTTAATTCCCAAAATACATAAGCAAACATCACCGGTCCCTGGGCGACCTATCATCTCCGCCCAAGGGAGTTTACTGGAGTCTATTTCAAAGTATGTCGATCAATTCCTGCATGAGTATGTAGAAAATCTATCATCCTACATAAAGGACACTGGCCATTTCCTTTCCAAAATCAACAGCATCAAGTGGGAAGAGGACTTTATTTTGATAGCTTTGGACATTAATTCATTATACACCAGCATCTCTCACAATGATGGTTTAAATGCAGTAAGATATTATTTAAACAAACGGAGTATATCTTACAGTCAACATAGCAATATGTTAATGAGCATGCTAGAATTATGTCTAAACAATAATTACTTTCTGTACAATCGTGAGGTATACCAGCAGTTGAGAGGGGTGGCTATGGGGGCATGCTTCTCTCCCACCTACGCATGTTTACATGTAGGGTGGTGGGAGGAGCATGTCCTCACAAAAGTACTCGCCGATCATTTCCCCAACTCCTTGGTACATTTTTGGCGTTTCATTGACGACATTTGTGTAATTTGGAGAGGGTCGTTGGAAACAGCTAATGAATTCGTCAATTTGATTAATGTTAACAACCTGAATCTAGGTTTTACCTCACAAATTAGTACACAAGTCATCCAATTTCTTGATGTAGAGATTTATATTGAGAATGGGAGAATTAATACTCGCTTGCATAGAAAAGCTACAGCGGGCAACGCCATACTGCACGCGAGTAGCTCCCATCCTAACCATTTGATCAGAAGCATCCCTTATGGGGAGTTTCTTAGGATGAGGAGAATCTGCAGCACCCCGTCTGATTTGGAAAGATGCCAGAATGAGGCACTGGAAAGATTCAGTGCCCGAGGATATGAGGTGGCTCTCTTATTAGAAGCAAAAGATAGAGCCAACCAACTGGACAGGGATGACTATCTAGCATCCATTACTGGGGTGGTTACTCCTAGTCCAGTTGAGAGTGAGGTTGACACTCAATCTAATAACATTAGCCTCATAACTACCTTTAATGATGATCACAACAAAGTGAGAGGAATACTGAAGAAGCATTGGCCCCTTCTGAAGACTGATATCACCTTGGCGCCCCTCTTACCAGCTGAACCAGGTGTTGTGTTCAGAAGAGCTCCCTCTATGAGGGATATGTTGGTTAGATCCAGTCCGGAGGTGGTTATTAAACCTTATCGTATCTCCAACAAATGCGGTTTCTTTAAATGTATATCTTGCAGGGCCTGCAAATTTGGTGTAAACACCAGTGAGTATTGCTCTGCGTTTGACCCTACTCCCATTAAGATCAGGGATCATTTCACCTGCCGCACGGACTTTGCAGTATATGTGCTCCAGTGTACCTGCGGGCTCAGGTACGTTGGGAGCACCAAACTGCAGGCTTTTAACCGCATTCTACAACACCTACGGGCGGTGGTCAATTCGGATGGCAACTATCCGGTAGCCCGGCATTTCGAATTGGTCCACAATAAGAACTTAAATGAATTGAAATATTTCATCATTGATGCGGTGCCGAAAAATATCAGAGGGGGAAATAGGGAGAAAGCGCTAAGGCAACTTGAGAGTAAATACATCGTTTTACTCGATACCAGAATCCCTAACGGTTTAAATACAGGGGAGGATCTTTATTGTTTCCTCTAGAGGTAGCAGTATAGTACGGTATATCAGCCATCCTGTTACTTCATTCACTATCTAGCACCCGTGGGGATTAAGTTGCCCGTTAAACTAATAAAATGGGCACTATGCCAAAAGATCAACTTGAAATATCTGCTGGGCTCCATACCCCTCTATGTGGCTTTTCCTATGTAATATTTGGGCACTATGCCATGATGTTTCCGTTGTGCCTTATGACGTACGTTGTCTATAAAAGGTTTTTTGATGTCACTGTAACTATGACACACATTTACTTCTGTAAGTGGGTGGCATGCAACTCTTCATTAATAGAGATTAAATTAGCGTGCCACCACCAATGCACTCCCTAACAAATAGTAGAGTATAGCACTCGGTTTTAACTAGCACTATTTTGCACATTATCACCAAAACATGCACTTTATAATAGCAAATTTTGGCACGTTCCCTATATGTGAGACTTTTTGCAACTATGAAATACTTAAATACATGATTTGGAGTGAATCATGAACATGATGGGCAATGCACTTTATTTCCATAGACATCATTATAAAATAATATATTTATTTGTAAATAGTTTGTAAATATATTAAATTTGCCTAGTTAAGTGTTTACATTGATAGATATTTTATCATGTCATAATCTTGCCTTTTGTTCGTGAATTTTGTACATTGGCGATGAGATTGTAAATAACTGCCCCGTTCACAAAGTATTTTTTCTATGTTTATGTTGCATTTAAGTCTGATTGGGAGCATTCACAGTATATAAGTACACTTATTGGTTCTTTCTAGTCATGTGATCAAGGCTGCCGTGTTGCAGCCGAAACGCGTCATGCTGGGGACAGAAGAGCAATAAACCACCCTTGAACTAACTTGTCGCAGTGTTTGTGGTCTGTACCTACGTTGAGGACTCTGCACTTTGGCTGAGAGTAGGAGTTGGAACGGATATATATATATATATGCGTCTCTCTCTCTCTCTCTATATATATATATATATATATATATACATACAAATCACGATTCTGCCGACTTCAACTTCCACACAGGCGATGAAGGAAAGGCACAAACTCCTCTTCAGGTTTGGCAAAACGTTTTATTGCTCACATTGAGTAGCCATTACGCGTTTCGACTGTCCTTGCAACCTTTATCACATAACGAAATGCGTTTCGCCTTTGTTTTTTAATATCACCCACAGTGTTACGTGATACCCAGTAAACATAGAAGACATACTATGCCAGTGCAAATACTAATGTGCAAAATAGGGCTAATATTGTCACAATACATAACAATAAAGTGTTATACTTGCACCAGACGGTGCCTTAGTAAAACATGCTAAAACAGATGTTAAAAAGGAGAGAATAAAAGTCACAATAAATATCGAGTAAAATGCCAAGAGTGAACTGACCCAATTTTATATTCACATTTTATACTATCTGCATTAATGCACCTTATTAATTGCTGTATTGTAATCAAAAAGAGAGAGGAGAACTAGAGAGCCTAGTCCGTTTCCCCAGTTTATATGTTAGCAATCAATGAGAACTAGCTCTGGTTTAAATTGTTTGTATGTCTGCGGGTGGAGGAAAACCATTAGGTTTTTTGAAGGCCCTCACCCACCAACCTAGTTGGTGGCATGCTTCATCATCGGGCCCCACCCGAGGTACCGAGTGTGCCTCAGGTGTGCTTCGACGCCAATATACTGCGGTGCAGATTTTTTTTGGGTTCGTGAGTGTGCTTTGAGTGAGGTTTAAAATACTGTCCTGGGTGTCCCAACGACCCCAGGCAGTCAATAAAAACAAAGGCTTTCGGACGTGCATGGTAGGCTTATGGCCTCCGATGTCCTGTGTGTGAACTAGTTTCAGCCAGGCCTTTTCTTCTACTGGCTTTCGTCAGGACCTTATATGTGTAGGGCGTTACAGGGGTTTGTATGAGTTTGTCAGTGCCCTGTGTGTAAAGCACACGCTACGGTGCTTATATGTACAAGAGGTGTTTCCTCTTGATTTGTACCTGTGGGGGGTAAAAAAGGACAGACATAACATTTAAGTAAAGGCTCCTTGTAGTGGGCCTACAGCCTTGAAGCACACCTGAGGCACACTCGGTACCTCGGGTGGGGCCCGATGATGAAGCATGCCACCAACTAGGTTGGTGGGTGAGGGTCTTCAAAAAACCTAATGGTTTTCCTCCACCCGCAGACATACAAACAATTGTTTATTGTACGTGGTAATTAGCCTCGTTTGTTGGTCCTCAACCTGTTTTGGTGTGGCTTTGGAGAATGTATCCTCCCTGTTCATGCTAAATAGCAGCTCAGATCGGTTCAGCATTTGTGTTTTACAAATTGCTTCATCAATAGTTTTTTCAGAGTAGCCTTGTGTCAAAAATCTGAGCTTACAATCACACTGAGCCATTGTTAGGCCTGTATTGTTACTGCATTCTTTTAAGCGTAAACATTTCCCCCTTCGGGATGCTCTGTATCAAATGACTAGGGTAGAAACTAGTTGCACGTAGCGCGGAATTACCAGCTGTTTCCTTACAATGTATCTTTGTTTCTATCTTGTTGTTAATAATACTGACCTGTTCATCCAAAAAATTGACTGATTGTGTATTGACTGTCGCTGTGAAGTTGAGATTAATGTCATTAACATTCATTGTGGATACAAAATCCAATTTGCTCTCCTTTGTGCTATTCCAAAGGACAAACAGGTCATCAATAAATCTTAACCATATCATTACATTTTCATCAAGGATCGCCAAGAGGCTTGCCCTGAGGACCAGCTCCTCACACCAGCATGCATAGCTGGGAGAGAAGCTGGCCCCCATGGCAACCCTTCGTACCTACTGATATATTTGATTTTGACAAAAATGATTTAAATAAAAATGATTTAGTCACGCTTGCACTCCTTCTCTCCTGTGGCTTGTAGTTGTTGCGTGCTCCAGGGTGTACCCTCCTTCTGAGTACCTTATAACAAAAACAATTGCGTGACCCTTCATTGAGCCACGGCCCCTGGTCACAGCATGAAACCCATTCACTGGGCTGCAAAAGTTCCACAAAATGTATTCCAACACAAATTTGAATGTTCTTCAAATATCTTTGTATTTATTTTTTCAACAAGGGAAGATGGTAGCTGATAATGCTGGTTACGCTCCGAGTCCTCAGTATACAGGAGCTCAGAATCCAGTCCCTGATGAAGGCTAGTATGTAGCCGAAATGCATCGGACGCAAGAAAAATAATTTTCATAAGGCTGGATCGTTGATTTTGATTTTGATGAAGCAACTTTGAAAAAATGAAAAAATAAATACAAAGATATTTGAAGAACATTCAAATTTGTGTTGGAATACATTTTGTGGAACTTTTGCAGCCCAGTGAATGGGTTTCATGCTGTGACCAGGGGACGTTGCTCAATGAAGGGTCACGCAATATTTGATTTTGAAACATTAAAAGATTAATTTCAAGGCAAAAAAGTATGTCATGTTGATTAACATTTTACTGTGTTGAAAAAGACAAATGCTCTGTGGCCTAAGAAGTGCTCTAGTGTTCTGATCCCATCCTTGTGGTTGATGCTCGTATAAAGCGATGTAACGTCCAATGTCATGAGAAGATAATAATCCGGCCAGATAAAATTATGTATCCTCTGAAGAAAATCACTGGTGCCCTGCATATAAAACGGTAATCTCTGAAAATCTTCTTGCAGAAAGTAGTCTATGTATCGGGAGGTGTTCTCCAATAGACTTTGTTGCGCAGAGATTATTGGCCTACCAGGGGGTTTGGTGGGATTTTTGTGAATCTTTGATATAAAGTAGATTACAGGCATGACCGGACAATCAATTTTTAGGTATTTATATTCCTCCGAGCCTAAGAGCCCGGGACTTTTCAATGCTAGTAACCTTGAGTAAAGTTCATTATATGTTGCGTGGGCTGCCTGGACATTGCTTCTTTTGTAACCATCTCTATTATTTAACTGTTTCAATGCTTCCTCCACATAATTTGGGCCAGAGGACGATGTTCCTGCCTTTGTCTGAATGGAAAGAAATGCAGAAAGAAACACAACATGATTAAATAGGTAACTCTGAGGAAGGCAAGATTAAGTAAAACGTGAAATAAGAGAGGAACTAAATAGCTGACATCAATCAATCAATCAAGAGTATTTGTAAAGCACACTACTCACCCGCTAGGGTCTCAAGGCGCTGGGGGGGGGCTGCTACTGCTCGAAAAGCCAGGTCTTGAGTTGCTTCCTGAAGGAGAGCTGGTCCTGGGTGAGTCGTAGGTGGGTGGGTAGGGTGTTCCAGGTCTTGGCCGCCAGGTAGGTGAAGGATCTTCCTCCGGTGGTGGTTCTGCAGATCCGTGGGACAGTGGCGAGAGCGAGGCTGGCGTGTAGAACGTGAGGCGGTTGTTGAGGTATTCGGGCCCAAGTCGTGGAGAGCATTGTGTGCGTGGGTGAGGAGTCTGAACGTGATCCTTTTGCTGACCGGGAGCCAGTGCAGGTCCCTCAGATGGGCGGAGATGTGGCTGTGTCGGGGGATGTCCAAGACGAGTCGTGCTGAGGCGTTCTGGATGCGCTGGAGTCTTTTCTGTAGTTTGGCGGTGGTCCCAGCATAGAGGGCGTTCCTGTAGTCCAGACGGCTGGTGATGAGGGCCTGGGTGACCTTTTTCCTGGTTCCAGTGGGGATCCAGCGGAAGATCTTACGGAGCATGCAGAGAGTTTTGAAGCAGGAGGAGGTAACAGCGTTAACTTGCTTGGCCATCGTGAGGGAGGAGTCAAGGATGAAGCCCAGGTTCGGTGCGTGGTCCGTGGACTTGGGTGGGGGACCCAGAGCAGGGGGCCACCAGGAGTCATCCCAGGCGGAGATGGATGGGCCAAGGATGAGGACTTCCGTCTTGTCTGAGTTCAGTTTCAGGCGGCTGAGCTTCATCCAGTCTGCGATATCTTTCATTCCGTTCTGGAAGCTGGCTCTGGCGGAGGTGGGGTCGTTGGTGAGGGAGAGGATCAGTTGGGTATCGTCGGCGTAGGAGATGATGTTGAGGTTGTGCTTGCGTGCGATGGCTGCGAGGGGGCTCATGTAGACGTTTAAGAGGGTGGGGCTGAACGAGGAGCCTTGAGGTACGCCACAGATGATCTTGGTGGCTTCTGCGAGGAAGGGCGGGAGACGGACTCTTTGGGTTCTGTCGGAGAGGAAGGAGGTGATCCATTCCAGGTCCTTTCCTTGGATCCCGGCATAGCGGAGGCGGGTTGTCAGGGTGCCGTGGCAGACTGTGTCGAACACAGCCAAAAGGTCGAGCAGGATGAGGGCAGCGGTTTCTCCATTGTCCAGCAGGGTCCGGATCTGGTCTGTGGCCACGATGACTGTGGTCTCGGTGCTGTGGTTCGCTCGGAAACGGGACTGCGATGGGTCGAGGGAGCCATTCGTCTCCAGGAAGGCTGTCAACTGTTTGTTGATGGTTTTCTCTATGACTTTTGCAGGGAAGGGGAGGAGCGAGATGAGGCGGAAGTTCTTGAGGTCTGAGGGGTCTGCGGTGGGTTTCTTCAGGAGGGTGCTGATCTCTGCGTGCTTTCAGCTCTCCGGGAAGGTGGCGGATATGAAGGAGTTGTTGATGATGTCCCGAAGTTTGGGTGCGATGATGGAGTCAGATTTGTTGAAGATGTGGTGTGGGCAGGGATCGGCTGGGGAGCCCGAGTGGATGGTGTTCATCGTGTTGGTAGTATCTTCTGTGCTGACCTGAGTCCAGGTGCACATGGTGGTGGTGGGGGGTGTAGGTTCGGTGGTGGGGTACGTGTTCTGAGCGCCGAAGCTGTATGTCGACGATCTTACGGTGAAAAAAGGTGGCCAGAGAGTTTCAGAGGTATTGAGAAGACGTGATGTTGTTGTTGCTGCCGTTGGGGTTGGAGAGCTCTTTCACGACATTGAAGAGTTCCTTGCTGTTGTGGGTGTTGTTGTCCAGTCGTTCTCTGAAGGATGACCTTTTGGTGGTGCAGATCAGCTGGTGGTGTTTGCGGGTGGCATTCTTGAGGGCTGTCATGTTGTCCGTTGACTGATTGTGGCGCCAGGCTTTCTCGAGGTCACGGCAGGATTTCTTGGAGTCTTTGAGATCGTTGGTGAACCACGCTGCTTTCTTGCTGTTGAGGATGCTGGGAGGGTTTTTCAGTGGAGCAAGGGTGTTGGCGCAGTTGGTGATCCACTGTGTGAGGTTGCGGGCTCCTTCGTTGGGGTCCGTGGTGTTGGTGGGAGGGTTTAGGCGCAAGGAGGTGGTGAGTTGGTCGGTGGTGATCTTGCTCCAGCATCTTCGGGGGGTTTGTTGAGGGCCGTGGTGGGTCGATGTTTTCCTGAAGTTGAAGTGTATGCAGCTGTGGTTGGTCCAGTGGAGCTCGGTGTTGTGGCTGAAGGAGATGTGGTTGCTGGAGGAGAAGACAGGGTTGAGCGTGTGGCCGGCGTAATGGGTGGGGGTGTTGACCATTTGCTTGAATCCGATGTTGTCTAGTAGGGCGGTGGTGTTGTTGTCCTGGTCGTTCTCCAGATAGAAATTGAGGTCTCCTAGTAGGATGTAGTCGGGGGAGGCGAGGGCGACTGGGCTGATGAAGTCTGCGATGGCCTCGCTGAAGTGTGAGCGTGGTACCGGGGTTCTGTAGATGAGGGTTCCTCTGAGGGTGGTCTTGGGGTCGGTGTGAAACTGGAAGTGCAGGTGCTCTGCGGTGACAAGGGTGTCGTCGGTGTTGGTCGTGATGCGGATAGTGTTTCTGTGGGTGATGGCGATGCCTCCTCCGATCTGGTTGACGCGGTCCCTCCGGATGATCTTGTAGCCGCCCGGGATGGCAATGGCGATTTCGGGGGCTGAGGAGGCGTTCATCCAGGTTTCCGTGAAGAAGGCGACGTTTGTTGCCGTTTTGTCCAGGAGGTCCCATAGTTCGACGGCGTGCCTGTGGATGGAGCGGGTGTTGAGCAGGATGCACATGAGGTGGTTGTTGTTGGCGGCTGTTTTGGCTGGCGCGGTGCAGGACCGAGTGCAGGTGAAGTAGCAGGCGTGGCAGGTGAAGGCTCCGTGGGTGCGTTTCGGGGTGGCTTGGTAACAGGCTGGATGTTGGCCGGTGTTGAACGCGTGGAGGGTGGCGTCGTCGTAGCTCAGTCGGGTTGGCTGGCTCTGGCGAGGTCCAGGGGTTCTGGCGCTGGGTGCGGTCCAGGCGCGGACGGGCGTAGACGGGCTTGCCTTTGGCGCGCAATGGGCGTGCCCGCTGCGCGTGCCCGCTGAGCGTACGCGCGGTCCCTGCCATTTATGGCGAAGAGGGAGGGAGGAGCAGCTGGGTGGCGGGAGCGGGGCGGCGAATGGGGAGCGGGAGACAGGAGAAGGGGGTGGGGCTGCAAGAGACCAGCGGCGGGAAGCAGAGGGGGGTTGGAAAGAGCGGGAAAACGGAGCAGGGGAGATGAGGGCAAGCCTGGGCAAGCCTGGAGAGCGAGGGCAAGCCTGGAGAGCATGGGCCCTAAGGAGAGGCAGCAGCAAGAGGGCCAAGCAGGCTGCGGCAGCAGAATCCGGGCACACGGGGGCCGTGCGGTAGTAGAGTGACCGGGTCAAGGGTCACATGCATGGTCTTAACATTTTTAACACTCATTGTTCGTAAATTAATCCATGTATTTGGCATTAAAGTTAAAGGCATGTCACTGGCATGCAAGACTGTGGTAATGCGGGCTGGGGGGGGCCATGGTTCAGACTACTATGATCGCTAATGTCCATTTTTATCTTGTAAATCAAATTTTAAAAACTACACACAATGCTTTTCTTTTCAGAGAAAACTGTGCTATTAACACCATGTGATTGTTAAAGTCAGTATTGCATGCTCTTGGTCTGGAGACTAAGCAGCATGTATGTAGTACTTGCAGTGAGGCATGCAGCTGATATAAAGGCACTTAGTTTGTAGTCCACATTAGAACTGCACTGCATTTACATCAAATGAACCAACATAGCTTAGCTGGACTGGAGAGACTTTAAGACGCCCAACTTCAAGGCTCACAGCATGTACTTCTCTGCAGGACTGGTACTGGGGCCAGTTTTAATGTCATGCAGCAGATAACTGTCAACTATAAGCTCATTTCTCTTGCTTTGTGTTTGACTCAGATCGGTTATTTGGATCGACTTCACAAGGGAACAAGAACCCTGGCCTGCTCATCTTTTGGATCTAGTACGCAGGGGAGGAAATGCAGCTGCTCCACTTCTAATGGGGCCTGCAACCAGAGCCTGGGAGTGTCACAGTGGGGGAAGTTAGCGTGGCAAAGGGTCTTAGCACAATATACTTAACAGAAGATTATCATTTTAACACTTACCATTACCGAGAACAAGGCACTAAAACACACATGCTTGCATCCACTCCTACAGGTGAGGATTTGGAAAGGGTAGGATCTATGCCTGGGAATGATGGATGCAGCTTTTACGCAGGGACGGAGACTCCAATGCTTCGGAGCGAGGTGAGACAGGCAGCCTGGGACATACAGCCCAGGCTTAAATTCATTGATTTGTTCAGAGATACTATCTTATCTCTGAATATATCAATCTATTTGTACAGGAATGTGAAGGAATATCAGGGGGGCGCAACTCCAAAGCCCTAATGGAGAATACGCCCCTGGTTCAATGCCTTGAAGCTGAGAGTCAACACTTGCATAGAGAAGTGCGTGCAGTTCTAAAATAAATGGTTTCGCTCATAGCTGGGATATAATGCTGGAAGCATTGAAATCTTATAGTAAAGATGCTGAACACCCCCCGTAAATTCCCCTGACAAAGATATTCTTGCTATAGAAATGTATCTTTAAACTGTTCTGAATGTGTATTGATACATTGATTAAACAAATATTGGCAGTTCCTAATCAAGAAGGAATTATGATGCTATCTTTCCTCATTCTTCAAAACAAACTAAAGGGGACAACAATCTCACTCGCCTTAATATTCAAATTAAGCTGCGTTAAGTGGGGTGAAAGCACATGCTGATGTTTGCAGAGGGCTAGGGTGGGTGGGGGATTTCGGGTTAACAAAGATGAGAAAGCCAAGATATCTGTTAGAAATATTAAATGGCTTAAGACTATTCAGTATACTACTATATGAGTACACCAAAGAGTCTATACACATACTTATATGTAGGGTCCAGCTAAGATGCAAAAACAGTTTCACACCCATAGTCACATAAGAAATATGGTGAAAAGTGAGTGGGAAATGATGGGAAGAGTAACCGGCTGCAGCTTGGAGCTTTTAGGAGCTGATAGGAGAGAATACAGGGGTTTCCCTTGTCTCAGTCAATCTTTGCAGGGCTCCCAGGTGAGGATGCACTACTAGGACAGAGGAAAAAGATCTGTGCAGATCACCCCTGGGTTGGCACCTCTCGGGGGAGGATGTATAAGATGTGCTAAGTGCAGAGGAGGCCAGGGGCTGTGCCCATGATTAATCTTGATTGCATTACGGCTTTCTCTCAGAGAGTGAATGTATCATAGTGGTGAGCAGCCACACACTGCAACGGAAAGTTGTAAAGAAAAAAGAAAACAATATGATTAAATATTATTAAAATTGTATATAAAGTGTATATATGTGCATACCCTCTGGAAAAAAGATTAAAGTGGAGTTATACAGGAGCGAGGAAGTAAAATTTTAACTTTCGGTAAAATAAAATCAGAAATTCACTGAAAAAGCACTATGGGTTAAAAACAAAAAACAGGGAAGTTTGCCAGTTATATGTGACTGGCATTGACCTAAAATGCGCGTGCACATCACCAAATCGCCGTCTGTTCCCTCAGCCGCACTCCACCACATCCACCACACCCACCACCACCACATCCACCACCACCACATCCACCACCACATCCACCGCATCCACCACCACCACATCCACCACCACATCCACCACCACATCCAACACATCCACCACCACTTCCACCACCACCGCATGCACACCGCATCCACCACCACCACATCCACCACCACCACATCCACCACCACCACATCCACCACCACCACCGCATCCACCACCACCACTGCATCCACCACCACCACATCCACCACCACCACCACATCCACCACCTCATCCACCACCGCATCCACCACCACATCCACCACACCCACCATCACTTCCACCACCACATCCACCACCACTTTCACCACATCCACCACCACCACCACATCCACCACCACATCCACCACCACCACCACATCCACATCCACCACCACATCCACATCCACCCCCACATCCACCACCATCACCACCACATCCACCATCACCACCACCACCACATCCACCACCACATCCACCACCACATCCACCACCACCATATCCCCTAGATCCACCACCACCACATCTATATGTGTGTGTGTGTGTGTGTGTGTGTGGGTGTGTGTGTGTGTGTGTGTGTGTAGGTGCAAATGCAATGTTCTTGAATTTGTCACAATAAAATACACTGAACATAATCTTCACAAAAGTTATTTACAAACGTTTAAGCTATTGCCAATATAAATTACAATACATTTTATGTAAGTATTAATTATTTACAAAATTAAAAGCCATTGTTATTAGTAATATCAATACAATCAAGTCACGTAAATACAACACACATTGCATTACAAATGCTATAGGTGTCACATTTGCGAAAGTTAAAACTATTGACATTGTAACTGACAAAGCTATTAATTTTGCTATTTTCAAAACCAACACATAAATAAAAAAAGTGTCATTTACAATACCAATCGCTCAAACTTTCCTAATGCGAGACCTATTGCATTTCCAATGCTTGTTATTTCTTTTTACTTTTTAAAAAGTTTTATAAACTACGTGATACTCTTAGCGTGTCTTGTGCTGTAATTTATATGAAAGAGAAACACAAGGAACATTTCTGATCAACAACGATTTTATGATTTATGGTTTATTGAAAGTACAAACATTTAAGAGTCCCTTAAAGTCAAGATTATTTGTCTGAGATCTTAATGGAAGCACATTCCGTTGTGCGGGACATGCATCAGTCTTCATCCCCATCACTCCAACCCCCTTGTAAATAGGTAAACACTGACTCAATAACAAGGTTGGAGTATACATCATCCGCAACTGAATATGTAGTACCTATTCGCATTACAGACCAAATATTGTTATTTAAATTGATGGAGGGGTACACGCTCTACACCTTTGCTTAGTTTCAGCTGTCCATTACTAATCACAGACTGGAGAGGACTTTACCATCATGAGGAATAAACCATTCTGAACTAGAGGCAAGCAACGTAGGGCATAGCCCCTCAGACAAAGCCAGAAATGCAGGGCAGACATGCCCCGCAGTTTTCCACTCATCACTTTTAATCAGGCTCCTACATTGACCCCTGCACCCCAGAACTCCACATGTAGCTTGGCACGAGCAGCCAGGCTTATCTTCAAGGCAAATGTGTAAAGTATTTTGCAACCACGCTCACAGCAACCCAATGTTGACACCACAAATGGACTCCACACCAGTTTTATAAAAACGAGTATACATTTTATATAAAAATATATACGATAAGACCACACAATATAAATCCAACATATGTGTATGTGTAATATTCCTCCTGGCTGGTTGTTCGGCCAGCCAGCCTTGTAAGTTCTAGTGATATTAATCAGCACTTCTAAACATTCCACTGTAGTCCCAATACAATGTTATGCAGTTCGTAATGCTAGAATCAGGCACTTAGCAATGGAAAAGTAATGAAATGCGTAACGCAACAATCAAGCACTGTGCAATGTAACAATGATACAATACGTATCGCAACAATGAGGCACTTTGAAATGTAGAAATAATGCAATGCGTAATCGAACAACCAGGTACTTCGTTATGCAGAAATATTGCAATGCGTAATACGCTAATCAGGTAGTTTGTTATGCAGAAATAATGCATTGCAGCATACGACAATCAGGTAGTTTGTTCTGCAGAAATAAAGTAATGCGTAATACATTCCTGCACCGATCACTGTGCCTTAGGCGGTCTCTCAGCCACTCGTGCTGACTTGCAGTTAGCCTCTGTCAACCGTTGCCCCCAACACGGGTATGGTATAACCCAAAGTGCAGCTCTGCACTCCGGCCCCGGTACTGCCACTCCCTTGGCCAGAAGGGGCTGCAATACGAGCCGAAGCAGAGGCTCGCATTGCCGGAATGAGAGCGAGGCAGAGAGGGTCTCCCTCCGAGTCGACACACATTACCTGGGGGGTGCGACCTCACTTTCCTCTCCTCTTTCAGCAACTTGGGCCTCTGATGCAACCTTTAGGAAATGGCAACTGCGTACTCGGGCCGGCAGCCACTGCTACGAAGATCTCAGGCTGCCACAGAGCACATGCACACAGCGTTGCTGAGACTCACTTGAGCTTCGGGTGCACGATCACCGGGCACTCCTTACGAAGGTCTCAGGCTGCATGAAGAACACGCACACAGCGTCGCTGAGACTCGCTTTAACTCCAGATGCACGATAACAAGGCAATCCTCACAAAGGTCTCAGGCTGCACCATGCACACGCACACAGCGTTGCTGAGACTCACTTGGATTACGGGTGTGCACGTTAACAAGGCAATCCTCATGAAGGTCTCATGCTGCACCAAGCACACGCACAAAGCGTCGCTGAGACTCACTTGGATTCTGGTGCACATGATAACAGGACAATCCTCACTAGGGTCTCAGACTGCAAAAGCACGAGCGCACGGCATCACTGAGACTCTCCTGGAAACGTTTGTGTTCCTGTGTTTATGCAACATGGAGCCAGCTCATCTTGGGCTCTTGGGGATAAGTTACTTCAGGACACAGCACATCAAAGTTCTTTGAAGCAGGGGGACACAGCACACAGCAAAGTCCCTTTAGCCTTTCATTTGTTAAAACAGCAAAATGCTGGCCAGCCACAGAACACACAGCAAGGGTCAGTCCTTTCCTTCAGTTTCTTCTGATGTTTCTTCCTTGGCAAAGGTTCCTCTTGACCACAAAGTAGCTCCAGTCTTATTCAATCTTGATCAAGCCATTCTCCAAAGTTCAGGGGCTTCAGTTCCCATAGTTATACCCCTCAATAGCTTTGAAGGGGGTACTGAACCCCGTTCAACCAGTTCTGGGTGCCTCCCTGCCAGTGACACCTTCTTCCTTTGATTAGTGGGGGTCTGGATTCACAATCACTCAGCAGGAGATGGGACAATTGTTTAATGGCAGCAACCCAGGACTCATCACCTCTAGCGGCTACTCCTGCCCCTACACTCCAGGTACAGGTCAGCCTGTTGCTGTCTCACTTCCTCCCCTGGGTCAAGACATTCTCCAGATCCTATCGCTTTCAAATCCAGACAGTCAATCCACAACCAGGCAGATGTACATAGAAATGTTAGAGCACAAAAAGCTAGCCACTTCTAAAAGAGTGGCTTACAAACACATAATGCAAAAACCACCTTCTTAGAAAGATGTGTTATTACATTGTGAGTTCAGGCATACTAAACTTCACCTCTTCATCTTAAGCCTTTGGGAAGATAGGCTGGAAAACATTTTACACAGCCTCCCCATTCTGTCCTATGGGCAAGATGGCCTTTCAACAGCAAAAAACGAAATGGAAATTATTTCACTGTCTGGACGTGGTACACACCTTAGTACATGTCCTACCTTTCACATGCACTGCACCCTGCCCAGGGGGTACCTTGGGCCTACCGTAGGGGTGTCTGATGTGCATAGAAAGAGAAGGGTAAGGTCTGGCAAGTGGGTGCACTTGTCAGAACAACATGGCGGTTTAACAAACTTCGCGCAAGCACTGCAATGGCAGGCCTGATTTCCCTCTTTAAGGCAACTGGTGTGGGTGGCACAAGTAGTGCTGCAGGCCCACTAGTAGCATTTGCATTACCAGCCCTGGCACACATAGTGCACTTTACTAGGGACTTTACTAGTAAGGCAAACATACCAATCATGGACACCCAATTACCATTATACTTTATACAGGGAGCACTTGCACTTTGATACTGATCAGCAGTGGCAAAGTACGCAAAGCATCTAAGTTGGCAACATCATGTCAGAATAAAGGTCTGGGGGAAAGCAAAATGTTTAGGGAATTTTAGCCAAAAGGAGCCAACCTACACTGGTGAAACATAAACTCCTGATGTAGTGGGTGTTACTAGGTGCCAAGCTGGTCGAGCTAGTACAGCTGCCTGCCTTTTGAGGCCTACAGCACGAATGTGATCACATGACCGAGTGAACCTTGATTGAGGACATGCCAGTCACATGACCCCTGCTGGTGGGGATATGCGCCAAATTCCCAAGCTTAACTTCTCCCAAACAAAATCCTCCCACAGGAGCATTCTTTGGAAGCACAGACAAAAAAGAGTGGCCTCTCCTTCTCTCCTTCTTATAGCAATGAACAGTAAGCTGTGCTGCCTTAGATGAACGGATGGGCCTGTTGAGGATGTTGGGGTGTACTTTTTCTTGAATATAAGTTGTTCCGTGGTAAGGGAAGACACAGTGGACAATACAGAGGCTCCTCAATAGAATGTGTTTGCTTATAGGAATCCAGTGAAGTTCAACAAAAATATGTGAGATATGAGTATATCCTTGGGCTGCAAATTCTGTTTGATCACTTGACATTTTGTTGAACCCAAATATAATGCTTTGCTGTACTCCAGTTCTAAGAGAATAATGCCCTGGAAATCTGCTTTTCCAGCAATGCAGTGGGAGAAAAGGATACATTTCCTGTAACATCTTTATTTAGAGGAGGCATTATTTACCCACTTCCTTTTAACGGTGCAGACTTGTGATAGCCTCTACTGCGAATCCAAAACCACCAAACTGATGGAATTGAAGCTAACATTCCATACTCTCTTCTCTTATTCCAGCCACAATTCACTCCCTCTAAAGTAGACATTCACAGCCAGAGAGTCTGGAAAAAGAATATTGCAAAGATGTTTTGCCTTCTCAAACTGAGGGTATGCCACCTAACTTAGGAAGATCTAAGCAATTGGTCTGTCATTCTATTTAATGTAAAGGGCAGTGTCAGACCACTTTTAAATACATCTCTTGGGTTTCCTGCTACAGTGCCTGCAGAAGACCTAGAACACTACTATTTTAACAGTTGCTTATAAGATACTATGTAATAACTTAGTCCACACTTGTAAGATGTAGTTTAAGTTGGTTTATTCAAGTAGATAAACATGTAGGTTAGATCCAGTTACAGTCTGTATAGCAGCCCCACCAGGAGCAGCCTTCTAGCTGCTCAGCCCCATCCACCAGCTGTCATCACTCACACCAGTCACTCAAACATTCCACTCATAGCCCACACACCAACATTCCACACAGAACACTCACACAGGCTGAGCAGCTAGGAACAAGATAACATAGAACATTAAAATACAACATGAGAATACTACATTATCTCTTTCCTATAGAACATAAGAATAATGAAACCCAACTAAAAAAAACTATAAACATCAAAGTACAAGATAAGACAATAGTCTGTAACCCAGGGATGATGGCAAACCCAGCATCACGAGAGGGATAGGAACTACAGAAGGAGGACATATAGATAACCCATCCCCCTGCACTAAGAAAAGAAAGGAAATGAAATTCAATGAGTATACTCCCCATGTGAGGAGTAAAATCATGTGGAAAAAAGTACTGAAACCCAATTTCCTCCCCTTAGATTAAGGGGCAATGTGTATACTCCCCTGTAGGGAGAAAGACCAAGTAGAAATGTGAAAATGTGAAAAAAGGGACTAAAACCCACATTCCTGCCCCCCCCCAAACAAGAGACAATGTGTATACTCACCATGTGAGGAGATAAGTCTTGTGGGAAAAAGGACTACTGTATACTCCGCAGGTGAGGAGAAAAGTCATGTGGAAAAGGGGACTAAAAACCTATTTCCTGCCCCAAAGAAAGGGACCCAAGGGATAAAAACCCAGCGAAATGTAGTGAAAAACACTTACTACAACAAAACGAACATGCTGCACAAGGTGGCTTATGCACACAAGGTATAAAACCCTTGCAACAAAAATTGTACGTGCGGCAGATGGTGGCTTACGCACACAAGTTGTAGAATCCTGGCAACCAAATTGAATGTGCGGCACATGGTGGCTTACGCACACAAGGTGTAAAACCCTTGCAACCAAATATTAGAAGGTAAACTGCATCCTTTATGATAAAAAGGAGAACAAACCCTTTAGTCAACCCTCTTGTAAGGTCACTAAGTCAAAAAGTGTAGGTATGTGACTAATACACATACATGTAACATTTCTCCAGCATTAACTGTACACAAGGCAAACTCTTTATCTATTGGAATAACCATAAGTAAATAGGCTCTGTAGACGAGCAAAACATCAGAAGCACCTATTGTAGAAATTTGTAAAACAAGAAACAACGCCGGTGAGTGACCTCTGGCTCAAGAACAAAAAAAAACAACTCTGGACACCCACTGGCAAAGTACCCCACGCAAGCAACATGTGAATCCATTGCAAACACAACGAAAACAGAAGCTACATGTAGCACGACACACAAACATGTAATATTGCCTTTAACGTGTTAATATATGCTGATGCGACTGAGTTCAACTCGAGTCAGACCGCAGCCAGTCAAAAAAGCTTTCCCTATCCAAATCATCAATGCTGAACACCAGAGTGGAAGAAATCCCTGTAAATACACCACGTGTCCAACAAACTGGCACTGCTGCTCATCGACTGCATGCAAAGTGGTATTGAGGACATGCACGCGATGTAGCAATACAAGAAAAATCTGTAAAAGCGGGAGTCAACAAGAATCCAGTGACGTCTTTGGTCTAACTTGAAGTTTAATTATCACTGTAAATATGTCCTCCGACATGCCTGAAACGGACCAAGCCACCAAAGGAATCCGACTTTGACAATTCCTCATCTTCCAACCATGAAACACTGCTATGTCCCCCAGACTCCATCTGGTTATGCTGAAACTTTATTGCAGCAGACAAAAGGCAGAGTGGTTGGCAGAAGACAAGCAAACAAGGAAGAACGCCACCATACACAAGATGGCGGTATGTTGCGGAAGTTCTGCCAGATGGCTCACAGTATGTCTGTTCATGCGATGTCCAGGGGTAGCAGAACACAGGGAACATGGAGGACGTCACAAAGATCCATGGAGAGAACACAAGACTGAAGGTGCAGGTAAGACTGCACAAGCTATAGAGAGCACGCACCTCGTTTTGTTTCAAACTGCAAAAAGGCGGTTACTAACGCCAATTGACATAAAGTCTCAACTTACAAAACAAATGAAAGACAATTAGTGTCTCACCTCTCACGGCCCCCATGAGCTGCAGATACAGACAGCAACCGCAACAGCAACAGCAGAAAAGTAGCCCACTACGGTGCTCTCATACACGGTGACAAAGTAGACCTGCAATATAACAAAGTGACAGAAATGCAAGAGATCCTGCCCTTCCCAGTAATCCTTTAGTGCTCAAGGATGTTTGCACGAATTTGAAGTACTGTCTTTAATGGGCCTCGAAAAAGCGCCATACCAAAGACTGTGCAGTGAGTGTACTCTTTGTAGTTGCAATCAAACGCTGCAAAGTCCATATCAAAAGGGACAAACTTATTTGCAATCGAACACTGCAAAGTCCATATCAAAAGGTACAAACTAATTTGCTGTTGAGAATGAATGACTGCCCATACTTGTTGTAGGCAGAGCACACCATGTGCCAAAAAGTAACTCCAAATGTCCTTAAACATCTCAAACTGCACAGCATTCATGTTAGAGATGACATGCAGAAATGCTTACTTCTTTTGTAGGCGCAGTTCTTGTCAATATGTGCCAGATGAACACAATACAGCACGCTTGAGCTGGGGCTGTCCGATGTAATGGACACTGGTGGGGCTGCAAGGCATGCGGTTCCAGTTTCCTTTGATTCCTTTGTGGCTTCATTTGTTTCCTTGTGGCCTCTTGTGACCCAGACTTGTTGTGAACTTTTTCTTGTGTTGTCTGACGCCAACATGTTGACTCTTCATAGCCGTCAGCTTGAGCTTCTTTGACTGTAGACAGTGAGCAAGTCTCCAACTCGTCGCCAAAATAAATGTAGTAACAGTCCACGCTTGTAAGATGTAGTTTAAGTTGGTTTATTCAAGTAGATAAACATGAAGATTAGTTCCAGTTAAAGTCTGTATAGCAGCCCCACCAGGAGCAGCCTGCTAGGTGCTCAGCCCCATCCACCAACTGTCATCACTCACACCAGTCTCTCAAACATTCCACTCATAGCCCACACACCAACATTCCACACAGAACACTCTCAGAGGCTGAGCAGCTAGGAACAAGGTAACATAGGACATTAAAATACAACATGAGAATACTACATACTAACCAGAAGTAATTTTTGCATAACCATCCCATGGTATATCAGTGACCCACCAAGAAGAATTGGAGGAGTTATTTACAGTTTTAATAAAAGCCATGCAACATGTTACATATTTTATACAGCATGCTGAAAATTCATCAGCCTTCTCCAGGCATATCCTGACATCACTTGTAGAGTATATAAAGAGGAACTTTTTGTTATCCAGAATCTATATTTGCGGGTGTATTATACACCCTGATCACCTTCTAACTCGATAAAGGGTTGAAGTATAGAAGAGGGTTTGACCAACTGCTCAGCGGCTTCTGTGTTGAAATGACTACAGGCACATTGAAGGACAGGATAATGTCACTCACATTAAACAGGAGGGAATGGAAAAGAACAATGTAGTCTTATACCACAAGATTCCCTTACTTAGTATTTGTGGTTTGTGTTCCAAGGCATTAAGCCAGCAAATGCCATGTGTTTCTTAACATGCCACAGTGCAATTCTGCAGCCAATTTCTGAGTATCTCCCATCATCTGTTCTTTCAGGGTCAAGGCTGCGAGTGCATGCGCTAGCGAATGCGTCTTGCTTGCGCGACATTATTGTATACAGTAAAGGGTTTGGAGTCCGCACATGGTCACCATTTGTGCACTTAAGCATCCCTCTTCTTCATAGGCTCCTTAATTGTACATTCCATGCGAAACATGATTTCTGGTATTTTCTGTCGAGTAGGGGCCAAGCACATTTTAATTAAAGTTAATCGGTGTCCATCCGCTGCTCCGACAGGATTGAGGTACTATTTGTTCCCCCCTTCAACTTCTTCTGCCTGCTGCTCCCTTCATAGCACTTGTCTGTGTGCCTTTACTGTTCTGTGAGCTTCTTCTGAAAGTTTTGTTTCAAGCCTCGCACGAGGTCCATGCATCTAGATACAAACAGTCAACACAGAACTAGATCAAATACTAACCCGGTCAGAGCAGCTAGCTGCTTCCCAGCTTGCAGCACCTCCAACCTTGTGGCATTTTGAGCAAGAGCAGTACTAGTTTCTGGCAACAGCTTTCTGAACGTAAAATGAATTTATGGTGATTATTTTAGGTTCTACAATAAAGTAGTTAATAGTAAAACGACCATAACACAAAATGCATTAATCCAGATGAACTAAAACTGTAAGTTACTCACATATCCTTCATAGATGTACATCAAGTAAGAACAGAATGTAGCAATGCCATTAACACTCTATTATAAACATGAAGGACATTAAAAATAAAGGACCTGCACATGTTGATCTAAGAAATCATTGTGTTCCGCAGTCGTACAGACAGTCCCTTGAGATGGAACATTTTCAAATTATATTACTTATCGAATTAATCAGTGTAATGTGTAAACTGCATAAAATTACTCTTCTCTCTTTATATGTTTGCCAACTGTAAATAGTTTGTATTAGAAACGTCAGGTTTGTCAGAAACAGGCCAGATGTGAGGAATTACTGGTTTTTTTTGCCAACTTCTATTCCAGTCAAACCAAACGTGTACTATTCTCCAATGGTGGTCTCTTTCCCAAGCTTCAGCTGGGGTTTTTACATGCTAGTGTCATCAGCTCGGAAACTCCGCCCTTTACAAACCAGATGATGCTTGAAATAATGGATGTATATGGGTCTTTCTTTCTTTTGCTTAGGAGACTGTGCCCACTAAAACGTCTGTCTTGGCTGTAAGTTATTTCCACAAATCCCGCTCCGCTGTTCTAGGCACAGGGCATTGTTGTTCTTAACATTATATAGCAAAGTTTGAAAAGTTATTTTCCTGAAGTATTTTGCCGAACTAGCAGCTGCACCAGCCTCATCCTTAAAACAAAATGTTATGTACTTTTGTGTTGTTCACATTCATTACCCTACATCATAATCACTATGCTATGCACGTTCACGTTCCAAATGTCAGCCATACTTTGGACCCTACATCCAAATCACTATGCTATGCAAGCTCGCATTCCAAATGTCAGCAATATATTGTAAAGATCAAAAATCACACCAATCTTTTAGGGTTTCAGCGACCTCTGAACTATATCCCTCATCTTGCAATCAGTCTACATGGTTGTCATGGTACATGAAGATGCATGACAGATTTGGTATTATTTAGAAGAGCTGTTGTCATAAATCGTCGCGCTATCTCTTACAGGTGCCACACACATGCCCAATGCTGCATATCCACACAGATAATATTAAAGTAAAATAGCTAGTAATGTAAATCAATGGGTTGTTAGCCAGCACAGTAGTTTATCAGTCTAAGTACATGCTGACAGGCATGCAGGATATAGGTTTAAATTCCAATGTGGACAACTCAGCTTTTAATACTTCAAAGGCGGATCTTTAAAAATAAAATAAGTTATGCATATCCAAGTGTGAGAAACAATTCAGTTTTTGTGCTATACAAATTAAGCACGGTGGTAGCCATCTTAGGGCAAATTCAGCAAAGACTATTGAATCCTTGCCGACACAGGCATGTTCCTAAGTTTTGGGTTGATTTGCTTTATCATGAGGAAATCTCAAAACAAACTGTGTGTATCTGGAAACCTATGGCAGTCATTGTTTTTAGGTTAAAGCGTACAAGACAGCGCAGCTGTCTGGCTTGTAAAAGGCATCTTGGGGACATTTAGAGACCTTTCCTGGGAATGCATTATGTCTCTTGCTTGGCCATTGGCTCTGTGGCTTGAAACTCACAATTTCTGGCTACCTGTTAACTGGCTTTATTTGTTTTATGCTGGCCAGGTTCAATTCAACTGTCTCAAGGAGCGAAACCTTTTCACACTACCTCTCCTCGTATTGTTCCATGAGTGCTCCTTTCTGTAAATAGTCCTGTAAGTTTTGTATTTATTTTGTTTCATTTGATGTTCATTCAAATATAGAGGTCAAATGTCAGGATTTGTCTTTTGAGGGAGCTTGGTCTTTACTTTTCCTCCTCCGACTTCAAAGTGAGATGATATATGTTAAAATCTTGCCTGATACTGTGGGTAGAGGAAAGGGTTTGTTTCTAGCACACAACAACATTTAAATGGGCTGTGTCAGTATTTAAAAATATATCAATTAGAAAAGCACAAATGGAGCAAATCTCTTGTTAATTTTGGAGTGTGTTGAAAGCAAATACTATAATATGATCAAAACAAATCATTACACTAGGTTATACCATTTCCACACATTATAATTTGTGCTCTGTATAGTTTTATTAGTAAAACTGTATGTTTGTGCTATTGTAATGGTCATTTCAATATAAAATGTGTTATCTTTAATGGCAGTGTGCTACCACACCATGCATACCCCACTGTATGCCACTGCACTCTACTCTGCACCACTCCACTTTAGCCCATGCCAATGCACTCTGTGACACTGCAGTCTACTTGATTCTATGCCACTTCATTCTACTCCTCTCTACTCTGCACCACTCTACTCTATGCCAGTTAACTCTGCTCTACACAACTCCACTCTACACCACTCCACTCTACACCACTCTGCAACCCTACTCTCTATACCATTGCACTTTATGCCAATACACTCAACTTCAATGCATTCTACTCTGTACTTCTCCGCTCTATGCCCCTGCACTCTATGCCAGTCCATTATATGCCACTCTAAGCTACTCTGCACCACTGAACTCCCACTGCACTCAAGACCACTTTACTACATTACTTTATGCCACTACTCTACACTTTTGCATTCTAGCCTGCACCACACCACTCTATGCCACTTCACTCTACCCTGCACAACACCACTGTATACCACTTTGCTCTACTCTGAAAGAATCTACTCTGAGACACTGCACTCTACACCACTGCTCTCTACGCCACTTCACTCTATGCCACTACACTCGACTCTGCACAACTGTAGTGTAGACCACTGCACTCTGTTCCACTCTACTCTAATAATCAAAAAGGAGGGACGTAGGGCTTTTAGTAAGGTCCAGCATACATGCATGGGCATTGTACAAGAGAAAAGTGTATGCAGTTCCTTGGCGGGTCTGGAGAAGTAATGAGAGCTACAGGGTGTTGTCACAAAGGAGGGCTGAAGGCAGTCCTAAATTGATAGGTGGGAGGGGGGGATTCGTCCCTTCGGAACTACGGCCCTCACACACCCAACCAGCTAGGTGTCATGCTTCATCAATGGGCCTACAAATGTATAGACATGTGTGAAAAGTGTTGTGTTTTTTACGTCTGCACTAAAACTTGAAACTAAATAGGCATGTATAAAAAAATATTTTACTTCCTGGACAAACACACGTTTTTATTTTGATTGGGTGGGATGGCTGGGCAAGCATTCATGGTTCCCCAAAAATATATTTACAAATCCTATTTCCTCGTATTTGCCAAATCAAGATTCCGAATTTATTATCAAACCTGCCTTGGAATTCCCCCCTTTGTGGTCATGGTTCATCTTTTACATTGCCTGACACTCGATTGTCGTTCTCCTGAGCACATCAATTTTTGGCAATGTAACTTACATTACCTACACATGCATTGCACATTATACATTCTGTACACAAACTCACACTTAGCCACGAAACGTACACATTTTTTTTCTTTTGGGAATCGAAGGCCTGGTAGACGTGCAAATGATTCGCCTGCATGAAGAATGCTTTCTGTTCCCAGGGGCGATGCTACCACTGAGCAGCAGGTGCAGCGGCATCAAGGCTTAGGACATGGTGCTCGAACAGTTTTGAGAGTGGGGTTACTGGCTAGATACATCAACTCACCGAAGACACAGGGTTGTGACAAATACATATGATCCTTAAAGAAGAAGGGTTCTCAATGAGGGAGTCCCTTTTAGTGCTTGGAGGAGGGGGCAGTCCACGGAGCACTAGTGCATTTTGGAGCACAATATATTGCTATAATGTGTAGAGAGGGGCACAGGGGCATATTATCAAGGGGGTTTACCTCTGCTTTTTTGGCTTTAAAAGCCAAGAAAGCGGAGATAAAATTATCTCCCTATTACCTAGCTATCGCTAACACCAGTTAGCGACAGCTAGTAGGAGATAGTGACCCTCTTGGGCCTCACTTTGCATGCCAGTGATATTTATCACTAATGACATGCAAAGTGGGCGTGCCAAGATGTAAGCACGAATATCTCCAAAAGCTAACACCTGCCCCTGAGCAGTTCTTAGCCATGTTATCCAATGGTAGATGGATAACATGGCTAAGAGCATTAGCTCGGTAATGCATGAATATCGCTGACTTTTCAGCGATATTCATGCATTTCGGCCGATTTTTATCACTTAGGAGATAAACCTTGATAATAGCAAGGTTCCTAAGCGATAAAAATCGCCGCAGCTCTATGATAAAAATATCCCCGCTAAACCAACATAGCGATAATTATCGCTAGTTGTTGGTAATATGCCCCATAGTTCCCTTGCTCACACCAGGGCCGATGGCACCACCGTCTCTATCTGAATCGACCCACATTGCTTCGCGTATTTCTTCCTTCTGAATATTGTTGAGGTGAGAACTCTTCACGTGTGCTGTGCCATTCGGCCCGCTCCTGATGTAAGAAATTTGATGTAACACTGGAGGCGGTGATGATAAAACTAGAAGACCGGGAGAAATGTCAGCCAGCTTGCTTGCTTGAATCTTACTGTGTTGTACTAAATGTCAATAACTGCTGGTACTTTCCATTTATATTAGACTGTAATTCGAATTTTTTGAAAAAGTTGGAAATGCACAGCTCACTCAAGTGCTGCTGCCGCTTGCTCAATTCACCATACCCACACATACATCATCCCTTCTGCATTTTAACTTGATCCTTTTAGAACAAGCGTATTCATGTCAAGACGGTAATTCTTTTTCACCACAGAGGAAACAGACCCGATGAAGGCATTTAGAAATGCATAATTCTAAAGCTAATAGCATGGTTTCTTCATAATATAATATAATAGCGAAATTCAGCACTGGCAATCCTATTATCTTTAAACTTTCCACAGACATATTTTAAAATATGTATTAAGTTTTACAGGTAACGTGCATGTCTGTCTCAGGTTTGTGAAATATAAATGGGTAAGTTAATACCAGTATAAGGCAATGTGGGTCTTGGGGCATTAAGTCATAGGGGGTGGGGTGTAAATCTATTAGAATACTAACGGGCACTGATATGTACAGCATGAATAATATTGTTGGAAATGGCCATCTGATGTTTGGTATTCCCCTGGATCTTTGCCCTCACTGTACTATTTTCACGAAGCACGGGTGGCGTACTCTGCTCCGCCAGCAGAGTTTTACCAATTCAGTGCTCCATTGGGAACGCGGAGATGAGGCAAAACTCCAACCATGTGGCGGAGAGGAGTACGCCCATTATTCCCTGCGCCACAGCCAAAACAAAAAAAAAACACTTACTTGCTCTCTGGCATCTGCAGACCATCCTCCTCCTCGCTGTGGTGTCTCTCTCCCTTGCTGAAAAACCCCTACATTTTACGTCTTGTGGACTGCTCATGCGCAGTCCATGCAAGACGTAAAATGTGAGCTTTGCAACCGGCCACGAGGAGGTGGTAAGGAGGAGACACCACAGTGAGAAGAAGGGCGGCCTGTTGTATTAACTAAGTACTCTACGCAAAGGAGCCTACCCATGGCCTCCACCCTTGAGGTCCGCAGAGAATACTGCTGGCTTACATTCAAAACAGGGCATATATACCTTTTCATCACACACGTGAAGCACTATAATAGGAAAAGTACCAGCCGACCCTCGAGGTCCCAGGAATGACCATATATGGCACACATAATTGGTTTCATTTTTAGGCACGGCTATTGTGGGTGTAGGTCAGTAGGGGTGACTCCCTTTCGTCTTGGTGCTAGGGAAGGCAGGAACGGCACCTTCAGGAATGCGCTTATCGTACTAGCAGCCAGATGCGACCTTGGTTCCCAAGACAGAAAGGAGAACACCCCACATTCAGCTGTCCACTATAGCTCATTATATTTGTGCAAGGAATAACATGTGATCACCACTGAAGCTTAAGCAACAACATATCAACATGGCGCTGGTCTTTCGAGGGCCTAGCCTATGTACAAGAACAATCAATATACTTCTTTAAGAACGAATAAATGCAAGATACATTCTGTTAATTCAAAGGCAAATACTTATTGATACATCATGCTAATACAATATATATCGACAGTACGGGCTTAGATTTTATACATGAGCATGGGGAAATTAGATTTTTATCCTTCAGGCCCGCAGATGCCAGAGAGCAGGTAAGTGTTTTTGGGGGGGGGGGGGCTGTGGCGCAGGGGCTAAGGGGCGGACTCCGCTCTGCCACGGAATTGGAGTTTTGCCTCAAATCCACGTTCCCACAGGAGAGCAGATTTGGTAAAACTATGCAAACTCTGCTGGCGGAGCGGAGTACGCTGCCAGGGCTTTGTGAAAATAGCGCATAGAGGGCAAAAATCCAGGGAAACACCAAACATCAGATGGTGATTTTCAACAATATTAATCACGCTGTATATATTAGTGCACATTAGTAGTCTAATAGATTTACACCCCCCTCCCCCTATGACTGTATGCCCCAAGACCCACATTGCCTTATACTGGTATTCAATTACCCCCATTTGTGTTTCACAAACCTTATCTGCTGGCCTATGTTGGAGGGCGTCCTAACCCCCAAGTGGTTCCCCCCCAGTTTGTGGATCTTTGGTTGGTGCTCGGGTGTACTCCTCCTGTCATCAGACTGTAAAAAGTGGGATTAAAAACGTTTTGAAGCAGCAGATGTCAACGTTGAATCGCCGGTTAGCCCCAATTTGCTGGTTTTCCCCCCTGTAGGGGATCTGACTTCCAGAAAAAATAGAGAACTTAGAGTACTAGATGAGGGCCAATGCCGAGCAGCATCTGTTTGATATTGATATTGATGACTTCCCAGGCATGGACTTTTCCCTCTCTGAGCTTTCCCATCTTTGTTGACAACTGCACCGGGACCCCAATCTTCAGCAGCCCACCGCCGTCAAGCCCTGCTTCAGATCAAGCTTGCAACTTGTCCCCCTGACAATTCATCGACAATCACTTTTTCTCCATAAAAGTTCCTAAGTGTGATGGGTGAACTTTACAATGGGATGAACTATATCCCTGTTTCCGTCCAATGATCCATAGTGGTCAGCTTTAACTTTGGACTTTGAACCGGTCTAGTGTGACCAAATAGTCGCTTTGTGCCTTTTGTCGCATTTTTTATTCAAATTTTTAAACTTCATATCCCCAATTCTACTTTTTAGATTTTGGACGATTTGGGGGCAATTCATTCATTAAAATGTACTCTTTTTTATGGAAATGATTTTATTGTGTAGTGTTTACACTTTATTGCTGCTTGAGTACTGAATAAATACTTTACATATTGCCCCTGAGTTAAACATGACTCCTCTGTGTCAAGCTATCAGAGGATAAGGCACAAGCTTATTTAGTGACTGTTGTGGTTCACCTTAATAAGGACTGTGAATATTGTTTGAGATGGGTTCTCAGCTCATCAACCAATACTCTAATTTATTACAAGCAGGCTGTGAAGCGTTAACAGGCAGGAAGACTTGAGCTCTTCCTCATCAAAGGAAGACCAGTGCAAAAATCAGCTCCTAGATTCAATACAATTTAAGAGGCTAGAGGCCTCAAATGGACAAAACCAGCCCAACGCGGACAGTAGAAACAGTTTTTGATGTGTGTGGATTGGGGAAGTTTGCCCTAAGATTTGCAGTCAGGGTAACAATTCTCGGGGGCTTGTGGATACACAGAGAAAGAAAACACAATTGTTTAATGTGATTGCTAAGAAGGAGGGTGCAAAGCATAAATAGAGAATGTGTATAATCACTGCAACTGCTTCTTAGATAATCCTCCTACTCTTCCAGATGAGTCCAAAATATATACTGCTGCGTGTACCTAGATCACATGGCCATCTTTGTTTTGTTTTTATTGCTGACTTTGTTGTTGACTATACCAGTAATAATGTATATATTTATTTTATTAATATTAGGTTCTTTTACATAATGATTGGGAACATTTCACTTTTTTCCTTATAGGGTTTGCTATCATGCTTGAAGCATTTCATAGCCCCATGAATATTTATTGTTGAATATAGTACTGGGAGTATTTACACCTAGAAAAATTAAGGGGCTTTTTTACAAGCCCCTTGCGCCACCGGTACGTCACTTTTTCCCATGTTAAATGTGACGCACAAGGGTTTGTAACTAAGCCCCTAAGTGCCTGCTTTAAAATGTCCACCAAGAATCTATGCCTAGGTATCGCATAAAAGGAACACAAAAGTACAAAATGAAGGGTGTCCTGCGGTGGCCGATCGTCGCAGCTGCAGGCACCCTTCTGCTCAATTGTTAATTTAATTTAAAACCTGGTGGATCAGCCAGTAAGTTCGGTAAAAGATTGAGCCTAAAACGAGACATAAAAAACCTATCCTGGGTGTTATACATCAGATATAGATATGGTTCCATGCCCTCACTGTTCTTGACAAGACAATGGGCGCTTACTCAGTGTTTGGTCCCTTCCACTACTGCTCTACGTGTGGGTAACTGGTCCAGGAACTTTCTCTTGATTTTAGGCTTGTCATGTGATGATATTACATTCGGGTTTATAAAAGGGTCCTTCCGGTCTAAGCCTTCAAGAGTGATCTTGACATATTTCAACCATGGAATTTGTAGACCATTGTCCCTGTCCAGGCAGTCTCTTAGAATTTGTCTACTTAAGTCTGCCTCAGGGTTTGCCCAAATTTTTAACCATGCCATAATGGGTCTAAGCTTAACCAGGTCCTCAATATATGGCCTCCCGAGTCCCCTGTGGGCAATTATTGCTGAGGTACTCTGGGGAATTTTTAAAATCTTTCGCAGGTATTTATTTTCCCCCAGCTGCAATTGCTCAACATTTACAAAACCCCACACTTCTGATCCATACGAAGCTTTAGAACAGCATATAGAGCTATACAGGTTCATGACTTGTTCCGGGGACCAACGACCCAGCCTTCGGCCAGTTTATTATGGCACAGTTTGAAGATACCAATTTGGTGCATTGTTCCTCCACCAGGGCTTTGAATTTTAGGGCACCGTCAACTAACAGACCAAGATAAGAGAAAGACCGCACCTTTTCTAGAGTGTGGTTCCCTGTTTTATAAGAGAACTTCTTGCAGGGTTTCCTGCCTGCCAGCATTACAAAGGACTCACTCAAATTCACTGACAGGTCTAATGTTTGCATGAATCTGACAAATCCATTGATTAGTCTCTGCAAGCCCTTCGGAGTGCGGGCTAGTAGGCCCACATCATCCACGTACAAAAGCACCGGGATATGGCGCGTTCCTACTTTTGGGCAATCTGTCTATAAGGCAATCAAAGCCTGCTCTAGATTGTTAATATAGAGCGAGAACACAAAAGGGGCAAGAATACAGCCCTGCCTTACTCAGTTGGTGCAAGGAAAGGGTTCTATATTCCCTCCCTCCGTGTTATAGCGGACTTTGGCAGTGGTATCCCGGTGCAATTCTCTAAGGATGTTAATCAAGCCGCGGTCGATTCCCAGGTTGCTAATCATGACCCATAAATTTTCCCTGTTTACATCATCAAAAGCAGCTGCCAGGTCCATAAACCCAAAAATAAATTGCTTCATTGCTGGTTTTAGTATATTTTGCCACCAGCAAATAAAGGTTGAGGCATTGATCACTTGTGGACCTCCCTGTCCTAAAACCATACTGAATGTCCAATATGATCTGGTGCTCTTCGGTCCAATCCATGAGCCGCTTGAGGATTACCCGGCCCAGGATTTTAGCTGAAACGTCGATCAACGAAATGGGCCGATAACACTCGGGGTTGTCCCTGTTGCCCTTCTTAAAAATGGGTATTCAAAAGAACAAAGGTCCTAAGCTGAAAACAATTTCTGGAAAGGTAAATAACAAATGGACCACAATCGGAAACCATGTATAGTTCTTCTAATACCCAGCCGGGCATAGAATTTATTTTGGGAATGTTTGACACGAAGTCAATTTGAATCTTTCAATCACATAGCAAACAAAATATTGTTTGAAGTAAGGCACAGGCCTGTACCGAACTCATCAGAATAAAGAAAAAGTTTGTGAAAAAGGGTGCAGAAGAAAGAGTATTTTACACCAGGCAAAGAAAGAGTTGAGCAAAAAAGTGGTACTGCTTTAGAATTAAAATTGGCAGTATTCCCTACAGTAGAACATACAACATTAATTCACAATAAATAACAATGTATGTCTACACAACAGTGTCGATGGCGTTTCGATCCTATGCTCTATGATAGGAGGATCATCATCAGGACTTAATATATGCCTGGAATTTAAACAATCAAGCCTGTAAAGGAAAACAGGGGAAAACAGAGAGACAAATAAATATTAGAGGACGCTACTCTGTTTTTTCAAAGATATGGACAGGAAGTCAACTACGTCAACCCTACTTAACATGCACTTTCGGAATCGCAGTGTGGTGGGAGGTGTTTTTCTTGACTGACAGCGAAAGAATTGCGCAGTGGTTGGAATGTGCCTATTTTGTAAAAGATAGTCATTTCCGTGTAGGTGAGGAGATGACATCTTGTGGATACAAGAACTGCTGGAATATCGGGTATAACACACATGTAGAGAACCAATCTGCGGGCAAAAAGTTGTCCAGTTCAGGCACTGGGCAGATTGTTAAAAACCAACTTAAGGGGCAGAAGCGGCTACTTGCTCACCTTAGCACGGGAAATTTTATCCCGTAGTAGCGCCAAATGGCTTGGTTGAAGTCGAATGAGCGCCGAGTGTGGCGTTCTCATTCGGGTTCCAGGGGCTCTATGGCGGCGGTCGGGTAGATACACCAATCCGCTGTTAGGAAAAGGAGAGAGAAACCGTCAGGACGGGTTGCCTGTCTGCTGAGCGTGTCAGCGCGACGGGCTCGTGCAGGGGCTGGGCTGAGTCTTACCTTGTTGTGGTATGGACGTCAGTGCATCTGCTGGGGGATGCCACCACTGAAGGGCCACGTGAAATGTGGGCACTGTATTGTCTGCGACTTCACAATTGCCCAGTGCCTAACCTGGACAACTTTTTGCCCGCAGATTGGTTCTCTATTTATCTCCTCTTTACGAGGCAGCCCGACCCGGGCAGTCGTTCCAGCTTAATCCAGATATAGGTAAGGGCTGCAGTCAGACGCACGTTAGCTCACGAGCACCATGTTGGGCTTTTATAAAGTTTTCTACAAAGTGTTAAACATGTTCATTGTTCCACAGCCTCTTGTTCGTCATTTTACCAGAATATCGAGGCCAAACTCCAAATCAAAGTGCGCTCTTCAAATCCGCCCTGGGTACGCCGTTGTTTTTAATCTAGCACTGGCTTAATCTAGCACACTCCTTCACTTAGGTCTCACATGTGTGTTATACCCGATATTCCAGCAGTTCTTGTATCCACAAGATGTCATCTCCTCACCTACACGGAAATGACTATCTTTTACAAAATAGGCACATTCCAACCACTGCGCAATTCTTTCGCTGTCAGTCAAGAAAAACACCTCCCACCACACTGCGATTCCGAAAGTGCATGTTAAGTAGGGTTGACGTAGTTGACTTCCTGTCCATATCTTTGAAAAAACAGAGTAGCGTCCTCTAATATTTATTTGTCTCTCTGTTTTCCCCTGTTTTCCTTTACAGGCTTGATTGTTTAAATTCCAGGCATATATTAAGTCCTGATGATGATCCTCCTATCATAGAGCATAGGATTGAAACGCCGTCGACACTGTTGTGTAGACATACATTGTTATTTATTGTGAATTAATGTTGTATGTTCTACTGTAGGGAATACTGCCAATTTTAATTCTAAAGCAGTACCACTTTTTTGCTCAACTCTTTCTTTGCCTGATGTAAAATACTCTTTCTTCTGCACCCTTTTTCACAAACTTTTTCTTTATTCTGATGAGTTCGGTACAGGCCTGTGCCTTACTTCAAACAATATTTTGTTTGCTATGTGATTGAAAGATTCAAATTGACTTCGTGTCAAACATTCCCAAAATAAATTCTATGCCCGGCTGGGTATTAGAAGAACTATACATGGTTTCCGATTGTGGTCCATTTGTTATTTACCTTTCCAGAAATTGTTTTCAGCTTAGGACCTTTGTTCTTTTGAATAGCTATTACCCATGGTCCAAAGCCATTAAGTGGGTCCCCCTTGTTTACTTAAAAAACTTCTTAAAAATGGGGACAATTATTGCCGAGGACCAAGAGCGGGGTAGTCCAGACTTGATGGCCGCATTTAACACCCTGGTAAGGATGGGGGCCCACAGGTCTATGTTGCTCAAATACAAATCAGGTGGTGTGCCATCGGGACCAGGGGCTTTGTTACGAGTGAGGCTCTGAACGCCCACAGTTACTTCCTCTAGGGAAAATTCTACAGCTGGTTACTAACTTGAATGCCCTGACCAGAGACGACCCCTCTATCGTGAAGTCTAAACACTCACCAATAGGTTCTTTCACTTTAACCATTAGTGATTTATAGAATGCCTCACCATCAATTTTAGACCACCTGAGCCGTCTTCCCTGGTTCGTTGCCCTTACGGAGGTACCAGTCAATAGGCTTGTCTTGGGTCGTCCCCGGTATATAAGTTCTAGAACTAGGGGGTTATGATCACTGAATGCACTCCAGTCAATCCCCACTGAACTGATCCAGTTTTTTGATAGCCTGGACACTAAAATATAATCTATGAAAGATGAACACCCTCTCCCTTTAAAAGTTGGGGTGAGGGTTCCTTCTTTCTCCAAGATAGCCAGATCAATAGTATGTACCAGGGCGTGGGATTTTAGAAGTTTGCTAAGGGCTGTTCCCTCTGTTGTATGTTCAAAATGAGGGCCCTTCTCGACTGGACAGCGGGACCATTCTGCGTTCAGGGGGAACAGGGTTAAGCATAGATGGCAGTTAAAATCTCCCATTACTAGTACAGTTGGTTCCAGAACCCCTTTCCTTTGGGCTATCTCCTGGTTGAGTCTATGATCTAATTCCTGGAATGTGGGGTTATTTCCTTTAGGGACCCCTACATTATATAGATTAAACAGGATTAGCCTTAGCCCACTACCAGTGAATCCCAATGCCTGGAGATTGTGTGATGACCAGGATGGGCTGGTCCAAACTCCTTGCACATTTAGATCCACATATACGGACAATCCTCCCATTGCTCTTCCTGATCTTGATTTGTTGGCGGGCACAAAAAAACATGTGTACCCTGCCAGATGGAAGGAATTACTGTCAGCCACCCAGGTCTTTTGTAGACTAATTATCTGGAACCTGCTAATGTACCGCCGCCATTCAATGTTATCGAATTTCCCTGCCAGACAGGCTATATTCCATGATATTATTTTAACCCCCCCTCTGCTGACTGATCCCTAACTAGCACTTTGGCGTTTGAACTTTTAATAACAGGCCCTTCATCGGCCCTTAAGGGCAGAAGTTTAGCCCCTTGCCACTGTACTGGCGACAGGGCTACATCCACCCTCAGCTCCTCTTCAGGGATGGTACCACCCAGTACAGACCCTATCATGCGTTCTGGAAAGCTAACAGGTTTTTCAGACTCCTGGAGACTCGCTGTATTAGGACCTGATGGCATGTGTGCCACTTCTGCGGGAAGGGATTTCAAAGGGCCAGCCTTGTGAAACACCCGCAGCACCGATCCCCCCATTTCCTGCGGATTAATTTTACCACCTTCCCTCCAGACTGACTTCTCTGGTCGGGCAGGAAGCCTTTTTAGTCAGTCAGTTTCTACTAGGGACAACAAAGGTAATCCCCGTTCTCTTGCCACAAAGCCACACATAGTGTGGTTTCGAGCCCTTGTTATGTTTAAGCCCATCCCAGATCTCACATAGGGGTGCCTTAAGTCATGAGGGACAGGTTGCAAAGGATAAAGTATTCCAGTGGCAGGGGTCTTATACTACTTGCATAATTTGCAGTGCCACTAGTTAATATGTGCTCCACTACACTGATGTCCCTGAAATTCACAATTATGCAATTGCCCGCTATGTCTTTGCTCCTATTGCCTATCCAGTTCACCCTTCTAACATGAAAGATCTCCCCATTTTTTTTTTTTCTGCAAATGGCCTATTCTGGTAAAACCAGTGTATGGTTTTATTTCTTAGTTCAATGTGTGACTCTTTCTGTTCTAGCTTCAAATCCGGCACCCCCACAAGTACTACTACATAGGGGCATGCTTCAGGCGGTAGATTTATGCTGTAAAGGGCTGGTTGGTGTTATATTGGCCACACAACCTAGATGATTTATCTCTGTTGATTCAGGAGTGGGAGACTTTTTATTTTGCAGTTGTGCCAGTGGCGGAGAAGGCCCCATATCTGAGCCCAGAGTTGCTCCTCCAGATCCTTTGCCAGTATCCATTTGCAAAGGTATACCTGGAGGAATAGGAACCCGTGTAACGGCAAGTTGCTCACAGGTAGTCCTGCCAGATTGCATGGCAGGCTGTTGATCCAGACTAGTGTCCGTGGTAATAGAGTTGCCTGTTACACTAGGGTTCAAAGATATGCCCTGCGCCCCTTCCCCTATTCTTTAATTCAGTTATGATTTTATCCAACCTGCTAACTAGTGGTTTAATCTGGCTAGCAATAAATAACTCTAAATGATTTTGTAAATCTATAACTACTTGAGCCATCCAACTCGAAGGGGCTAACTGCTGTGGCAATTGTTCTTCAGTTTCCTCTTCATCTACACTTCTTGGTTTGGGAACGAAGGAGCTTGATTTGGGTTTCTTAAGGTTTGACTTCTTTGGGCAAGTTCTTCTTTTCCTACTGGTTAGGACTTTTTATCCAGGCAGGGATTTCACCCTATCTACACAGATGGCCGGCTGAGCACAAGGGATATCCTGAGCAGGTGACTCTGGGGTAATTTATGGGGAAATGACCATGACCTCATTCTCATTTTCCTGGGACAGAATAGATGATTCAGTTGTTGGCGTTAGCGACAGGCTTCTCTCCGTACGCTCTATTTAGCTGGAAACTGCCATGATGGCTTTCCGCAGCATGTGGTCAATCGCGGTGGGCTGTACATTAAAAGGGGCAATATACTTTTCTCATGAGGGGCCACCCGGGGCGTAGGTGGGGTGTTTGACTTTACTTTAGTTGAACGAGTTTTCCCTTTACTGGCCATACTATAAATAATTGATCTAATATGCCAGGAGTTGCCCTAAGTTCCCAGATCAAGCGCCCACAAAATAATTCCACACCCCGTGTCAAAATATGAACCTTAGGCCAAGTAATAAACCCCCCTCCAAGCCTCGCCGTTAACTTGCGTTTAAGGTCCCAATGTCCCAGTTCAATCTGCCTCGCCACCAGGTCTTCTTCTTCCTTAGAATCCGCAAACAATGGTACCGGCTCCAGATGCCAAGAGGGGTGGCCCTGCCTGGCCTCCTTCGGCTCCTGACGGCCACAGACGGCCGGCCCTTTGCCTGGGCTTCGGCAGCGCGCGTCCCTCGATGCGGGGCACCAGCTCTGCTTTATTTGCGGCCCTGGCGCTGCATGTGACGCTGGTTTTAGGCGCCTGGGCTGGGGCTGCTGGTAGGTTGAGTTCTTGTTGGCCATTCCCCTCACGGCTCGAGAAAAGGATGTTTGGCACATTCAATTCATACATTTACCTACATGTAAAGTGACATGATTAGTAAATAATTGTAATCCATGAATAAATGTCATTATCACAACACAAGCTCTTCAAGTTTATGTTTTCTGCTAATTACATTCACTTTCTACTTTAGTTCTCCATTTTACTTTCACATGGGCCTAGGCACATCGCGTTTCAGGTTAATACAGCTCAAAATCCTAACACTTCATGTTATTACAACAACGGATACATACAGGCGACTCTACATATGTGATTTTAAAGCACCGCTACAAACAAAATGCGATTTCTGCTACATCACCACTCTCAAGAGAAGCTGACTCCTTGCATCTTTGCACCCCTTATCTGAAGAGGGTTCAAGAAAGGACACTGGGGTTCATGGTTGATACCGATATTTGCCTTCAAAAATCCAGTCACAGGTTCAGATCCTAATATTGCTGATGCAGAAATTCACCCATTGATGTTGCTAAAAAGAACAATTTGTTGGCTTATAGTAAATCCTATTAATTGCAGTACTACTAAATGACAAAGCTACACTTCAAAGTGACATGTAAAGAATTAGGTATTATTTTCCCTCTCATCCACAACGTGATATCTTATGACTTCTTTGACAACCTAACGAGCATTCTTATATTCTTACCTGAACCCCCTATATTAATAGCTAAAAGTACTTAATCATCTCTGTCACATTTTTCTTTTCCTACTTCTCTTTGTTTGTATACAGGAGTAAGTTTTGATCTATCTTGTAAACCTTGTGATACCGATATACACCATTGGAGCTGCTATTTGTCATCAGTTGCATGGACCTTAAAGTTAGGAAGCAAACCCTTAAAGTCTAAAAATTAACCAGATAATGGAGCAATGAAACTACATCCACCTATGCTACAGCTCTTAACTTCACATATGACATCATACATGACTTTCCTGTTGAGATCTTCAATTAAATCCCTAATAATCTCATGTGTTTAACCCCAATTACCTTATCAATTACATCATTGGTGACACACTATGATATTGCAGATGCTATCATCCAATTGCATCCGTATCTGTACCATTGGCAAAGCAAGAATATCATGCACCCTAATGAAAGCAAGGAGAATGCTCCCCAGAATGCAGTTGGGTGTTGTTAAAATAAAATAAAATGGGTTTAATATGCCATTACGCCACTGGTCCCCAGTGTCACTGCACCTGCTGCACCATTGATAGCTACACCACTGATCTGTACTTTCCAATGTCCCTACTGTAAAATCACCACTGTTCACTATCTCTTAATATGACGATTTAGTTATATGAAAAGGGCATGTCTCATCATACTCGAATTAGACTTTTTAGTAGTGCTTTAGTCTGTCTCATTACACAATTTGTTAATCTTGAAAGGAAGCTAATTTTCTAGTTACCATAATATACTGCAATGGGCATCTTAGCAGTTTCCTTAACCCTATTATTGATCATAATAACCCGCTAAGCACAGTTTCCACTTTCCAATGTGCCTCAGTATGAATAGTGTTCATTTTGTTAATAAACTCCTCATTTTTTTGTATGTGTGTTAAACTAATGCTTCACACTTTTAGACATGGGCGGCTCCTACGCTATGGCGGAGGGGCATCGCCCCACAGCTTTCACGCAGTGCGAGAAGAGAAAATATAAAATGGTAATAACTTTTAGTTATTACCATTTTATGTTTGCTTTGCTTTGCGCACGGGCGGGTGAGCAGGCTGCTCTGCTCTCCAAGCAGGGCAGGAGTGATTTGCCCAGTCATGAGTGCACAAAGAATGTTTAGCCAGAACTCTTGGGCCGCCTAAACCAATCATGTGCACTTTGTCCTTCTCCATGCAGGCTGCATTGCAGCCTGCATGAGGAACATGCACACCCCTCTACCCTTGGCTGATCGACGTGTCACAGCGCTCCAGACCAATCACAACGCTGCATGCAGCGTTGTGATTTGCTTAGGGGAGGGAGCCTGACTGTAGCCTCCTGTTCCTGTCAGAGGCAGGAGAGCAGGAAAGCAGGAGCAGTGAAGATGTGAGACCCTGCGGAAAGCTATGTTTTTAAATTAAAAAAAATGTATGACCCCACTCGTGACCCCCATCCCCCCGGGACAACCTCACCCCTCGCCCACCCCACCCCACCCTTGCGAGCCATATTGGCCACTACTGATTTTAGACACAGTCAATGGCACTATTATGCATGACTCTACTAAAAAGTCTGCTTGATTCAGACATCTACCTGAAGCTCAGCCCAACCAGATCAGAATTTTGTGTTTTTGGTAAGAACAAGAAACAGCACAAACTTGGCTTAATGACATTAAACGTGATGACTTTAAACCCCATATTTCACAGAATACCAAGTCACTTGGACTCAACTTGGACACCAATCTCACCTTTAAGGAGCACATTGCCAAAAAACAAAGATGGTCTGGTAAGAGTGAGCCTAAAAAAAATTAAAATCCTGTCTTCCAGACAGTGACTTCAGAACTGCAGGTCAAACCCTAGTACCTTTGCATCTAGAGGGTGGTAACACCCTGCTCCATGGCCTCCCAGACTCCACAATGGCACCCCTTAAGGCCTTCCTACAGGTCACAGCATGTCTCAGCCTGATGAAATATGATCATGTCAGTTCCATTAAGATGGAGCTCCAATAGCTCTCCTTCCTAGCCTGCTTCACCTTGAAAAGCAGCTGCTTCATTTACAAAAATATCACAACCGACAAGGCCACCGTCTCTGGTGGTTCTTGGCACACCTGCAGGCAGGACACCATAAGATTACAGACTAAGGGGCCAATTTCGATGCGGTCGGACATTTCAATGGGGTCGGTCTTAAAGGAATCCAAATGGGATTTCCGAATTGCCTTCGACACCCTCTGAGAGCCTGGCTGCCATTCGGAAATCCTCCATCAATCCCTTGGGCGGCTTTTTCCGGCCGAGGGATTACGATCAAAGAATCCCACAGCCTTTCTGTGCCAGCTGTTCCGACACAGAAAGGCTCTGGGAATTCCACTTTGGGGGGCCCCCAGTAGGATGGCCACCTAGGGGGCACCTATGGTGCCCCACTGTTGATCCCTGCACCTGGTGACAGGCACCTTGAGGTGCCTGCCACGGGTGTAGGGATGAACTGCACCTCTGCTCTTTGCAACGAGAGCATGGATTTTGTTTAGAATGCATGCTCCGATTGTAAAGAATAGGATTGCGACTGAACAGTGTTAGGTCGCATCTTACTTGCTGAGCTTGAACCAAGGACAGGGGGTCATTCAGTTGCAGTTACCAAACAATGTTGGACGGACTCCGGTCTGTCCAACATCGTAATTGGGCCCTAAGAAGGGTAAAAAAGAAAAAAACACACAGCAGCAGGCCTTTTCCATCCATGAATCCAGTATCTGGAAAAACAACCCTGCATCCAATAGACCCACCTTAATACTGCTCCAATTTAACCCCTTGCATACTGATGACGGCCCCCAGCCATCATGCACTACAGTGCTCGTGTGCTGATGACGGCTGGGGGCCGTCATGACCGCACCCGCGATCGGAATGTGCCGCACAGGCGCAGAATCGCGCCAGCAGTCAAGGGGTTAAGAAAAGAGTAGAAGACCCATCTTTTTAAGGACCACTACATGATAATTGCACGACTGTCTACAACCCAACTACTACTTATAAAGCTCATTGAATTTATGCTTGTCTTTGACCTTCGCTGCCTTTTGGGTAGGTTTGTGCTATAGAAATATCATATACCTACATACATATATGCATACATGCACAAAAGATCCCAATGTCCTGCAGTTTTGCAGTGCTGCACGACCTCTAGCAGCACATTCATATCAAATTCTATTTATACTTCCCCCATATCAATAATACACATTAGACACAATGCTGTGCAACTTTATGCACACAACACAACCCCAAACCATATAGTTGTCTAGGCATATTCAGGTCCTGCATCACACAATAAAACCTAAGGCCTATCTGTCAAAAATAGCCAGCTTTGTTGAGGATGATCAACATTTGTTGAGGATGGCAGGGCAACACCCTGTTTGAAGTATGGAATCACCTACCAGAGGTGTCCAAAGTAATCTTAGGTAAGGGGTCGGTGTCAAAGGTATTGGAGACATCTTACTCTGCCAATCAGCAGCATTCAACACCATTGGTTATTCCATACTGTTCTAGTGGTTGTCTAGCTTGGGTATTACTGATACAGTAGCGAAGGGGATTAATGTATTCTTGTAAGGACAGGATCAAGTGATTTCCATCTCCATTATTAATCTTCCTCCTACAAAATCAAATGCAGTGCTCACCCTGGAACATCCCAAGCTGTAACCGCTCTAAGCCAGACATAGATCATAACCGTAACAAATGTACCTTCTGTTAAAGAAAAAATGATAATTGGATGTCAGGATTTTCTTAAATTACAATCCTAGACACACTAAAGATTCCTGCTTTGGGGGCCACTCTTTTTCCGATTTCTTCTACCCTGGTGGGACCGTAGTCCCAGGATCCACCTGCTGCCATCTTCGCCCTCTTGACGTGCCAATAGAGAGGTGGTCGAGTAGCACTGACCCTGGTGGGACTCAATGTCCCAGGGTGCACAGCGCTAGTTTCAACTGGCCACAGCTGCTGGGGAGGAGCCTCCACGTGCACATAAGCGCTAAAGCAGTCCCGCGGCGCGGGCCACGTGCGGGCGAAGTTTGGGCCAAGGGCGGGCCCGTCCTTGCCCGTCATCGACAGGACAGGGCCACCCCCCTTGGTTTTACTTTTATATATTGGCTGACCTAAAAGACCAGCGCTACTGAGGTCACGCCTGAACTTCCTGCAAGCCCTCCGCAGCGGCAAGTAGACTGGTTACATTTGGTGTTGTTCTGACCCCCTGCTTCCCTATCTATTGCCATCTATGACTGAGTGACTTCCGTAGCCGGTTATTTGGTTAACCTATTCCGGGTGCTGTCTGTTTGGGAAAATATCTAAGATTAGCTACGTTTTCCCAAGAGCCCCCTTGTTTCTCATATTCTGCGTAAGTGTGGTCACCACAAAGCACTCTAATTGTTGTTGACAATCCTAGAATATAGAGCTCGAAATGGCGGGAGCCTAACCTGAATTCTGGCATATCAAAATATGGTAACACCAACTTAAAACTTCCCCTTCCTTTGCCCAAGCTGTAAGTATAGGAACTTTGAACCAAAAATGACCCGAAAGTGATATATATGTGTTGCTTCACCTGCACACCATCAAGAAAAAAATCTGTCTCCTACCCTTCTTCAGCAAGGTGCAGGGGCTTCTCAGATAGTGTACACTTGGAATTTTCAAGTTACCTTCTACTAAGACGGAAAAGCTCAGCAGTCGGGACACTGTCGAATGAAGAGTAGGGACCATGTCACCGCCACATTAGGACTCTTCACTGGCCACCAGTGAAAGGGAAAATACGATTTAAGGCAGTAAGCATTGTCCATCTTGCTCATCACAATATTAGTTTGTATTGCCTGTTGTTCACTTTCATAAATATAATACATTTAGGACACCACATCCAGCTTCTTCTTATTTACTATGTATACTTAAATTTTAAAAATCACATTTTGTAAATTGCAATTATTTTAGTCCACGCGCACCTTTGGAGTAGCCTGCCTCTTACTCTAAACCAGTGGTTCTTATCCATTAGACTTCTGTGGACCCCCACTGAATCATTTCTGGAATCTGGGGATCCTCACTTAGTCGTTATTGGAAGCCGGGCCCCTGGCCTAACCAATTTCTATGATTTAAACCTCAAAATATTACACACAAAAAACAAGTATCACCATACAAATGATCAAATATAAAAATTATTCTTTATTTGTATATACTTTATTAATGTTAATGTATTAATTTGAATATTATTTAATTTTGTAAAACAGTCACAGATGCCTTGATTAGGCCTCTCGGACCACGAAGAGTCCTCGGACCACAGGTTAAGAACCACTGCTCTAAACAATCAATTATGTAGGGCCATCAAGAACATCCTTTTGTCTACATAGACTAGCTTATTCGTCCATGCAACCAATAAAACGACCTGCTCTCACATCCAAGCACATTTTCTCTGCACACACCCGCATACACATACACCACGATTAGCACACATCGCCCCCGTCTGTGGCCCAATTTATAATAATTTCTAAGCATAGCTTTCCATATGATGCCTTAAACAAAAGCAGACTATGACTGATCAAAGTGCATAATTAATTCAACAACCAAGATGCATTTTAGTAGGAGTAGTACCTGGGTAAACAAGCATTGGCAACACCAATAAGTTGGGCATTGGCTGATAGTCGTTTGGCTTCAGCAATTCATGCTTTGTTTCCAAATATTTATTATCGGGAAAGCTGCTGGGTTCTCATCAATCTGAAAAAAGCATTTCCTAAAGGCAACAATGTTTTTGGTAAAAGAAATTGCACATCACCATAGTAGTCACGAGGCTGAAAGGAACTACTTTGTCTGTGGATGTTCCTTCTGAAAGGGCAGCATGCAGTAGCTCACAGTGAAGTCAGCCAGTGGCTGAAGTGGGCTAACCCATTTCCCCATAATGCATGCTGGAATGGGTTGAAGAAAGATGTGAATGACACAACCACAGAGCAATAGATAAAGTCTGGCTAAAAACCTTAATAAGAAACTAAGTTATTCACAAACTTTTTAGTAAAATCAAGAGATCTTAGCAAACACCATACCTAAAAAAGCCAATTCTTCTGGTGCTGACTGCCAGCTTGCCTTTGCTCATGCTTTTTTTGTAATGTCTTTGTAAATCTTTAATGCAAATACATTGCGAGGGTTCAAAAGCCAGATACATTGAGAGGGCTGAAAAGATAGATTAAAGGTTTGCAACGATAGATAGATAGATAGATAGATAGATAGATAGATAGATAGATAGATAGATAGATAGATAGATAGATAGATAGATAGATAGATAGATAGATAGATAGATAGATAGATAGATAGATAGCAATAAATGGCACAGCCACAATTAGTAATATAATAGTCAAATGTCTGTATTAGCATGGCATACAAGAGCACTGAAAGCAAACTAGAAAGCCAGTTATAAATGCATTTTATGTGTGCATACAAAAAGAGGATAACTTTATAAAGAAAAGGTCAAACTGAATACAATCTGCAACACTTTGGAAAAGCAGCAGTCAGCTAAACAAAGGCAACTCCAAACGGAAATTACAACAGCATTAGCAGGAGACTGGAATTGATAAAGCTGGAATGTGGCACTTGCTCACATCTGGTAAAACAATGTCCTGCTATCACATCAGGCTCTACACACACAAAGGCAATACTAAAGTAATAATAAAGTAAAAACAAAAACATTGGTGCTCAAGGGAACTACCTTATGTGTGGATTTGCTCCTTGTTAAATGGCTAAATGCAGTCACTGAAAGTTAGCTGAAGTAGGCTCACCCACTGCTCCATGCTATATGATATAGTGGACAGAAGCAACGTGAATGACATAACAGCCCACCAAATGGATGAAGAGAGCTAGCTGAAAGCCCCTTTAAGTAAGTATGCATAGAGCTCCACAAACTACATTTGTATTTTGTAACCTAAATTCGGCTGGTAACTATCAGGTGAATCAGGATTAGTAGGGACATAATAATGAGGCCCTCAGCTTCTAATTCTTCTGAGTATGGGTCTTCCAGGACTACGGACAATATTCAGAGGAGATCCAATCAATGATTTTGAATATGTGAGATAAGGTCTCTTTGTTTGTAGATAAAACTCTTCCTTTCCTAGCAATTCCCTGGCATTCAGTGAATCTTTGTCACAACATTTGGTTAATATTATGTCATTAAATTAGGAAATTCCAGGACCATCTACTTTAAGGGCATGTGTGTGTGCGAAATGTGACTTTAGTTTGATGGTAATTTGCGATTCCTAATTGCAAAATCGCAATAATTTTTTGCTTATTGCATTGCATTTAGGGAATCGCAATTTGCGATTCCTTGAATGCAATCGCAATTTAAGTAATCGCATTTTTAGGGCTTCCTTAAGTTGCAGATTTTGCATTTGGGATGATGCATCCCAAATGCAAAAATACTGGTAGCAAAGGGGCAGATTCTGCTAATCTGACCCTTTGCGACCGGTTTTTGGTTTGATGCATGGGGCCCATAGCTCCTTGATAACCTGAGGAAACATGAAGACAGAGGAGATTCTATGCTGAGAGTGAAAGACCAGGCAAAACAGTGGCTGGTATGCAGCAACCGAATGTATGACAATACAATGCATGGTAAGCCTTTTCCATGCAGCCTTTACCATGCGGATGCCTTTACTATGCATTGGAAGTATTATAATGTAAGTAAACTCCATATATATTTTCTTTTTTTTTTGAGGAGAAACCCCTTAAACCTCCCCTTTTAAAATGTACTCCTAACCTCTTTTGCCACTTCCCAACCCTAAAAATACCCATCCCATCCTTTACCACTACCACTACTTAGCCGGGAGAGGAGTTGGCTTAACGGCTAGGGCGGTCGACCTCGAATCTGGGGAACTGGGTTCGAGACTTGACAATGATCCTGAGCATTATGTTCTTCTGGGCAAATTGCTTAATCTCCCCGTGTCTAACAAAAATGAATATGTCCTCATGTAATTCAACTGGTGCTACGTGAAGTGCTCCGATACCCGATTCGAGTCAAGTCCGCGCCATATAAAACTCTCTAAAATAAAAATAAAATAACCCTATACCATAAAATTACCTTTAACACTAACCACCCATAAACACTGAATTTACCCATACCACCCTTTACCACTACCCACTCCTAAACTGAGAAATTAGGATAGATAGACAGACAATACTTACCATGCGTGGTAAAGTCACAAAACCTGCATGGTAAAGGCCGCTTTGAAAAGGCTGTTTCCCACTAGCGCGATCCCTGAGGCTGAGACAAAAGATTCAATGTATCATTCAATTACTATTTGCTAAAACTGCCATACTGAGTAAAGCTCTTTCATTTTTCTTCCTCTAGGAAGTACATTTAAAGAACGCAAGCCGAGGAAACACGGGAAACAGAAGCTACCGAATGTAAAAAATGCAATCCTGGGGAAGAAGACGGAATGTGACATCTGCAAAATCCTTTACTGTAAAGAAATGATTTGTTAAAAATATAGGACTTTTAAAAACAATAGTTGAAATAAGCTTGACGATATCACTAATGGGCATTTCCCAATCAGCAATGCAGGAACAATTTACGTACCAATAATATGTCTTGCCAAAAAACAACAAAGCAACGCCAAGTACAATGTACATTCCTACAGAATTTTGTCTTGTCAGCAGAATGTTAATGGTCACTTGAAATATCTCCTGGAATTGATGTATTGCTGTCTTATTTTTGACCCTGATGAATGCCCTGCACAGAAGTTGAGTTGTTTCAGTATTTCAGATGCCTGCACCCCTCAGGGACCCAGAAATGGGTGGACCCTGAGTGGATCCAATTGCACTAAATTGACCACTCAAACTCTGACTGTGGAAGTCATCCAACAGTCTGGTAAGAGGGGTTTTCTTTTATTTGCACTTCTTTACAAGATACAGGCTGTACATTTGTACAGTGTCTGATATTGTTGTTTGTCCGCCCCTTTAATGTTTGCACAGTTTTGCATTCTCGCAGCATTTTGAACATACATGAATTCCATAATGGCATTTTGAGTATTGGTCACACATGTATTGGTAGATAAAGCTTATTTTCACCACATGCAAAAATATCAATAAAGCAGATGATTTTTTTTCTATCAACAGTTCAATATAGGATTCAACTTTATTGTTGAATCTTACAACAATTCAACAGAAAACTTTAGGAACAATGTTTTTCAAAAGTAATTTCTTTTTTTTTCCATATAAAGCAGTATCTAAAATTTATCCTATCAGTAATACGCATATATCCTACAATACGCAAAACAATGTTTCAAGTCAGTGGTGCTATTTGTGTAGTTTGCAGTAGGGTAGGGATCTGAAAACACTTTTCAGGAAAATGTTATTAAAATGTTGTTGAAGGCTAGTACAGTGATAATGAAAAAATAATACATTTTAAAATGCGGAAGAAAGGATATGGATAAAGTCTGATTGCACAGAGACAATATGCGTACATCTAGTGACTGAAGGCTGTTTTCATAATCCGGAAACTGTTTCACTGGAAATCATGATGGCAGCCAACCATTAAAGTAGCAAATGTTGATATCTCTTAGGTCTTAATCTATGCAATGGTCATAGAGTGAGAGTGATTTCTGTCTTTACAGCAGGGCATCGCATGCTATTAAAAGATCTGAAGTATTGATATGTTATCAGGGAATCTGAAGTATTGTCATATTAGTATCAAGTTTAATTGAAAGATTACCTTGGCATATAGAGGAGGATGCCCCAAAATATGACTTGAAGTCCCAATGAGTACATGGACAATTGCAGGTAGATGATTTGCAAGATCTCAAAATTGTTGGATAAACTCCAAGGTTGTAAAGTTGGAATTGCCATTGATTTTTCCTGAGGGCCAGTGCCATTCCAGGTTTGAAGAATAAAAAATGAAAGGTGACTGTTAAATGCTGGAATTAATCTCAGCCACACTGATAAATAATCTGCGGCATTATGAAGTTCGGACATGGATCACTAATTCTATAAAAGCTTCTGATTTGCATCCAGTGTATGTACAATTATTGCTTCTAGAGTAATTCGAAATCCAGAAACTACCCAGTCCTTGTGGACTAAAGTTGAAAACCTTGCTCAGGAGAAAGACATTGCATTATGTTTAGGACTGTGGTATTTCATGCCAAACCACAGAGCAAAGTACAATGCACAGCAGATCTATAAGTATGCGACCTGCGTTATGTAATATCGCTTTTGTGGTGTTTTTCTGTGCACCAATAGAAGGCTTACAGTGGGTACATTTGCCTCGTTCGTGTCCACGTCCCTTAAAATTGCCTTTGACCGTATTTAAGCACTTGGACAGAGGGTGGCTTATTTGTGCTTGTAAAGCATCTGAAATTCATGTCCACAATGCTGAAAGGAACTGCATTCAAGAGACAAGTAGAAATGGTGAGCCTCTCACTGCCTATGCAAATAATGTACGCTACCTTCGGGTGCTGCAGGCTGTGGCGAGTGAAACATGGGCAATGTGGCCTAAAAACCCCATCTTTCTTCAGCTCATTCCTATATTGCAGGGGCGAAAACCACCGCTCAATCCTCACGAAGCACAGATGCAGTGTAGTCCATATTCTCTGCCCTCCACATCAAAATCCCGTCCCAGGTCCTCAAAGACATTTGTCTGTCTAGAAAGAGTGTCTTCAGGCGCCTTCCCACCCTTGTTCATAATTGACCTTTTAAATACACGGGCCAAGGGCTTTCCCACAGATGGTGACTCAACCACAGAGTTCACACTTGTATCTAGACTGTATTTTAGTACTGTGTCAATAAGTCGAAAAATATCAAAACCTGCTCATATAAACCTTTTACTTCATTTGACTCAACAACAATGTATTAAAACAAACTGATATTGGATGGCAGTAAAAGTCAGCCATGTGTCATTGTATACCACCCAAGTGCCTAAACTTTGTGAAATGAACAACTTTTTTTCCTAGGATCAGGAAACTGACTGCAAACGATATGCTATATGCATGTTTTACTCAGTCTGTGATCATTCTAAAAATGTTATAATTACCTGTTAAAAATTCTATCCTGGTTACTTTTTAACAGACTGTTTCGGTGTTCCATCTTCTGCGATTTCTAGAGCTTCTTTTCCACTTCGGGATCTTCCCGCTCAATATATTAAAAACATAAATGACTTCCCATTCCAGGAGAGAAACTTTGAACAGTCCCTCATAAGGAGGGCTGGCTGTCCCAGGAATAAATACACACCAGGAAACAGAGGGATTTTGTGTTCCTGTTACTGCAAACAATATTCTACATTTGTGGTCTTAAAATGCATCATTGGCATCAAACCTTTTTAAGTGTACACACAATTTAGTAATGCCACTTGCAACAGCAACATAGAAAAAGCTACTCCATTCCTTTAAGTTTAAAATAAATAAGCATGCAGAGGAAAGTGGATTGATAGACAATGGGAAACAGAGGGCTCTGTCTAAACGTACTGTGGTTGATCTGATAAACAGTCAAATAGTCACACTCTCCTATGAGCAATCCTGAGTTTACCCCTGGTGGAGTGGTCGCAATGCCTTCTTCAGAGAAAGGTGTAGGAGAAACACCAAAACATAACTCTTTGCACATACTATCATTTTGTTGTAATTAGGTCTTGGCTTATCAATTAATGTAACAGTAATAGCTAATTGAGAGCATCTGCTTCCTATTATTTGAGAAACTAGTTTTATAGTCATTATTGTGAAGCGGGAACAGAACACGTATATTCAAGTACAAATGTTTTTACAGAAAAAAAAAGTTATATCATCGGTGCAAGGTGCATAGGAGCCTGAAGACTATGCAGGGTGGGCATTAACACAGTTGCAGCCAGTGGAGTAGAAGCAACAAAACACATATCTCTGTGTGCTGTAATGGTAATAAAGCATTATTTCCTAAGAGCAGAGGGAAAAAAATATTAAAATATCTAAGGATTTATCATGTGTGTGTTTGTGTAACACTTACCTACAAAATGAACTATAAGCATGGTTGACCAAGAAGTGCATTTCAAAGCACACTAGAGCCTTCTTCACTGCCTGAAGCATGGGAGGTTACCATTTCTTTGGTGCAAAATGATACAAATGAAGGAAAATGCAGTGTCAAGGAAAGAACCCATTCACTTCCTGTATCTGGTTAAGTAGGCAAAATCCATGTGAAAGGCTACCGATTACAGTTATTAACTGAGCTAAAGAGAGGGATCTGATATCCGGTGTGATGTTCCATAAGATTAAAAAAACTTTGAAACATACATACCTTTGGTAAATGCAGAAAGACCTGGTAAAGGAACGGTATAGAAGAAGACTTCTTCTAGTGAAATGGGCTTTGGTGTGTGAAAGATGTACCATCAAAAAATAAAACTCTGCTAAGTTCTTGAAAGAAAATATCACCCGCATCATTAGCAATATTTATAAAAATGTCTCTTATCAAAATTGGGATTCACATGCTAAGGGCTGAAAGCATGACCATTTGCATCAGCTGATCTTGGTAAAGCTTTCGTCCTAAATGCTTTACTGTCTGCAAGCCATTCTGAAAAAAATGAGCCACCTGAATTTTATCACTCGAAAGGTGACCCGCTTGTTTCCCCAGGTACTCTAGGAGAATTGTTTCCATGACATAAGTATTTTTGGGCCAGCCTACAATGTGGTTTTCCCAAATCTGGGAATACCTGTAATGAACAGGTCTATCGAGTAGTTCAAGATTGAGTACCAGATGCACTCCCTTTAGCATAATAGAAAAAATCTAAAAGAGCATCCTACAATCTAAGTCTCCTGCTGAGACGGCCATCAGTTTTCTACTCTAAAAGCCCACATTTTCTGTGGTAACTAGGTTGGAAAAGAAGCGTTAACAATTCTGCATAACAACACTGGATAGTTGGAGGAATCCACCAATCTCCATTCTTAGACAAAAGAAGGAGGCCCTCCATCATAGTCCCAGAAACAGAATGTGAAACAGATAAAGGATTTAATGGTATTTTATGTTAATAATTGTATATGAAAGAGGGTTCTGGAAGATCACAGTAGGTTTTAAAAACTCGAAAAGACTTAGTGTCTGATTATGAGTTTGGCTGAAGGAGGTCACAAACGTGATAGATATCCCGTCCACCATGTTACAAATTCCATGGCATATAATGGAATTGTAATTCGGTGGACAGAATATTCGTCACCTTTGTGACAGAGCAACCCTGTCCACCAAACTCGTAATCAGGCCCTCAATCACACAAAAGAGAAATCGGGAACGCCAGTTATTGGTGATTATTAGAGATGCATGTCTGGTTGACGACAACTGTCTTTTTTTTCTTCTGGATGGCCACTTTAACACCTTAGCTGCGGCGCAAATATCCCTCCCCAGTGCTGCGCTGTCCATTGGAACTAGTGCTGAATGGACGTCCAATGGTCGTGCGCAGCACTGGGGAGGTAGCGCTCGTGACGACCGTTGGCAGCGCTTAAGAGGTTAAATTATGTAAACATTCTTGGTCAATGTGTAGACCAATGAGAATCGGAAAAGGTTGGGGTGGATGTGAAATGATATCTAAAACAAACTAGGTAACTCAATAATCACACAGGAGACTGGTAAATCCTTTATCAACATACTAACACCCCAGAAGGGAAGGAACTATTAAGTTGTGAGTTTGCAATAATATTCACTGAATAAATTAGGTGATAAGCGACCGTGTATCCCAACACACATGCTTTGCTTTAGAGAGCCAATCGTGCAAAGCAAAACAGTTATAATGAGCAGTGTGCAATGTCTCATACGCAAATGCAAAGAATATTTATTTGCGCATAACAAAGCTTCCAGCCTTTTAAAAGAATGAAACCATGACAACGATGAAGTACCCGAAAAACGAATTGGACAGCCCTGCTTCTCCGGCTGCGCCAAGGTGAAGGTTTATGTATCTCACTTAACTCTCATGTACTACAAAAGCCCCAGAGAAGCTGAAGAAATGTATTGACAAAATGTTTAAAACGTATATGTAGCATGTTCGCTTTTTCATTTAATGATTTGGCTGGGAATGCCAAGTGGTGCTATTGTGTTTAAGAAAGTACTTGACTCAAATGTAAAAGAAAGCATATAAAGTATATTTTTTAAGTTTGAAAAGACAATCATGATATAGGTGCAATTCTTACAAGAACCGGATTACCTTATAACGTTGACAAATGTATCCACAACAAAGTAATAACTTCTCCAAAACGGAAGCAAGAGTTTCACAAAAACGAAAGTATGTGTGTGTGAAACTAAAGCGCTTCACAAATGACTTCTTGTTTAACAGCCCTGTCAATATAATTGTGCCTCACAATAAAGAGTTCACCACCCTTCCCCGCCATCGTTTATCAGTGATTGTACATGAGCTGACATCTCTGCTAGAGAATGGGTACATTTATTTCTCGCAAAAATCGATGCACCCCTTGTGGATGTAAGTAGTCGACGCAGGTTGTCTTGCTACAAAGCTTCCTTTTCTTTGCTTTCTTCCAATTTGCAGGTAGTTTCTACTGTGTCACATCCTCAATTCTGAACAAGTATCAGATAAAACATGACTTTGCAACCATTGATGTAGCTTAGTGAATATTGAAAGTAGCCAGTTCTTAGATTGTGGTAAATAGGGCATACACAAATGTATCAGAATAACATTAAGACCCTGATTACAAGTCGGAGGTAAATTGGGATCACTTTGCAAACATTTTGGCAGGTTAAACCCTTTGAAATTTATCAGCGAAAAATGTTCGGTGAAGCCCAAAACAAGCAAAATTTGGTGCAGAAAACACAATTTCTGAATGCAAATACATATTTCCGGGGACAAATCAGAATACAAGGTATACTGAAGTATTTACTGTGTCCAGTAAATACAAAACCTTAGGAAATCGGTATTTACAGGACGAAACTCAATCTGAACAATGCAAATGTTTTATAGGTATGATTGCATCCAATAAGAAGTCTGGGGTTACAAACATTGTGTTATAACTACAGTAGGAAATTGGCTTACCATTGGGGCGCGGAAACCTTAATCAAGCAGCTACCACAATTCTTGTTGGGGTAAAATACAAGCAAACTCCAAATTAACCTGCACTTTACCCTCTAGTATCTTGGCACAGACGCAGTCTGGTTAACTTAGAGGCATTGTCTATTTGACACCAAAAAGACAAAAATCTAATCAGCAGAACCTGAGATATGCAATAATAAAGATTTCAGTAAAAATAGTGCTTAAAAGAACCACGTTCCAAACATACTTATCTGGTCCCGCTGAACATGGACAAATTATGAAATGAAATGAAATGAAATGAAAACGAAATTTCTAAAGCGCACTGCGGCCAAGCGGCTTCCTGGCGCTGAGGAGCACAACAGTATCTACAGAGGGTCCCATGAGAGGTTAACCGGGAAATGCCTGAAGAAAAAGAAAAGTTTTAAGGGCTTTACGAAAGTGGGAAAAAATGGGGATAGAGCGGATGGAGAGAGGGAGATTGTTCCAAATCTGGGGGGCCAAGACAGAAAATCGGGTGCCCCCGGTTCGGGATTTGCGGAAGCGGGGGACATGAAGGAGAGAAAGAGAAGAAGAGCGGAGAGAGCGACTGGGAGCGTGGGAGGAGATAAGAGAGTTAATGAAAAGCGGGGCAGAACGAGCGTGCGCCCGGAAAGCCAGACAGGCTAATTTAAACCGGGACCTGAAGAGAACCGGGAGCCAATGGAGGGATTTGAGGGCCGGGGTGATGTGGGAGGATTTGGGAAGACAAAGGATAAGACGGGCCGCCTGGTTTTGGATGGCCTGGAGACGGCGAGTTTCGTAGGCAGAGATGCCTACGTACAAGCCGTTGCCATAATCCAGGCGGGATGTAATAAGGGCCGTGATAATGGTTTTAAGGGCATCAACAGAAAAGAACCGGGAGATCTTATGAATAAGGCAGAGGGAGGAAAAACAAGAAGACACAACGGAACTGATTTGGGCGTGGATGGACAGATCATTGCTGATCTTGATGCCCAGAGTCCGGACTGAAGAGACAGGAGAGGGGGGAGGACCAAAAGAAAGGGGCCAGTGAGCAGAGGACCAGGGATTAGATGAGCCGCCAGTGAGGACGAGCTCTGTTTTATCGGGATTGAGCTTCAAATGATTGAAGCTCATCCACTGAGAAATGACAAGAAGAGTAGAACAGAACTTAGGGAGAGAGTCAGCTGGGGAAGAAAGATCGAAGACGAGCTGGAGGTCGTCTGCGTAATTATACACAGAGACCCCCAGCTCGAGAAGAGAGGAGATGAGGGGGCGGATGTAAAGATTGAAGAGAAGAGGGGAAAGGGAAGAACCTTGAGGGACCCCACAGGTGACCGGGAGTGGGGGAGCAGAAAAATCAGGAAGGTGAACTGCCTGTGATCTGCCTTGGAGGAAGGACGCGATCCAGGAGAAGGCAGTGACTTGGATGCCCGCTGCGCTGACACGGTCGAGAAGGATGGCATGATCGACCGTGTCAAACGCAGCGGACAAGTCTAAAAGGACCAAGGCCTGGGGGAGGTTGCTATCGGCCTTGCCCTTAAGTTCATCCAGGACCGCGAGGACCACTTCCTCAGTGGAGTGGCCAGGACGAAAACCCGCCAGGTGGGAGGCCAGAAGATGATTCTCCTCAATGTAGGTGGAAAGGCAGGATGTCACGTAGCTTTCAAGAATCTTCCCTAGGTAGGGGAGAAGGGAAATCGGCCTGAAGTTAGATGGAAGGGAGGGATCAAGGCCAGCCTTTTTCAAAATAGGAAAAACAATAGCAGATTTAAAGGAGGGGGGAACACAGCCCGAGACCAAAGAAGTGTTAAGAAAAGTGAGGGGGGGGGCCGGGCAACTAGTGTAAAGAGTTCTAAGGATCCGTGCAGGGGCACAGTCTGCAGGAGAACCGGACTTGACCTTAACGAGCAGGTCAAGGAAGAGCTCAGAAGAGATAGGTTCAAAATGATCCAGAACAGAGGAAGATAGATAAGAATGGTCAGACAGAGCAGGTTGGGACACAGTGGGAATATTGGCCTTAATGGTGATAATTTTATTGATAAAATAATCGTTCAAAGAGTGACAGAGGGATTGAGAAGGAGCAGGGGAGAGACAGGCACGATGGGAGGTAGAAAGACTGTGAACTAGTGAGAAAATCTCACAGGACTTGTTGGCCGACAGGGCCACACGCTCAGTAAAATATTTCGATTTGGCCGCTAAAATGGCTTTTTTATAGTTGTTGAGGAGGGCTTTGTATTTGAGACGGAGGGTAGGGCAGTAATTGCGACGCCAATGATGCTCCGAGCGCCTGAGCTCTAATTTCAGGGATTTAAGGTCACTAGAAAACCACTTGTGAGCGTCATGGGGGCGAGCCGATTTAATCTTTTTGAGTGGAGCGACCTGGTCGCAAGCAGAAGAAAGCCAGGTGTTAATGGCGTTCGCCTGACTTTCCAAAGACAGGTCGGTCAGGGTAGGAGCGGATGAAGACAATAAAGAGGAAAGGTCATTAAGATCAGTCTTATTCCAGCTTCGGGCCAAGATGTTTTTAGGCAGGGGAGCTTTCTCAACATGACCTAGATGGATAGAAAAGGAGATCATGGAGTGGTCCGACCAGACACAGGGTAAGATTGAAGTGGCCGAGAGTTGACAGCGTAAGGACCAAATTTGGTCTAAAATGTGACCGTGAGTGTGGGTAGGGGCCAAAACATGAGGTAAGAAATTGAGACACTGAAGTGTGGCAGAGAAATCTTTGGAAGAGGAGTCTTCCCTCGGATCACCCGGCCAAAAGTTGAAGTCTCCGAGCAGGAGCAGCGAGGAATTATTTACCGCCAAAGTGGCCAGAAGATCCTGCAAGGTGGACACAAATGATGGCATGCTTTGAGGTGGGCGGTACACGAGGACCACTGTAAGGGGTACCGGAAGATTGAGAGAGCGCGCCACCAAGAAGTCAACACTGGGTATGCGGGGGTGCGGAAGAAGCTGAAATTTCATAGAAGAGCGAATTATCATCGCCACACCCCCTCCAGTTTTTCCGTCAGGGCGGTCAGCACGAAGGGCATAGTGGGTACTAGGGAGAATAGCAAGAAGGTCAGGGAGTGAATCGGAAGAAAACCAGGTTTCGGTGAGGAAAAGAAAATCCGGGGAATCAGTATCCAAGAGATTGAAAAGGGCAGTTTGATTTTTGGTGGCGGAACGGGTATTAAGAAGGATAGCAGAATGGAGGATGGAGAAGTGTGGCTCACTGGTTAGAGCAGGCAGACCCTGAAGCAGAGGTCAGACCCGGGACCAGGGTTCAATTCCCGACGCGGCAGGGTCTTGAGCTCAAATGTCCACGGACTCGATAATTCTCGTTTCGGTGCCTGACCTAATCATGAGTTCACACTCTGCAACTCTGGGCATTAAGCTTGCTTAATCTCCACAACGGCCCCCCGCGGCGGGATGCCTGGCTTTCACCTTGGGGATGCCCTGTAGGGGCTATCTCACAGGGAAAAGCCAGGACGGGTTCCCAAGGCAAGCGCGGAGATACCCCTTCGGGGGTCGAATCTGGCGCTATATAAGAACATAATAATAATAATAGCAGAGGCGGCTGGGGGACCGGGAGTGATGCCAGTAGCAGAGGGCATGGGAGGAGTGGAGGGTGAGGAAATAGGGGAAGCAGGGGAAGAACAGGGAAAGTAGGGAACATAAATGCCATGCGAAGATAAGTGTTGAACTGCAGAAGGAGAAAGAGGAGCAGAGACGGAAAGAGACAGTAGCTGGGCAGAGGTGTACAACAGAGGAAGGGCAGGGTCTGGGGCCCCGGGTCCCGGCCCGTCGCGGACGGGCGCAGACGGGCTTAACTTAGGCGCAACTTCGGCGCGCCTTCGTCGCGCCCGCTGCGCTCATCCGCTGCGCTGCCGGGACTGGCCCACCATTATGTAGGGACACATGAGAGGGAGTGGCTAGGGGGGAGTGGCCCAAACGCTGCAACGCTGACCCAGAGCCGCCCAAGATGGAAACTCGCCCGTCTCAGGAGGAGACGATCAGCGGGAGGCGCTCTGGGTGGCGTGCAGGAGGGAAAGAATGGAGGCTGCTAAGAGGTGCTGTGCTGCCGTGCGTGGAAGTCCAGAGCGCAGCTGGTGGCAGAGCAAGCGCTGACCAGGTCGGTAAGAGCTTTAAAAGAAACGTTGCTCCCGGCGAATTCATGATTTCAGGCCGACCATGGTAGAGCGTGGGCCAGATACAGGGACCAAGTTACACTTTAATTTCGGGTTGCAGAGTGTTGCAAGGTACAACATCAAGGATGCGGCGATGAGTCTGGGATGCAATGCTTGGTCCTTGGCTGTACAGCAGCAGTTCCGAGGGGCTGCGATGCGAGGTCCTACGTTGAGGATTTATCATGCAGCAGTGGTTCTGAGGAGCTGCCAAGGATGTGTATCGCACAGAGGTGGGTCCAAAGAGCTGCAAGTTTCTGTGTCAGAGATACATCACTCAGTGGTGGTTCTGATGCAAGGCTGCAAGGCAATGAGTCGCACTGCTGCGGTTCTTCAGCTTGGACCACATCTGGGCTGACAGAGCACCTTCAGGCTCTCTTCCAATAGTCCAGGACTGGGATGACACCGTTGGCAAGACTCACAACAGACAAAGTACTGGTACTGGGTTCAAGGTGGTTGGAGCCTCTTCTGTCCCTGAGGCTCTGATCAGTAGGCCATTCAAATAGCTCTTGGACTCATGCCGATGGTCCTTGGTTCAAGATGCAGATCCAGTCCTTCTCAGTCAGGCAACAGGACAGCAGGGCAGTAGGGTAGCAGGGCAACAGAATAAGGGAGTAGAAGGGCAGCAAAATAGCAGTCCTTCTTGAAGCAGAGCAGCACAGTTTGAGTCTTCAAGTAAAAATCGGTTCCTGGAATCATGGGAGGTGTACTGAAGTGGTATTTCTGAGGGTCCACTATTTATCCTTGGTGCCAGCTTTGAAGTAGGAAAAGATTCTAGAGGGTTCCACCCCAGGGGTGTCTGGAATTTCCTGCCTCCCTGCTCTGTCCCCAGCTTGTCTGAGGCTGAATTGACTGATGTGCAACCCTTTGTGAGTGTGCTGAGGCAAAGTGTTTGTGATGTGCAAGTGTGGTAGGTGACAGCTCTTCCCCCTTAGTAATTCAGAGATGCCCCATCCTGCTAGCATCTATTCTCCCTTTGTCTCACTGCCTGGGAGCAAAACACTTAGTCATGTCCACCCAGTCATGTGACCAAGATACAGGCTGCAGGCACCAAATGGTTGGGACAAGAAAATGCCAACTTTGTAAAACTTCTATCAGGTAACAGTGCCTACAAGGGATTTTGTTTCAAACAATTAATTGAACTCAATTGAGCACAATCTATTTTGAGTGCCCTAGTTAGTTGCCTCAAGTAAATGAATTGTATAAATCAATTACAATAATCAGAAACTGAATATATTAAAAAGAGCAAAAATGGGTGTATACTTCATGCATTAGAATTTATATGAATATATAACTTACGGGGAACAAAACACAATTTACAAATACACAAGTGACAAAAAGTTATCTCCTGGTCACTAATGTAAGCAACCCACTTCTTTAGCCTATTTGCAGATAGAAACTAAAATTCCACTTTGAATCATTAATTCCTATATAACGATTTTTATGTTGAGAAACGAGTTAGATATGTCGACGTTTCGTTTTTTTTGCGTAATTCATCCAGTAGACCATCTTCAGGACAAATAGATTCATATGTAGAATGAAGACCCCTATGTACAATGAATAATCACAAAAATTGTGTATGTCAAATAAAATATATAAAAAAAACAAGATATACACCCGGATAAAGTGAAATGAAAATAGAACTACTTAAATATTGTGAAAAAATGGAGATCACTTGTATATATCATCTGATTCCTCTAAAAACTGAAAGAGAATGCAAAAGCAATCACCCACCTATTTTTGAAATGGAGATGTTTAGCCAAGACTTACTTAAAATGAAATCAAGATGTAGACCCTTGAACAGTTAGTCCAGATGAATAGTAATGAATCAAGTCAATCTAAAAAAGAAGCATCGATTGATTGTATGATACTTTTTTTATTTTTTTATTTAAAGTTTTATATTGAAGTCCCAAAATTGCAATACATTAAATACTTTAAAACCAATACATCCATAAAAAGAGAATACCTTTAGGCATAATATTAAATTTCCAAAAGTTGATTGATAATACATAAAGCACTAAGAAGTCAGGGACAGATACAAAAAATAGACAAAACACTCTTAGCTTTATAACCACATACATAAGGCGGCAACACCTCCTAATCTTAATCAAAGTATGTAGCCCAGATTTTTTTGAACCTCCTAAGACCCCCCCACATGTAGTGAAAAAGTGTGTTTGCTTCTTTTAACCACTTTTATCTTATGGGCCCACTCTAGGACAGAAGGAATCAAATCGGTACGCCACCTTTCGCAATAAAAGTGATCTAGCTACTGCCATTGCAATGTATACAAATGTAACCTATTGGTCAGGAAGGAGAAGATCTGGATCAAAACCAAAAATAATTAACAAATTATTCACTACTAATTGAATACAACATTCAACTTCCAAGTAACAAAAAGTCTCCCCCCAGAACTTCTGAATCCTAGGGCATTGCAACATAATGTGCGCCCAATTAGCTGAAGGATGGTTGATACAGCGAAAGCAGTGCGCTGATTGATTGGCATACCTTTTCGAAAGGGAATTAGGGGTTCAGTAAAGTTGCCATTTACTAAAAAAACTAAAACCTTTGCCAATTCGCACCTCTTAGCGTGCTGAAATTAAGTTTATTAATAACTGACCACATGTTAGCAGAAATTTCCAAGTCTTCATGATCCATCCATTTTTTGATTGCCTTCTGTCCAAGATCCAGGCCCCTAACAAAGGCTAAACGCTTTTTCCATGCCCAGGTTTTCTACCCGGTACATCCTCTGAAAGTTCATTAACTAGCTGATGTTGTTCGCCGATTTGGTAAACATCTAGCTTGGCAAGGAATTTGTGAGAGATGTTGTATGACCCAAAAAGAATAAAATCATTGACAATCAATTGCGACATTTCGGTCAGAGTCAACCATCTTCCATTCCTCAGAAAATCTGAGACCTTACAGAATCCTGCCACGGCCCTCTTTAAGGCGAGTTCTGAGGATTGTGTAATCCCTGCTAATGGTAAAATGCCATATAGTAGAGTGGCTGAGTTAATTACATGAATGGAATATCTTTTATTGAGCGCCTGTCGTTTTTTAAAAAGCCAATAAAGAAACTTGTAACGGACCAGTTTAGGGGATATGAAGATTAACAAAGGGGAGTGGATCTGACTTTTCTTACACAATAGATCCATAAAACTATTAATAAAGAGGTTTTACTGTAATTGAGGTTAGAATCTAGAAAAATACTGTGTAAAATAAGCATTGTAATAATCCCTGAGATTCGGAAGGGCTAAGCCTCCCTGTTCTGATTCTTCATATAAAGTGCTAAGTTCAATACGTGATGATTTCTTTGCCCAAAGAAAGGCTGTAAACATCGACTCTACTTGGGTAAAAAAGGAGCCTGATAAAATTCATGGTATGGTTGAAAACAGGAAATTAAACAAAGAAAGAACAGACATTTTAATCAAGGCCACCCGACCCAGGATGGATAGAGGAAGAGAGTTTGAACGTAAAAACAATGCCTGAGTTTTTCGAAGAAGCGGTGCAAAATTCAGGTGATATAAGTTGATGACACTTTCAGAAAAATATACCACAAGGTATCTCTTAGGTTTGGTGTTAACGCAAGAAAGGATATCGGGGTGCAGACCCAAGCTTGCTCCGCCACATTGTAAAATTTCAGTTTTCCTTTTATTAATACGATACCCGCCTACGGCCTCAAAATCCTCAAAGACATGGAAAACTTTAGCCTGAACTTCTATCTCAAGTTTAATAATAAGCATGATATCGTCGGCGTATAATTTCAATTTCGCCATAGATGGATTTGGGGGACGAATATCAGCATAGTTCTTTATTGCTATCGCCAACGGTTCGATAAAGAAAGCAAATAAGACTGGTGATAAAGGGCACCCTTGCCTTGTGCCCCGTTTTACGTTGACCAGCCTGGCCACCGAAGTATTGATAATTACATTGGCTTCAGCGTTAAGATATAAATTATGGATCAGGGCCGTGATCTTTGAGGAAATACCAAAGTGACCTAAAATCATAAACAATATCTCCAACACAACAAGGTCAAAAGCCTTCTCAGCATCTAATAGAAGGACTAATGCGGGTGTTCTCTGTGTGTTGAAATAGTCCAACGCCTCAGTTAAATAATGTGTATTGGTGGCTAACTGCCTACCAGCAATAAAACCATTCTGTTCCAAATGGATCAATTGCTCTGCGTGTTGATTAAACCGAATTGATAACAATTTGGTGACATTTTTGTAGTCTGTGTTTTACAATGTTATCGGGCGATAAGAGTTTGGATCCTCACTGTTCTTATCTTTTTTCAGCAAACTAACTATGTTGCCTTGTCTAAAGGACTCTGGAATTTCCCCCCCTCCATCATAGAGTTTACTAAACGAAGGAAAAAATCTGCAACTGAACTGAAAAAAACTTTAAAAAATTAAGGCGGGAACCCATCCAGGCCACAGGCCTTGCCATTTGGCAGATTCTTAATGACCCCCTCCAACTCTTCCATAGTGAAGAGGCTTCGCATAGATAGTTTTTCCAATTTTGAAAGTATTGATAATCCATTATTCTGCAAAAATCTTTCTAGAGAAGTCATATCCACAGTCTGTTGTCAGCCATAAATGGATCCATAATGCTGTAGCATTATTTCCCTGATTTTGACTGGGTCATCTGTGCCATAGGCGATTAAGGGGCATTTTAACGCATTAATCTGATTTGAAGCAGCCTGTTCCCTAGCCTGCCAAGCTAAAAACCTACCTGTAAAGTTACTTTCCTCATATGATTTTTGGCGGCATTGTTGAAAAGAGGCTTCACTCTGCATGTAGTAATTGGCACTGGAGTAGCTGACTCCCCAATTTATGACCATGGCAGTTATAATAAAACAAGGATTTCCTTCTATGCCCTGGAGCCCTGCGAGATCTCTTTTAATAATTCCTGGGCTTCATCTAGGTCGGAAAACACAAAAAATTTGCCCTTAACCAAGACTCTCAATTTGGACTGTTGTGCGATAGATGCTTGCGCCCCATTAGCTTTAAATAGATGGAGGATCTTCACAAATTCCTTTCTCCTATGTGCCACCACAGCAGTCATAACGGAAAAAATGTGACATTTTACAGTATATTCACTACAAACTGTCTCTGTTGGATTGCTTCAGACAGTATTCTCTATTTTACACGATAGTCTGCAAAGTTTAACAATATTGTCCGTGGCTTCGTAGAGCTAGGAAATGGACGGGCAGTAACACGATGAGCCCTAGTGATGGTGAGATCGCCTTCGAGCTCTGGTATAACCCTTTGTTTGATTAATGAGTTGACCCACTGCAGGGTTTGGGAACCTTCAATACCTTCCGGAATTCCAACTATCCGGAGATTGGACCTCCAAGAATGATTTTCTAGCTCCTCAAATTTATTCTCAAGAATATGTTTGCTTTTGACGGCCGCTTTGGCTTCTCCCATTACAATGGTCATCTGGTCCTCTGGAACTGAAATCCTTGCTTCTGCCTCCTGAAGTTTAATTGGAAAACTTTACATTGTCTCTTCAATTTTCCCTAATCGTTGATGAAGAGAGGCAAGTTCAGCTTTCTGGGTTCTCTTCAACTCACAGACTTCTTCCAGGATTGAGTTAAGCATGTCTTTGACACTAATCTGAAATTTGCCCGCTGGCTCTAAATTAGGGCTAGAGATGACATGGGGAGGATCAACAGGGAAAGAAGAACAGCTCCCTACCATTATCACCTCCGGAGTCATCAAGCCAGTCAGGGCTGCCGGTTCTTGCAGTGGGACCCGAAGCTGTGTCGGTGTCATAACTTGGGGAGTCACCGGTGAACCGGGGGCACTAGAGGCAACAACAACATGACCAGGTGTTTCAGATGGTTGTCCCACTTGTCTCCCGATTTGAGCAGTCAGCAAAGTTAAGGAGGTCAGCTCATCCTGACTTTGATTTTGTCCCGGGGATGTCTCCATGATTGTGAGAAGATCAATTTTCAGGTTACCTTGCAATTTTTCCTGACTAATACGGGTAGGGTCCAAGTCTGCTGCAGGTACTAGGGCTGGTGACACTATGACCCCTGAAGGTTCCTTAGAAATTTTCAGGGCTGGGCTAGAGCCTAGAGAGGGGGATTGCAGCGTTGATTTCTTAAAAAATAATGCAAATAGTTTTTCTTCTTTTGTCTCTTTTGCCTTTTTGGGCCCTTCGGCCCCTGCATTAACCTGTAAAGATGTTGCTGGCAAAGCTGTAGCTGCTTTCTTGTCTGCCATGCCCACTCTGCCCACCTGTTCTGAAGATGCGGCAAAGGGCAGCTCCTCCTCTTTAGAGCTCTCAAGTGTAGTATACAATCTGAGCAAAATGGGGGCATTCTCCTTACTAGCCAGTCGGGCTAGATTTTTTGCTTCCTTCGCCTGGGCTCGGCAAGTTTTTACTTTTAGGCGGGCGTTGAGCAGCTTTCCCATTTTGACCGCTGCACCTCTGCACCTCCTACAGCTCCTCGATGTTCTCTGAAGGTGCCTATGAGTTATGTTTCAATTATACTTTATAAAATCTCTCCCTAGAGAGTATAGCTGAGCCAAAAAAATTATGAAGTTCATAACGCACAGAGAGGAAGCCTGGAGGAAACACTTTATGTAGAAGGGAGACAGAAGTAAAAAAGTCTATCCAACTCTCCTTATAACAACAGGCTAAGCAAGCTGCGCCGATCGTTTCCCCTTCCCTCAGCCTTCAGGGGGATTCTCCTCATCAGCGTCGGCATCCGCAGAAGGTTATGGCATTACACTCAGAACACGGCAGAACACGGCATTTAGTGCTCGGGGATCTAAGTGGCGGCAGCCTCTGAAGCAGCCTCCCTTTCCTCACCTGCTGCGGGCTCCAACCGAACCCGCCAGGGGAGCAATGCCATCACTCAAGCGTGTAGACAAAGGAAAAGCACTTTTTGCAGAAAAGAACGTCAGGAAACCGCACAAAGCCATGGTCATCAGCAGGACTCAAACAACCGCCAGCCTGTCACACGCCGAATGCCAGAACGATCCGCCATTGCGGGGGGTAGGGCAGAGATCACTTGTGGCTACTCGGAGGTGTGGTTCTCCGTAGCCATCCCCTCCAGATACTCATTGTATGATTCTTGTTCACTTACAATAGCAGCAGAGTCACTATGATATGACACTCAGTCTGAATGATAAATGCTTAATCATAAAAAAGGGAAAAAGTGCTTTTTAAATTGTTTATCCTAATGAAATCTTATCTAGTGACCCGTTGTTATTCAAGAAAATATTACATAATATTGGTAGAAGGAAATATCAGTGAAAAAACTGGACTGTCTTATGAGTATCGACATGTATTATTGGTAAAGTTTCACAGTTTGTTGTCTGGTGAACCAGCTATATTGTTTACCAAATCAGAGGACAAATAATATGGTGATATTCACAAGCCAGATTAAAAAAGAAAAAACAGTGATATGATTAAAAATACCTTTCTATTGCCTGTGGTATATTTAGAATTCGATGCACAGTCTCAAACCAATTATGCCGTTTAATGTTTGGCGACTTGACACTTATGCTTAATAAAAGGGCAGAAAGAGCAACAATGATGGTAATAAACTCTCGGTTTAAGGCTCAGGTAGTAAAAGTGGAGATAACTAGATCTTACTTGTCAAATGGAGTGAATCACACACTGTCAGCGATCAGTGTCCTGGCAGGAGTCAAACAGCAATTCAATAAAGTAGCAGAAGCCATATTTAGACTTCCGGGTGTGGTTCAAATCAGATTACAAAAAGTGTACTTCAAACGTGGCGGCCTTCTTGAAAGGCTATCTCATTGTTCAAACCCCATCTCAAGACGACACACATTAATGCAGGGTTTCTGCTCATACACAGAACTGTGCACAGAGACCCAGGACCTCCGTGAATTGTGGTGGATCAAAACACTCACCTCAGTGCCTAGAACCCCTAACCGACTAGCATCAGTGTCACATTAGCTCTTTGTCCTGTAGCAAAGGAACCAATGTTTAGACAACCCAGAACATGCGACTTAGAATGGTGGGAATCAAGAACACTCTTTCGTTTGTTATTCTCATACCAGTCCATAACATGGGTAAAAACGGTAAAGTTTAAAATGTTTATTTTAACAACGTGCTCTAAGATGCAGTATTTTTTCAACAGCCTCTAGCACCATCAGAGAATAAATCAGGTGTTCTTCTAGATAACTGCATGCCAGTAAGTCATGGGCTGCAGTCCATATATTCCAATTGCCTAGGACTCCATCTGCCATTGTGTAGGCCATTATTCCAACACCAGAATAGTCTAACTTATGAATAACCAAGGGACTCATTAGTAGATCATAATCTGGGTTAGGAGACACCGTATTGCAGAGACACAAATCCAGAGCCCATTCAAAACTGCAATCCAGGCAATGGAAGACAGGCATAAAGTACGAAAACCGGAAAGCCAATCCATACACCTCACCCAATATAGCCAGAGGTAGCAATCCATAGTAATCAAGCATCCGGTTACGAAGCTTGAGCAGCCGGGGCAGGTTGTCAAGCCAAGGCGAGGATCAACGGTAAACCGCCAAAGAGGCTGGAAAAATTAGAATGAAAAAATGCTGGTATCACACCAAATATATTTTGGAATGAAGTCACAAGGCCGTAACTTATTATCTTAAAAAAGTGTGCCAAGCCTGTGGTTGACGAGGCATTGAATATAGCATGAATAAAAGTACCAAAATGCAGGGGGGATCAGTATTTAAAAGGGCATGCACCTCGGTACAAGTGTTTGCCGCATGAAGGGCAAATGTTTCACGTAAAGAAGAAAGGGCAAATTCTTTTTGAAAGAAAAGAGCCCTCATTCGACTCATCTTGTTGAACTCTGCTTTCAAGGTCGGAATGGAAGGCCAGATGGATACATCGAGCTTCCCATGCCGAGTAGGGAATAGCAATTTTTTCAACAGACTACACGTTGGGAAACAGTCACAATGTACGGTATTCCTGCCAGCATACCACAACTACCATTTGCTAGCAACGTGAAAGTCAGAGTTATACCTGGGACAGGATTCCCTTTCAAAATGCAGGCTAAATTTGGTGCGTCAGAATTTCAAGAGCCGTGAAATTGGATGTTCCTGCAAAACAATGAGTGATCAGGTGTGGAAGTGCAATGCTCACCCTTCAAATAAACTTCTTTAGTCTCCCTCAGGCACCTATAGGTGAATGGCAGAGACCAACCTTCATGTAGAAAGGCAGTTCCTAAAGGTTCATATCTGCCTATGGCATAATACTTCATACATGAATCAAATTTGAATAAGGGATAAGGCAACTTCATTAACCCATGAATGAGCCATACAGCAGAATTATATTCGGCCACAAAAAATGGTAACGGTTCCAGTTTTTCAATATGCAAAAGTAAATAGGCAGCATCTTTCATAGACATAAATTGTTGCTTAACAGTCAAATTAAATGGTAAAAATAGAGAAGAGGTATTCATGTAGTCCCATGGAACTTTACCAGCCTTTAACGTTTGTAATGTCCAGGCAAATTTCATGATTGAACGTAATTGATTTTGACCATGGTACAAAACAGACACTACATCCTGTACGATATCAACAACAGATGAAACAATATTATCCAATGTGTAAATTCGGGAAGAAAGAGTATTAATACTGCTATCATCAACTGCAAGCACGTTTTGCTAAATTAGCACGTAATCTAGATGCAGCTTCTATTTGTGATAATTTCCACACTTCAGTTTAAACAGCATATAAACCATAAATAAATCTTTTCGACCTGCAGGGCCTTCAACAAAATCATTTAGATCAACATCATCAGTTAATTTGGACAAATGGAGTTTAACTGACGCTAAGGTGGAATGTTTGAGCCAACTTTGACAGAATTTGCCTACCGAATAGGTAGTAGCAGTGTGGTCACTTTCAAAATTAGTATCCACCCTAACCTGTGTGCAGCCCGGGGCTAGACCCAGAAAACGATGCTGACACAAATCTGAACTTTTTGCCATAACAACCAACCTCAGGAATCAAAACTGGAAATATTAAAGGAGGAATTTGGTATCAGAGCCTGTAACTCAGTAAGGGACTTATCTGTGTGATTGTACCATTTAGGGTATTCCCCCAAATCAGGGAGAGAAGGAGCATTTACATTTTTAGACGTGGCCAATCAAAAGCAGGTGGTTTGTGGAATAGTCGAATTCAAAAACAACATATGGTTCAGGATGAGACATACACGATATAAAAACTAAGTGCCTTGTACCTGCCAGCCTGTAGAACCCCAAACATATTTAAGATCAACAGTATCTTTCCACAGTTCATAGCCCCCAACAGCCAATTGGTCAATAAAGGACTTAGAATATAATAATTTAGTGTGGGTAAGTCTAACTTTGGAAGAGGGCTTATCAGTCATCTTAAAATAAAATGCCTCAGGAATGGACTGATTAAAACCAGTAAAATAAGTAAACTTCTGTAAAAGAGTTTTCGAGCTGCCTTCAATGGGAGATGGAAAATGTTCCCATTGTGTGTAATTAACCACATTTCTAAACGTGTTTGCCTTAGGCAGAAAATGATTGCCATAATGTTGGTAGCAAAATAAGTCTAAATACAAATCTTCAGCATCAAAAGCAGCATAATATTTCAAATGAAAAAACAAAGCCTCTACGGCTTGGACATCCCAATCATCAGAGCATATGATTTGTTTCACCACATCCCCCATTGAAATACGTAATACATAGAGAACATTAATAACCTCCGTGGGGCCGTGAAATTTAACAGCATCCCATACAACAACATCCACGCAGTGATATTCACAAAAGTCTGGTCCCTCTTCATTATATGTGATGAAGAGTGGGGTGCCAAAGTTTCATCAATAAGCCTAATTGTAGATCTTTCTTTAACATATTGACCGTTCACAAAGCAGAAAAAATACACTCCACTAATCCAATGGACAGGAATAAAAAAATTGAGAAAAGCACCTGTCAAATCTAAGTCCAAGGGGGTATCAAAAAATGTTTCATAAACCAGACAGTAAAAAGAGAAATCTTTGAGGGCGACTTTGATGTGGTAGAGTCTGTGTAAAATGAAAAGTGTGACTGGTTAACTGCACTTGTTTGCAAATCAGGCATTGACAAATCTGTGGGCTAAGTATACTCATTATCATCAAGGAAATCACCAGCAGGTGCTCTCAGTAAAGGATTTGTAACTGTAGGCATCTTGATGGCAACGTCAGGTCCGGTGTTACTTGCCGGAGCCAAAACAGAATCTCTCAGCATCGCTGCAAAAGAGACCACAGGTGTCATACCAAGAAGAAACGGCCACTCGCTGTAATTTGACATTGTCAATGGAGCTGTACCTGTTTTCCTTGCGACAAGGAAGTGGAGGTAAAATGACTGTTCTTGTGCCCTGCACGCCAGGAACTGGTGCTCAATAGGAGGGGCCTTCTTGTTTTCCACCTTCTCATGGACCAGATCACAAACTCAGGGTAGCCAGCCAACTACCGGAATCTGAAGAGCAGCATCAGATGTGGAGGGCAAGTGTTCCTTTGCAAGACTATCTCTGGTCTTTTGTAGGCTCTGTAAAACGTCAGAATGTTCATCTGCGTCAAAGGGTACGGGAGACGCCACCATGTCTAGACCATCAAGGTCCAGAACAAACATGTTGATGCCAAAGAACATTTCATATAGGGTCCGCCCACCCATAGACCTTCTAGGGAGATTATTAAGTGCACCTTGCACGCTATAGAGATGGGCTAGCCGGTTCCGGCCTGTACCTAAAACCTTAGCTGTCAAGGATTGCTTTAAGTCATGGTTCATTTGCTCCACAACACTGTTGCCCTCAGGCCTCTATGGAGACAAAAATTTGACTTGGACCCCCAATGAAGCCATGGCATCCTTGTAGGCCTTAGAGGCGAACGCTGGACCCTGATCCGAATGAAGGGTACCACATGCAAAAATTCCCACAAAGACACGCAAATCCCTGATGACAGTGCGGGCGTCAGCACTCCTTTGTGGCCACACCCAAACAAAGCGCGTTCACGAATCTACTGCAACTAAGATGTACTTATTCGCAGTATCTGAGGAGAAAGGACGGCAGTGATCTAAATAAACACACCCAAGTGGTTTATTAAATATGTACAACTGTGCCTGGGGCGGGCACGCAGCAGTTGAAGGTTTAATCTGCTGGCAAATGTCACAATGAAGGACATAATCACACGTTTGTTTGTACAATCGGTTCCACCAGTAACACTGTTGCAGGAGAGATACAGTAGCTGACATGCCGGCATGCACCGAGGCCCTACCCTTTTGAGCCGCTGTTATCAAAGTTTGCCTGTGGTCCGCGTTGGGAATCAACCTGTCACCAGCGTCGTTAATTCTCACATAGGGAACTTTATCAGGACTTACATGTTAAGAGTATATGGAAGGGAAACCTTCAGGGTAATTACCTCCCTTCTTTGCGGCAATAGCTTCCAAGTTGTCATCATCATTCTTACTTTTGGAACGTGTAACTGCTGCTACTACATATGTCGCAACTGCTGTCTTCACTGCCTCATCAGCAAGACCGTTACCAACGGCGTGTACCCCCACACGTTGGTGACCAAGAGTATGAATTACAAAGACGAGTAGGAGCCGTTCTTTAAGCTCAGTCACTCAAACCCATAGCATTTTGTGTTTGATTGTGCTACCTTTGGAATCACGATAGTCATTCTGAGTCCAAAAGAATAAGTTGTTGTTATAAGACTGTACACAGTAGTAAGAGTCGCTTACAATAAGAGTAGTAACACCAGGGTCTGCATACTCCAGTGCAAGCACCAGAGCATGGAGCTCTTCCAATTGGGCGCTACAGTGCCTCAACATCTGTGTATGCATGACATTGGACCTGTACTCTCCATTTACCATATTGCCAACCACTACTGCGCAGGCCGCTGAAAAGGCATGCTTAGACCCCCATCGCTGGTTGCGCCGAACCGACTGTGTATATGATACAATGGAAATCATCTAGTGGGCGAATGGTCAGAGGAGCAGGATGAACACATTCATACTCCAGGTACTCTTGAGTCTTCAAAGAGGTATCACAAATAAAAGTGACATCAGGAGACATCAAATATGTGGCCCATTGTATCCATCGGGATGTAAAGCCTTCAAATTCGGTACACTGGCATTTGTCACTGCCTCCAGGGTAGGATATGGTGTAACAACCACCATGTGTTTCCCCTGCGACAGCACACGTTCTTTCAGAATCGCCATCTTTACTGCAGTCAAAACTTTTTCCACAGAGGAAAACCGCATTTCAGCCAAAGTGTACAAGTGTAACTTGTAAGCAATAGGGACCGTGTCACCCTCATTAAAAGTCAGATACGTGAAACCCATCGCCCCAGGCACAATTCTTATTACCAGGTTGGTGTGTTTGTCACGAGTAAGTAAGAATTTAGATTCAAGAAGATCAGACTGCAAAGATTGCAAAATTGCTGAATGTTCAGACAGCCAGCAAGATTTGGAGTAAGTAGGTTGTAGGCTAAAGCGGCTTAATACGCTGGGCATAATTGGGAATTAAAGTACGCCCGCAGTTCAAAAAACCCAGTAAAGATTACAGTTTTTTCAGAGCTGTAGGGACATGCAGTAGTGTGCATTTCGCCAGGAAGTGAGGTGCCAAACCTCGACCTTCATTGTTGAGCTCATAACCCAAGAACAACACTGCAAATTCTGCAATGTGTGACTTTATAAAGTTAAATTTGTAACCGAAGTCCGCAAACATACAGATGATGTGGTCAATGCGACACAGAGGCGTCCACAATTCGTCGTCTATGAGATAAATGTCATCCACATACGACCACGCATCAGGGTCGAGCCTCTCTAAAAGAGAGACTATGCGGGCGGCAAAGACGCCAGGACTGTTCTTATAGCCCATAGCTAATCTTCGGAACTGTTTTTGCTTGCCGCCACAGGTGAAAGCTGTCCATTGACTACTAATAGAGGACAGGTTATGGCTAATAAAGCCATTGGATATATCAAGTTTGGTCTTAAACCATTTACGCACAAGACTATCCACAAGGGCTGAACTGTGAGTATTTTGTACCGCGCAGGTCCGAGAAATAAGAGTTTAAGTGTCAGTAATCCAATTCCAAACGGTACAAGCCATCAGGCTTGGTCACAGTAAAAAGAGGATTATTCATCGGAGACACACACATTTCAATCACACCTTGATATCCAAATGGTCAAGGATTTCCGCCACGGGACTTTCGCTTCTCGTCGCATGGGGTATTGGGTTGAGGCTGTGGCATAGACCGCAATGGAATCTCATGTCCTGGAGAAAATTTGTCCCATCCACATTAAGTACCTTACACTGCTGGTGCAAGCACCTTACCCCATTCTTCTGCAAAATGCAGGGCCTGTTCCTTTGGCACAGTATGTGCGATAGCAGGGAGGATTACCTCCTCCCCTTGCAGAGTGGCTAGAAGGAAAGGAGGTGGCCAATCCACCTCCGCTAACAAAATGTCATAGGTAGTTGTCAGACTTTCCCAAAATACCCCTTTTATAGTACGTTGTATTTATTTATTTATTTATTTATTTATAGCATTTGTAAAGCGCTCTGTAACCCTACGGGGCTCCTGGCGCTGAGTACATATAGCTAAACCCTGTGGACACAGAAGAGGACGGGGAACAATGTGCTAATCGGATTAGATTTATGTCAGCTCTAGTCTGTGGGGGCAGGAGAGGTAGCAGCCTTCGGAGTCCTCGCAGTAGGGCAAAATAGCTGCCAACCTGTTTGTTGACGTTAGTTTCTAGGCTCAGTTTATTGTTGATGGTGACTCCGAGATTCTTTACTGAGTTCATTGGGGTGGGCGAGTCCCCTAATAGCTGGGGCCAGATGTCTAAAGGTAGGCTTTTGGGGATTTTTCCTACTGTGCAGTGCAATATTTCAGTTTTCTCACTGTTAAATTGTAGTGAGTTCTGGTTAAGCCAGCGTGACATTTCCAGCATGCAGGTGTGGAAAGTCTCCAGTGAGTTTGCATGGGCTCCATCAAGAGAGATCATCAGCTGAGTGTCATCTGCGTAATTTGTCACGCTGATGCCATGGCTTTTGATGATCCACACCAGGGGTTGCATGTAAATGTTAAAAAGTATGGGGCTGATAGCAGACCCCTGTGGGACCCCATACGGGACTTTGACAAACTCAGATTGGTATGGAGGAATAGCTACTGCCTGCCATCTGTCCGTCAAGTAGGAGCGGAACCAGTCGAGCGTGACACCTCTGACTCCGATGTTCTTTAGTCTTTCTATCAGGATGCCGTGGTTCACCGTATCGAATGCGGCGGACAGGTCAAGCAGAATCAGAATTGCTGATTCTCCCCTGTCCGCCCTCATTCGCAGGTCATCCATGACTGTCAGCAAAGCTGACTCCGTTCCATGAACTGGTCTGAAACCAAATTGCTCCGCTTCCAGAATGTTGTTGGTTTCTAGGAAGAGGGCTAGGGATCTACTGACCCATCTCTCTATGATCTTTATTGGATATGGTAAAAGAGATATAGGTCGGTAGCTCTTTTGGCAGTTTGGGTCCAGATTTGTTTTTTTTAATAGCGGGGTGACAACCGCCAGCTTCCAGTTTTTTGGTACGGAGCCAGTGCAGAGAGACTATTCACAAAGCTGGCGCAGGGCTGGGAGAATGTCTTCCTCGAAATTCTTGGCTATTCTATGGGGAAGAGGGTCTAGAGGAGAGCCAGATGATGTATTGAGAGCTGTTCTTAGAAATTCCTGTGCTGAAGGGACCACAAAGTTTTCCAGAGTAGCGTTTGGAGAGGAGTTACTAACATATTCCACATTCTCATCTCTGTTTGCTTGGTTGCTGTTATCCTGCATTATGGGGATAGACTTACTATTCATACCCTCTACAATTTTACTGATTTTTTCCTGAAAGAACACTGCTAGGCCGTCACAGAGCTCTTGTGAGGGCTTGATTTGGCTATCAGCACAAGCAGGATGAGATAGCTCTCTGAGGAGCCTGAAGGTGTCGCGAGACTTATTGGAACTTTTGAGGATTAGATCTGCGAAGTGGCTTGTCTTGGCAATAATTATCTCCTTCTTATATTGTGCAATAGTGAACCTCCATCGCACTTTCTCCTGATCTAAGTAATTTATCCTCCAGAGCTTCTCCGCCTTTTTGCAAGTTTTTTTCAGTGCTCTCAATTTGTCCGAGTACCAAGGGGCAGGGGGTTTTCCCCTTTTCTTGATTGTTTTCATCGGAATGATGGCGTCGAGTTTCTTGGTTATCTCGTCACAAAATAGGAGATAGTTTGTAGCGACATCGTTCTCAGGTTTGAACAAAGTCCCAACCTGGCGGAGGTCGGATTTTCCTTCCTCTTTCCTCTTCATCAGGTTCCTCCAGTCACGACCTAAGAAGGTTTTGGTCTGTGATCTTGTGGATCCTGTGTGGGTCGGAATATGGATATTGAATCTAAGGAGGTGATGATCTGACCAGCCTACTGGAAGAATAGTGTCTAAGGTCAATAGGTCTTCTGCCGCGAATATTAAGTCTAGTGTATTTCCTAGTATATGTGTGGGAGTATTTATCCACTGTTTCAGTCCTAGATTGTGGCAGGATTGAGTGATATTGTGCAGGGCAGTGCGTAGTTGGTCATTGTCCCATATATTAAAATCGCCCAGAATCAGCAGCCTGCTGTGAGAGATTGAAATATTATTTATGACAGTGATCAGTTCCTGTTGTTGTGAGGCATTTAAGTGCCCCGGAGTCCTATAGCATATTAGGACCGTAAGGCAGTGTTCAGAGTCGTGTTTTATGGAGATCCCGAGGATTTCAACACAAGAAATGGTATCAACGTCCAGCGTGGTGATGTTTAGCTCCTCCTTAAAGATGATCCCCAGGCCTCCTCCTCGTCCTATATGTCTGGGTTTATGAATGATCTTATATCCTGCAGGACATGCTAGGCCTAGCTCTGATTCTAATCCTGCAGCCATCCATGTCTCGGTTAGAAAGAGGATGTCTAAATCATTGGCCTCAATCAAAAGCTGTATTTCGGTAGTATGTTTTGGAAGGGATCGGACATTTAGAAGTCCGTTAATTAGATTTCATTACAAGACCGGAGGCTACATTATGCATTATCCTTTAATAGCAACTCACACAGCCGCACTACATCATAAAGGATAACGTTCTAGAATAAACAACAAAGGATGTAACCAAGAGATGATCTGCCTCTTTTAAAAGCGGCTCGCCAGCAGATAAGTCACTACTGTTACTTGCTCCTTGTCTTTTAAGCTTAGACTTGTACTTTACTTTAATCTTTATCTCTATATCGCTTTATTTTCATTGTATTGTATAACAGGTACCTTTATGCCTATTTGAAATTATTTTCAGTGTCTTAAACCTCTTTTCCAGCGTTTTTCTGGCAACCTCGCCATGCTCTTCCTTCAACTCTGTGCCTCAGCACAGATCTTGATGGCGGTGGGTGGCGCAGGCTTCCCCCCTCCCACCCCACCTCCCTACTAATGGACTTCCAATCTATGGTTGTCCACCTCCCTTCTCCCCCATAAAACGCGCGACCGCGCTTCCCCTCATACCGTCTTTACGACCGCCTTCCTCCCTTCGGTTCTCCCCTTCAAAGCGCGTCGGATCGCTTGAAATTTGGATCCATTTCCTGACTTCGGGGATTAGAGGAAAGCACGCTCGCGACACCCGCGTTGCGTGCCTTCCCTGCCAAGCCCCTTTCCTTTCCCCCGGCGGCTGAGCTCGAGCGCGACTGATTTAGCTTGTCAGTTGCTCTGCTTCAGCCGCCGAGGACCTTCGACCACTGACTCATCTGACTCATCTGGGAATATATCCAAACACGCTTTTAAGCGTTCCTTCATTTCATCAATACTTCCCTGCCGTCTCAATACGCTGCTATAGTCTTAACCTAACTTCCCCATTATTTAAACTGTTCACCATAATTATACCCCTTCACCTATTAATAATTACCTTAATTTAATATAATTAAATAAACCCCTTCACCTATTAATAATTACCTTAATTTAATATAATTAAATAAATTTAAAAAAAAAAAAAAAAAAAGGGGAGAATAGCCTGAGGCTTCACCTGCAAAAAAAAAAAAAAAAAAAAAAAGAATACCAATTAAAAAAAAAAAAAAAAAAAAAGGGAGAGGAGTAATAAGGGGATCTAATTATTACCTTACCTGTTAATAACCTTTCTCCATCACACCATGTCTGACGTGGATTCTGATGATGCCACTGCTAGCTCACCTGCCCCCATTAACGATTCGCTTAAAAAATTCCTGCAACAAGAAATTAAGTCTTGCATGATGTCCTCCCTCAGGGATGTCATGCTCTCTAAAAGACCAGGTGACCCCCAGGATCTCCCCTTACACGGTAAGAGACCCAAAAAGACCAAACATTGCGAAAGCACTACAGGCCCTAGCGCCTTTCAAAACTTAGGAGGTCCTAGCACCTCACTTTGGATGGGAGGCCACCGCGCCCCACTTGAACCTGATGTCCCTCGGGACACTCCTTTGACCGGTGCCCATGGCGGCACAAATGTGTACGGTGTCCCTCGCGGCACACTTTGGAATAGTGCTATTCAAACAAATACAAATGTTGGTCTTGACTCCTCTCCCTCCTCCTTGGATGACAACTCCTCCAAAGACCCCTCAGACGAGTTCGTCTTTGACCTGGACGAGGTCCAACATGATCTCAATTCCCACTTCGATCCGGAACCTACTCCAAAGAATATTATTCTAAACCCTATTGGGGAGGAAATGTTTTCCCCCCTAAACATTTCTCACCCCAACAGCTCTAAATGGTTCCCGCAGGATCATGTTTCCAAATTTGTGGCACGCTGGTTGAGAAACTTTCTGGATAGAAACACCAGAAACACTATGAGGTCTGAATCCCCCAGACCTACCATTGATGACAGAGTCTGCCAGACTCCAAACCTTGACCCTAGCCTCATTAAATTCCTTTTTAAATTAGGGCGTGACCCCAGAAAAGGCTTGGAGAGGGCCCTTAAGGGCTGCCAAGACCGACTCCTGGACGTCCTGGGACCCTTGGTTAGAATCCTAGATATGGCGGAACAGTCCCACCTCTCCTCTACCCCCCTGAACGTCGACCTCGTTCGAGGCTGGAGCCAAAGGGCTATCGTCCTCCTTGGCAACGCCAACTCTGGTTTGAACATTGAGAGGAGGAGATCTATCCTGAACAAAATCAACCCCAAATTAGGTGACATGGCGGAGAAAGAACCCTCCCAGAACCCCAAAGGCCTCCTGTTCGGAGAGGACATAATCAAAGAAATTGGCAAATATGTTAACACCTTTACTGCCCTTGATAGAGCCCAGAATAACCTGAGACGGGTCTTCAACACCAACCTTTTTGGCCAGGCCGGCAGAAGGGGTCGCTCTTCCGGCCGAGGCAACCAACGACCCTACTCATCCTTCAGAGGAACAGGAAGGGGCTTCTACCCCCCTAGACAACCCTTCTTCCCCCAAAGAGGAAGAGGCCCGAGAAACCGTGGTTCAAGAGGCCGAGGCACTCCCAACACCTCCAACTCTACAAGTAAGTACTACTCCTCCTTCTTCTACCCCTCCCATAGTAGGGGGCAGGCTAAAACAGTTTTATCATGTTTGGGATTCAATTACCCAAGACCCATGGGTTTTAGAGACCGTCATGGGTTTCAAGATAGATTTCTTACAGATTCCCGTCCAGTCACACTTACCCCGCCCCTTTGTCCTCTCAGAAGATCAAGAAAAGATCGTGGAGGAAGAAATCGCTTCCATGCTCAAAAAAGATGCAATAGTGGAGGTTCCCTGGTCCAATGCAAGGTTCATAAGCACTCTGTTTCTCGTTCAAAAAAAGGACAAGGGTTGGAGACCCGTAATAAACCTTCGAGAAGTCAACAAATTCCTAGTTTATCGCCATTTCAAAATGGAGGGTATCCACCTCCTGAGGGATCTCCTTCTGGAAGGAGACTGGATGGCCAAGCTAGACCTGAAGGACGCTTACTTCACGATTCCCATGTTCAAGGAACATCAACCCTTCCTTCAATTTGCTTGGAAGGAACATCTCTACCAGTTCCAAGCTCTTCCCTTCGGCCTCTCTTCTGCCCCTTGGTGCTTTACCAAGATCATGAAGTGTGTCGTTACAATACTAAGAGAGAGGGGTATCCGCCTCATTATTTACTTGGACGATATTCTTATCATGTCCCAATCCCGTTCAGACCTCCTAAGAGACCTAGAAACCTCCATGAACCTGATAGAGAGCCTTGGCTTCATCATCAACAGAGACAAATCCATACTCTCTCCCTGCAGAACTATAGAATTCCTCGGCTTCACTCTAGACACCACGAAATGTCTCCTCCTTCTTCCGGCCAAGAAGATTGCCAAGATCCGAAAGGAGATCAGATCTGTTCTGAAACAAGAGTCTTTAACTCTCCGTGAACTAGCCAGACTACTTGGGCTCCTTTCCTCGTCCATCCAGGCCATTTTTCCCGGCCCTCTGAACTACCGTGCACTTCAGAGAATAAAGAGGAATGCTCTCAATTCAGGTCTGTGGTATGGGGACCTTGTCTCTCTGGATCCGGATGCGAGAACAGAGCTTTTTTGGTGGCTGGAGAACTTAGACGCCTGGAATGGCAAAGCTATCTTCGGCTCATCCCCGGATTTTGTCCTAGAATCAGACGCCAGTCTTCATGGCTGGGGTGCTCGTTTGGGGGACCAGGACACCGGTGGAGTTTGGACCCTATCGGAATCCTCCCAACACATAAATTTTCTGGAATTAACGGCTGGTTTATACGCTCTTATGAGCTTCAAACACTCCATCCAAGGGAGGTCCGTTGTTCTGAAAATGGACAACGTCTCCGCTGTGGCCTATATCAATCGCCTTGGAGGGACGAAATCTGCGGATCTCTCCAACCTCGCCAGGAGACTTTGGATGTTCTGTTTGGAACACAAGATCTCCCTCAGGGCGGAATATCTCCCCGGGAAATCGAACATTTCAGCAGACTGGAATTCGAGATTCCTTATAGATTTCTCGGACTGGAAACTCGACGTGAACGTCTTCAATTCCCTTTCCCTCCTTTGGGGTCCCATGGACGTGGACCTATTCGCCAGCAGGCTCACCTTCCAACTTCCCAACTATTTCAGTTGGATGCCAGACCCGGGCGCTCTTGCTGTGAACGCGTTTCTCCAACCCTGGTCCCACTTCCTGGGTTATGCCTTTCCTCCTTTCGCCATGATTCAGAGGGTCCTTCAGAAGGTCAGATCGGAGCAATGCTCCGTGATCCTGATAACTCCCTTTTGGCCGTCCCAAGCCTGGTTCCCAACAGCCCTGGAACTAGCATGCGACATTCCCTTTCTCATCCCAGCCTCTCCAGGCCTGGTCTCAAACGCAGACGGGGAAGATCACCGTCTTATTCTCGAGGGGAATTTGAACCTTCTTGCCTGGAAAGTGTCAGGCAATCTAACGAGCTGTCTGGACTTTCGTCAACAGCTCTCTCTCTCCTCGGAGAATCTTGGGCACCTGGGACACACCTTAGATACAACAACATTTGGAAGAAATGGTTTCATTGGTGCCTGGAAAGGAGTCTGGATCCCGTGGAGACTCCTGTCGTGAATATCGTTAATTTTCTGGTCGAACAATTTGACAGAGGCCTTTCCTATCGCTCTATTAACTGCTTCAGATCCGCAATTTCCGCTGGTCACGCTCCTATCAACGGTAAATCGGTAGGTAAAAATCCTATCATTTGTAGGGTCCTCAAGAGTATAAGACTAAGGAGACCCCCTAGGCCTAAATACCAGACCCTTTGGGATGTCAAGTGCGTTTTAGACCTTTTTTGTTCCTGGCCAGATAACTCTTCCCTTAATAGAAAGTTTCTCTCCTTTAAGCTTGCTACACTCTTGTGCTTAATTTCCTGTAGGAGGGTTTCTGACATCGGAAGCTTAGACATTTCCAACAGATGCTATGATATGTTTGGTGTCAAGTTCGAATTACTTAGAAGAACCAAAACGATGTCAGATTTTATCTTCTATCCTCGTTTTGACACCTTACCTAAACTTTGTGTGGTTGCTTGTATGAAAGAATATGACGCTAGGATGTCTCTCCTACGCCCTAATGATGCAAATCAACTTTTAGTTTCTTTTGTGAAACCATTTAAACCTGTTTCTTCCACCTCCATAGCTAGATGGGTTAAGTCTACCATGAAACTCGCTGGTGTTGACCTCTCTAAGTTCCAAGCTCACTCTGTCAGAGGAGCTATGGCCAGTAAGTCCTTCTGGTCAGGTGGTAAGTTGGATGATATTCTGAAAGCTGCTGACTGGTCAAATGCTAATACCTTTGCTCGTCATTATTGCAAGCCTATCGAGCATATGTCTGATGTTGTCCTTCGGGGCTACGAACATGCATAATGTAGCCTCCGGTCTTGTAATGAAATTGCGATTCTCCTATTAACATGACCAGAGAATCTGGATTTCATTAAAGACACGGAGGCTGACATTATCCCTCCCTCCTCCCTTTTACAACTTTTGGGATGTCGTTTATGAACTTATTACATCTTTTGATTTATTGTTCATGATCTTATTGATTGCTGTAACCGTTCTTTATCTATTGTTATGCCTATGTGACAAGATAGCTCTCAGGCTCTTGGTTCTTATCCATCTCTTTTTTTCAGACAATTCCGTTTGACCGGCTGACCTTGGACATGCTGAAATTTCTTCCATGATGTTCTTCAAGCTTCCTGTTCTCTCAACCTATGAAGTTCGCTCCTTTCCCGGATCTCTCAGTTTTGGAGTTCTTCCTGCTGCGATTCTTTTTAAAAGAGGCAGATCATCTCTTGGTTACATCCTTTGTTGTTTATTCTAGAACGTTATCCTTTATGATGTAGTGCGGCTGTGTGAGTTGCTATTAAAGGATAATGCATAATGTCAGCCTCCGTGTCTTTAATGAAATCCAGATTCTCTGGTCATGTTAATAGGAGAATCGCAATTTCCCTTAGTGCTGGGTTTGGGTCCCGCTTGGGCTGGTATGTAATAGGTCTTGGTCTTGTCTGAGGTAGGAATAGGTTTCGGTATAGATTTGGGGAGGAGGGGGTTGATGTGTGGTAGCCATACTTGACAGTTGGGGCATACGTTCTCATCCTTATGTATTATCAAGGGGGCTAATCGTGGGCACTCGGTTTTATCTGCCCTTGGGTTTAGTAGTATAAGTGTATCCCTACTGTAACTAAGCGCATCGAGGGAGGATGTTGGACGGATAGGGGGGGTGCCCTGTGCCCAGCCTCAGTGCGGACGAGCGCAGACGAGCTTGCCTTAAGCGCGCCTTCGGCGCGCAATCGTCGCGCCCGCTGCGCTCGTCCGCTGCGCTTCCGGTAGGGACACATGCTTTGTAAAAGCAGAGGGAGGTTGTATGTCACCTTCAATTAAAAGGACTATCTCATAAAGTCTCTCAGGGTGAGCCCCTCTAGTGTCAGCTGTCTCAACAGAAACAAACGTGTCAGTTGCTGTCATCTTCAGAAATGGACGCAATGCTTCCCGCACTACTGTAATTTCCGCTGCGCTGTCTAACATTGTCAGCGCCCACATCAGGTTCCAAGGTTGTGTTCTCACTATCCGTGGCATATCTCGCTGTTTAAGCGGCAACATTCTTCTTCTGAAAATGGGGTCGAGGACGTTGAACGTTGTCTTTCTCGCCTTTACCTTCAGTCTTGCGGTGCTGCTCACAGCCTTGATGGGCACCCCAACCTTTGCCGCCGTCTCCTCCACCGGTTGGTGAGACCGTTGTATCCTGCAAAGAGCAAGGAGAACGTTGATCAGGAACCTGAAAACGATCAGGTGACTTAATAGTAGAACGGTAGCGCAAATAAGTGCGCTCAGTAGACACAAGTATTGGCGAAGAAGGACGGGACCCCTGTTTCTGTTGCTTTTTCCCCTGTTTCTTAATCTTATTCCAATTCTACTTTGAAAAATCAGGCGTTCGTCTTTATTAGACTTATGCTCCTGAGATGCTTCTGTGCTGCTTTAGCATAAGGCTTAACACCCAAACTATTGCGGCCAATGGTCTTATAAGCCTCCTCAATGATTTTAGGTAACTTTCTGGGTTTATCGGCATCGGGAACACCACACAGAGCATTAGATACCTGGAAGTTTACCGCATCTCCCTTGATATTAGCAAGTACCAGATCGGAAACCATCTCAAACACTCCCACGAGCTTCATTCCTAACTCAACAGCCGCCTCCGCACCATGTTCATCCTGTACATGCTTAATGACGGAGGGTAGGACAGCCATTGACGGAGTGCCGAAGCACTTAGTATAGACAGTTGCAAAAATCTTACCCCAGGTCTCACAATCAGGAACCTCTGGTATTAAGTCTTTCTGCAAACTTCTTGTCAGAATCATGTGTTTCTCAACAGGAGACGTATTAGGGCACACTGCTTCCAGCTGGTCAAATTTCTCAGCAAGCCAAAAAGGCATATCGTCCTTATCTTGGGGCCGCTTGCCCATAACCGAATTAACCATGACAGGATTCATTTTCATCCCGGCCGGCCAACTGGTTGCGCCGCAGCTCCAGGTGGCCCCACCTGGATGTTGCGGGTTACATATTGCACTCGTGCCCGGTGCAACCCAACCAAAGAGGCATAGAGCACACGTAACTCATCAATAGTGACAGTAAGGTAACGTGGACGCGGTGTGTAACCAGCCAAAACCGCCAACATGGCCCCGAGAATATAAACAATGGGCCCAAATGAACCGCTGTCACCGATTGGGGAAGGGCGCCATTAAACCAAACTCGATGCTGCCAGGCTGAAATAGGAATCTACAGAGTCCTATTTCACATTTATACTCCCACGGCCGTGGGAGTATAAATGTGAAACAGACCAGAATCCGCATCGACAGCAGGAAAGGTAACCCATGAGTAGAAAAGCTCAAATGGGGATGCCGCTTCAGCACTCACCACAAAAACTATTGCCATGCCATCTACAGTGAAGCCATACGTCTGCAAATGATTGCGGACGGCCACCCTACTACATTGGGGGATCTCAATATCAGCCATAAGGACACAGTAGAGAAGAAGCATTAAGAAAATGTAGCGTAACACAAAATGGGTAGGTATTCAAAGTACGAACCTTTATAAATTATCAAGCTTGAAAAAAACCTTTGTAACTATAGGTAAGTTATACCGTCACCACTGTCAAACGGAAACAATAGTGAGGGTGTTGTGCACTGATATAAGCACTACTCGAGAGTCTCAAAATAAGACCACTACGTTAGGTGCGTCATGTTGCAGGGATTCTCCTCATACACCTAACTGTGCACAGGACCTCAGTGAATTGTGGTGGACCAAACAATTCACCTAGAACCCCTAACTGACCAGCATCAGTGTCACATTAGCTCTTCGTCTTATAGCAAAGGAACCAATGATTAGACAACCCAGAACATGCAATTTAGGTTACTCTCAGGAATGGTGGGAATCAAGAACACTCTTTCGTTCGTTATTCTCATACCAGTCCCCAACATGGGTAAAAAGAGACCCAGTAAAGTTTAAAATGTTTATTTTAACGACGTGCTCTAAATGCAGTATTTTTGCTAACATAAGCAGGAAAATGATTAAAAATAATACAATCATCATTATTACAATTCCATAAAACACAAAAGGAGAAATCATATTATATTGATAGTGGAAACAGGTCCTATAGTGCCTTGTATGCCACCCTCCCTAGATAGGAACTATATTTTAGAAAATATAGAAGGTCTCTTAGGCTTGAATGGGGTACCCCATACCTCCAAGATCAGCAAAGGTGAATCACATCAGGATCTGCAAAAGCTCTCTCGCTCTCTGGAAACTGAATTTTTCCAAGTGCATAAAATCATGCATGCATTGCCATATTAAAGGCCCCAGAATTTCAGTTAGCTGCAGCTGCGTGTATGTTGTGTCTAAGCGTGAGCCGATTAGCCCGAAAAACAGCTAACATTGCTATGATAACCTTGGAGGCTTTAGCACTCACTGTGCAGACTAAGATCGCGGTGTAAGTCTAGGGATGTTGAAAACAAGCCATTCTCATGTGAAGATATCCATGCTGTTCAACTTACAGCAACAGTTACATGCAGTTTTGTGTGCAAAAGCGTCAAAAGGACAAAATGGCGTTTAAACGTCTAATAAGCTGATGCTAACTTAGCAATGTGCGCAAACAGAGGCCTGCCTTCACTACAACATAAGATGAATAATCTATTCTGTTTCTAGAATGTTTTGCAGAGGTGTCGAGCTCGTAAAGAGGCCAATGTTGAATATTTAATAACCTGGTCCTTACCTACATAAATTTAAGCGTTACAAGCCATCTTGTCCTGGCGACTGACTGAAAAAGAGCAGCAACCATAATGGTGAGATATCCTAAATACATCAAACTTTGCCAATATTTTCTAAAATGAATAATCTAACACACAACATGTTGTTGTTGTAAAGAGATTGTTTAAGAAGATAAATTACTTAATCTCAAGACAATGGTCATCTTAATAAGATACCCATAAATGCAGTAATTTATCAATTAAGTAGTTTGCTGGGAGGCTCGTGACTAGATTAGAGGTTCATCAGTGAAGAGGGTTATCTTGTGTTATCAATCTTATTGATAAAAGATATAGTTCCAAACTAAATGAGTTTGGATGATAACATAGGATTGCTATGTGAATAGCAACCGATCCTTCGTTGCTAATTTAGAAGAAAACATAAAAAGGAATGGGAAGGGAAAGAAAAAAGGAAGGAAATAAGAAGAAAAAAGATAAGAAGAAAGAAAGGGAAGAAAGGAACTATTATTGTGCATGCTGTTAATCCAAGATTGTGTTGGTTAAGGCAGAAGAGCTTGAATTTCATCTAAACACTTGATATCACAGCCATAGTATTGAAAAACTAGTTACATTCATTGTATGTATTGAAACATCAAAGTCAAGGATTTAACTAGAGTTCACAAATACATTCCATATGTCATGAGAGTATTGCAGAATCATTGTTTGGTATTTAGGCCATGTACTTTACAGTGAACATAGTTATAACACGTTCATTTATACATGTGCGACAAGAAGCATAGTTACCAGCATAGATTAAGTAGTCATCAAACTTAGGTATTTCCTGTAAGGATTAGTATAGCAAGCCATAAAATAGAGGGCAAATACTACTCTGTAGCATGTTTAAATCATAAATGCTAGTGTTTGCCATTCTACAGCCAGATTCAAGCCCTTAATGACATTATCAGTTTTGCTGATCCAATCGTTCTCCTTTAGTGTTAAAATGTGTTCAACATTGGATCTTCTTTTATACGGTTATATCACTTCAAGTGACATATTCAGTGTCTGATTATTATAATTGATTTGTACAATTCATATACTTGAGGCCACTAACTAGGACACTCAAAATAGAGCGTGCTAAATTGAGTTTGATCAATTATATGAAACAAAATCCCTTGTAGGCGCTGTTACCTGATAGAAGTTTTTCAGTACCCAAGCCTCCAAGGGTGTATTGGGGTGCCCAATATACTTGATTGTAACTTTGTAAAACTGACATTTTCAGAATTACGACTTAAATCTAACTTTACCCTCAAGAGGATTTTAAATTACAATTCTTTAGAGACCAAACCTGACAATCCCACCTGCTCCCAATTTGAAGCTATCCAATTAAATGTAAGAAGGGAACCCAATATTATCCTATAGGAGAGGTAGGGCTTGGAATAGTGAAAAATAAATGGAGGAATTTTCACTACCAGGACAAGCAAAACTTAAACGTTCATGCATTCTGAGATATGGGCTATTTAGGGATTACTCTAGGGGTGACATATGAATTAACCAGCTTTTTGCACCGCTAAGGCTTATTCTGCTCTTCTACCAAAAAACAAGCCCAATCCTCCGTAAAACAAAGCTGAAATCCAAACAAACATCTACTAAAAAGAAGCCCAAATGATGGTCGAAAGCGAAAATTTCTTAAAAGCCTAAAAAATATAACCACAAAGAGGGAGGCATGGAGTAAAAAGTACCCTCAATAGAACTGTGGAAATAGGAGGAGGTGGGAGGAAGGAAAACTATATTTAAATGTAATCAGATATGGTGCCGAAACAACACAAAGGCAAACAGAAACAGAGCAGGAAACAAAGAAATAAAGTAGCCCCCCAGTGAACAGACATATAACTGTAGTGTGATGAGACAGTACATAAGAGAGAAAGGAGGGACAAAAAGGCAGGACTGATCACTGGCAAACAAGGATTTTGAGGGACACTGAAACAAACAAATCAAAAGCTGGGGGATGGCTTTAACCCAACATATGACATTACAATAGGTCTTGAAGGCTCGACCTAAAAAGGAAGGTTTAGGCCTGGCGAAAGGTTTATTGTGCCAGGTCTAAATGGCATTTTAGACTGCACACACAGTCTGGAAATGTAGGCATGAGCTATGTTTAAAGGACTATTTAAGTGATGGCATAATGAGTGCTTCAGGTCCACTAGTAACATTTAATTTACGGGACCTGGGTACATGTAGTACCAATTTAATAGGGACTTACAAGTAAATTATATGTGCCATTAGGAGTAATCCAATTTCACCATGTTTAAAGAAGAAAGAACAAACATCTACTAAAAAGAAGCCCAAATGATGGTCGAAAGCAAAAATTGCTTAAAAGCCTAAAAAATATAACCACAAAGAGGGAGGCATGGAGTAATGAGCACCCTCAATAGAATTGTGAAATTAGGAGGAGGTGGGAGGAAGGAAAACTATATTTAAATATAATCAGCTATGGTGGTTAAACAACACACAGGGAAACAGAAACAGAGCAGGAAACAAAAAAATAAAGTAGTCCCCCAGTGAACAGACATATAACTGTAGTGTGATGAGACAGTACTTAGTCCCTGCTGCATGGGAAGGATGGAAGAGAGAAAGGAGGTACAAAGAGGCAGGACTGATCACTGGCAAACAAGGACTTTGAGATACACTGAAGCAAACAAATCAAAAGCTGGGGGGTGGCTTTAACCCAACATATGAAATGACAATAGGTCTTGAAGGCTCAACCTAAAAAGGAAGGTTTAGGCCTGGCTAAAGGTTTATTGTACCAGGTCTAAATGGCATTTTTGACTGCACACACAGGCTGGAATGGTAGGCCTGAGCTATCTTTAAAGGACTATTTAAGTGGTGGCATAATGAGTGCTTCAGGTCCACTAGTCACATTTAATTTACAGGACCTGGGTACATGTAGTACCAATTTAATAGGGACTTACAAGTAAAATATATGTGCCACTAGGAGTAATCCAATTTCACCATGTTTAAAGAAGAGAGCACAAACACTTTAGTACTGGTTAGCAGTGGTTATGTGCACAGAGTCCTAAAACTAACAAAAACCAAGCCGGTAAATAAAGGAGAAGTAAGGCAGAACGTTTGGGAGTAGACTACCCTACAGCTGTCAGGTATAAAAACTACATCTTGAGAAATATTAAATAACATGTTATGTATGGCTCTGGTAGAGATTCACTAGCATGAATAACTAGATTTAAGGCAGTAATTCACTGCTATGACATAACAACAGTAGTAAGAGCAGACCTAGAAAATACGCCCCCCACTTTCAGGAGGAGAGGCACAAACAGTGGTGGGGTGGGGGCCAATGTTTTCATTTTGGACAAGGAGAAGACGCCATGCTATGGTTGACTCACTCATTACTACTCAGCAAAATAGTTCAAAGCAGGGGGAGCTAATTTCGGGGGTCATACATTACATAAAAATATAGACGGGTAAAAAGGCAATGACAGGGATGTTTTTCACCTTTGGGTTCTGAGTAACATCGTAAACAACTCGAGCTTCTCTTTCGTTGTCTATTTGTTGTCACTCAGAATCCATTGGTGAAAAATTTTACACATGTAGGAAAAATGGCACATCCTGGCAAAATAGTTCAATTTTAGAAGTCTTCAAAGATTTACCTACAAAACTTACTATACCTAGATGTGTGAAGAGCTTACATTTACAAGTCTCCTATGAGAGTGTACTGACGTACTTATAGCAGAAAGCTAGTTAATGATATCACACTAGGTATCAAAACCCAAAAAGACTTAATCATATAAAAGTAATACCAGTTGATGGTGATTGTTAGAGATGCATGTCTGCGTAAGAAGAACTATTTGTTTACCCTGGATCAGCCACGGCCCGAATTTCGTAGCGCGCCCTGCATCGCAAAATGCGATGCAGGGTGCACTATGAAATTCGTTCTATTCATTAAATTGTTTACTTACCTTCAATTATCCATACTCCAGCTTTTAGCACCCCCCACCCTGCCCCTCCCCCGCCCCGCCTCTCCGCCCCACCGAAACTCCCTCCACGGGCCGTGGCTGCCCTGGATGGCCCCTTTAAATTATGCAGTCAACTTTAGTAAATGTGTGAACTAATAAGTCTTGGAGAAGGTGGGGCAGATGTGAAACATTATCTAAACCAAATTAAGACAACTCAAAAATCTCTGCGAAGACTCAGTAAATACTATATCAACACACTGACTGTTGTGAATTAGCATTATTATTCACTGAATAAATCAATTGATATTTAGAGAACCAATCGTACAAACCCAAAAAAATCTAATAAGCAGTGTACAATATCTCATATTAAAATGCAAAGAACATTTATTTGAATATTTCAGTATTAAAAAAGTACAAATGAGAATCTATGCATGAATATATGCTCTATTTCACTAAGTGCATATGTGATATAGATGTGAAATTCGCTCTTCAAACTTTTGAATTCATGAAGTCTCTAATCACATCCTTGTTTGGCACTCAAAATCATCTAGAAAGAGATGGAAAAGATGGCAATATTTCGGTCTTAAATTGTCATTCGCACATAAAACCAACTGTAAGAAATTGGATTATTATTTAGGGTGGGTGACTACCCACTCACGGAATAATCACACATTCTTGTCATGGAGAACACTCTAAGGGCCAGATGTAGGTAAGTAACATTTACCGATTCTTAATTACCGAAAATTATCGAATTTTACCGATTCGGTAATTAAGAATCGGTAAATGTGAGGGGTGGGTATGTAGGGAATCCAGATGTTCCCTTTTACTGAATCGGTAAAAGTCGGTATTTACCGATTCGGTAAATACCGAATCGGTAAAGCCTATTGATTCCTATGGGCTTCAAAGCCCATAGGAATCAATAGGCTTTACCGATTCGGTATTTACCGAATCGGTAAAATACCGAATTTCACAAGGGTGCAGGGGGTGTCACTTTGACACCCCCTGGCACCCCCTAAACAGGATTGGGTGCCACGTGGCAGGCATACAAGCCCTAGGGGCAGGTCTGCCTGCCACATGGCATAGGTGTGCATGCACACATGTGCATGCACACCGGAATCGGTATTTTACCATGAAGTTGGATTTCATGGTAAAATACCGATTCGTTAAGGCCTTTGGGACTCAGAAGAGTCCCACCTACATATGAAATTTACAGAATCGGTAAAATTACCGATTCGTATTTTACCGAATCGGTAATTTTACCGATTCTGTAAATGTAGATTTACCTACATGTGGCCTTGGATTTAGGCCCCTACATACCGATTGGCCATTTACCGGTCGGTAACCGCCGAAATCGGCCGTTACCGGTGGGTAAATGGCCTGAAACGGCCACCTACATCGGGCCCAGAGTCATTATATTAACCTGAATTTAGCCCCTGGTAGCTATGAACGGACAGGCTTAACTTTGGGCAATGTGTAAAATATTTATGCAATATCAAAACAGGAATAAAGTCAAAATACAAAATAATAAAAATCCCAACCCAAATTAAGACAATAGAGTAAACTTTATTATACAAAATGACCCCAAAATAACAAAACTCCAATCAGGGTTCCAGACACCTCATTGCAAATTTTTTAAGTACCAAGAATAACAAAGTGGCAATGATAGTCAATGCTTGCAGTAGACAGGGACCTAGGCACAATTTGAGGCTGGCCATGATAGAGCACAGATCAGATACAGCATTCAGGCTCCCCCTGTCAAAGATTTCACCTTCTTGCCTAATCCATGAAATCCTGTTAAAAATTGGGTTGGCAGAGGTATGCACCCTGTCCAAAGCAACCACACGGATATGATGTAAGGGACCCACGTCTAGGCATACCCTGCCAACTTAAGGCAAACAAAGCAAACACACAGAGATGATGGACGGAGCACTGAAACTTTTCAGACTCTTCCCCCCAGTAACAGATCTGGGTTGAATTTAACATTGTTGTTTACCTCACTTCGCCACCCCAGTTAAGACACTGCTATATGCAACTCAGTCTTGACCCTGTGCCTCATGGGAACATTCCAGCCCGAACTGCCAAGCCATTTCTTCCGTGCACCGGAAACATGCATCGTGGCACTGGTTTTGGGCTAACCGCCCTCATCAGCCAGGCTAGCTTGAATCCAGTGCAATGTGAGCAAGTGACCCACGTCTGGGCCTACCCTGCCAACTTAGGGCAAACAAAAAAAACACACAGAGATGATGGACGGAGCACTGAAACTTTTCAGACACTCACCCTCTTAACAGATCTGTGTTGAATTCAACATCGTTCTTTAGCTCACTTTGCCACCCCAGTTCAGACGCAGCTATATGCAAATCAGTCTTGACCCTGTGCCTCATGGGAACAGTGCAGTCCGAACTGCCAAGCCATGTCTTCTGTGCACCGGAAACAAGCAACCTGGGACAGGAATATTCTTTCAAAATTCATAACTGCTGTTCTACGGATTGCATCTTTTGTTGTTCAGGTCTTATTTTGTTCATTAAATTAAGCTCTATTTTTCTAACCTGGTGCCCATTATTTTTGTGAGTTGTTTTGACTGTTTTACTGTTTTAAGTGTTGCACAAACACTTACTCATTGCATCTTAAGTTAAGCTGACTGCTCTCTGCCAAGCTACCAGCGGGTGAGCACAGGTTAATTTAGGGTGTGTATCTGACGCACCCTGACTAGACTGGTAGTTCCGACATGTACAGGGTGCATACCTCTTCCTACTAGAGACCCCATCTCTAACATTGGTTATCAGCAGTGAGGATGAGACTTGTGTTAGTGCAGTGCCTTACTGCCATCCACATATAAGACCAATTCAAATCAATTGGCTCTCATCCTCATTGTGATTTTTCCCTACTCTCTGATTGGCATTTTTCATTTTTTCAATACTCCCCGTTTGGAATCTTTACTTTTTCCTAAAACCATGGCTCTAACTGGAAGTTCTACATTTGCTCCTATAAAAATTGGGTTTTAGCTGGCTAAACTTGAGGGTTACACTGTGGCCCAGTATTTCTGCAAGGACTTTGGGTTTCCTGTAAAGAGAACCACCTGGAAGGTGGAGCTGCAAAAGGCACTGGTAACCTGGTCTGAAGCACATGCTGCATTGAATCAGACCCCAGAAGAGGATGAAGAGGAGGAGGATGAGGAAGATGATTTGAACTAGGGCCCAAGAGAGGGTCTTGGTTTGTTGCCTGTGGAGCAAGGGGGGCAACATCCTTTCAGGATTGGTGATTCCACCCTGGCCAGGGAGCAGCATTTTATCTTGAGGCCTGTCCCCAGAGGAGCTGGAGGACAGGAAGTAGGAGAGAAAGTTAACATTGGAGTTGGCTAAGCTCAAATCGAAGAAGGAGAGAGCATAGAGGAGAAAAGATTAGCTATGGGGGAGAAGAAAATTATGTTTGATCAGGAACTGGCCTTGGGAGAGCTGAGCATCAAATCCAAGAGGTCCTGAGGTCAGCCAAGATGGTGGCAGCGTTTCTTCAGTGTCCTCTGACATGAGTGTCGACATTCCCAAGGATCTTGTGTCTGAATTTGTGGTGGGGGACAACATGGACAGATGGTTTGAGGACTATGAGATTTCTCTAGAGTTGCACAAGGTCCCTAAGGTGGGTGGGGAGCTAGTCTGTGGAGGCACATACCTAGTGAGAGGGGGACAGTCTTCTGACCCTAAAGGGTCAGCAGTGTCCCTCACTATCCCATCATGAAGGAGGCCCTAATCAGGAGGTTTGATCTGACCCCAGAAAAATACAGACAGAAATTCGGGGATAGTCAGAAGCCTTCCCAGCAGCCCTTGGTGGATTGTGTAGATTCCTTTTGCAAGGCACTGGATAATTGGGCCTAGGGTTGTGAGCTAAAAGATTACCAGGATTTGTACAATTTGATTACACAAGAGCACCTGTTCAGCCTTTGTTTTCCAGATCTGCACCAACACCTTGTTGGCAGTAGGCTCTCTGACCCCCATAGAACCTGCTAAGGAGGCAAATGGCTGGGTCGGCACCAGGGTCCCTAAGAAGGTATCTTGGGGGAGATCACCAAAAGGGTGGACAGGATCCTTACTAGAAGAAGGGGAGGGGGCAAACATAAAAACTAAGATTTCTCCAAAGGGCCCCAAACTAATTCTGTGTGTCAGGACCCCCATCCCCTTAATGAGAAGAAGAAGTGGTTCCCTGATAGTAAGTCTGCAGGGAATGGGACCCTGAAGTGCTTTGAATATCAGCAGGAAGGGCTTCAATGGGGGTTCCAAGTGCTCCAAGTGGGCACAGTCACTCGCCAGTGGGTAGTCACTTGGGTTGGCTAGTGTAGTGCTTGGCAAGGAGAAGGTCCAAGATAATTTGAGATACAGCGCAGAGGTTACCTAGTGTCCCTTAGTGACAGAGAGACGGTGCAGAGAACCAATATGCCTGAAAACACCTGGAAGTTCTGTCAGTGGGTAACCATCAATGAGCAGAGGGTGGAGGCTCTGAGAGACTTAGGAGCCAGCATGACAACCGTCAGGTATCATTTGGTGTCTTCAGAGCAGGTATTTCCTAATGTGTTCCACCGGTGGTTGCAATGGACAACCGCAAGAGCCACTATCTGGTGGATCTGGCTCCCTTTAAATGGGGGGAGGACTCAGGTTCACTTAAGGTAGCTGTGAGTCCACCAATGCCTGTGGATTTTCTGCTAGGTACTGACCTACAGCATACCGCCTGGAAGGAGGTGCGGCTCAGGTCTCACTTGGAGATGTTATAGTTCCCAGAGTGAGTGTGGCTGACTACACAGCCCATGGCAGACCGTCAGGGTAGTGAAGAGGACCTGAAGCCTGGAAGAATTGCCCAGGCACCTGCCAAAAACAGATACGGCAAGGGGCACGGGAAACCTGCTTATTAAACTCCCACGGTCCGGGAGCAGGCTGAACCTGAGGGGGTAGTCCCAGTAGCTACAAAGGGAGGAAGTAACCCTGCTGGGAAACCTGCCTGAGCTGACCAATTGGCAGTTTGAAAGGGGTCTCACCAGGAAGGAGTTCTGCAGGGCACAGAAGGAATGCCCTTCTCTTGAGTGTCTGCGGCAGCAGGCTAAGACTCAGACAGCTGCTAATGACACTGGCAAGCACCTGATATACTGCAAGAATGGTCTCTTCTTAGTGGGCCTAAGGTTCCTAAGCCTGGTGCAACACATGTTTTGATAGTACTCCAGTGCTACAGGACCTTCCTACTGTGCCTGGCTCATGATGTGCCACTGGCAGATCATTTGGGAAAAGACAAACTCTTTGACAGGCTCGTCATCCACTTTTGCTGGCCTCAAATGAGGAAGTCCTCAGATGTGTATTGTAGGTCCGGTCGTACCTGACAGGCTTGTCACCCACTTTTACTGGTCTCAAATCAAGCAGGCTTCAGATGTGGGTCCTGTCCTCGCTGCTAAGCAAGTTTCAAGACAGTGGGGAAATGCAAGGCTCTCCTGCAACCTTTTCCTGTCATTAGCACGCACTTTGAGAGGGTGAGCATTCAACATCATTGGGTCTCTGGACCCCAAGACAGCCATGGGCAACCGATTCATTCTAGTCTTGTCGGGCCATGCCCACCGGTACCCGGAAACTATCCCCCTGAGGACGGTGACTGCACCCTTTGTGGCCATTGCACTAATCTTTACCCATGTGGGTTTCCCCACAGGGTACAAATTTCATGTCTTACTACATAAAGTCCATGTGGAAGGAATGTGAGGTGACCTGCACGTTCACCACTCCTTACCACCCCCAAACCAATGGGTCAGTTGAGAGTTTCAACCGAACCCTGAAAGGCATGACCATGGGTCTATCAGACACCATGAGGTGTAAGTGGGATGTCCTCCTGCTGTGTCTCTTTGTTTGCATACAGCGTGGTACCACAGAATAGGGTTGGTTTTAGCCCCTTTGAACTTCTGTATGGGCACCCTGTGAGAGGGCCTCTCAGTTTGGTAAAGGAGGGCTGGGAGAAAGCTCCAAGGAGGATCCCGTAGGATGGATCATCTACATGCAGGCCCTTCACAACCAAACAGCCTGCTTCTGGAAGCTCACCCGGGAGAATCTAGAAGCTGGAGGACATGAAACACTGGTATGCCCAGAATGCCACCCTGGTGCATTTTCAGTCTGGCCAAATAGTGTGGGTAATGGAGCCTGTGGAGCCAATCCATGCTAGCAACCACTTGGCTTCGTCCTATGAGGTAAACAAGTGCAAGAGCAATGTCACCTACCTGGTAGATCTCAATCCTCCTTGGAACCCTTTGAAGGTCCAGCATGTCAATCGTTTCAAGCTCCATTTCGAGAGGTCTGAGATTAACATGATCTTGGTAATTGATGATGGGGGTGGAAGAGTAGAATGAGCCTCTCCCCAACTTCCTATCTCCCAAAAAACAGGATGGGTCAGTGGAGGGTGTCAGCCTCTCCCATACAGTTACACTAGGTCAACAGAGAGACTGCCACCAGATATTGGGGCAGTTTGTCTCTCTCTTCTCACTTACCCCATGGCTCACTACATGCTGCACCCATGATATTGACAGCGGGGACAGCTCCCTTGTTAAAAATTAAATGTACAGGTAGTTTGATAATAAAGTGAGGGCTAAAATTAAGAAGGATGTTTCTAAAATGTTGAAATTAGGGGCTAATGCTCCCTCCAACAGTGCTTGATCAAGCCCCGTAGTGCTCATCCTTAATGCTTCCCCTCTAGGTGTCACACCTGAACTTTAGCTCTGTGTGGACCACCATGGGCTCAATGCAGTCTCTTAAACTGATGGACAGCCCATCCCCAGAGCTGATGAGCTCTTAGATCAGCTTAGAGCTGCCAAGTTCCTTAGCACGTTTGACCTAACGTCTGGGTACTGACGGATTGTCTGGACTGAAGGGGCAAAAGAGAGGTCTGTGATCTCCATACAATAAGGGCACTTCCAATTCGGGGGCATGCCCTTCAGGTTAACAATGCCCCTGCCACCTTCCAGAGATTGGTCAACCAGATCCTAGCTGGGTTGGAGAACTTCAGTGCCAACGACATTGAGGTTGTCAGCTCCAGCTGGGAGAACCACCAGTGTCACCTCAAGTAATTGCTTCAGGCTCTGCAGAGCACAGGCCTGACTATCAAGGCCAGTGAGTGCCAGATAGGGCATTGATCTGTGGTCTTCCATGGGTCACCAAGTGGGAAGTTTAAAGGTGCTGCCTCTCCAGGCCAAGATTGGGACAATGTTGGCTTTGGACTACCCCAGGAGGTGAGAGCCTTTTTAGGCCTCACTGGGTATTACAGGAGATTTGTCTAATGGTATGGCAGTAGAAAGTAAAGCCCTGTGATTTGTATGTTCATAGAAGTCAAAACAATGGCTATTACTGAAAACTGTGTGGGGGACTATTCGGGTGACTGCTGACTAGAGTACATTAAACATTAAACCTTAATCCCATTGTGTGTCACACTTATAGTCAAAAAAACAATTGAAACTAAAACAATAGAGAACATTTCACAATTTATTATGGTACCTCCCTTTAGGGTTAAACTCTAAATTAAAAACATTTGTTTAAAAATTTTTTGATTTGATGTCAAAAACCAACAAGAATAAACAAAAACAGTCAAAAAGCAAGAGTCGACGCGGCGTTTCAGTGACTTTATAATGGTTGCACCTTTATCAGGACGTTTGGCAATATTGACTTTGAGTCTAAAAGTTAAAAACAGTATTTTAGATGCCTATTTTTGTACAGTGACACATACATGACAGTTATTCATTTCTATTATCTAAGAAGTTACTATAGATACCATGATTAAAAAGGAGAAAAGCATGTTATCCCACCCACCACACGTTTGTGCTATAAAGCACATCTCTCAGTGTACTGATGTTCTCTTCTCTAGTTAAATTTTTTTAATTTTTCAACTAGTACCTCACAATTGAAGACTTTCATGGAAAGAGACTCCTACATCAATTGAGGTCTTGTTCTATTGTATTTCTTCTGGCGATAATGAGCCTTTGTGAGAATAGAAGAACACCAAAGCTGTATTTAGACAACACCTATTCTTTTACTATAAAGATTTTTTAATACATTCTCTTTTTATATATCTGTTACCTTTTCAGATATTATTCGGCTCATATATTGGCACGGAGGAGCCACCGTAGTTAACTTGCCAAACATGTGGTGGGTGGGATAACATGCTTTTCTCCTTTTTAATCATGGTATCAATAGTAACTTCTTAGAAAATAGAAATGAATAACTGTCATGTATGTGTCACTGTACAAAAATAGGCATCTAAAATACTGTTTTTAACTTTTAGACTCAAAGTCAATATTGCCAATTGTCCTGATGAAGGTGCAACCATTATAAAGTCACCGAAACGCCGCGTCGACTCTTGCTTTTTGACTGTTTTTATGTTTATTCTTGTTGGTTTTTAACATCAAATCAAAATTTTTTTATACAAATGTTTTTAATTTAGAGTGTAACCCTAAAGGGAGGTACCATAATAAATTGTGAAATTTTCTCTATTGTTTTAGTTTCAATTGTTTTTTTGACTATAAGTGTGACACACAATGGGATTAATGTTTAATGTTTAATGTACTCTAGTCAGCACTCACCCGAATAGTCCCCCACACAGTTTTCAGTAATAGCCAATGTTTTGACTTCTATGAACATACAAATCACAGGGCTTTACTTTCTACTCTATCTGCTCCCCTCCCTGTGTATATAACCAGGGGAACCTTCCAAATATATATTTTTGGTGTCTAATGGTATGGCACCATTGTTGCCCTCTTGACAGAGCTGACTTCCAGGAAGAAGCTCTACAAACGGTGATCTGGATGGAGGAGTGTCAGAAAGCCTTTGGCACCCTCATGGAGGCCATGTGCACAGCACCTATGCTCAAGGCTCCTGACTTCTTACTTATTGTCCAGAATGACGCTTCGGAGCTGCGTTTAGCAGCTGTGCTCTCGCAGTTAAATGAAGATGGCCTGGACCAACCTGTAGCCCACATTAGCAGGAGGCTACTTCCCAGGCAACAGAGGTGGAGTGCAATAGAAATTGAAGCATAAGCTGTGGTCTATGCTCTGAAGAAGCTAAGGTCATACCTGTTTGGCACTTGCTTCCGGGTTCAGGCAGACCACAGGCCCCTCAGCTGGTTGATGCAGATGAGTTGTGAGAATCCCAAGCTGTTGAGGTGGTCCATCTCCCTACAGAGAATGGACTTTAATGTGTTTATGTTTGACTGTTTTATAGAGCGCATTGTTGCCCTAGGGCTTTCCAGCACTGAATGAGAGAGATGCTGGCACTGGTACAGGTTAGGTAATCATCATGGGAACAACCATGCCTTGAGTTTGTACTGTAGCTGGGTTCTTCTTCCAGCAATCTCAGTACCCTGGGCATGGAATTCCACACCTTCGGGCCAGGAATGAAAATGATCTGCCTCCCCATCTTGATCTCTTGATCCTCAGTGTTACTATGAGGCAGTCTTGAGATGACCTGAGGTGACTCCTTGGTACATATGGAACAGCATCCTAGAACAGACCACACCAATGCTGATGGTCTCTCCAGGTTCTTAATCTTACTGAAGAGAACTTCCAATGGGTTGGGTAGCTCTCCCCACTTTCAGTTGGGTTGACATGTCTTAGACATGGTATACTTGCCGTGGTTCCCCCTGACTTTTCTGCTTTCTGGTCTATTGTTTTGCTGACTTCATTTTTGCTGGCTTTAGGAATCTGGGCACTTCACCACTGCTGGCCACTGCTGACAAGTGCTAAAGTGAAGGTGATCTTTCCCTAAAACAAGTTAGCATTGGCTAATCCACAATTGGCATATTTAGTTTACTTATTATAAGTCCCTAGTAGAGTGCACTACATGTGCCCAAGGCCTGTAAATAAATGCTACTAGTGGGCCTGCAGCACTGATTGTGCCAACCACTTTGGTAGCCCTTTAAACATGTCTAAGGCCAGCCCATGCAGAGCCTGTGTGTGCAGTTTATACTGCTATGTCAAGCTGGCAAGGCACTTACCCGACCCAACCTTCCTTTTTAATACACATTAGTCACCCCTAAGGTAGGTCCAGGACAGCCCCAGGGCAGGGTGCAGTGTATTAACATTGTTGGACATGCACTTTTAAGTTTTTCATGTCCAGGTAGTGAAAAATTCTAGTCTTTTTACACTACTGCAAGGCCTACCTCTCCCATAGGAAAGCATGGGAGTTATCTTATTACATTTAATACGTTGTAATTTCCAAATGGGAACAGGTAACCTGTTCATATTAGGTGTCTTTGGAATTGTAATGAAAAATCCAACTTATGGTGATGTCAGACTATAAATAGTAAGTCATAAAATGCTACTATTAGAAAATTGGCATTTTCTTACTTTACCCATACTGTGCCTCTGTTTGTCTCTGCACACACATCTGGGTTGGGTGACAGCTGGGCTTTGTGATTCCCTCTAGACAGTAACACACAATGGAGATAAAGTGTTACATTGATATTATTATGGCCCTTCACCAGGCTGATGGGCCTTCCTAAGATAGATGAGAGGGAAGAGCTGACACTTGCATCTGAATAGGCTGTACCTGTCCCCATACAAAGAACTGTATACCCCCTGTAGTGAATCTAAAGCCAGGGCAGGTACCCTGTAGACTTCTAAGGCGCATATTTCAAAGGAACAACTAGTTATAAGTACTAGACCCTGACATCGCCAACTCAGTTCACTCTGGACCTGAGGGCACTCTACCAGGAAGAAGGACTGCTGTGCTGTTGTAAGGACCGACACTCTACTGGACTGTGCGGAATTTTCTGGACACCTGCTGTGCTGTGTCTGCCCTGCTTCATGCTGCCCCTTGACTGGTGGTGAGAAAGACTGAACCTGAATTTCTACATTTCCAGAACCAATTGACTCCAAGGGCTTTCTGGCTTTCTTCTTGTTCTGAAATTCCAGGGACATCAAAGACTTTATTCAACCCTGTTACAGCATCTGGACTCTGCCAACAGTGAGTAATTTAGTGCCAAGTGATGTCAATCCAGTCCTGGGCCATTGCAGGTAGGTTTTCTGGGTGTTTCTGCAAAACCCAATGCATCACCTGCTTTGCGCCAGTTGGAACACACTTGTTCGCCTTCAACACCGAGGCATCGCCACTTTTGAGGACTCTACAGTATTGACAGTATGGCTCAACAATGACATGCACCTGACAACGCGGCTCGATGACGAAGCATTGCCTTCATTGCCCCGAGTTATATGACGATGAGGGACTCCACTGCGCAACTCAGATCCAACGCATTGCCTACAATCATTCGGATCGCCTCCTCCTCTCTTCGCAGATGCTCCACAATATTGATGCTTGTGCTCCATGAAGGTATTGTTCCAGCTCAGCCTGTGTGGGTACTGTATCCGACTTGTGCTCCATCATGGTCGGCTTGACTTTTCAGATTTGACTTGGTCTAACGCAGATAGCCCCAGTTGGCACATTATGATTTTGAGTACTATAAATCAAGATATTCTTCAAAAAATTCATAATTCCGGTTCTACTTATTGGACTTTTGTAATTTTGGTCTTGCTTTGTTCCTTAAATTAAGCCCTATTTGTCTTTCCTGGTGTGGATTATTTTTGTGGGGAGTTCACTGTTTTACTTTTTTAAGTGTTGCACAAATACTTTACACATTGTCTCTTAAGTTAAGCCTGACTGCTCTGTGCCAAGCTACCAGAGGGTGAGCACAGGTTAATTTAGGGTATGTATCTGACTTACCCTGACTACAGTGGTGGTCCCTACTTGGGTTGGGTGCATACCTCTTCCAACTGCAGATTTTACTATTGTTCAAGGGGGAGCAGAGGCACTTTACTACTTGGTAGCATGGGTAAGGTGTACCGAGTTCTATAGCCAGCAAAAACACAGAGTCCACCAAAAGGGGCCACATCTGGGCTGACCACGGAAAAAAGGCAGATTTTCTTCACCATCCTTAAAACGGAAAGAACCATGCAGCTGTCATCCAATGCTGCAATGAGCACTACATCTGTCTCGTGAGTTGTATGTTGGGGGGAAATCTTCCGTGCAAAGTCAAGCAACAGCTAAGCCTCAATAAAAGTAGATTGTTAGTAATTAATTGCTGATTCAATTATTTTAGTAAGAAACAAAAGAAAAGAGCTAGGTCTACAATTGACAAGAACAGACTTTTTAAATAAATGTTATAAACACGACATGTTTCAAGCTAACTGTGATAGAGGTAACAGAAAGTGAATCGTTTACAAAGTCCATCAAGGGGGCAATAACCTTAGTTGCCTGGATACTAATTCTCATGAGTAAACTGTGCCTAGAGGAACACAATCTAGTAGTGTTATGTATAGATCAGATATGACCTGAGCTGAGAGCTTCAACGACTAAAATCAGGGGACAGGGAAGGCATTTGCTTGCGAAGGCAATTGGGAGTGGATGGAGATGTGTGGATCAAAAGTGATTATTTCTAATTCAGAATAAATAAAAGTTGGAAAAACCTTCATAGAGAACATTATAAACTGTCAATGAGGTTTTGCCTGCAGCAGGATATCATGTGTAATGGAGTTCTAACATAAAATACTGTGTAAAGTGTGGTACTGTAACTTTAGTTGCCTCGAGAGCTTAACAGCATCTTTGAAAGCAAACATCAACTGAGAAACCCAGAGGAATCTTGTAAAGGGTAAATTAAAAAAGCCCTAACGAAATAAAGAAGCACACCAATGAAACCAGAGTATTGCTGCCCTCCAATAGAGTCAACACCCCCCCCCCCCCACATAGGGGTTCAAATGAATCCTTCAACAGAACCTGGATTCAAAGTGAAGCTGATAAATGTCATCCATGGTTAAAACACTACCCATGAATTCTGAACCTTTTAATGGAATAACAACATTGCACCATCGTCACCTCCGAAATCTAGTTCAGTGACATCTGTTCCTTAGCAAGAGAGGGGAGGAATAGAATTGACAAGAAGCACAACAATCTAGAATGCACAGCTGATTGTTTAAATATATGTCAACCCAGTGCTCAACGTATCCAATGTATCATCCTTAGTTATGTGATAGTAATAATAGCAATTACTACACTTTGTTGTTTGCCTCGTCTGTAGGTACTGATAAAAGGTATGGTTTATTACCCAACTCAAGGCTACGCATTTAATTGACAGACGCACCACAAATCGAACTTGTGGCCTTTAAGTTACACACAGATCCCCAAATTGGTTGTAGTATGGAATATCGAGCAGGGGGTACCGTGATATCTGTCGTAACCAAAATGCCAAGGAGAAAATATTGAGAAGTAAGTGCATGTAGGGAAGTATAGATGTACAATTCTTAACTCCACAACTACATACCTTGAAGATGCATACATCTTCAAAGTACGTAGACGTGGGGTTAGGTATAGAAAATCTATATAAACTTACATGTTGATTTTTTTTCCTCGATTTTGTGGCCACAATATTAAGGTACCACGATTCTTCCCACTTGATATTCCTTATCCACACACCCTAAATGAATGTTAGTTGATGAAACTATCTTACTGGCATCTTACCAGCTGCAGACTACAGCAGTTGATACCCCTCCATCTCCAGGCAGCATCTCTTAAATCGTGTCTTACCTCCAGACACTAGCGTAGAATGTACTCATGATCCAGTGGTTTCAACATCTGGCTCAACAAAGCAGGCAACAATTATAGTATGGAGGAAGGCAAAAATAAGGAGCATCTTGGAGTCTCTCAAAGTATGTTTTCCCCGGCCACAGCATTAGTGACATTCTGATCATGTTCCAACCACAAAATCAAACTGCATGATCTGTGGTGAACCCACTCACTCGGTTCGTGGGCTCCCTGGGCGTGTATTATACAATATTGTTTAAAAATATAATCTGAGATAAATACCGTGTTCTGCTACGGTCCATCACTCCGAAATTGAAGCATAACCCATTCCAATTGTTTTTTAAAGAAATTGACAGGCATTAATTAACACAGCTGGAAAACTGAGATTTTTTTCTGTGGGAGGTACTAGGCATTATGTGGAGTATGTAAAAAGAAAGCCACCGTGTTTATTCTATGGTGCCACCTTCAGAAGAAAGAACGCACTGGGCTTAAATCTATGTCTAGCATGCAATGAATAACAAACAGAAAAGAAATAAAAGTACTTTACTGAAATGTTGGACTAGCAAGAAACAGAAGTATAGAGGGCCAAAAAAAGAGAGTGTCCTGGGGCCAAAAAACAAAGTGGCCCACTGCGAAAATGGAAGCCAGATTGCAAAATATAAGATATATTTGAAAGTAAAGCTTATCAGGGAAACTTTAAAAACAATCTATAGGAAATGCGGAGTTCTGCTAAACACATCCAATAAAAATAAGGAATCTAAGGAAACAAGGGCTACTCGGGAGCGAATGTATAGAGAGGAAAGAACACAGACTGTTGACTTTAAACGGCAGCTTTTAAACCGTGCAGTTCCAAAAAACAGAAATGTTGGCGACTGGGATACTGCATACGGAATCCAATCTGGTGCACCAAGACAGAAAGAGAAAACAATGTCGAAGAGCTGCATACGCTTCTCTATGAAAAAGAAGCAGTCAAACGAGCAAGCTTTGAAGACGTGAAGGATCCGTCCATCCAACCAGCTTCACCAACCCTGGGATAAAGAACACTCTCTTTTAAAAATGTTTCGGTTACAAAACTGGATTGAGCTGCCGCAAGAGAAAGGTACAAGAAATTGCAGGAGCGGAGGATAAAAGCATCGGCAACAGCAAACAATCCGAAGGATGAAGCCTGGACATGGTGTTTTTTTAAAATGGCGGCCCATTATACACTCGAGCTGCTTCCAGCCCGGGATATGATTAGGTGTTGGCTAAAGTGTTTTAAAATTCATATTCTTTATATAAAAAATGCACCTTGAGAGCTGTAATCTCTGATTTCATGATTACAATATCAGGACGGTTAAAGAACGAGAATTCCTTTTCTGTGTTTTCTAGAGCCTGACTGAAGTGTGTGTTGGGACCTTCTAGAAAGTTGAGAAGAGCACATTCTGGTTGCATGTTTTCCTATGGGCCTCAACTGTGCATCATGGGTGATCTAGCTTTTTTTAGCATGTGAGTGTACCATAACACGGATCACTTGGGAAGAAGCTTCTCAGAAATTCCCTTTCATTTCCAAATTCTGATACTCCAAATCGGTCACAAGTCCCAACACAGAGCAATGGTCCCATAGCAAATGCACTGAAATCATTTGTGATCCAAGTTTGAGAAACCTCCTTCGCGGAGGGTTTAATACCCAAACCCTTCAAAAGGCCACAGTAACCTACCCCAAGGAGCTCTCCAATTAGAACCATATCTCTGTTACATAGTTACAAAGCAAAACACAAGAATTCATCTTGTCAAAAGGAATGGGTCTAAACCCCCGTGAAATCACAGAGCCTGTTGCAAACCTGTCAGTCAGGATATTAGCAACACAAATTCATTTGTGAACATCAAAGAGTTACTCCTTCCAGAACTTAACAAGACGTCATCAGTAGCCCTCTTTCTTCCGAAACTCTGAGAAGTTTACAACACAATAGAACATACAATCCTGCTGAGCCATCTGCACTGAGCCCCTTGATCTGTGTTGGGTTATGTGCCCTGTGTGGAGTATAATGGTTTGAAAATTCAAGGACATTTCTGTGAGGAGCCATTCCCATGTGATCAGTGTTATTGTACACTGACATTACTGTCATGTCGTCCCGCCTGACCCTGCTGCAGGACAGGACAGGCAGACAGGAAACAGGAATAGGAAGTGACGTCCAGAAGGAAGTTTAGTCTGTGAGCCAGTGCGATGCTGGCAGGGAATAAAGAAGCACGTACAAAGCTTACCTCTGTCTCGGTGTGTTTTACTGCAAGGAGCGATACGACATTGGCGACGAGGGTGGGATGTCCATAAAACCCACATGCAACACCATCGCTCAGCCAACCAGCGTGGCCGACCGCCGAACCCTGCAGCACCATTCCTGACTCTGCGGAAAGAGCGCGAAAGTCACGGCACATCAAGCCGTCTGCCGGAGAGCCAGAGCGCGTGTGCCGGAGTGCCGCTCTGTGTGTGTGCGTATCCAGACGCCGCCTGCCAAGACACACGCTACCTGCAGTGGGACGAGCGCGGGTGCTAAAACGCCGTCACCACGTGTCCCCAGACGAGCAACCGGCTCCCCGCAGCGCCAGTGTGCTGGAGAGCAGCGCCCGCCCAGGAGAGAGGCGAAGGAGCCGAACGCCAGGAAGAAGCGAAGAGCGAGGGTGAGTCCAAAGACCCTGCAATCGCCCCTGCGCGCCTAAATATACCACTTGCTACGAGCACACGAGAAGTTGAGAGACATGATGTCCCGCGTGGCGGTCATTTTGGGGTCAGGCGCCAGCTCATAAACTACTTCACACACCCTTGACGGTGGCCATCTTAAGGTCAGGCACAAATTCAAATTCAAGGACTGCTGGAAAAGGCGGGCAAATACGCGCCCAAAGCCAAAGAAAACCCCGCAACATAAGAGAAGCACTTGTTGCAATTGCAGATAGCAGCAATACAAACAAAACCTGAGCATCCTTCAATCCAGTTAGCTGCAGATGTCCGATACGAATCCCGACAGCTTGTCAGGAGGACACGACGTAGTAGGACCAGCAAGCACAGGAGGTCCAGCTCCCCCAGTTAACGTGTCCACGATGGCCACTAATCCCATTGGAGCATCGTTCATGCGCCAACCACAACCACTGCCACTGACGCCAGGCAATAGCATGGGTCCAACGTGGAAAACGTGGAGTGAGGACTTTGAGGACTACATGGTAGGATCCCTAGTGCAAGACCCCAAACAAAAAACTAGTGGCCTTGAGAAATTTGATAGGCCCGGACATTGCGCAGATTATCAAAGAACTACCCAATGCAGCAACAGCCAGCTATGAAGAAGTAAAAGTTGCCCTTGAGGTGGAGAAGTGTGGCTCAGGGGTTAGAGGCGGCAGACCTGGAGCGTGAGTTCGGCCCTGGACCAGGGTTCAATTCCCCGTCTCGGCGGGTCTTGGGCTCAATAATTCCACGGACTCGATAATTCTCGCTCCGGTGCCTTCTCGACTCACAGGTTCACACTCTCCGACTCTGGGCAATAGCTTGCTTAATCTCCACATCGGCCCCTCGCGGTGGGATGCCTGGCTTTCACCTTGTGGATACCCTGCCAGGGTTATCTCACAGGGGAATACCAGGACGGGTTCCCTAAGCAAGCGCGGAGATGCCCCAGGGTAAGTCATGCGCTATATAAGCTTCATACATTTACATTTACATTTACATAGACGTTTCCTTCATAAACGCAATGTAGATTATGAACGCCACACGTTCAATTTAGCCACGCAAGAAAAAGACAAATGCATGAGCGATTTCATCACGCGCATTAAAAGATTAGCGCGATAATGTGACTTTGATAACTTCAAAACAGAAGATGCCTTGAGACTCCGCATCATCGATGGATGCCAATCCGAAACTCTCCGCAGGAGACTCTTAAAAAAACCATACACACTAGAAGAAATTGAAGAATTAACCAGAATCAATGATCAAGCAGAAGATTACGCTAAACGAATGGGAACGCAAAAATCGTCAGATCGAAAAGACCAGGCTCTGCGAGTCCAAGCACATAGATCTTCCAAGACGACCAAGCACACGTCTAAGTCTCACAAATCTCACACAACCCGAAAGACATCGTCCAAACGGAGCTCACGACACACAAAATCCACAAAGTCTGCGCCCACCTGCTACAGATGCGGACAAGAGTATCCACATTCAGGACAATGTCCAGCGATCGGCCAGCGATGTCATCGCTGTGGGAGAGACAACCACTTCGAGATTGCATGTCAAGCCAAGCAGTCAACCCACAGGTCGTCGGCCAGAAGACATGACACGCGTCATCACGCTCGAGCAATAAAAGAGAGAGGAGGACGTTCATCCAGCTTATCTAACTCCAGTGTCTAGTCAGCGTACTCCTATCAATCAAGAGGTCGCTCCGGAAGTAGTCACCGCACCAGGTGTCAAACGGCTGAATCCTACCGGTCACGTAGAGACACCTCCAGCGAGTCATCATCACACACTCCAACGTCACAGGACAGTGATGAGTACATCTGTATGGTATCAGACCCGGACCGGTTGAAGCGATACCCGAAGCTTGACATCCTGATAGGTGACCACCCAGCTAAATTTGTCTTAGACTCCGGAGCTTCCTTAAATTACATCTGTGCCCTGGAATATCATAACATGAAACACAAACCTAAACTGGAACCCGCAGCTGTCCGCATATTCACATGGATGTCACGCAAGCCACTACCATGCCTGGGTCGTTTCCACACCACTCTCACTTTCAAAGACCGCAAAATTGATGCCTTCATTCACGTAGTAGAAGGACCGGATGTGGCAGACTGTCTGCTTAGCCTACCCACAGCTGAAAGACTCAAGCTTGTAGAACTCCTTTACATGACTGAAGATGCTCCCGACACCGTAGCAAAGTTCCCAAACTTGTTCAAAGGTCTCGGGAAGCTAAATCACTTCAAAGTAATGCTCCACATCAATGAAAACGTGACACCGATTGCTCAACACCATAGAAAGGTGCCGTTCCACCTACAACAAGCCGTCGACGATGAGCTCCAACACCTGCTCCAAACAGACATCATTGAACGCACGACAGGACCCACCCCATGGGTATCCCCGGTAGTGGTGGTTCCCAAAAAGGGGCAAGACAATAAGATCAGACTGTGTGTCGACATGCGTGCGCCCAACACCGCCATTGAGCGAGAACGCCATCCTGGGCCACACATCAGTGATATGATCACGAAACTCAATGGTGCCACCGTATTCTCCAAACTCGACCTGAATAAAGGTTACCACCAGTTGGAGCTACATGAAAAATCAAGATACATTACGACTTTCACTACCCATCAGGGCTGGTTCCGTTACAAACGCCTGAACTTTGGCATTTCCTCGGCCGCCGAGATCTTCTAGGAAGCCATTAGAAGGGTCATACAAGGCATCCCAAACGCCTTTAACTACAGTGATGACTTACTTGTATTCGGAAAGGACCAAACAGAGCATGACACCGCTCTGGATAGAGTCTGTCACGCATTATTGACTGCAAACCTAACACTCAATGCCAGCAAATGCGAATTTCACAGAGACACTCTAAAATTCTATGGACACATATTTTCCAAAGAGGGAATGAGACCAGACCCTGAAAAGGTAGCGGCTCTCGCTGAGACTCCAAAGCCCAGAGACGTGAGTGACCTTCGCTCTTTTCTTGGTATGGCAAGCTATTGTGCGCGCTATATTCGAGATTACGCCACAATCAGCTACCCACTACGAGAGCTCACTTGCCAAGGTCAGACATTTGAATGGACTGAAGCATGTCATAAAGCATTCACCGAAATCAAACAAGCTGTCGGATCCGCAATCAACCTGGCATACTTCGATACAAAGAAAAAGAAAGAAATCACGGTAGACGCCAGCCCGGTGGGTCTAGGTGCCATCTTAGCCCAGTACCGCGAATATTCCGATCAGCGACACATCATTGCATATGCAAGCCGCAGCCTCACGGACACCGAAAAGGCGTACTCCCAACCAGAAAAAGAAAGCCTAGCTGTCGTATGGGCGTGCGAACATTTCCATCTTTTCGTCTACGGCAAGCACTTCACAATCATCACAGACCACCAGGCACTCATCACGATCTTCGGAAACCCCAATGCGAAAATGCCACCACGCATCGAATGGTGGGGTCTCCGCCTGCAGGACTACATCTTCACCATAGTCCACAAACCAGGGAAAGCCGAAAATCCAGCTGATTTCATGTCACGTCACCCTCTACCTGGTATGCGAGCTGCACTTTCTGTGGCTGATGAATATCTCCACTTCGTTGTTGACACAGCATGTCCCCCCACAGTCCCAGTTGAAGCCATACAGGAGGCTTCCGCACTTGACCCTCTTGTGCAAGCCATAATGACCCGAATTCGCACCAACTCATGGAGGGACGTAAAGCAGTCAACCCAAGACTCTGCTCAATTTCGCCAAGACCTCGCCGCATTTCAACGTGTGCGTGATGAACTTTCCATTAGTGACAATGGCCTTCTCTTGAGAGGGGGGAGAATTGTGATTCCACACAAACTACGCCAGGGAATTGTCAATCTGGCACATGAAGGCCACAGAGGCATGAACGCAACCAAGAAAGCCCTGAGAGAACGTGTTTGGATCCCCACTCTTGATGCCATGGTAGAAACAACACTGAAGGACTGCATGACGTGTCAAGTAGTCAGCCGGGAAGAACCGCCGGCACCGCTGCAAATGTCGGAATTACCGGAAGGAGTATGGCAACAAGTTGCAGTCGACTTCTTTGGACCACTACAATCAGGGCAATACATCATCGTAGCCATGGATGAATATTCTCGATTCCCATTTGCACACCTAATTCCATCTACCCGAGCAACTACAGGGATCCCTGTGCTCGATGAGATATTCCCAGCCTGGGGCATACCACTGCGAGTAAAGACAGACAATGGGCCTCCCTTCAACGGCCACGAATTCACAAACTTCGCAACGCACCTCAACTTCAAACATCAAACGATTACTCCACTATGGCCGCAAGCGAATGGCATGGTGGAGCGATTCATGGGAACACTTAAAAAAGCGATTCAGCAGGCCGAGCTAACCCACCGGGACATTCAACAAACACTAAATGAGGTACTAAGGGCGTATCGAACCACGCCACACACTACCACGAATCAGTGTCCAGCGACTGTGATGCTAGGAAGGACGCTTCGAACCAGGCTACCCATGTTAAACGCGGCTCCTCAACAACGACATGTCACAGTTGATCACAATACTCTAGTTGAAATAGACAATGAAAACAAGCGCAAGATGAAGACATATGCTGACCGGCGCAGACACGCCAGAGACTCCAACATCCAAGAAGGAGACTGGGTAATAGTACGGGGTGATCGACGAGCCAAAGCAAACAGTCGATATCTCGACACCCCGCTGCAGGTCATTCAGAGAAAAGGAACCATGATCACAGCTAAATCGAACCACAAGCAGCTGACGAGAAACATCTCGCACTTGAAAAGGTGCAACAGGCACGATCGACACGAGACCTCATCTAGTCAAATCTCGAGCGACTCTTCCAACCAGAGTGATGGCAGTGACCAGAACCACCACAGTGACCAAAATCACAGCCCCCCACGATTTGGTGGAAACCACAAGTCGCACACCGAGGCGAGAAGAACGTCCGCAACGCCTGATAAGAAAACCTCGACGCCTCGTTGAGGAAATGTAGAGGAAATGAGACTTTGTAAAACAGGGGAGATGTCATGTCGTCCCGCCTGACCCTGCTGCAGGACAGGACAGGCAGACAGGAAACAGGAATAGGAAGTGACGTCCAGAAGGAAGTTTAGTCTGTGAGCCAGTGCGATGCTGGCAGGGAATAAAGAAGCACGTACAAAGCTTACCTCTGTCTCGGTGTGTTTTACTGCAAGGAGCGATACGACAATTACATAAATGCTAGACCACCCATAATGCATGGTTCAGGCCCATTGGTAGCCATGGGACCAAACACTTCTATTTTCAACTTTCTAGAAGGTCTCAAAACACGTTGTAGGTTCTGGTTAGTATAAAATAAGATCCCTCGTAGAACCTTGAATTGGGTCTACTCCTTTCCTTCCATTTACTCCCCAAATATGCATGTGCTCCCTGCTCTCAGTTACCAGGAAGCTAACCATCAAAGTGCCCCAAGGGGCACCATTCTCACAGGACATTTGTAATAGTTACCTCCACCCAGCAGGCTAGCAAATTGACATCTTCCACTTGAATTGCCAAAGATCCCGCCCTTTCATGAAAACATATTGGAATCGTTCTTCTACCTGATTCATTGACAGACAAAGCGATCCAAAATAGATATTTATCTGAGGCTAGCTTTCTAAAAAGACACAATTTCGTCCAGGTGAGAAACCAGGGACTTTTATTGCATTTAAACCTTTCTTTGGTCCGGCTCAAAGCGAAATAATCCCCAATCAACATACTCTAGAAAGTGCTTCCATTACTGCATGTTTTTCGAGCTGTATTTTTATTTTTTAAATTGTTTAAAATGGGAGACGTTTTCAGCCATAAAACAGAGGATGTTCATTGATCACATCTGCCTTGACTTAAGTTTACCTATTATTGGCTGTAGAAGTAATTCCTAAATTTACCAACTTAACTTTCAATTTAAATTTTAAATCAGATGACCTGGAGATTGATAGAGGGGTGTATTCAGAGATGATGGAAGGCACAACAAATGGCTCTCTGTAACAATGCATACAAAAAGGGACTTGTCTTATTTGTTGGCCCATCGCAACACATCCATCTTTGAAAATTTGAAAAACTTGAGTTGTCAGAGAAAAATATTAAAACAAGACAATTTGTGATAGATTTCATATACTTTGTGCAAACAATCTAATGTTCTGATTACGTAAAGTTGTTAACATTGTATTGTGGAAGTCTTTTTAACATTATTACAGAGTATATCGTAGACGCCAATAGAATCACAAGCACATCATGAGTATTTGATTTTGGAAAATCTCAGATGAAGTATTGTGTAAATCATAAGGGTGCTTATTGAGCCTTATGCACTCTCAGACAATATGAAGGAGGATATTGGGTCCTCCTATGGAAACTCTTGTACTACATAAGGGTGGGTGTTGAACCTCAAACATGATCATAGACAACATGAAAGAGGATATTGGATCCTTCTATGGAAATTCTTTTACTTCATAAGAGTGGATGTTGAACCTCATACACTCTCATGGACAATATGAAAGAGCGGGTTGGATCCTTCTATGGAAACTCTTTTACTTCATGAGTGTTGGAAAATGACCCTCTCTGAAGGGTCGCCCATACTTTTTACCTTCTTTCTCCCCTTTTTCTGACCTTTCTTTATTGGCTTTTGGACTCTGGGCTCTTTACCACTGCCAACCAGTGCTAAAGTGCATGTGCTTTCATTGGTGTATACACGATTGGCATATTTAATTTACTTGTAAGTACCTTGTAAAGTGGTATCCCATACAGCCAGAGCCTGTAAGGGAAATGCTACTAATGGGTCTGCAGCACTGATTGACAGTTTAGTGGATAAAAATCGGATTAAACTATGGCATCGTTGGTTTACTTGGAATACTGGGACAAATTCAATATGTTGTGGGACAAGCCCCTACCTTTTCGCAGTGCGACTTTAAGGAGCGTGAGGGAAGTGCTCCGTTTTGCATACATTTAGAAAGTGGACATTTATCCACTCGTACTGTTCTGTGTGCCTTGCAGCCTGTCTCCAGTGCACGTCTGAAGTGGGTGACAGCTACACTTTTTGCATTTCCTCTAGACAGCCTTAAGCACAGGAAGGGTAGATGTGTCTGAGTCATTCATCTGCAATCTGATAGCTATTCCTGGGCAAGAAGAGAGGGGGGAGCTGACACTTACACCTAAATAGGCAGTGTCTGGTTTCCCACACAAAGGGCTGATTACCCCCTAATATTAGTCTGGAGCCCGGGCTGGTAAGAAAGGGCCTGTGTGCACTTCCAAGAACCCTCTCTGAAGCCAACCCCACTTCAAACCACAAAACAATAATGGGTCCTGGCTCTCACTCAGCAAGGCTGAGCCAATATAGTAAGAGAACAAAACAATTGCCAATACCGAGACTAACTTATTCAACTATTCAGGGTTATTTCATGAAAGAAAACATGAAATTATGCTTTAAGAATTGCAATTAAGTCCAATGTGCAATATTCAGTCAACATTTAATTTTTAAATTGTTTTTTTCAAAGAACAGCATTTTTAGTTGTGCATTTCCGTACAAATAAATACACACACATTTAGAAAAGACAAATAGTGATGGTACGCTCCAACAATTACAACACCATACATTTGGCCAATTCCACAATCATATCACCTTCATACAAACATTCAACCAGAACACAAAACGTGTCAACAAGGTCCCTTTAACACAACCACATGTGTAATTAAACAGTCAAAGCCTTGTCACTATACAAAATTATATTAATTCAAGTTTTTATGGATAAGGTTTTCAAAGTACACAAAATATTCTTTTGTGTGTGTAGGGACCAGGTTGGTCAACGCGTTTCGAACCCACTGTGGTTTTTTGGGTTCTCCTCTGGACCAAAAACTATCTACAAAAAACAAAGAAAATAGAGCATTTAGACTAACTCAACTGATATCTGACCTGTGGCCTTAGGTCTGTTAAACAACCCCCTAGTCGCTAGCCTACCTTCAGTTCTTCGGCTTGTAACTACAGTCCGTGTATGCAACAAAATCCAATTGTCAAACAAAGACAACACTATAAGAAAAAGAGAGAAGGAGAACAAAGAGTACTTAGTGCTCAAATCAAATCTGGAGGGGAAATTTCACTGATTTCCGCATGATACTACAGGCGGGTGACTTACTATGGATGGTGGATATTTCGTCCAAGTAATATTGCGCGGTGTGTGGATGGTAGTCCATCAAATGGTTTACTCCATGAGAAACGATCGTGTATACAGACCCTAGGAAGTAATTAAATAGGGGGAATTTTTAGCAACAGCGGGTGGGTTCGCTGGTCTAACCTGCACTGTTATCGTGGAGCACTTACCCCGGGTTGAATGTTCGGGTGATCACGATATCGGGTTATTAAACTGCTCCAATTGCCGGTTTTCTTTGCTCCTCCTAGAGCAGAAAAACAGGTGTTCGCATTAAGAACCGGAGCACCCTTCTGACACGACGTTAATCGGTGGTCTCGTCAGGAAGCTTTCTTACCGGGCGGTCACGGATTCCGTGAGTCAAGCGTGTCTGACTCTGTCTCTGTCTGCCAAGCAGCCACAACGCTCAGGCGGGACGTTTTGCTTCCTACTTCCTAATACGTCTGCCGCTGAGGATTCTGGTCTTAGTAGTCTGTTAATACTACTCATACCACTAAAGGATCTAGTCTTGGTGTTAAAATTGGAGTTGGACCTCATGTGCCTGCCGCAAAGGCGTGAGGACTTGGTAGTGGATGGGTTACTGATTATTGATATGACAAAAAATAGTGCGCACCAGGCGCAACTTTCAAGGGCATTAGCCAAAGGCTCGCAGAAACCGGGCACAAGATGTCTCCATCTCTTAAAGGGGTTTCAGTATTTCTGAAATCTCGTTGAGCCCGTCCGTGGCTGTATTGTATTTCATAATGAGAAACGCTTCTCTTTGATTGAGCCGTGCTTCAAGGTCACCCCCACGGGAATCTTTTTCAATCTTGGAGAGAACTGTCCATCTGAGTTCGTTATCCTTATGTTTCTTGGTAATCCAATGATTGACAAGGGGCGCATTTTCGACTCCTCTCCGTTTTCGGGATTTATGTTGGGTAATGCGCTGCCTGATTTCCTGAGTAGTTTTACCAATGTATAAATTGGGGCAGGGACACAGTACTGCATAGACCACATTTTTAGTCTTGCAGTTCGTAAAAACCTCATGTTTCCAGAAAATGTCTTGGTATACAAAGATGGAACTTTCTATAGTTTGGTCACAACAAGTGCATGTCCCACATTTGTGGTGACCACTTATCGGAGATGAACCAAGCATGCTCCTTAGGGTCGGCGCTTGAGTCGTCGGTAGTGCTGCGCGAACAATATGATTGGCCACGCTTTTCTCTTTTCGAAATGCAAAGAGTGGTGGTGCTGCAAATTCTTCATGTAGATTTTTAATCAAGTGCCAGTTTGTCAAAATTCATTTCTTAAGTTGATGGGCACTGGGACAAAATGTGGTGACACATACAGCTCTTTTTAGGATCGGTTTACTTTTTGTTTCTAGCAGATTTTCCCGAGGAGTCCACCACGCTCGCTTTATTGAGTGCTTCAGAAGTTTCTTGGGGTATCCTCTTTGTATTAACCGGTCTTTTAGTTGATTGGCATGGCTAAAATAGCTTTCCTTATTTGAGCAGTTTCTACGAATCCGTAAAAATTGTCCATACAGTAAATTCTGTTTGAGACTGCGCGGATGGTTACTGCTGAAATGTAGAGCTTTATTTCTGTCAGTCTCCTTACGGAACAAAGTGGTAGCCAATTGTCCCTCTGATGCCACCACTTTTACATCCAAGAAGTTGATAGTTGTATTAGATGCGGAGCAGCTGAATTTAATGTCATTGGTCCTTACGTTTAACCACTCAACAAATTCATTGAGTAATTCATGGGTGCCTGTCCAAATTAAAAATACGTCGTCAATATAACGTATATAGTTGGAGATATGTTCAATATAAGGATTATTGTTATATATGAACCTCTTTTCGTATAACCCCATGAAAAGGACTGCCAATTCGGGGGCAAAAGGGCACCCCATGGCTACGCCTCTTATTTGGTAAAAGAATTCAGAGTCAAATGAAAAGTAATTTTTTTGTATTGCAAATCTGGCTAGGTTCAACATGAAGTCTGTAGGTACTCGCACCGGTTGTTCTCTGGTGTCCACTTCAAAGGCACAACTGGGTATAAATACTGGGACTCTGGGACCTGTGAAGAACTCTGCCAGGAGAAAACACTGCTGTGGTACAAGGATTACCACTCTGCTTGACTGCTGCCCTTTTCCGCTTTGCTGTGCTGCTCTGCTGCATGCAAATCTCTGCCTTGCTGAGAACAAGGACTAGACCCATCTCACTTGAACCCAGAGTGACTCCAGAGGCTTGCTGGCTTGCCCCCTGGTCTAAAGTCTCAGGGCCTTCAAAGACTTCCTTCATCCCTGCAACAGCAACTGGACTCTGCCATCTGTGAGTCCTGCCCTGCCAAGTGGTGCCAATTCAGTCCTGGGCCCATGAAAGGTGATTTCTTCTGTGCATATCCATCAAAACCAACGCATTGACAACTTTTCTCTGATCAGAACCAATGCATTGCCCTTCAACACTGACACAGTTGCCGCTCAACGACATTGCTTCAAGGACTGCTCGGACTTCATCGACTGCGTGGATCAGAACCGATGCATCGTCTCCATCCACGGGATCGACAAGCCGCCTTCCCGACTCCTCACATCAAGTCTTCGATGTTAACGATTCCTCCATCCAAGGTACTTTTTCAGTGAGACCTCGGTGAGTCTTGTAGCAGGCCTGCCCTCCATTGCAGTCAGCCTGAACTTTGAATTTACCCCAGTCTTGTGCAACCAGATGTCCCCCGTTGGCACTTTATGACTCTAAGCACTATCCTGTGATTTAATCAATACAAATTCATTATTCTGTTTTTACCTTTTGGATTTTTGTTACTTTGGTCTTATTTTACTCATAAAAATATAATCTATTTTTCTAACCCTGCATAGAGGATTTTTGTGGTGTTTTCATTGTGTTACCCTGTGTGTGTGTGTGTGTGTGTGTGTGTGTGTGTTGCACAAATATTTTACACATTGCCTCTTTAGATAAGCCTGACTGCTCTGTGCCAAGCTACCAGGTTGTCTTTTAGTGTGTATCTAGAAAAACTCTGCCAACCAAAAACTCAATTTATAGCAATAAGGGTGGGTGTTGCACTCATATACTCTCAAAGACATCGTCAAGGAGCGTATTAGATCTTCCTATGAAAACTCTTGTACTACATGAGGGTGCTTGTTGAGCCTCATACACTCTCAAGGACAACATGAAGGAAGGTATTGGATCCTCCTATGGAAAGTCTTGTGCTTCATGGGGGTGGAGGGTTGTATAGTACATGAAGTACACCTTCATGTACTTCATGAGGGTGGGGTGTTGTAGCATGAGATGGAGCTTTTCTTTTAAGTGTGCAGAGCAGTAGCAGAGTTTCATGTAGACTGTTGGGTGGAGTCACATACATCGTCACAAGAGCGTTGCAGACTGACCTCTTCATTTTGTATAGCAGGCATTACCATCTTATTGCTCTTCAATCACACATGCCTACTGAAATCAAATGTGGCTTCTTAGTTAATTTTTCAGTGACAAATTGTGGTAATGGCTACCTGGTTCCACAAGGCTTTATTTGGGCAGGTGGTGATCACAAGCTTTCATGTTTTGGAACCAAGGCTCATTTTAATTGATCAGACTTTGAAACAAATTAGGAGAGAGAAAGGCAGAAAAGGGAGAAAGAAGGAGGAAGAGGAAGATCAGAAAAGTGTCAGGGAGGTAAAGCACAGAGGAAGGTGAGGTGACAGAAAGAGCAAGGTGGCAGAAGAAAGATGCATGAGGTGAAAACAAAACAAAGAAACCATAGCATTCAGCAGCACCATCGGTGGCTCATACTAATATTTTTGGCCCTTACACCGCATTTTTACAAACAGGTCAGCATCCAGCCTAATATAAAATGTGTCAATAACTATCATCTAATGCTGCTAATTTATAAGGCTAGGTATCAGCGCTGGTCTTTAGTCATGGTGATGCCTCAAACGCACATTCCTTACATACCGTAAACAAGAAGCAAGAGGCACCTTCTGTAGGGATTGTGCTACGGGCACGCCAACTAAACAGTGAAACAACGGCCCTGACATTAAAATCGGCCCAGCACGCTACTCGATAGTTCATAGCAAATTCTCAAAAATGAAAGTTCCAGCTTTGAGGAGACCTTTATTTGTATATTTTGATTGTGGTTTGCAGCTTTACTAGTGGGTATAAAATCTACAACTATGAACAATAAAAAGGGAAGAGGCATTCTGAAACTGAAATTAATTTCTCTATTGGCGCGGGCTACTTAGTCCAGAAAAAGAATGTTTGGACATGATGACGTTTTGATTGGATTATTTAAAAGTCTTAAAGCATAAGGATGCTCTAATTTGTTAGGAACTCACGCGAGGAGGCTGGCTCCTTTTGTGAAAACGAATCTTCCAGACTCTGAGGCTCACACACACAGACATTACATTGTTAGATGCTCAAGTGGTAAAGCCATTTAAATGCCGCTGGGCCATTTATTGGAAAGAGAAGAAATATGATTCCTGCTGCCCTTCCCTAAACAAGCACACCTCTTCTCAAAAAATTCAAAATGAACAATTGCCAGGATTGTTGTGTTTTAGTTCTACACACATTATCCTTTGCTCCTCATTCAGGATTGTCCAAAACTCTACACATGTACAAGACTTACACATTACCACTTGCCAAAGTTAAGGAAATGAGTGACAGGAACATGGAACACAACATCAGAGACTGTGAGTTTGTCACCGATATGACGTTTTGCAAAGAGTCATGTCTTCGAAAATTGCTTTCATTTAATATTGCTATGGTGGTGGCACACCTAGGGGTATCCGATACGCCACAGCCTGTTTCATCCAGGGCCTGAAGAAATATGATCACAAAACCCTCCATCCTGATGAAACTCAATTGCCTCTGCTTGCTGCCCAGCACTATCTTCAAAACCAACTGCATCATTTAAAATGCCACCACGAGCAGCACCCTTGCTTATCTTTCAGACAAGCTAACCATCTCTGGTGGTTCTTGACACACTCGCAGCCAGGTTACCATCAGACTGCAGACTAAGAAGTGTAAAAAAAAATATAAAAGGAGCATGTCTTTTCCATCTATGCAGCCAGGTCTGGAACAACTTCCCAATCTCCATCAGGACCACTCCAACAATGCCCTACTTTAGTACAGAGTTTAAGATTCACCTCTTTAAAAATACTGCATCGAAAACCATTACCTGTCCACAACCCAGCTAGCTTTCCTTTCACTTGTTGACTTCATGCTTGCCTTTGACCCTATATTTACAACAAGGGGTGGTGAGGGACAGAGTCTCTGAATTAAGCAGAAAGCTCTCACCCAGTCAAGAGATCAGGGCTAGATCCAACACCGTTTTTTAGCTCACTGCACCATCCCAGTTTCAGAACCTGGCTGTATGCAAATTAGTCTGTTCCTGTCCCAGTGCATGATGGGAACAGGGCAAACCAAACTACAAAAGCCAATTCTTACACTGGGAAGGAAACAAGCTCCCGGGGACCGGTTTCTGGCATTACAGTCGTCTTCGGCCCGGTTTGCTTGAATCCTGATGGTGCAATGAGCAAGGGTCTCACATCTGAGAATACCCTTCCACGCTTAGGGTGGACAAAAATATTTACAACAAGGGGTGGTGAGGGACAGAGTCTCTGAATTAAGCAGAAAGCTCTCACCCAGTCAAGAGATCAGGGCTAGATCCAACACCGTTTTTTAGCTCACTGCACCATCCAAGTTTCAGAACCTGGCTGTATGCAAATTAGTCTGTTCCTGTCCCAGTGCATGATGGGAACAGGGCAAACCAAACTACAAAAGCCAATTCTTACACTGGGAAGGAAACAAGCTCCCAGGGACCGGTTTCTGGCATTAAAGCCGTCTTCGGCCCGGTTTGCTTGAATCCTGATGGTGCAATGAGCAAGGGTCTCACATCTGAGAATACCCTTCCACGCTTAGGGTGGACAAAAATATTTACAACAAGGGGTGGTGAGGGACAGAGTCTCTGAATTAAGCAGAAAGCTCTCACCCAGTCAAGAGATCAGGGCTAGATCCAGCACCGTTTTTTAGCTCACTGCACCATCCCAGTTTCAGAACCTGGCTGTATGCAAATTAGTCTGTTCCTGTCCCAGTGCATGATGGGAACAGGGCAAACCAAACTACAAAAGCCAATTCTTACACTGGGAAGGAAACAAGCTCCCGGGGACCGGTTTCTGGCATTAGAGCTGTCTTCGGCCCGGTTTGCTTGAATCCTGATGGTGCAATGAGCAAGGGTCTCACATCTGAGAATACCCTTCCACGCTTAGGGTGGACAAAAATATTTACAACAAGGGGTGGTGAGGGACAGAGTCTCTGAATTAAGCAGAAAGCTCTCACCCAGTCAAGAGATCAGGGCTAGATCCAACACCGTTTTTTAGCTCACTGCACCATCCCAGTTTCAGAACCTGGCTGTATGCAAATTAGTCTGTTCCTGTCCCAGTGCATGATGGGAACAGGGCAAACCAAACTACAAAAGCCAATTCTTACACTGGGAAGGAAACAAGCTCCCGGCATAATTCAGACACTCTGTTCATCACCACCCCCTTTTGTAAATCGTTGCCTTTGACCCTATGCTATGCTCCATTGGTTTTAGGCTAGACTTACATTATACAAATCCCATATACATACATTCATACATAAATACAAACAAATCTGTGTTACTAGCACAGCAGAAAGAGTAAAGTGAAGCTTATAAGATCTTTTTTTTTTCCATATAATATTTTCAAATTGATATTAGCATCTCTATGAGATGGAAAAATAGATAATTATAACTGTAACCGGACTGTTTGAAGAGGCTTTCATTAGAGTGAATATACTAGCCTGAATTGCACAAATGCACCACCCATGACTTGAAAACCTTATTTCCTTTTCTCCATCCATTGATGCTGAGAAAAACTGCAGAATGATTGCATGTATTTACAGAAAAATGTGATATCAGCTGCCCCCCCAATATAAAACTGATACGCACCAACCAAACTTGTCATTCCAGTGTACAAATCAGAAGCTTATTGTATTTCACCTCTAATATGCTTCAATATAATTGAATGATTGTCATAGTAATGTGGCAACTTCAGTTTCATATCGTCCATAGTGTGATTTCAACACTGACTTATCGAGGAAGGCCGTTGACATAGCTCATAGTCACTAAGTGCAAGCCTCCATGCCACTTCTAAAATCTACTTCAACAAATGGCTAGTGTGTTGGGAGGGAGGAAACAGACGTGACCTTGGTCTCCACCTGCTCAATCATGTAAACTGCACTTGAGAAAAGACTCATGCACTCATTATTCCTATCTTCAAAGGCTCTGAGAGATTTCTAATGGGAAAATTGTAATTAGAACCATGGATATGCAACACCAATTAAATATGAATATTAATTATATTATTTGTTATGGCTTCCATCTGAAGCGTTTAGCATGACTAATCCGATCAGAATTTAGTTATTCACTCTGGTAGGATGTCACAACAGTGGGAAACCACTGTTGTGACATCACCCATTGAGTTGTGGAAGAATGATGGTTAGTGGTCTCACATGACTTCACCTGCCTCTTCCGGGTCTTCACAGACCCAAGGAAAGATTGGAGAACGCAGCTACTGTGGTGTCTGTGCCAATAGCATTCTTCTCTGTTAGCAAGGGTCTCTGCCGACCACGACTGAGCGGTAAAATTAAACCACTCAGACAAGCGTCTCCCACTGAGCTGTGATATTACCTTTGTGCTGGGAGGTGCTGGGATTGTGCAGAGGATGGTTGGTTGAAGGGATTTGCAGAGTGTGATAAGCATGTGGGAAGAAGCAAGGGATTTTTTGAGTACTATTTGTTTGAATTAGAGGGTGGAGAGTATATGGAGAGGGTGGGGTGGGTGCAGAAGTCCAGCAATACATTTTTCATTTTGGGGGAGGGGAGTGTATATGTCAAGGCCATTTTCTTATTTCTACCTTTTTTACAAGTTCCATATGTCTCCTTCATTACTTCTCTGCCCTACGTATATGCTGGAAGCAGGGAAAGATGATTTGGGGTGCTGGCATAAGCAACCTAAAATTATAGAAGGGTAAATTTTGAATTACAGGGATATTTTTCACCTCAGGGTTATGAGTAGCATCATAGGCAACTAAATATGTGCAAGTCAATTTGATGTCACTTAGAACCCTGAAGTGAAAAACCCATAATTCACAGATACCCATCTGTAACTGCATATATAAATTTATGATGCACGGATCCTGCTCCTGCTCTTTTCCTCCACAATCAACCCCACAGTGTGAAAGGGCAAACACAGGAAGACAGCACCAGACAGCAAGAGAATAATCCGAGGTTCGTGACTTTTATTTTTATTTTTTTTTCTTCATTGCAAACAGCAAAGTGCTTGTGCATATGGGAAAGAAACTATTTGTAGATAGATATCAATGTCTGCCTTAAGGGCGCATCAGTAAATATACATATATATATTGCAATAAAAGCACTTTAAGGAAATTCAGCTCAGGTGGTCCGTACCTGATTTGTTGCAGAGGATTTGGTAATTCAGGACTGTGGTTCTTCATATAACTGTCTACAACAGCAACTAACCAGTTGTGACCTACTGAACAAAGTGAATCTGAAATGAGCTCAGAGGTTGAATCAGACCCAGAAGGTACAGGAAGTGGGAATCTGAACCGCAAAGGCCGACACCAGTCCAAGAATTTGTTTTTTTACGGTTAGAGCACATGATGAGTCTGTGGCTACGACCTATGCACCAAGGGCAACCCAAAAACAAAGCGCCAAACCAAAGAGAATAAGAAGGAAGGACAGAAGATGGGGAAAACACAACACAAAAAGCGGCGAAAGTGACATACAAAAGAAACAGACAGGGATAAATGCATACACAGGGACTGACAACACAGTAATCAATCTAACAAATATGGATTTGACACCAGAAGAAAAAATAATCCTTTCTTTAGGTCCGTTCTTTTTGTACTGACACCTACATTTTTTCAACAGCCATGAAATTGATACACAATCATTGAACATTGCTTCATTGGGTACTCTGTGAGAAGCCAACATGAACTTACAAAAAGACATGATAGAATTGGACGGTGATGAAGCAACAAGTCAAATATCTCCAATGGAAGCAGCAATCAGACCAAATTTGAATATTCACGAAACAATTTCTACCCCATTCAAACCCAAATCCGTCTTTACTCCCTTAATGCCGAAAGATGGAATAGATATATTTTCAGAAAAGAACTGGACAAAAAGAGTAGCAAAGAGTTCATAAGATCCAAACACAATCAGAAGACAGAATACACCAAAGTTGTGCAAAAAAATCAAAGAATGTATAGACATTGTGATGCTATGGTCTGATAAAGGGGGACATGTAGTCCTTTGGCCCCTAGAAATGTATAACAAGGAGGCAATGACACAATTGCAAGACAGGGATTGCTTCAACCGCATCAGTGCCACAAGTATCATAGGAGTAAAGGAAAAATTTCACAAATCATTATACGAATGGAGAGGAACTGGGCTTATTTCGAAACAAGAACTAGAGTTTCTGAAAAATAACTACCCAATAACGGCACAACCGTATCTGATTCCAAAGCTACACAAGGACGCCCAGTGCCCCCGAGGAAGACCAATCATCTCCGCAATTGGGGATCTTTTTGAGAACACCAGCAGATTCATTGACTTCTTTTTTCAGCCATTTGTTCAAGAACTACCTGTTAAATCAGAGACACTGGCGATTTCTTATAAAAAATCTATGACTGTACTTGGAATGAGAATTATGTATTTATGACATTAGATGTACAGAGTTTGTATACAAGAATTAGATCCAGGGATGTCCTGAATGCACTGAATCACTATCTTGGAACTAGACACATAGGACTGCACCAACATACCTAAATGCTACTACAAATGGATGTGGAGAAGTGTGGCTCACTGGTTAGAGCAGGCAGACCCTGAAGCAGAGGTCAGACCCGGGACCAGGGTTCAATTCCCGACGCGGCAGGGTCTTGAGCTCAAATGTCCATGGACTCGATAATTCTCGCTTCGGTGCCTGACCTAATCATGGGTTCACACTCTGCAACTCTGGGCATTAAGCTTGCTTAATCTCCACAACGGCCCCCCGCGGCGGGATGCCTGGCTTTCACCTTGGGGATGCCCTGTAGGGGCTATCTCACAGGGAAAAGCAAGGATGGGTTCCCAAGGCAAGCGCGGAGATACCCCTTCGGGGGTCGATTCAGGCGCTATATAAGAAACATAATAATAATAATGGCAGAATGGTGTCTAGAAAACAATATATTTATTTTTGATAGACTTTTCTATAAGCAAACACAGGGCACTGCCATGGGTATTTGCTTCGCCCCCAGCTATGCGAATTTGCATATGGGCTGGTGGGCAGAGCAAGTATTCATGAAGACACACCATGCACATATGTCTGAAAATGTGATGCTATACACTAGCTACATAGATGACATATTATTCTATGGCAAGGCACGGAATGTAAGGCAATCGAATTTGCGAAAGAGATTAACAATAACTGTCTCAACCTGAGTTTCACTTGCACAACAAGTAAGGAGTCTATCTTATTCCTCGATCTTCAATTGTACATAGAGAACAATAAAATACAAACGAGGACATTTAGAAAACCCACATCCGGCATTGCCATCCTCCACGCGTGTAGCTTTCACCCGACTAACCTCAAGGAAAGAATTTCGTATGCAGAATGCCTGAGGATGAAGCAAAATTGCAGCACACCAGAAGGTCTAAAATAATCCACTAAGGGTCTTTTCAAGAGACTCAAGAGTAGAGGCTACGACACTAGAACACTAGTAGCAGCCAACCAAAAGTGTGCTAACGTCAAAAGAGAGGATCTACTCTTCTCCCAAATTAGAAACATTAAACATAACATACAGCAAGACATACACACAACTCCCAGACTTATCACAAGATACAATACCTACCATACCAACCTAAGAAAGATACTGTACTTACATTGGTCTTTGGTCCACAGTGGCCCTACGATTGGTCCGACCTGCACCAAGTTCCCACAACTTACATTTAGAAAGGCCAAATCAATGCATCAAGAGCTAGTCTGCAATTCACCGACACAAGACAAAGGAGCGAGCTGGCTCAAACCACAGAGAGGGTGTAGCGTCATCTTGGCCTTCCACAGTTCCCATCCTGCCTGCCAGTGAACAAGGGATGTTTCCAGAAACGCGTTTGGTATGAAGAGGCAGAGTGACAGCTTTATTGTGGGGACTGCCATGTTTGTACTCTGCAGGATGCAAATAAATAAGTTAACACGCTGCAAGTGGCTTTTCAAGTTGTGGGTGTTCGCATATGGATATATATATATGTTTATATATATATATATATATCCCAACAGACTTGCCTGCTGATTGAGATGACCACACACAGGCTAGTTCCATATTTTGTTACCATTTATTCATCGAGGGCTGTCACAGCAGTCAGACATCACAGCAATTGTAAAATTGTCCCGACGTGTTTCGTGCTGTATAAAGCACTTCTTCATGGGGCGTTACAATGTTCAAAACCAGCAGTTTCTACTCACCACATTTAAGCAATTCTACCGCGCCCAGAAGGGCGTGGCCATTCCTATGGCCTTGTGGTTAATGTAGTGCTGTATATTACTTCCGTGAGTTGCCAGTTTAAAACACGCTCAGTATTGGTTCAAATAAATCCTCAGTGGGTATGCTTGTAAATGCCAGTCTCTGAACAGCCTTATTCGCTCGGTGAATCACACTCTCCCGACCTTCACGCTGAAATGCCATGTGGCACCTCAGCAGGACTGTGTCAACCACAGTGGGGTCCTTCAAATGCAAGAAGGCGCCCCTCCAAGTGGGCCAGGGCTCATTACGTGCGGACTTCACTGCTCCTAATATCTAACACAATCCTTACCGAGTAGGGCAAAGAACGAGCCACTCCAGTTGCGGTTTGATATTCTGTTTATTCGAGCAAAAGGCGCGTTTCAACCCCAAGGGGTCTTGTTCACATAACAAATATGTCGAATTTCCTTGTTTTTAAACATTCACTCGTCATCGTGACTTTTACCATAGTCATAATCAACAGACTATTACTTCATAGTCACAAACCATTGTTTTGCATGGAAAAAAGAAATACAAAGGGGTAAATTATACAAAAAATCAACGCTCAATAAATTCAATACATTAAATCATTTGTGCACATTTCTACTGATTCAATTGAATATACACGGGAACAACCAGAGTTGCTAAACAGTTTCGGTTTAGTACCCGTGTTTGTGTTTATTCTTCTGACAGGTGCCTCCCTCAATTCAAGTCGATACAACTTTATCAACTGCCAGTTTGTTAATTCATACAGGATGCATTTTTTCATTATATTAGACAGTGTGCAATAATTATATTAGATTTCGGGTGAGGTACATTAACTGTCTTCCTTATTTCAGAAGTAAAAGTAAAAGATTCATGGTATAGTACCAAACATTCTACATCCACATCCACAATCATGACGGATTTTCTGTATTATCACAAAACTTTTTTTAAAAAAGGGTTGATCCACCCCAGATCCTTCCTTGAATGTTTTGGGGGGGATCTGTCAGCAGAGAAAAAGGGGGTGCCAAAACATGTTTTTCCTATTCAATTCCCAAATGAAAAATATTGAACAGCAATACAGGAAAAAAAGGTGAATGGAATTACATCAAATTTGGCAGAAAGCTAGAATGTGTGCTGTTTGTGATTTGGTGTAAATCTATTTAGTAGCTTTTGAGAAATGTAGGTTCAAAATGTAAGTATCTATAGAGACACAGTAGTACAGCAGCTTCTGGAGCTCAAAAGATAAGATTTCATTGACTGCCTCACATCAACAAAGATGCTAGGCATCCATTTTAGGACTTCGGAACTCACTCCCCGCCCTGAAAAACATGACTGAAAAATGATTTGTGGGGGCAGGGTAGGGATACCTTGATCGCCTTAGCCTGGTTGGGAGAGGTCACTGAGGCCTAACACTGTAATTTCCTAAAACAGTTTACCACACATCTACCCTTTCTAGATAAAAGCACCCTGGGGTGGGCCAGGCTGGAGGGTGTTGACATTTTATTCCTTTTTTGGGAGTGGAGACTGCGGTCCCACTCCCCAGCCTTTTGAAAGCCACTGGGAACAGATCCACTGTGTGAAGTTCATTGGTGGGGCTGGGGGGGGGGTGATGCCTCACCTCCTGAGTCACAGAAAGTCCTGGCGACTCCATCCAATTGAGCAGATCTCACTTTTTTGGGAAGAGGCACAGTCTCACCCTCCCAGAGCCTTTCAATTGCCCCAGAGACCCCATCCACTGGTGTTGGATGAGGAAAACTTTTCCGGGGACCCAAAACCCCAGGACATCCTCCCTGCCCAGGAGAGTTCAGGCACGGAATATAAATAAAATTCCCTCCAAGGCAGGGAACATAGCTTTGCTTTTGCCTGGCAGGAGCAGAAAACAAAGCTGTTCCTGCTGGGCTGGAGCAACAGAATAAAGCAGGGGTGGGTGCTGCTTAGGAAGCTGGTGGAGACACAGGGACCATGGGCATTCCGCCATGGCCCCCAAAAATGAAATATTTTGTAAAATAAAAAGACATTGGGCTATATGTAGGTAATTTGTGTTTTATAACTCTCAAATTGCGATTTTTAGGGAATCATAGTTAGAGAATCGCAAAACGCAATGTAGGTAGGATTAGCAACATTTTTTGTTTTGCGAATCTCACTTATTCCTTATTTGCGAATCGCAAATTGAGATTAGCAAATAAGGAATACCTTCTCATTCATTCCTATGGGCTAGAAGGCCCATAGGAATGAATGGGAAGACATTCTCAATTTGTGATTCTCAATTAGAGAATCGCAAATTGAGAATGCAATTTCAGGGTTGTAGGGTGTCAATAGGGCACCCTTTTGCACCCCTGAAATTAACATGTGCATTTTTCAAAGAAATCGCAAAATACCACCTACCTGAAGTTGGTGGTATTTTGCGATTCCTTAAGCAAAATTTGCACAACTTGGGTGCTTCCTACATTGCATTTAAGGAATCGCAATTTGCGATTCCTTAAATGCAATAGCAAAATAAGGAATCGTAAATTTTGCGATTCCTTATTTTGCATGTGGGTTTTTGTGTGCTACATAGCAGGAAAGGGGGGTGGGAGCACTCTGCTTATCATCTCAGCGCTGTTAGACCCCGTTACATCCTGGTAAACACAGTTAGTTCGCACTTTCAAGTCGCTGTAGTTTTTAACCATTGTTGGTTCTGGCAGTGCAGATATCTCTAGACACTAGTCTTTCAGGGTTTAGCCCATCGTCAGTAGAGAGCATATAGTTACTTAGAAACATGGAAAAAGTCTTTGGGGGTTGCTGAGAAGGAGCCCAAGTCGTCGCAGGTCACCGTACCTATCCAAGGCACACAGGTGTTACACCGGAGAGCTCGTCAGCTCGAGGCCGAAGAAAACAGGAAAGGGGGGCGGAAGCACTCTTCTTATCATCTCAGCGCTGTTAGACCCCGTTGCATCCTGGTAAACGCAGTTAGTTCGCACTTTCAAGTCACTATAGTTTTTAACCATTGTTGGTAATGGCAGTGCAGATATCTCTAGACACTAGTGTTTCAGGGTTTAGCCCATCGTCAGTAGAGAGCATATAGTTACTTAGAAACATGGAAAAAGTCTTTGGGGGTTGCTGAGAAGGAGCCCAAGTCATCGCAGGTCACAGTACCTATCCAAGGCACACAGGTGCTACACCGTAGAGCACGTCAGCTCGAGGCCGAAGAAAACAGGAAAGGGGGGCGGGAGCACTCTGCTTATCATCTCAGCGCTGTTAGACCCCGTTGCATCCTGGTAAACGCAGTTAGTTCGCACTTTCAAGTCGCTGTAGTTTTTAACCATTGTTGGTTCTGGCAGTGCAGATATCTCTAGACACTAGTGTTTCAGGGTTTAGCCCATCATCAGTAGAGAGCATATAGTTACTTAGAAACATGGAAAAAGCCTTTGGGGGTTGCTGAGAAGGAGCCCAAGTCGTCGCAGGTCACAGTACCTATCCAAGGCACACTGGTGCTACATAGCACACTGCCCTAATTGTGATCGCAAATGCTGAAACTCTGCGAATTTCAGCATTTGCGAGCGCAATTAGGCTTCCGACATATGGCCCATAGCCACCAATAGAATAGGTTCCCCGCAATACATTTAGAAAAAATTAATACAGGCTGTGGGTGCCCTGGGTGAGTGCAAGACACCAAAGTATATAAAAAAAGCAAAATGGCCTTGCCACCGCATTATTGAAGTAGCAATACTGCTAATGAAATATTAAAATAATGCCCTCGAGCACCGTGCCCACAATTTTGTCCATGAACTGAAACACTGTTAGTGACCTGATTCTTCTATATTCCAGTTGGGTCACCCTAGCTATTCAATCGCTCTAATTTATCCAACATGTGTTTTATCAACAGACTTCATCAGGGCTCACCAATTCCAAAGTAAAACATCAAATTATCTGACTGTCCATTATCTTCCAAAGAACGTTACATTTGAATTTCAAATTCCCAGTTCGTCCTGTCAAGTACTTAAGAATAAAGAGTGGGATCCAATCCAGCATAATTGCAAAACAACCAACTTCAACTGTCCAGATTACGGAGGTGTGTCATTTATTGGTAGCCGTGTGTATTTGATGTGCAGCCTCCCTTGTCAGTTCAACTCTAGCTGGGAAAGGTAAAATATTGGAAGCATTTTGTCAACAATAGTTGGACCTGTTTACTTCATCGACAAATGCTCTTCTGCAGAATTCCTGCATGAAGTTCAGGGACTCTCTCTCATGTGCGGTGGGCACTCCGTCCTTCAGTTGGCCAAAGGGGCTACTATATGCCTTTCTTCCCATTCCCATTCTCTCCAGGGTGATTCAGAAGATTCAAGAAGGGAGAGTGAGGGTAATGATAGAGGCCCCCTCCTGGCCAAGAAGGCTCTTTGTTTCTGATTCTGGAACAACTGGTGGCACAGGAGGTGCTGCATTTTCCCTCATCTCAGAACAATCTTTGAGTTTAAAAGATGTCGACCTAGAAACTTAACAGAGAGGCTTTCCTGCCAGGTCCCAGGGAGGTGGCCCTTCCCATACAGGTATCCAGAAAACTCTCTACACTTTCGGCCTATGCTAAGTATTGTTATCATTTTAAGAGGTGGTGCACATTAAATTGCGTATCAGCTTCTTCATGTGACCCATTCAAGGTTTTACAATTTTTGGATGGGAATTTTGAAAAAGGTTTATCTCCATCATTATCTGCTCAGTGGGCAGCCATCAAAGGTTTTGGTAGACGATTTTGGATTTCTCGAAGGTAGCCCCTTTTGTTAGGAGGCTATTGAAGAAATGCAGATTTACAAAAGAAACTTCAAACCCCTACATGTCCTCTGTGGTACTTACCTACAATACTTAAGGGTCTCCAACGCCCTCCATTTGAGCCCCTAGAGTGAGCATCATTATAGTGGTAAACGGTTAAGGTTGTTCTATTTTTGGCACTGACATCAGTGAGAAGGCTACAATGGCTGGGAGCCCTATTAGCATCGTACCCTTACATTAGGTTCATTCCTGGGTGGTTCACAATCTGGATCCAAAATGCCAATCCAGGGTCCAGTCCCAGTTTCATAAAGACTAAGACATCATTTTTCCAGTTTGTCATTCAGGGACTAAGGGAAAATCCTTCTAAATTTGGTTGTGAAGAGAGCCTTACTAATTTATTTGGCTAAAACAAGGTATTTCAGGAAGTGCTATTCACATTTTGTTAATGGGTGTGTTGAGCTATTTTTAAGATTTAAGCTAATATGTAATTGCAAGTTCTAGGGTCTCTAGAAGGTGGATATACGAGGGGATGGCAGCCACATGGGCGGAAGCAAATGGTATTTCTCTGATGGAAATATGTAGGGCGGTGACATGGTTATCTGATAATATCTTTTTAAACATTATAGACTAGAATTGGATTAATCTATTAATTTTGTTTATGGCTTGCTCAAGTCAGCTATGTCTGGAATAGTGATTCTTTGCTTTGTTCTTTCTTTCATGTTGCTCATTAAACCTTAGGTGTGATGCCGTGCATTATTGGCATTATTTTTTATTGTGCAAGGGAATTATGACTTGCTTTCTTGGGTGTATCACCATTAGGTATGGACTGGGGTGGAGGAGAGCAGTTTTTGGGGTAATGAACTTACTACTTACCGGTAATCTTCATCACACAAAACCGTATTCCTACCTGCCACAGTCGAAATTCAAAATAGTTTGATACAAAAGCTATCTGTGGAGTGCAGAGGGGCCTTTTGGTGAAGGGTAGAGAGGGTCTTTCGTTACAGAAAGGAAAAAATTACTTTTCTTTGGGAGTGATTCTGTGCAAGAGGCAGACTATCAACACTAGGTAGGAATTGTGACACAAAGGACTAAGGTTTCAGTTAATGAAGTTTGCCGATAAGTAATATGTTCACTACCATTGGTTCCATATGCAAGACAAGACATGCTTTCTGTTAAAGAATAGCTAGGCATTAAATATGCTACAAATGTAAGATTGCTTTGATCTAGTTCCTTAGTTTGTACCTTTAACTCGTTTAGGGTACACTGGAGGGTTTTCATGTCAATCCACTGATTCACTGACAAGGTGGAGGCAGAAAAGATAATGAACAATTGAAATGGAAGTTCACAAGAGACAGCAGACATCTTTAGCACCATCACATATTTTCTTCCAGATTGCTGATTTCACTGTCATATGTTGGTCCCAAGCCCCGATAACTTACCTTCACAATTGTGATGGAACTAGACCCCATCTCCTATCTAGAGTATCAGTTAAAGTGTGTAGCATATAGTTCAAATATACACATATAGTGCTTGTGGTACAGATCTACACTATACATTATATATTCTTTCTATAGGTTGTTGTTAGAAATGGGGTCTCTAGATGGCAAGGGTTTGCACCTTTGTCCAAGTAGGAACCCTTCCTTCTAGTCAGGATAAGGGAGTTACACTCCTAAAATAACCCCTGCTCACCCCCTTGGTAGCTTGGCATGGGCAGCCAGGCTTATCTTAGAGGCAGTGTGTAAAGCTTTTGCACATAACCAACAACAATACAGTGAAGTCACTACAAAATGACAACACAACAGTTTAGAAAAATATCCAATGTTTTTATATATCCAAAACAAGACCAAAAATGATTAAAAAAAATCCACCATACAGTTCTCAGAAATCTTCAGTAATCAAAATAGACTTGAAACATAGTTCCTTGAAGTCGATAGCTCCGGCTGGGTCTATCACGGCATTGTGAAAAATAAATCCAGAAAGTTCTGGCTGACCACGGCATCCCTGGCCAGCTACGGTGTCGGGAAGACCCGCAAAACAGTACCTTTAGAAATAGAGGGCATCAGCGAACTCTTGATGAGCCCAGAAGAGCCAGCATCCGCAGGCGTAAGTTCCGGAAGTCGGTGCAGATCGAACCCCTCACGGTTGAAGTCGGGAGACTCAGAGTTGGCGGGCGCCGGGGCTGCAGTGTGAAGTGCAGCAGTGTGGCATGCGGTGCCCTCAGGTCGAGGTGCAGGCAGAGGCCCGGTGACGATCATCCAGCAGCCTCAGTGAGACCACGGCTGCGGTACGAGGTGATGCGGTGCTTGTTGCAGTGCTCGCAGGTCGCGGTGCAAGCAGCGGTGTCATCGTTGCTGAAGCACTGTCGTTGGCTGACGTAGTACAAATCGATGGCACCGGAGTTGGTAGGCCAAGGCTGCAGTGCAGGATAAGGACGGTGCTCCGTGTAACTTATGAGCGGTGCCCTAAAACCACGGTGCAAGCAGCGGCGTTGATGTCGGCGTGGAACACCATCGGCGGGGATACCAGGGCGGCGGCGTGAAGCAAGGCGGTACGAATTGCGGTGTCCAGATGTCGCGGTGCAAGCAGCGACTCAGTGGCGGAATCAAGTGGCGTCATCAGTAAGACCAGGGTTGTGGTGCAAAGTGCGACGTGCCCTCTGCGGTGCCTTCAGGACACGGAGTCTGCAGCAGCACGTTAACAGCATTGGGTTGCTTTTTCTTATGTTGCATTTTTAGAAAAACAATGGTTCAGGGATGGCCTAATAAGGTCCTTAGAGGAGTGTAGCGTATGATTATTTCACGCTGGGGAGCTAAAGATGTAGGTACATATAGAATCTTTTATTTTCTTTTACAACAATTATCATAAAGTTTCAGGTGCTCATATGAGTGACAAGGTGCATAACGTGACACGAGAGAACATAGTGAAAAACGGAATGTCACACAACAACAAGGTAAAAGACCACAAAGATATATACAATGGGGTGGGGATATTTCCTTGAGTAGGTCGGCGACGTATCGATCTATATGATTTTAGATCATCTTCAGGACTGAAGAGCCTCCTGAAACTGTAGAGAGGTAATTAAAATTAAAATGTGAACCTACACAATCATTTTCTTAGCGTAGTGATTCTGGTGCTCCCAGTGGCAGGATTCATTTCCATGCACAATTAGATTATAATGGGTAAAGGGGCGCTTAGCATTAAAACCAATGCGTGCTGCGCTTTTTTATTGATCGTGAAAGGAGGGAGCATTTTGTTGCATGCGAGCACTCATTCATTTGAACCTACTTTGTAGTTAGTATAGTCCGGCAGGACTGAAAACTCAATTCAGATTAATCGGGACATCAGGTAATTTGACAGAAAATATTTCTGAGGGGAACAGAAAAATCGGTGTCATATCGTAGTGCTTGTGGCGCCGTGTATAGGGTCGAGGCTGCAGGCATTTAGGTGGTCATTTATTTAGGTAGTCATTAATTATAGTGACGCTGGTAACCATAGTAGTAGCTAAATTAAAATTAACTAATTGTCCATAAACCAGGGAAAACAAATTATAATCACTTATAGTACATGGGACGGCAATAGCTAGGCTCAGTTAGCCAAGAAAAAGGCCGTTGTCAACGTTTAATTCAGTTATTTGGGAACTCCAGATCTAAGCGTGAGGAAAAAAAGTCGCAGTTTGCGCTGGACTTACTGAATTGGAGGAATTGCCCAAAATTGGAGTCTGGGAAGCTTGGCAAAAAAATTTAAAAGTGGGTCCTTCTGGCGCCTGCTGGGCAACATTTAAGACATGCATATTACAATCTAAAATTTGGTGAGCTTTGACAATAAGAAAAAATGAAAATTGCGAGCACTTACTACGTTATTTAGGCTTGTAATCTGTATTAGGGGTCCAATTAGCGGTTTAGGCGCTATAAAAGAAGGTATCATCACATATTTAGCATCAGATCGCCAGGAGCTATGGGACCAAGAGAAAGGGTAGTTGTCAACGTTTGATTTAGTTATTTGGGTAATACAGACCTAAGCGCGGGGAAAAACGCAGTTTTTTGCTGGACTTACTGAATTCGAGGGTGTGCCAAAAATCGGAGTCTGGGCAGCTCGGCAAAATAATTTAAAGGTGGGTCCTTCTGGTGCCTGCTGGGCAACATTTAAGGCATGCATATTACGATCTAAAGCTTGGTGAGTTTAGACAATGAGAAAATGAAAATCGTGAGCACTTACTGTGTTATTTATGCTTGTAATCTGTATTAGGGGTCCAATTAGCGGTTAATTTGGTGAGTTTAGACAATGAGAAAATGAAAATCGCGAGCACTTACTGTGTTATTTATGCTTGTAATCTGTATTAGGGGTCCAATTAGCGGTTAATTCGCTATAGAAGAAGGTAGCATCACATATTTACCAACTGCTCGGCAGGAGCTAGGGGACAAGAGCATAGTAGATTTAGATAGAGCCCCAGTGAATTACTCGAAGTCAGGGCAATGTCGTCGAGTGACTTACTTAATCACGGCGTGTAGGCGGCTGCAAAGGGGAGTCCGACTGCCTCGCTGCTTGGTTTCTCTCACACTCATTGCAGAGCGGAGAGCGCGTTAAAATTACTTCCTGGTTGCGTGCGCACATGCACAGACGTCCTGTACATGTGCATGCGTGCTAGGAAAGTCTAGCAGGGCCGCAAGTATAGTGTATTTTAACAGCGCATGGGCAGAGATTATTGTTATTGAGAGGCCCTGTTTCTAAAAAGAATCGATTTTTCTGGTATTAAAGCAAGGGTGGGTTAATCAAGATCATATGTGAATTGTGGATTAATTTCAGTGTCTTTTCAAGCATGGGCAGAGATTGTTACTTCAAATGTAGATTAATTACAGTGTATTTACATGCATGGGCAGAGATTATTACTATTAAGAAGCCTTATTTTAAAATGAAGGGAATAGAGAAATCGATACTGCAGAATTTAACTAGAATTAAAGCATGCATGGGTGAATCAAGACCATAGGTGGATTATAGATTAATTATACAATTATCTGTACAAGTGTATATCTTAAAAAAGCCCTACAACTTTACAGTATAACAATATTAAACAGCACATTTTGGTGATGGGTAGCATGATGGGATTTAGCAAAAAGTGATCAGATACACATGTTCCATTCGTCAAGGGAATTGAGTCCTTTCTCAATAGTTTTGCAATTGTACATCCATTTGCATTCCAGGCGGTTCAGGATAGTCTGTTGATTTCCACTCCTTGCTTTTGGTGCAAGTTTATCAATAACTTGCCACTTAAGGCTGTTTTCAGAGTGGCCAAATTCAATGAAATGTTCAACAAGAGGAGCCGTTGTTACTCTGCACCGGATCCTGCTCCTATGTTGGGATATCCAAGTCTTAACTTGTTGGGGCGTTTGGCCAATATAGAGCAGTTTACACAGACACTCAATGCAATAAATGACATTTTTGGAGTTACAATTGGTGAAAAATTTGAGATTGTGCTTACAACTTTCATACTCAAATACTTTTGTGTTCTTTGTGAATTCGCATGCTATGCAATTATTACATTTGAAATGTCCTAAAACAGGTGGTAGATTAAAACTGGTTTCAATTGTGTTGGCCTTAGTCGGACAAATTGATGCTCTCACAAGGTGATCTTTAAGGTTTCGACCTCTTTTGAAGGAGAAAAGGGGGAGACATGTATTTAGTTCTAAAGGGTCCAGTACAGTCCAATGTTTTTTAATTAGTTTGGATAACTTATTTCTGACTGTGTTGAACGTGGTAACACAGGTAATTTTAGACAAGGCTTTTTTAGGATGTGGTTCAAGCAGATGTTCTCTATGTGTATACCACGCTCTTTTCATGGCCCTCCTCACAAGTTTTCTTGGATAGCTTCTAGATGTTAGTTTCTTGCATAGGATTTCGGCCTCTGTAAAGAAATCATTTTTATATTTACAATTCCTTCTAATCCTCAGAAACTGGCCCGAAGGGAGGCTGTCCCTCAGTGCCATTGGGTGTGCGCTGCAATATTGTAGGAGGGTATTGCGTTCTGTGGGCTTGCTGAACAAAGTAGTATATAGTTGTTCGTCCTCGCATTTAATAGTCACATCTAAGTAATCAACTTGCTGTCTATTGTACGAGTAAGTAAATCTGAGGTCTGGTTGATTAGTGTTTAGCCAAGCACAGAAGCTGTGTAATGTCTCCTCATCGCCACTCCATATCATAAGGACATCATTGATGTACCTGCCCCATAGTTTAATCTGGTCACGAAAGGGATTGCTTTCGGTGAGGATGATATTTGACTCCAGGTCATCCACAAAAAGAATGGCAAAAGTTGGGGCAAAAATTGCCCCCATGGAAGTTCCCTTACACTGTCTATAGTATGTATCTTTGAACAAAAGGTAATTTTTGGTCAAAGCTATTTCAAGGAGACTGATTATGAACTCAGTGGGCACTTGGTGGGGTGCTGGCCGATTGTCTAGGTGTTTCTTGATCACGGCTATCCCTTTTTGTTGTGGGATGTTCGTCTACAGTGACTCTATATCAAAAGTTACAAGAATTTCACTGTTGGGATGGAATGGCTGTGATTCAATAAGATTAATGAGATGCGTTGTGTCCTTAATGTAGGTGGCGGTGTCATGGACTAAATCTCTAATGAAAAAATCGATGTATTTTCCCAGGGGTTCCACAATTGACCCACAACCTAAAAGTATTGGCCTACCAGGCGGTTGTTCTGCGTCTTTATGCACCTTAGGAAGTGTGTAGAGTACTGGGGTGCGAGGGTCTTGATTGTTAAGAAATAGAAATTCATTCTTGCTAATGAAGCCTTGAACAAGTGCTTCTTGGGTAACAAGGAGAATGGTCTCACTTATGCTTTTTACAGGGTTACCCCTTAGTTGTTCATAGTGATCCTTATTACTAATTTGACGCATGATTTCATTTTCATACGTAATGCGATCCTGGATGGCGATCCCGCCTCCTTCGTCACATGGCTTTATGACAATGTCAGTGTTTTGTTTTAGCCTGGCCAGGCTATTTTTCTCCTCTATGCTGATATTGTAAGGGGTGAATTTGTAGTCTTCCTTTAGCTTTCCTAAATCTCGAAGTACTAGGTGTTCAAAAGTGAGCACTTCTGGCGGCATAGTCCCGCTAGGTGGATTAAACATGGACGGAGGACAAAGACCTGTGGCATCAATTTTTCTGGGGCCATCTTGGTCTTTAAAAAAGGTTTGTAGCCTCACTTTTCTGAAAAATTGCATGATTTCTGACTGAATATTAAACTAATTTGGTTTTTCGGCTATCACAAAAGATAGGCCTCTGCTAAGAAGAGCTATGTCTGTAGAGTTTAATTGGTGCTGAGATAAATTAAATATGGGAATTGTTTCCATATTAATGTTTGGTCCAGCCACAATGTCTAGTATTGGTAGCCCCATTGGTAGTGCCTGTTCCTGGTCTGGCGCTCTCCCGGAGGGAAGTTGTATCTGGGCCTGGATCGTCCTTTCCCTCTCCCCCGTGGGGGGTCTGTGTTCCTGGACTGGCCTCTGCCTAAAAAATTGGGGTTTGTATTAGAGGAAGTACTGGGGCCTTCTAGTCCCTCAGACCCGTCAGACCCAGCTGAAGACTCAGAAAAGGTTACAGGTGCTCTATTTTTGAAACGGCCCCAGGTGCCTGTGGGGAATCTTTGTTGATCCTGTGGGCCTACAGGGAAAAAATCTTCCCGTAGGTAAGGGTATGTCTTTTCTTTGTTATATTGGTTGATGTCTTTAGTGACTTTTGTAGTTTTTTATGGTATTCAAAACTTTCAAAATCTTTTATAGTACGGTCTATTTTTTCTAGAGCAGTCTTTGCGTCTGCTAGGCTACCTAATTCGCGGATCACTTGTTCCTGTGCCGCTATCTCTTCTAGTTCCTTTTTACTGTGTTCTAGAGCGGTATCGATGCCAAGCATCATCCAATGGCGTGAGCAAGTCGTACCAATGTGTGAGAATCCCAGCTTAAATTTAGGGTCTTGGATGAAAATTGCTGGAACGTTGCGTACCTGGAGGCCCATAGGAATGACCTCAGCTCTTAGATGGTCTGTGAGCATGCGGGCATGCAACTCTGTACGTATATGTTTTTTCTTAAGGCGTTCGAGCTCAGCAAGTTTCTCGCTTGCTACATCTATGGGGGCCCTAGGGTTGGTTATGGGGCCCTGAAAAAGGGATGGACCTGTAAGTTTGCTGGCAATATATTCTTCAGTATATGTTGTGCCTATGGTTATAGACATTATCTGTTTGATTCTTAGAAAAGGGAAAAGGGATTTTATGGTCCTAGATTTTTGTTTAGAAAAACCACTCAGTGAGTGATACCCTTGGAGTGTAGCCACTGCGCATTAAAAATATCTTAAGAACAAGGGTACCCCATAAAGCGAACCTGGGGTGATAGTGTATTTTTAGAAAAACAATGGTTCAGGGGTGGCCTAATAAGGTCCTTAGAGGAGTGTATTGTATGATTAATTCACGCTGGGGAGCTAAAGATGTAGGTACATATACAATCTTTTATTTTCTTTTACAACAATTATTAAAAAGTTTCAGGTGCTCATATGAGTGACAAGGTGCATAACGTGACACGAGTGAACATAGTGAAAAACGGAATGTCACACAACAACAAGGTAAAAGACCACAAAGATATATACAATGGGATGGGGATATTTCCTTGAGTAGGACAACAACGTTTCGATCTATATGATTTTAGATCATCTTTAGGACTGAAGAGCCTCCTGAAACTGTAGAGAGGTAATTAAAATTAAAATGGGAACCTACACAATCATTTTCTTAGCGTAGTGATTCTGGTGCTCCCAGTGGCAGGATTCATTTCCATGCACAATTAGATTATAATGGGTAAAGGGGCGCTTAGCATTAAAACCAATGTGTGCTGCGCTTATTTATTGGTCGTGAAAGGAGGGAGCATTTTGTTGCATGCGAGCACTCATTCATTTTAACTTACTTTGTAGTTAGTATATTCCGGCAGGACCGAAAACTCAATTCAGATTATTTAGGACATCAGGTAATTTGACAGAAAAGATTTCCGAGGGGAACAGAAAAATCGGTGTCATATCGTACTGCTTGTGGCGCCGTGTATAGGGTCGAGGCTGCAGGCATTTAGGTGGTAATTTATTTAGATAGTCATTAATTATAGTGACGCTGGTAACCATAGTAGTAGCTAAATTAAAATTAACTAATTGTCCATAAACCAGCGAAAGCAAATTATAATCGCTTATAGTACATGGGACGGCAATACCTAGGCTCAGTTAGCCAAGAAAAAGGGCGTTGTCAACGTTTGATTCAGTTATTCGGGTAATCCAGATCTAAGCGTGAGGAAAAAAAGTCGCAGTTTGCGCTGGACTTACTGAATTCGAGGAATTGCCCAAAATTGGAGTCTGGGCAGCTTGGCAAAATAATTTCAAAGTGGGTCCTTCTGGCGCCTGCTGGGCAACATTTAAGACATGCATATTACGATCTAAATTTGGTGAGCTTTGACAATAAGAAAAAATGAAAATCGCGAGCACTTACTACGTTATTTAGGCTTGTAATCTGTATTAGGGGTCCAATTAGCGGTTTAGGCGCTATAAAAGAAGGTATCATCACATATTTAGCAACAGCGCGCCAGGAGCTATGGGACCAAGAGAAAGGGTAGTTGTCAACATTTGATTTAGTTATTTGGGTAATACAGACCTAAGCGCTGGGAAAAACGCAGTTTTTTGCTGGACTTACTGAATTCGAGGGTGTGCCAAAAATCGGAGTCTGGGCAGCTCGGCAAAAATTTTTAAAGGTGGGTCCTTCTGGCGCCTGCTGGGCAACATTTAAGGCATGCATATTACGATCTAAAGCTTGGTGAATTTAGACGATGAGAAAATGAAAATCGCGAGCACTTACTGCGTTATTTATGCTTGTAATCTGTATTAGGGGTCCAATTAGCGGTTAAATCGCTATAGAAGAAGGTAGCATCACATATTTACCAACTGCTCGGCAGAAGCTAGGGAACAAGAGCGTAGAAGGACCCACCTTTAAATTATTTTACCGAGCTGCCCAGACTCCGATTTTTGGCACACCCTCGAATTCAGTAAGTCCAGCAAAAAACTGCATTTTTCCCCGCACTTAGGTCTGTATTACCCAAATAACTAAATCAAACGTTGACCACTACCCTTTCTCTTGGTCCCATAGCTCCTGGCGAGCTGTTGTTAAATATGTGATGATACCTTCTTTTATAGCCCTAAACCGCTAATTGGACCCCTAATACAGATTACAAGCCTAAATAACGTAGTAAGTGCTCGCGATTTTCATTTTTTCTTATTGTCAAAGCTCACCAAATTTTAGATCGTAATATGCATGTCTTAAATGTTGCCCAGCAGGCGCCAGAAGGACCCACTTTTAAATTATTTTGCCAAGCTGCCCAGACTCCAATTTTGGGCAATTCCTCGAATTCAGTAAGTCCAGCGCAAACTGCGACTTTTTTTCCTCACCCTTGGATCTGGATTACCCAAATAACTGAATCAAACATTGACAACGACCTTTTTCTTGGCTAACTGAGCCTAGTTATTGCCGTCCCATGTACTAAAAGCGATTATAATTTGCTTTCGCTGGTTTATGGACAATTAGTTAATTTTCATTTAGCTACTACTATGGTTACCAGCGTCACTATAATTAATGACTACCTAAATAAATGACCACCTAAATGCCTGCAGCATCGACCTTATGCACGGCGCCACAAGCACTATGATATGACAACGATTTTTCTGTTCCCCTCAGAAATCTTTTCTGTCAAATTACCTGATGCCTAAATTAATCTGAATTGAGTTTTCGGTCCTGCTGGACTATACTAACTACAAAGTAAGTTAAAATGAATGAGTGCTTGCATGCAACAAAATGCTCCCTCCTTTCACGACCAATAAATAAGCTCAGCACACATTGGTTTTAATGCTAAACGCCCCTTTACCCATTATAATCTAGTTGTGCATGGAAATGAATCCTGCCACTGGGAGCACTAGAATCACTACGCTAAGAAAATGATTGTGTAGGTTCCCATTTTAATTTGAATTACATCTCTACAGTTTCAGGAAGCTCTTCAGTCCTGAAGATGATCTAAAATCATATAGATCGAAACGTCGTCGACCTACTCATGGAAATATCACCACCCCATTGTGTATATCTTTTTGGTCTTTTACCTTGTTGTTGTGTGACATTCCGTTTGTCCCTATGTTCACTCGTGTCACGATATGCATCTTGTCACGCATATGAGCACCTGAAACTTTATGATAATTGTTGTAAAAGAAAATAAAAGATTGTATATGTACCTACATCTTTAGCTCCCCAGCGTGAATTAATCATACGCTACACTCCTCTAAGGACCTTATTAGGCCATCCCTGAACCATTGTTTTTCTAAAAATACACTATCACCCCAGGTTCGCTTTATGGGGTACCCTTGGTCTTAAGATATATTTAATGCGCAATGGCTACACTGCAAGGGTATCACTCACTGAGTGGTTTTTCTAAACAAAAATCTAGGACCATAAAATCCCTTTTCCCTGTTCTAAGAATCAAACAGATAATGCCTATAACCATAGGCACAACATATACTGAAGAATATATTGCCAGCAAACTTACAGGTCCATCCCTTTTTCAGGGCCCCATAACAAACCCTAGGGCCCCCTTAGATGTAGCAAGCGAGAAACTTGCTGAGCTCGAACGCCTTAAGAAAAAAACATATGCGTACAAAGTTGCATGCCCGCATGCTCACAGACTATCTAGGAGCCGAGGTCATTCCTATAGACCTCCAGGTACGCAACGTTCCAGCAATTTTCATCCAAGACCCTAAATTTAAGCTGGGATTCTCACACATTGGTGCGACTTGCTCATGCCATTGGATGGTGCTTGGCATCGATACCGCTCTAGAACACAGTAAAAAGGAACTAGAAGAGATAGCGGCACTAGAACAAGTGATCCGCGAATTAGATAGCCTAGCAGACGCAAAGACTGCTCTAGAAAAAATAGACCGTACTATAAAATATTTTGAAAGTTTTGAACACCATAAAAAACTACAAAAGTCACTAAAGACATCAAACAATATAACAAAGAAAAGACATACCCTTACCTACGGGAAGATTTTTTCACTGTAGGCCCACAGGATCAACAAAGATTCCCCACAGGCAACTGGGGCCATTTCAAAAATTGAGCACCTGTAACCTTTTCTGAGTCTTCAGCTGAGTCTGACGGGTCTGAGGGACTAGAAGGCCCCAGTACCTCCTCTAATACAAACCCCAATTTTTTAGGCAGAGGCCAGTCCAGGAACACAGACCCCCCACGGGGGAGAGGGAGAGGGCGAGGACGATCCAGGCCCAGATACAACTTCCCTCCGGGAGAGCGCCAGACCAGGAACAGGCACTACCAATGGGGCTACCAATACTAGACATTGTGGCTGGACCAAACATTAATATGGAAACAATTCCCATATTTAATTTATCTCAGCACCAATTAAACTCTACAGACATAGCTCTTCTTAGCAGAGGCCTATCTTTTGGGATAGCCGAAAAACCAAACTGGTTTAATATTCAGTCAGAAATCATGCAATTTTTCAGAAAAGTGAGGCTACAAACCTTTTTTAAAGACCACGATTTTGCCATTCTTTTTGTGGATGGCCTGGAGTCAAATATCATCCTCACCGAAAGCAATCCCTTTCATGACCAGATTAAACTATGGCGCAGGTACCTCAATGATGTCCTTATGATATGGAGTGGCGATGAGGAGACATTACACAGCTTCTGTGCTTGGCTAAACACTAATCAACCAGACCTCAGATTTACTTACTCGTACAATAGACATCAAGTTGATTACTTAGATGTGACTATTAAATGCGAGGACGAACAACTATATACTACTTTGTTCAGCAAGCCCACAGAACGCAATACCCTCCTACAATATTGCAGCGCACACCCAATGGCACTGAGGGACGGCCTCCCTTATGGCCAGTTTCTGAGGATTAGAAGGAATTGTAAATATAAAAATGATTTCTTTACAGAGGCCGAAATCCTATGCAAGAAACTAACATCTAGAGGCTATCCAAGAAAACCTGTGAGGAGGGCCATGAAAAGAGCGTGGTATACACATAGAGAACATCTGCTTGAACCACATCCTAAAAAAGCCTTGTCTAAAATTACCTGTGTTACCACGTTCAACACAGTCAGAAATAAGTTATCCAAACTAATTAAAAAACATTGGACTGTACTGGACCCTTTAGAACTAAATACAGGTCTCCCCCTTTTCTCCTTCAAAAGAGGTCGAAACCTTAAAGATCACCTTGTGAGAGCATCAATTTGTCCGACTAAGGCCAACACAATTGAAACCAGTTTTAATCTACCACCTGTTTTAGGACATTTCAAATGTAATAATTGCATAGCATGCGAATTCACAAAGAACACAAAAGTATTCGAGTATGAAAGTTGTAAGCACAATCTCAAATTTTTCACCAATTGTAACTCCAAAAATGTCATTTATTGCATTGAGTGTCTGTGTAAACTGCTCTATATTGGCCAAACGCCCCAACAAGTTAAGACTTGGATATCCCAACATAGGAGCAGGATCCGGTGCAGAGTAACAACGGCTCCTCTTGTTGAACATTTCATTGAATTTGGCCACTCTGAAAACAGCCTTAAGTGGCAAGTTATTGATAAACTTGCACCAAAAGCAAGGAGTGGAAATCAACAGACTATCCTGAACCGCCTGGAATGCAAATGGATGTACAATTGCAAAACTATTGAGAAAGGACTCAATTCCCTTGACGAATGGAACATGTGTATCTGATCACTTTTTGCTAAATGCCATCATGCTACCTATCACCAAAATGTGCTGTTTAATATTGTTATACTGTAAAGTTGTAAGGCTTTTTTAAGATATACACTTGTACAGATAATTGTATAATTAATCTATAATCCACCTATGGTCTTGATTCACCCATGCATGCTTTAATTCTAGTTAAATTCTGCAGTATCGATTTCTCTATTCCCTTCATTTTAAAATAAGGCTTCTTAATAGTAATAATCTCTGCCCATGCATGTAAATACACTGTAATTAATCTACATTTGAAGTAACAATCTCTGCCCATGCTTGAAAAGACACTGAAATTAATCCACAATTCACATATGATCTTGATTAACCCACCCTTGCTTTAATACCAGAAAAATCGATTCTTTTTAGAAACAGGGCCTCTCAATAACAATAATCTCTGGCCATGCGCTGTTAAAATACACTATACTTGCGGCCCTGCTAGACTTTCCTAGCACGCATGCGCATGTACAGGACGTCTGTGCATGTGCGCACGCAACCAGGAAGTAATTTTAACGCGCTCTCCGCTCTGCAATGAGTGTGAGAGAAACCAAGCAGCGAGGCAGTCGGACTCCCCTTTGCAGCCGCCTACACGCCATGATTAAGTAAGTCACTCGACGACTTTGCCCTGACTTCGAGTAATTCACTGGGGCTCTATCTAAATCTACTATGCTCTTGTCCCCTAGCTCCTGCCGAGCAGTTGGTAAATATGTGATGCTACCTTCTTCTATAGCGAATTAACCGCTAATTGGACCCCTAATACAGATTACAAGCATAAATAACACAGTAAGTGCTCGCGATTTTCATTTTCTCATTGTCTAAACTCACCAAGCTTTAGATCGTAATATGCATGCCTTAAATGTTGCCCAGCAGGCACCAGAAGGACCCACCTTTAAATTATTTTGCCGAGCTGCCCAGACTCCGATTTTTGGCACACCCTCGAATTCAGTAAGTCCAGCAAAAAACTGCGTTTTTCCCCGCGCTTAGGTCTGTATTACCCAAATAACTAAATCAAACGTTGACAACTACCCTTTCTCTTGGTCCCATAGCTCCTGGCGATCTGATGCTAAATATGTGATGATACCTTCTTTTATAGCGCCTAAACCGCTAATTGGACCCCTAATACAGATTACAAGCCTAAATAACGTAGTAAGTGCTCGCGATTTTCATTTTTTCTTATTGTCAAAGCTCACCAAATTTTAGATCCTAATATGCATGTCTTAAATGTTGCCCAGCAGGCGCCAGAAGGACCCACTTTGAAATTATTTTGCCAAGCTGCCCAGACTCCAATTTTGGGCAATTCCTCGAATTCAGTAAATCCAGCGCAAGCTGCGACTTTTTTTCCTCATGCTTAGATCTGGATTACCCAAATAACTGAATCAAACGTTGACAACTACCTTTTTCTTGGCTAGCTGAGCCTAGTTATTGCCGTCCCATGCACTATAAGCGATTATAATTTGCTTTCGCTGGTTTATGGACAATTAGATAATTTTAATTCAGCTAGTACTATGGTTACCAGCGTCACTATAATTAATGACTACCTAAATAAATGACCACCTAAATGCCTGCAGCCTCGACCCTATACACGGCACCACAAGCACTACGATATGACACTGATTTTTCTGTTCCCCTCAGAAATCTTGTCGTTCGAATTACCTGATGTCTAAATTAATCTGAATTGAGTTTTCGGTCCTGCCGGACTATACTAACTACAAAGTAAGTTAACATTAATGAGTGCTCGCATGCAACAAAATGCTCCCTCCTTTCACGACCAATAAATAAGCGCAGCACACATTGGTTTTAATGCTAAACGCCCCTTTACCCATTATAATCTAGTTGTGCATGGAAATGAATCCTGCCACTGAGAGCACCAGAATCACTGCGCTAAGAAAATGATTGTGTAGGTTCCCATTTTAATTTGAATTACCTCTCTACAGTTACAGGAGGCTCTTCAGTCCTGAAGATGATCTAAAATCATATAGATCGAAACGTCGTCGACCTACTCAAGGAAATATCCCCACCCCATTGTATATATCTTTTTGGTCTTTTACCTTGTTGTTGTGTGACATTCCGTTTTTCACTATGTTCACTCGTATCACGTTATGCACCTTGTCACTCATATGAGCACCTGAAACTTTATGATAATTGTTGTAAAAGAAAATAAAAGATTGTATATGTACCTACACCTTTAGCTCCCCAGCGTGAATTAATCATACGCTACACTCCTCTAAGGACCTTATTAGGCCGTCCCTGAACCATTGTTTTTCTAAAAATACACCATCACCCCAGGTTCGCTTTATGGGGTACCCTTGTTCTTAAGATATATTTTCTTATGTTGCAGCACAAAACACACAGGGGGATATGTACAGGACTTGCTGCCAACTAACGTTAGCTATAGTTAGCTGCAATTTCCTTTAGTGCCCTATATTACTGAAAACTATCACCATGGTACTGCCGTGTTTACAATACGGCGCTACATGGCAATAGTTCCTCATCGCGACAGGATTTGTCGACCTTAACCTCTGTGTTATGGCAATAAAAACCTTACCGCTAACGTTAAAAAAGTGGTGGTCGGCCAAGCAGCAGCCAGAACCTGCACACTAAACAGCGTGACGCCACTTTTTTCCCTTTTCACAGGAAAATCAGCTACAAAGAGCTTGCGAAGTTCACAAAACACCACATACAAAAATAACAGAAGAACCATGAAGGAAGCTGGACCCAGTAATGCTGGCGAGAATAACACCCCAAGACCACAAACAGCCAGGAGGACCAGCCAGAGACCCAGGGGAAGAGGAAGAGGAAAACCAGGTTCAGCCAGTGGGAAAATGAGATCCTGATTGCGGAGGTGACAGACAAACAAAACCAGCTCGTTATCAGCTCCACAGTGTCATTGGGGACCAAAAACAAATTGGCAGTCCATCATAGCCAAGGTGAATGCTGTCGTAGAGGTCAGGAGGATAGTGGCCGACTGCAAGAAGCGCTGGCATGATGCTAAGCGCAAGACCAAGCAGAACCTGTCCAAGAATTGCCAGGCAGCACTGCAGACTGAAGGTGGGAGTCCAGAGTCACAGGAGGAACAGGATGCCTTGGAGGAACCGGTGTCCACAGTCATCTGCGAGGAGTCAGTGGTTGGAGTCCAGGGACAGGATAGTGCTGAACATGACCAGCTAGATCAGCAACAGGGTGAGTAACAACTAAGGACTGGGGGGACGTGGGTGGATGGGACCAATGTTACTCATGCCCAAATAAATATTCCTCAAGGCACACCCACACTGACGGCAGATCTTGCCCCAAATACCATTGTCTCTGGGGTATAGCCACATATCTCCCTAGTCAATGAATATATTGCAAGACACATATTGGTGGTGTCACAGACTTGGACATCTGCACAGAAAAGTCATCCAAAATATAGAAAAATAAATATCTACATCAGACTACAAAATAAGGGCAAAATGAAAATGCAAAGTGGCACATTGACTGGAGAGGCGGCAGAGTGTCACACTGGCCTCCTTGCATCAAAACCACGCACATACAAATTGCCTACACAGGGCTGCATCTCTTTGACAACAATTTGATGATGCACCATGAATGAGACTGATCATAGACAAAAGTGAGCATATCACCACCAATGGGAACACACATGTACCATTGTGCACGTCTATATGAGTTGTGTGCAAGAATGTGTATTGCAGTAAGCTCCCCCTTCATGCACATGTACTATCTTCAAATCAACTCAGACACCCCTGCACAATGGTGCCTGTGTGCTGCCTTTGGCGGTGGCATGCTCACATTTGCCCATGATCAGACTCATTCACAGTGCATCCTCATATTGTTGTCAAAGAGATGGAGCCCTGTGTATACAATTTGTATGTGCGTGGTGTTGTTGCAAGGAGGCCAATGTGACACTCAGCCGCCTCTCCAGTTAATGTGCCCCTTTGCTTGATCAGGAGATGCAACCCTGGGTCCACCAAGTGGGAAAGCATGTAGTGAGTCTGAAAATGATAAACTCATGCATTACCACAACACAGTGATCATGCAGCCTTCTGTCTAAAAGGTGCATATCCCACAATGCACAAATTCAGCATACTTGAGGCATAATGTGATGCCATATGATGAGCAGGAGGGATGTGCCTACAACAGTACAGTGCATGGACCATGCATATCAGGAATGTGACCGCAAAACTTTATCTACAAAACTATTGTAGCGTAGTTCCTATTTTCCCAATAGGCCCTGCGCATTGGAATAACATAAACAGTAGTATCGACGTAGAAGTGCGGATCTTCCAGGCCTCTACTGACTATGCTAAACTTAATTGGGTTTGTTACCAACTAGCTCAGAGGTCACTGGCAACTTTCTTGACTGAAATAGGAAGTGATCAGCTTCCCTGGTACAGACAAGAATGGATTCAGTTTTCCAACAACCGTGCAACATGACAACTTTGCTCCTCAGATCAAGAGTCAATCTCTAGGGTCATGTGAAACAATAGACAGTTATTTTACTCAGTCAGGTTGGTGCAGTTTACTTTCACAATATGTAGAGAATAGAGAGACGGGCGTTTGTCAATAAAAGGTAACATTTATTGAACAGTCTTTCTTCTCGTACAAGAGAAATTAATTGCCACAATTGCAAGACTTGTTATTATAAAAAGTACGTACAGTAAGATAAGTATTGTGAAATAATACTGTAAAAGCATTGATATGGTTTCTTAGCCATACAATGGTTTAAAAGGAATAAAATATATATACATTCATATATACATTAGGCTAAAATACTCAACTGGTGCTTCTAACTACGCCTACCCCAGTGTACCTGACCTAAGCCTAATACTTGGGAGGGGAGTAAGTAAGTAGCTTTAAGTAAAGTTGGTTTTGCCAAGGTTTGCTTCAAGAATTCTCTCTCAAGGGTTTAGTCAACACCATACCTCTGGAATAGAATGATGGAGGTCTGGTATCTCCCTCAGGGCTCGATATCCCAGTCACCCGCAAGGGTAGACTAGAAACGCCGGAGCTGGATTTCTCTGCAGGAGAAAGGCAGCGTCTCTTCTTCAGCGCTTCGAGGAGGAGGAGGGTCAGCGTCCGCGGGCAGCTTGCATCTGCTGGGCTCTTTGCAGGGGACGGCTGTTCAGCTCCTAAGTTCACCACACCATCGTTCGCTAGTTAGCAGCGATAGCAGTAGAGATAGCAGCTATGGTATCATCAGCATGACAGCTTCTTCAGCTTCAGCGAAGATAGCTAGCTTCAGCGATGGCACTAGCGTAAACAGCAGCGAGACAGCAGCGTTTGCTTAAGGCAACGTTGGTAATATTTATACCTGAAAGGTGCCTTGTTTGACGTAAGTTTGTTGGACATAAGACGTCAATAAAGATGTCACTAGGAAGTGATCGTCTATCAGTGCTCATTAGAGTTCTATCACTAATCAAAACACAGCAAGCGGGGATTTCCAGGTTTGCTGAGTTTTTATCTTGTTGAAGAACTCGGAGTGTTAATCTAGGAATCTCAGATAGTAACTTCTGCTCTGTCATTGCACTAATTGGTTGCAAAGGAAGTGGCAGAGAAAGCTATTCTGGAATATGGCTCTGTTCGTGTGAGGCCAGAGATGAGTTTCTGAATATTGCACTTGAACGGTTATGCCAATATAGGGAATAAATGGATTTATAGCCGAATAGGGGCATAAAGTCACAGTATCGATCAGGATCCTAGATTAGAACGCTACACCCTCTCCACGAATTCATGTCCATCAAATTACTAAAACTACAGCAATAAGATGCATGTGTAACATTGCCCACCCCAAAATACATATGCATTTGAAATAGGCGTATTTGTAATACGTGAAAATTTAGGTACTGTACGTTTTTGAAGCATAGAAATCATTCAAAAATGATAGCATATGAAATCAATGAACGATTATGCAAAAAGAATTACACATGAAATATCTCTGAAACAGAAGAAGGGCGATATAAATCATCACATATAAATGCATTGCAATAAATGTGCTAGAGGCTGGTGTAAAGTTATTATGTCTCTAGATGTATGTAGAATTAGAAGTTTGAAGCTTCTGTTCTCTATGAATAGTTTTACTTTAAGCAAATAATTTTTCGTGCCAAAAAAGGGTGAATATTAAAAAGTGTTCAATTCAAAAGAATTATTGCTTGAACGGGGAAAATAGAGTTCCAACGCTTTTAGCAGTTTTTGTTGTTCAAAACTGAAGGCCGAATTCAGAGTTCATGGGAACGCTGTGTGTCGGAAAGCTTCTCCAAAGTTATTATTTCTGTTCGGGTGAGAACATCATATCAGACAGGCTCTCAAAGAATTGGTCTACAAAATCAGGTGACAGTTCGACCAAATTCGATAGTGCTGTAACTTGGCAAGTGTGAGAATGATTGCTGTCATCATAGTCGGGATCAGCAATGCTCACAGATGGTCGTACCTGGGTGATGTTGCTTTTGTCACTCGCTCCACTGTTACCACCTAGTCGTAGCACAGGAGTCTCAACGAAGGCCGTCATCAGGATTGGTAGCCGCTGGGGACAACACAATGCGTGAGCCGTTATCGGACTGAGCAAAGTATCGACGTCCATTGGTACTGCTGATGGAAGTGAAAGACAGATGTCCAACACGCACTCATCTCCGCATAGCATACATCGTAGTACAGGTAAGATGCAGGATTGCCATATCGGTCTGAATGAAAGGAACCAGGTCATGTTTAGATCTTTCAGCCTGGCCAATCCAAGGACTCTAGTTATTCTGTCCCGGTAGCGTATTGCTAGGATTGTCTCTTCCATTCCCATTGGAGCTATGTCTGAGCTGTGGCTTGCCATAACGAAGCAGGAGGGTCAAAAATGAAATCCCTGCTACAAGTCCCAAAAATAGGGGTAGGCCGCCAAAAACAGAGTGGACAAAATTTGGAACGATTCCCAGAATTGCTTGAAATGGTGTTAGCAGTCCCGTAAAAATCGTCTTAAATATGCCTGGGATGCCTGTGGCACTAGACATGTTAAGGAGTTGGCTAAGCATTTCTACGAAATGCACGGGGCAATTTGTTGATAAAAGGTCATGAACCTCCGTAGCTGTCCTTGCAACTAGAAGATCATACGTCTCTTTTGATGACGTTATGGGCACTGTTGTCTGCAAAAGCACAGACTTCATTTTGCTTAAAGTATCAACTCGTATAGAATAGAGATTCAGACAAGGCCAGATGGGAGTCTCTGTGTCTCCAGGCCCGCTCGGGAACAATGCTTGCATACAGCATTTGACCATGGATGTTACGCTTACGAGATAACTTCTCCCTGGAACAAGGCCACAACATCTGTGATCCGTTCTAAGAATGTAACTCCCATTCGAAAGTTGCATAAAGAAGGGCTCTATCTGAGTTGCAGGTGTGACAAGCTGGTGGCATGAAAGGTTGTTAGAATTACCTTCACAGGCTCCGTGTAAATTAATACCCTGGCACAAAAGTATACCGCTTAGTGAATGTTTACAGTTTTCACCACTAAGAAATACATTTTTGTCGCTGTCACTGTAGCATGAATGTGTGTATGGTAATTTCCATTCTGATTTTACATAACCTTTACCCAATCGTTCATACTGGCCAGTAGGTATGTATTCAAGGCACTTTTTAAATCGGAAAGTTGTTATCGGAATAGTGATAATTCCGTGTATTATCCATTCAATGACAGGACTCTCTGACATTGTCAATGGTAATCTCTCAAGTTTTTCGATGCTCAGGATTGTATAGTCTGCTCCTTTCTGTGCCAAACTGATTTGTTTATCAGTAAGGTTAAAAATGGAAAATAATGACGTTGTGTTGATTAAACGCCAAGGCACATAGCCTGAACGAAGATTTTGCAGCGTCCAGCCTAATTGTACAATAGAACGTAATTGAGATTGGCCATGCTGTAACATTAGCAAGTCTCTGTCTATTATGTCAAAGGCAGAAGATACAATATTGTCCAATGAATATATTCTGGAGGACAGAGTCATTAACCCATTGTCCACTGCAGAAAGTGATTTTTCCAAATTAATACGATCAATTTCTCGTATTTTTTCAGCTGTTTCAATTTGTGTGACTTTCCAAGCCTCGTTGTACGCAGCATAGATGCTGGCCGCTATGAAACGCTTTTGACGCTGTTTGCGTGGTCCAAGAATGAAATCGCGCAAATCAGCACCATCTTTTAGTAAAGACAAGTGTTGCTTAATTTCAGCCAGTGTGGATGTTCCTAGCCATTCGAGGCAGAGTTTCCCTACACTGTATGTTGTTACTATCCCTGGATGTTGTCTCTGGGAGTATCTAGGTTCTTTTCTGGTCATTTTTAACCCCTGTGTTTTGTTCAGGAATCTATCTTGACAGTTGTTTTTGTCAGTAGGCCAGATTAACCACTTTTTCCAATCAGGATGTGTTCTGTTAAAATGTAAAATTTGTGATACGTCTATCTCAATATCTGTTGTTGCATTCTCAGGTATTGGCTTTGGAATAGACTGGTTGTTTAGGTCTTTGATCTTAGCTAGGCCAAGACAGGATGTTTGGTGAATTGTGTCATTTAAAAACATCATTTGTTCTGGTATCATGCAGGTTCAGAATAGTGCTTCAGGGCCTTGTACCTGCCAATCTTTTGTACCCCAAATGGTTTTTGTTTCAATGTTATTTTTCCAATAATCAAAACCAAATGTCATAATGTTGTCATAAAATGCTTCTGAATATATTAATTTAGTATTTGTCAGCATTGTTTTCATTCCTGTTTTATCTAACACTTTGTAATAAAACGTTTCTGCATCACTGGTGTTAAACCCTGAGAAGTATTTGAATTTCTCAAAAAATGCTTTAGACCTGCTTTTAGGTGGTGTAGCACAATGTTCCCATTGATTATACTTAAAAACATTTCTAGGCTGTGCAGATTTATGCAAATAATGATCGCCATAATGTGTAAAACAGAATAACTGTTCATAACTAGACGAACCTTGTAAATATTCATGTTCTGTGAATCTAGCTGACATTACTAAATCAGACATCATGTCATTAATACTGTTAAAGTCCCAATCATCAGAGAATGTACTAGGTTTTACAAAGTCACTTAAGGAAACCTTCAGTTGATGAGGATGAGGATACTTCAGGATCTCGACCGGACCATAGATCTCATAGTCAGTTTTCTCCCATACTACCCCATCAGGTATTGGAAGGGCTGTGACATTTACTGTTGACAGTTCTCTTTTCTTCACGTGGGATGATCTGTGTGGTTTGAGGACTAGGTTGATGTTCTGACTTGCTGTGTCCATTGTACTATATTTTCCCTCAATGAATTTTCCCAAACAAAGTACCATGATGAGCCAAAGCAGGAGGAAAAATACACCTAGACCGAACCAGAACTCTAACCAAGGGGAAATAAGGTAGATTTCCTTCAGTTGATGAAAGAGTTCCGTTGCTTTTTCTTTAAAAGTCTTTTTAGTTTCTGGCATCACTTCGGGGTCGTTTTGATCTTCAAAGAAGTTGTCGAACTTGATGAAATAACCAGAGGCAGTTCTGTCAATTGTTGGGATTGTTCTTTCAATCTGTCTTTCGGTAGCCATGTAGCGTTTTCTGATGCCACATTATTGTAGACTGGTGTTTCTTGACGAACTGTTTTAAGCTGTGTCTCAAGAGGCACGAGTTCCATGGCATTATTGCATAGTCCTTCTCTGTGCACTGCAGGCTGATCGAATGTGATTAGTCTTTCAGTTTGAACCTCTTGGATTGTTGCACGTTTGGGTATTCTGTTGTTTCTTGGGAGTCCACTGGGCCTACTGTTGATTATAGGCCACATGGTTGTGGTTTTACCAGGTCGATAGACACGACTCTGTTCTCCTTTTTACCAGCAAGGGGCGGTAGTACAACTGATCTTGTTCCGGTGGCCAAGACAGGTACTGCTTTTCTGTAAGAAGGCCCAAATTCCTTCTTCACCGCGATTTTTTCTCTGACTAGATCCCCAATCTGTGGAATCCAGACAGGCCTTGCTGGGGCTGTTGCTTGTGGTGTCTCGTCAGTGGTATCTGGCTGTTGTTTTAACTTTATGTTGCTTAAGGATTTTCTTGTTTCATTCAGTTCCTGTAAAACAGCCAAACGATCTTTGATGTCAAAGTCTGTTTTCTTATCTTGTACCACTGATACCTGACTATCTAAGCCCTGAATTGTCATTCTAATTCCGAACAATAGTTCGTATGGGCTGAAACCTTTTAGAGATTTTCTTGGCAAATTGTTAAGACTGGTCTGGACACTTATTAAATGTTTGACCCACCCTGCGCCTGAACCTAATACCTTCTCTGTTATAGATCGCTTTATGTCTCGGTTTTTTCTTTCTACCACACTATTCCCTTCGGGGTGCGACGGACAAGAATAACCCAATTCCCATGCTGGCCATGGCCTCCTTATAAGCTCGAGAGCTGAAAGCAGGACCCTGGTCAGAATGGAACGTGGTAATTGCGTATGTGCCGATAAAGACTCGCAGATCTTTTATAACCATTCTAGCGTCAGCCGAGCGCTGGGGCCACATTTTTTAAGTGTGTTTAGCCTTAATGATTATTAGGATGCAGGATGGGGTGTAGACAGCGTTACGCTGTTTCTGATTGGTAGCCGGTAGCATGGTTCACTACTGCAATCCCTGTTGCAGTTTTCACAGTTGTTTGCATATATTTGGTGTTGTACACTCATTCCCGGCCACCAGTATACCGATTGTAATTCAGTCAGGGATTCCTTGATCTTTCTGTGCCTAGGACCCAAACCCATGTGTGCGTCTGCTATTAAAAATATTCTCCTGTTCGTGTTTGAAATTACCCTATCCCCCACTCCAGGGATTCGAGCAAAAGGAACGGAGTTTGCATCGATTACGTATGCATAATTGAGTGGATAGTTCACGGGTAGTGCTGCACAGTCGCCTTTTACGGGTGTTTTTACTGCCAGCATGGTTTCCCCGTCTATGTATTTTTCTGCACGCTTTTTTGTGGCTACGGAAGCCGGTTTAGTTGCTTCCGCTGTGGCTGTGTTAGCCAATAAATTCCCTGCAACGTGAACGCCATCACGTTGAAGACTCTGTGCGTGTATCACGTGAGTCTTTTGTAGTTCTTTCTGTAAAAGAGCTACCTGTTTCCAGAGCAATTTATGCTTTATTGTGGCACCTGTGTCATCTTTGTAATCGTTTTCAAACCACTCTGCAGTTTATTATTGTAAGAGTGGACGCATAAATGAGAATCGCACACGATAAGTGTCGGGAATTCACGTTCTGCCTTTTCGAGCGCCATCTTCAAAGATCTGATTTCAGCTCTCTGAGCTGAACAGTTTCTTACTGATTCAGTTTTTGTTATTTTTGGTCTGAATTTACCGCACAGGCAACGACCTTTAATAATCGCACAGGCTGCATCGTAGGATTTGCTCTCTACGTTGAAATGCTGTACAAATCTATCTGTATAGATCATACAGGCGTATTGTGGGAGAGGCAGAAGTTCGATTGGCAGAGGATATTCTTCTTCATATTCTAAATCATTCAGTTCTTCGAATTGCGGGGCGAAATAGTATTTCACATCTTCCGCTCCTAGAGAATCTACACACTGTATCCATTTCGGATCCAGTGACACTGTAGGCAGGTTTACTGGGCTGAATAGCGACTCAAAGGCGGATACCGCTGTGAGGATATTAATCCTTTTGCCGTGTGCTAGTTCTCTTTCATTTGCTAATGCAATTTGCACTGTTCTCACAGTTCTTTCTGTGTGACTGAATGTTTTTTCTGCTTGTGTGTACAAGTGAGATTTAATTGAAATTGGTACCTTTTCTCCCTCATTAGAGGTTAGGTACGTGAATCCGCATCTTCCTGGGATGACTCGGATTACAAGATCGCGTGTATTGTCACGTGTATCTAATTTAGTTTTAGCTAACATGTCTGTCTGCAGTGATCTCAAAATTTCTGTGTGTTTTTGAGTCCAATTGATTTGTTTAAAATTAGGTTTAATTCGTTCGTAGAGAGGTTTAACCCCCTCTGCGTAATTTAGAATGTAAGTTCTTCCGAAATTCAGAAAACCTAGTATGGATTGTAAATTCTTCAGCGTTTTTGGAGCTTGGAGTACAGCGCACTTCTCTAAGAAGTTGTCCGCTAGGCTTTTTCCTTCACTTGATAATTCGTATCCTAAGAATAGTACTGTCAGATGGGCAATTCGAGACTTTTTAAAGTTGAATTTGTAACCCTCTGCTGTGAACCCAAGTATAATGGTGTTCACTCTTTTCAAGTGAGTATCCAAGTCGTCGTCTGTGAGATAGATATCATCTACGTAAGATAATGCCTCATCATCATATATTTGTAGTAACTCTGTTACTCTAGCTGAGAATAGTCCTGGGCTGTTCTTGAACCCCTGTGGGAGTCGACAGAATTTTTTCTGCGACCCAAATGCTGAGAAAGCGGTCAAATATCTGCTTTCTGGTGCAATGTTTTGACAAAAGAAACCATTAGATATGTCTAATGTCGTTTTATATTTTTTCCTAACTATGTTATTCATTAGGGCTGCACTATGCGAGTTTTGTACTGCAAATGTTTTGCAACATGCATTAAGGTGTCTGTAATCCAAAACTAGACGATATGAATTGTCTGGCTTGGAGACAGGAAACAAAGGATTGTTAATTTGAGAGGTGCATGTTTCAATCACCCCCTGGTATTTAAGTTGATCTAAAATCTCTCTGACTCGTTTTTTAGCTTCTTGCTTAATTGGATACTGCCGTTGGGCAGTTGGTTCACTTTTTAACTGTATTTTGTGGGGAGGAGAGTCCTCATCCCATCCTACATGATTTTTATATAATGCCGGTGCCTGGGCTACTGCCCATTTCCTTGCATATGTATTTTTTGTGTGAATCGGAATGTGATTCGAGAAGGCAGGCATAATCATTTCTTCGCCACGAGGGCACTCCCTGACAAACTCTGGGGGTCAATCTTTTTCAGCTAACAGAATATCATAGCCTTTTGAGAGCTTATCCCAAAATAGACCCTTTATTTTCCTAGTCTTATCACCCTCTATACGCAATGTTATTTCGTATATTTTATGGGGCTCGCTAAGTCTGGTGTCGGCAGTTTCAACCTGAATGTATTCATTCGTGTCCACTGTCTCCAGATGACTCATCAAGATCTTGCGGGCTATACTGATTTCTGCTGCACTGTCTAACATTGTCTGTGCCCACTCCCCGTTTTTCAACTGTGTCCTCAGTATTCTCGGCATGGTTGATTACTCTAATACTGGTTACCTTCTTTTTTGGAAATTGAGATTTTTTACTCTGAGCAGGTTCCTTGTCTTTGGACTTGGTGTGCTCTCCTGGGTCTGACCGTCCTCTTCTTTCCGATTTCTGCGAAAAAGATCGAGAGGGACGTGTATCAATACTTTGATATCTATCAGGTTTTTTCAAATTATCCCTATTTCTAAGGTTATATCTTTTCTCAGAGGGCTCCCTCTGGGGAGACTGGTGTTCTCAAGTCGGTGTTCTTTCCCTCCGTCGAGGAGACCTTCCTCTGGACTGGAAAACTTTTTCCTTGGGAGTGGATTGTTTATTTCCATCCCAGCTCTTTTTAGGAGTGTTTGAATTATTTTTAATAAATAATTTTTCAGGATTTTCGAGCAGTTGGGGCTTTACTGGTTTCCCACCCAAGCTGCCTCTACCTAATTCTTCATAGCATTTCTCTATGATTCTGGCAAGCTCAACTGGCTGATCTGTTATATCTGTTTCCTTCAACTTCTGGCGGATCGCCACAGATGCTGCTTCTCCCTTTATGTTGGCTAATAATATAGCCGAGACCTGCTTAAAGTCTTTCAGTAATTTCATACCAAGATTTAAAGCTGGCTCTGGGCCGTATTCATTTTGAATCTGTTTTAGCACTTCTGGTATTACCGCCATAGACGGAACACCATGTGTTTTTGTGTAAATGGAAGCAAAGACTGTACCCCAAGTGTCGCAGTCCTCCACGTGTGGTGAGATTCCCATAGGAAGGCAGATGGTCAAGATTCTGTGTTTCTCTACAGAGGTAGTATCAGGAAATACTGCCTCTATTTGAGTGATTTTCTGTGCTAACCAAAAAGGAATTTGTTCCCGTTTTACGGGTGTTTTACCAAGACATGACTGTATGTTCTGTGGTGTAATTTTATTAGTGTTCCCCTGATGAGGGGTCAGCTGTGGTACATTAACAGCTGGCTGGACTGTTGCAGTCCGCATTACATATTGGACTAATTGCCTATGTATTTTTATTAATGTTTTTAGCTGTACTAACAGCTCTTCTTTTGACATTTTTGCAATGTCCGGGTGTGGTGTGTAGCTGGCTAGAACCGGCCACGTTGCTCCTGGTCTACCTAGTGGACCGAGCCTGGTAATATGATCATTATGTTTTAGGGCGCCATTAAACCAGAGCAGGTGCTCTCGGAATTTTAGTGGGATTTCAGTCTCCTCGAAAGGAGCGTACTCATCTGGTGGTTTCTCTATTTTGTAATAGTGAAACTCTTTTGTTCTAGCGTTTGCCGCTGGAAAGTTTATCCATGAATAGAATACCTCTGTCTGCCGATATTCGTGTGCCTCTATCACGAAAATTACTATACCACCTTGTGGTGTCAGTCCGTTTTCTATAAGTTTTAAAGTTATAGATTTTCTTAAATGTGCCGGGATGATTATTGCACCCGGTACTGTGTCGTCGGGACCCTGCTGAGTCGCATCTGCTGCACCCCCAGTGGTTCCGTTTTCTAAGTCTGACATTTTATAAATGCAGGCTTTGCAGAGTAGGTCTCCAAGGAGACAAAGATTAGGTGCACAATATTTTGGAACACTATATCCTTCAACGTTGAATAAACCAGAGCTTTACATAGGAATCTCTTCCTACTGAGTTCGGGCGGATTTTAACCTTTCACCCACTCCAGACGTCTATTGGAGTATTTACGGGAGAAAGGGGTCTGTGTGAAAAAATGCACGACTGAGTTACTCTAACGTCTTGCGTTAGTTTATCGCCTTACCAAACGTTGGGCGCCATGTAGCGTAGTTCCTATTTTCTCAATAGGCCCTGCGCATTGGAATAACATAAACAGTAGTATCGACGTAGAAGTGCGGATCTTCCAGGCCTCTACTGACTATGCTAAACTTAATTGGGTTTGTTACCAACTAGCTCAGAGGTCACTGGAAACTTTCTTGACTGAAATAGGAAGTGATCAGCTTCCCTGGTACAGACAAGAAGGGATTCAGTTTTCCAACAACCGTGCAACATGACAACTTTGCTCCTCAGATCAAGAGTCAATCTCTAGGGTCGTGTGAAACAAAAGACAGTTATTTTACTCAGTCAGGTTGGTGCAGTTTACTTTCACAATATGTAGAGAATAGAGAGACGGGCGTTTGTCAATAAAAGGTAACATTTATTGAACAGTCTTTCTTCTCGTACAAGAGAAATGAATTGCCACAATTGCAAGACTTGTTATTATAAAAAGTACGTACAGTAAGATAAGTATTGTGAAATAATACTGTAAAAGCATTGATATGGTTTCTTAGCCATACAATGGTTTAAAAGGAATAAAATATATATACATTCATATATACCTTAGGCTAAAATACTCAACTGGTGCTTCTAACTACGCCTACCCCAGTGTACCTGACCTAAGCCTAATACTTGGGAGGGGAGTAAGTAAGTAGCTTTAAGTTAAGTTGGTTTTGCCAAGGTTTGCTTCAAGAATTCTCTCTCAAGGGTTTAGTCAACATCATACCTCTGGAATAGAATGATGGAGGTCTGGTATCTCCCTCAGGGCTCGATATCCCAGTCACCCGCAAGGGTAGACTAGAAACGCCGGAGCTGGATTTCTCTGCAGGAGAAAGGCAGCGTCTCTTCTTCAGCGCGTCGAGGAGGAGGAGGGGCAGCGTCCGCGGGTAGCTTGCATCTGCTGGGCTCTTTGCAGGGGACGGCTGTTCAGCTCCTAAGTTCACCACACCATCGTTCGCTAGTTAGCAGCGATAGCAGTAGCGATAGCAGCTATGGTATCATCAGCATGACAGCTTCTTCAGCTTCAGCGAAGATAGCTAGCTTCAGCGATGGCACTAGCGTAAACAGCAGCGAGACAGCAGCGTTTGCTTAAGGCAACGTTGGTAATATTTATACCTGAAAGGTGCCTTGTTTGACGTAAGTTTGTTGGACATAAGACGTCAATAAAGATGTCACTAGGAAGTGATCGTCTATCAGTGCTCATTAGAGTTCTATTACTAATCAAAACACAGCAAGCGGGGATTTCCAGGTTTGCTGAGTTTTTATCTTATTGAAGAACTCGAAGTGTTAATCTAGGAATCTCAGATAGTAACTTCTGCTCTGTCATTGCACTAATTGGTTGCAAAGGAAGTGGCAGAGAAAGCTATTCTGGAATGTGGCTCTGTTCGTGTGAGGCCAGAGATGAGTTTCTGAATATTGCACTTGAACGGTTATGCCAATATAGGGAATAAATGGATTTATAGCCGAATAGGGGCATAAGGTCACAGTATCGATCAGGATCCTAGATTAGAACGCTACACTATAATGTCCCTATAAAGAAGTATGACAATTTAAGTATAACACCAAGCAAGAATAACAATTTAGCCCCAATGCATGTCAACTCGCCACGTGTCACCATCACCCCTTATGCCAAAATTCCCTCATGTACTCCAAAGTGTACACATGTGCCATACAGATAACAGTATTCTACAGTAGTGTTTAGTCAAAGGGAAATCCCTGGGTGTACACTGAAGCAGGTGCGTATTATGTTGCTGTATGGGTTCTAACCAATCATACAAACATTTCTTCTAGGTACATTAAGGGGAACATTTATATATGGAGATGAAGCATTAGAAATGGATTTCCACACTAAAAGTGAACGTTCACAATTTTTTAAATATTTTTATAAAAAGTAAAAACCTCTTTTCACAGAGAAATGAATTAAAAATTCAAAGAATACTCTTTGAACAAGAACAATAGAATTGCAATGAACAATTAATAGCAAATTGTTACACACATGAAAAAACAATATCACAATCATAAGAATTATACAACAAAAGATAAAGGAGAAAAATAATCAACACGAATACAGTACAAAAAAGCATTGGATCCTTTTCACAAACCCCCTAACACTGTGGCCTTAATATTCTCCCGCCACTACTAGTGTAGATCCACTGGTCTTTCTTTGATGTTGGTGGTACAGTAAACAGTATCAAAAATACATGAATATCTGTTACTTCCTTGACCTTGTTTGGATTCTAGTAACAATTGTGTCGACGCGTTTCGGTGTTATATTACTTGATGTTGTAACACCTTCATCAGAACATGCCGTCTCTTTGGGGTCACCAGCTTCCAGGCTTATATTTAAAAATCTCTGTGTGGGTACATAGAGAAAAAAACAATATCACTATTCTGGGGGCATGTTATCACATTTCTAGTGTACAACATCCTGCTTATTGTCCCCAAATAGTTCGATTCCACCTCATCAATACTCTCTTGTTTTTTGGTATTTTATTGGGGCCTTATTCTCCCCCTCAGGTTTCTCATGTTCGCAGTTTTACTTAAGCATTTTTCATCAGGTACATGGGTGGACAAAAAACATTCTCATTATGCTAAGACAGATATTATTTTAAGCAGGGTTCACATTCAAGTTTCTCTCCTTGCCCTCTAAGGCTTAGATGGCTATTGCTGTAGGTGACCTAACCCTCCGTTTTCTTTTTAGTGTGGAAACAGATAAGGGCTTTCATTCATTCCGACATTCATTATACCACTCGTCCATCTTTCATCTAGTGTTTCTGCCTGTTTTAATGTCCCTCTTACCCCGTAGGTATTGTAGGAGTCCCCCAGGAAAAACAGCCGTCAGGAAGGCCTTCTCCAGACGATCACTGTTGTTCTAGGTTATGATATACCTATGGGATGACAGTTTAATTTCATTGGTTTCTATGGAATATTATAGTTGAACCACTTAGAACATTTGTGGTTTCCTATATTTACCTCGGGGGTGATAACACTTCTCAGGGTAAGAAAGTCTTTTTCCTGTTCTATGATCAGGTGGGCGTGGATCCCCTCTTTTTGTCGAATTTTATAAATATCTGTGTAGGCAAGGGGTCACAACTAGCCGTTTGTTGCTCTATAGATAACAACCTATGTTGTACAGTTCATTCTCATACCCCTTCCTTCTTACCTTTATATGAATTAAAACGTTCTCATGAACGGGCATGTGTAGGAATTTCTTAGCTTGGGAACTGGATATGTTCTGTAAGCAAGAAAAGGTTTATATGTATTTGCATCGCTTTCAAGGGTCTCTAAAGGCTACACTTAGGTTCGTTTCTGTCGTGTTTCCCCTGTTGGTCATATTGAAAATGCATCTTTGCCAGGTATGGGCTTATGTTATTACTTATAAGAAAAAATGCCCCTCCTTTTATGGAGTAACCCTTTTACCTGTACTCGCAAGCATTTTTTTCCTTAACTTGTTTTTTTTAACTAACTAGCTGTTTCTCCCCGCTTCTTACTGCTTCCGATATCTGCCCGAGTAACCTGTGTCTAGGGAATCAAAAGGGTGCTACCCTTGATGTCACGCATTATCACGGAATACTTCCCGTTGCCTCTGCACTTTGTCCCCTCCTGGCCCGGCTCATATTTTAAAGGGAATATCTAAAGTATCTCTAAGCTACGGCGGCCACTCTAGGGCTCTCCCTGCCGTTGTTGATTAAACCCGGTTGTCCACCAGACCTACGGGAGCTCTAATAAAAAACCTCCCCACTCCTGCTTACCTGCTCGAAAGTCTGTTAGCGCCTCTGCCACTTTCTTCTCCTTCTCTGAGAAAAACGCAGAGGGCGTACTGTTTTTATATTTTGTTAATCCCTGCAATTGTTTTCAGCTGGGGATCGCGCATGCTCAGTCCTGTTTATTCTGACTCTCTTTTGTCAGCGCCATCTTATAGTGGTGTTTATTTCTGATTATGTTAGTGAAGCGTAGTATTATATGCCCTCATATACTGTTGCACAACCCTCTACTAGGTTTGTTTTATTTCTCCAGAGAAGTATTATGTTTATACATGACAGTTTGGTTTTGTTTAAAAAATATACTTATATAAATTTTAGCGCAATGTATGTGGGTCGTGTCTCATAAGTTTTTTTTTAAAACGAACTTCTCACCACCGTTTCGGGCATGGTTCTTTGTTACTCTATTATCAGCTTCCTAAACGGATCATTAGATGTCCACAGGGGTGCAGGAAGAATTAGCCTCCTAGTTTAGGGTATTCTGTGTATTTGCCTATACATGCCAGGAATTGACCTCCCATTATAGTGTGTTATGTGTGTTTACCTATAAATACATGGTTCTGTTTTGATTAGTACTGTATTGTCAGATCATTTGTTTTAAAACAGAAGATGAACAACACAGAGAGGAAGGAGGGCACTTATATTAATGTTTTATATTTCACTCATTTTGTGTGCCTGCCTTCAGTGTCTTATTCTATTGTTATTATCCTCGAAGAGGGCATATTTTGTTTATTAATCCTAGATTTCCCTCATGTATGACCCTTACTCCTATCTGCTCCATTTTGTCATTTTAATTAAAAATTCAGTAAAACCCACTTGTAAGTCATGTGAAGTATGTTTTTTATCTATATCTTTCCCTTAGTTTTTCTGTCTACGACTATGTTTTGAATTAAAGTTTCCCATTCTTCCCTTGAATTTAGGCCATGTTTGATGGTATCGAATTTAATCATTAACCATTGCTCCTGCTGTTTTCTTCTTTTTGAGCTATCTCCTAATCTGGTTTGTTCCTTGATTCTCTCCAGGATCACCCACCTGATGTCATTCTACAGTAGTGTGTCAAACGACTTTATTCGATTAGTTAAAATCATAAAAGTATGCTATACATATACAAAACGTTAAAAATATTTTAAAAAATATATTATACAAGGTAAAAACACAGTACAAAAGGCATTTAAAAATCGTTAACAATCAATTCCATGATTAAAGCCAGAGATCAGTATACATAGACATTATATTAAGAGGATTAAATTGTTTGTGCAGCTTCCTGTCTAACCCTCCTGCTTCTAACAGACGCAGCAAGGAAGCTGGCGACACAAAACATGATTTCAGGGGATTCCAACAGTTGTAAAAACAGTAAAGCAGGTTTACACTGAATAAAATGCATCTTTTTCAGTAATGGAAGAATAAACCATTTCCTAGCCTCATGGTACAAAGGACAAAAAATCATAAAATGCAAGGTGTCTTGGGAAGAAAAATCATCACATTTGCACGGAGCAGCGTCCTCGAGCCTACTCCAGCCCTGAAAATCCGATAATACCATATGTATTTGGTTGAACCGAAATTTTGTCAATAGCCATCTATGAAAAGAGTTAGTCATAATGGCCAAATAAGGAGACATCGCTAATGACAAAGTAACCAGAACATGGCCCCTGACCGATGGTTTACATAATTCTACTGCTTCCCGCTCTGCCTCACTTAGTTTAGTAAAATTTGTTTTTACCCACAGTAAGTCAGCCTTACATAAAGATTCTGGATTGAAAAAAATCTCAGGGCGCCCCATATACACAGCTGACGTTTTTATATAGGACAACCACTGGATTTCCTTGATGTTATCTAAATTGATACAGTCCTTTAGAATCTTGTGGTTTAGGGAAGGGTTCGAATTCAACCAAATTTTGATCCATAGCAGGATAGGGGCTATTTCAATTATATCTGTTATATATCCTATCCCCAACTCAAGATGGACAGAGTGGGTAGCTGTGGATTGTGGGAGGCCTAAAAGGGACCGTAAAAATATGTTTTCTTCTGTTTGAATGAGGTCGGGTTTCGTAAACCCCCATATTGCTGCCCCATACCTTGCGATTGATATGGTATTCTACAGTAATCCCAGTCCTGGTGTGAGATGCCCATTACACCTTGATGTGCATGGAAACAAGTATTTTGGGAAAGTCAACAGTGTCAGTGAACAAATATACAGTCCTGTCTGTAAACATCCTCACACAAACAAAGGCATACAACAATCCTATACAGAACAGCATGTATCATCCATGTGACCATCTGAGGAGCATATTCCTGAGCACACATCACCCTGACAATCCCACCAGATGTAAAGTTGGGGTGGTGATAGGGGCTGAGCACCATTAAGAAGCCAGTGGATATCCACAGCCATGTAATCACAGCACACTTATACCCCGCATGTGGTGTGAACATTTACGGTCATGGGTGTTGTTTCTGCCTGTTCACCCCGAAACACCTATAGAAAGTCACACTTCCCTATACTCACAACTGTTAATTTAACAGGAGGGCAGTATGCAATGTATGCAAGGAATATAATGACCCCCAATATGCATACAATAATAATCAGAATTGCCAAAGCTATTTTGGTTTACATGTGTACTGCATTATGCAGCACACATAGAAACAGCAATTAGTCAGTCATTGCTAATGTGCCTGAAGGGGTTCGTCCTCACACATAAACATTCTCACCCTGAACTAATGCACATTTGTACTCCCCTGTACAGCTGCCTGTCTGTGTACCACACTGTCAAGTCAAGTGCCAGTGCATGATGAAACGCATGCCTGCACCATAAACATGTAAATATGGTGCAGGCCCCTGTCACTGAAGTGGATGAGTGTGGAGTTTATCCTTTAGAGAGCAGGTCTCACTCTGTCACTTCCTCGTATCCAAACAACCCCTGATGTAAGAAAAACATTTGCTGTCTAATAATGCACAAGTGACCCAACTGTGACCAAGACCCATATTTCCTCCAGCTTGCAACATCACACCATTGGAAATTTGCATAAGCAAAAGGGTCACTAGGTGAAAAGGATAAGGGGCAGTAAAACAGAAGCTGTACCATACCTGCAGATCAACATGCATCAAAGAGAATGTCATTTATCACTTTGACTTACAACATTAGCATGTATCTACACAGTTTGTTTCATGGCAAATCAAGTATATCTCCCTGCCCATATCATGTGGCACATAAAATCAACCCAAATCACAACAGTGTGATAGCCCCACTCATGCCACAATAACAATCCTGTTGCATTGCCAATAGCAATGTGTGACAGCATACAATCCACACCTCCAAAACTGAACAACTTTAAAAAAGATCATAGTACTCTGAGTAGGGGTGACTCTACCACAATGCAGTGTACAGACACATACATCTGAGCTAATATGCATTGACAACAATATGGTACAATCCCTACCATTGTTACTACTGAACAGAGGACACAACTGGTGCTGCATGTGAGTAGAAATTGTCCACTCACATTTGGCATACATATAACTGTAAGAAAAGAATTTACAACTATAACGTCACATCAGTGATGTTACACAGCGATTCACTATCCTGCTTGTAATGGGTATCTCCTCTCAAACACTCTGAATGGACATTGTCATGCAGTCTACTTGTAAAATGATCAAATGCATTATCATACTTGACCCACACATACAACAGCATCTCACCTTTACATTGCAGAGGGATAAACATCACCTCCTGTACAGCAGCCTGTCCCACTCTTCAATGATGGAAATGAAGACATCTCAACCATCGACCAGGACACCTCCAAGAGCTGTTCAACTCCATTGGCAGCTGTTGGACAGGCCACGTGAAGGGCTTGCTCCCTCCCCGCATGACAGGGCCCGAGCCCGGCCCTCCAGGTGTTACCCACAGCAGTACCCCGCACCCCGTCTCATACGGGACTCCTGCCCCCGGACATCTCTGCATCATGGGGCCGAATCACTACCGGCCCCCTCGGCCGGCCTGGCCGCCATCTTGGACACTGCACCACGAGGCTGCGTGGCCTCAGATCGACCCTAACCATGGGCCTGGCCAGGCCCCGACATCCCGGCACCACCATCCACCCAGGAGGTGAACGGACCACTTGGCAGGTCAATGGGAGAAAGAAGTGTCGATGGCTCTCCCCCGCCAGGTGCCGATCGCCCCCAGCTCCCCCAGGCGCTGGCTCCACCCCCCTGCTGGGTGTCTGGACTCCCTCATCCTGGACCTCCCGACCTCCAAGTGCGAGGGTCCGGACATCAAAGGGCGCCAGGCCTATAACTGGGGCAGCTCCAGAGCAGGAAGGCAGTTGTATCCTGGAGTCGAGAGACGCAGTGAAGAACTCATCCTTGACGGACTACTGGCGCTGCCGTAGCCCTGCCTTGTGAACTATTGCCTTGCCTGCTGGCGCTGCCGCAACCTTCTGAAGCCTTCATCCTCGTCGGGACCTGCTGGCGTGGCCGCGGACCGTTTGTAACTACCACCTTCACCGGGACCTACTGGCTCCACCGCGGACCGTCGCTATCATCGATCATCTCGGGACCTGCTGGCTCCGCCGCGGCCCGATCATCCAGAACGCCGAGCTCGAGGATTGTGAGCTATCCATCTTATCATCGCACCTACCAGATTGGTAACAAGACTGTCCCGCTACCCCTTTCCCTAACCAAGAGACTAGAATCGAGGGGACCCCTGAGTCCAGACCTCCTTGTACCATTCCACCGTACTTAAAGATTGCTTATAAAGAACGTTGAATCTTATCTTTGTGTGGTGTACATCTGTGGGGGGGAAGTTACTCGTCTGTACGATCGCTGGAGACGGCTCCCCCCGGAGACCTCTCCTCTTGTCCTCGGCCGACCCTCCCGGTCCGTCTAACATTGGTGGCAGCGGTGGGATCCGAATCAACGCGTAATCGTACAGAGAGTAGCTCACCCCACGACAAAACCACAATGTCAACCAAAGAGAGCAGATCCACCGAGAAATTCCAGATGGAAAAATTGGAGGAATACAGCCATCGTGAGTTGAAACAATTCTGCATTGAACTTGGTATCGCTACCACCGGTCTGAGTACTAAAGACGATTTCAAGCACGCCATTGAATCTTGGGCAGAAACCGGGGCCGTCAGACCCCCGGACCAAAATGTTGCAGCATCCGAGAGGAACACCACGGCTCCCGAAGAGCGAAGAACGGGTCTCTCGCAGGAAGAGATCCAAGAGCGAGAAAGAAGCAGACTACATGAATTAGAAATGGCCCGGCTAAAAATGGACGGTGAACTCAAATTAGCCGAACAAAAACTGAACCTGGAACATCTGCGGCTCCGAGAAGAACGGGAAGAAAAACAGAGACAAAGAGAACTTGAAGAAAAGAGACTAGCGTATGAACACGAGCGCAAGCTAGCAGAAATAGACTTACGTAAGCAAAACAAAGAATTAGGGGTGCCCGAGCAACCACGCACCCCGGGAGCGACGGAAAAGAAAGTACACATCCCCAAGGATGTCGTTCGAGAGTATTTCCGAGATGACGACATACAACAGTGGTTCAAGGCCTACGAGATCGCCATGACCTCCCACCGGATCGATCGAAGTGACTGGGGAGCCGGTCTATGGGGGAGGTTTGTCAATGAGGGCCGCGATGCCCTGTTACAGCTCCCAGACCACCTGATGACCTCCTATGACCACATGAAGGCCACCCTCCTCACCCGCTATGGGCTCACACCCGAAATGTACCGCCAGAGGTTCCGAGACTGCACCCGAATCCCGGGTACAACTTGGGTGGAGTATGTGAACTATTTCAGCCGAGCCTTCGAGGGTTGGATCAAGGGAAGCAATGTAACGACCTACGAGCAGCTCTTTAATCTCATGGTGTGGGAGCACCTCTCTAACAACTGCTTCATCGAGCTCAGGCAGCACCTCCTCGACAGTAAATTGACGGATCCACGGCAGCTCGCCGCCGAGGCTGACCGGTGGGAGATTACCCGAGTAGGCCGGAATGGGCCACATGAACAGAACCGGAACAACCAAGGTCAGCACCGTCCCCGAGGAGGAGGAGGAGGCCAGGGACGAGGAAGAGACACCTCCCCGGCCGCTCCCGCTGCCAGCACACCGCCCCCGGCCAACCGGGGCAACACCCCGGCGCGCCCGGGGTACAGAGCCAATGTCACGTGTCACCGATGCCAGCGGGTCGGACACTACGCAAATGACCCGAGTCGCCCCCAGAACCAGACTTCGAGACCCCGCCAGATGGCTGCCGCCGCCCTGGGGGAAGAACAAATCTCCGAAGAACAAGAGGAGTGCGAGCAAGTACACCAGGAGTGGGAACCAGCCGCCATGGTTCTAGCGTGCCTAGAGGGAAGAGACATGGTCCCGCGGGCCCCCCTACCCTCCAACACCAGGAAATACAGTCAGTGGGTGAACATTAATGGGCGCAGGGCCGAAGCCCTACGTGACACAGGGGCCAGTGTGACAGCCATCCGCTGTCACCTGGTGACCCCAGAACAGATCCTGCCGAACATTCTCTGCCCCGTCCGTTCAGCTGACAATTCGGAGAGTCTGTGTCGGATGGCCTGCGTCCCCTTCGAGTGGGGAGGAGTCTCCGGCATGTTGAAGGTAACGGTCCGAGATGATGCCCCCGTGGACTGTCTCCTGGGGAATGATCTTGAGAGTTCCCCGTGGGCCGCAGTAGAGAGAAGAGAGCACCTGGGGATGTTGGGCCTCCCCGACTGGGCGTGCGTAACCACCCGGTCCATGGCTGCCCGTACCATCCCCCGACCCGAAGAACCTGAATGGCCGGCACCTCCTCCCCCGGTCGCTCCAGTAGAAGACATCGACCGTGCCGACCCTCCAGAGCAAACCCCCGACGGGCTCGCTCAGCCCCAGGACCTTCCCGACCTGGCTCAGTGGCGTCAGGAAGGGGGGCCCACCCAGGAACAGTTCCGTCAAGAGCAGAAGACCTGTCCCTCCCTCGAGGGACTCCGCCAGCAAGCCCTCGCCCAGAGCGCAGGGGATACCTCCGGAGCCCATTGGATCTATTGGGACAATGACCTGTTGTACAGTGAACAGAGAATCGCTGAGTTAGGGGCCAGTCTAGTGTTAGTGGTGCCCCTCTGCTTTAGAGACTTTTTGCTAAACCTGGCCCACGATGTCCCCCTGGCTGGTCACCTGGGTCAGGACAAAACCTACAGTCGCCTGGTGACCCACTTTTTCTGGCCCAAGATGAGGAACGACGTACTCAATCACTGCCGGTCTTGCCCCACGTGCCAGGCCAGCGGGAAAAGTGGCCGCAAACTTAAAGCACCTCTGCAACCTTTCCCAGTTGTCACCACCCCGTTCGAGAGGGTGGGAATAGACATTGTGGGGCCCCTGGACCCCCGTACAGCACAAGGACATCGGTTCATCCTGGTACTGGTGGACCACGCAACCCGCTACCCCGAGGCTGTTCCCCTGCGAACTGTGACAGCCCCGGTAGTCGGCCGGGCCTTGATGGGGATCTTCTCCCGGGTGGGCTTTCCCCGAGAAGTCGTCAGCGACCGAGGCACAAACTTTATTTCAAAATACATGAAGTCCCTCTGGCAAAAGTGCGGGGTCACCTACCGATTCACGACCCCCTATCATCCTCAAGGAAACGGACTAGTCGAACGGTTCAACCGCACGCTCAAAGGGATGATTGGGGGGTTGGAAGAGCCCCTCCGTCGCCAGTGGGACGTTCTACTGCCGTGCCTCCTCTTTGCATATCGAGAGGTCCCCCAGAAGTCCCTCGGCTTCAGCCCGTTCGAACTCTTATACGGACACCCTGTGCGAGGGCCCCTCAGCCTAGTCAAAGAAGGTTGGGAGATGCCCCCCCTAAAGAACCCTCCAGATGTCTTCAAGTACCTCCTGACCCTACGCAATCAGACCAGGCGATTCAGGGAAATGGCAAAAGCGAACCTTGAGGCCAGTCAAGAAGACATGAAAAGGTGGTACGATCAAAATGCCTCCTCCATCGAATTCGAACCCGGCCAACAAGTGTGGGTGATGTCACCACCACAGGGCCCTTCAAAGTGGTCGAGCGCAAGAGCCCTGTCACCTATCTCCTCGATATGGAATCCTCACGGAACCCCCTCCGGGTCCTCCACGCCAATAGATTAAAACCCCACTTTGTGCGTTCGGAGCTCAGCCTCCTGATGGCTACAGACAGCGGAGCCGAAGACGACTCCGAACCACTCCCTGACCTCCTACGAACTTGGGAGAAGGATGGTTCCGTGGACGGGGTCCGACTCTCAGAGGCCCTCACCCCGGAACAGCGCCAAGGCTGCCGAGACCTCCTCCTGCAGTTCGCAGCCCTGTTTTCCCTCACCCCAGGGGTCACCCCCTGGTGCTTGCACGATGTGGACACTGGAGACAGTCCCCCTATCCGACATCGGGCCTACCGCGTACCAGATCGGGTACGGGCCTGCATCCAAGAGGAGGTGTCCAAAATGCTCACCCTCGGGGTCATCGAGCCCTCCGACAGCCCCTGGGCCAGCCCAGTGGTACTGGTCCCCAAAGCTGCCGCCCCCGGCACCACTCCTGAGCTCCGATTCTGCGTCGACTACCGGGGCTTGAACGCTGTCACCAGAACCGACGCACATCCCATCCCCCGAGCAGATGAACTAATCGACCGCATGGGGGCTGCCCGCTACCTCAGCATCTTCGACCTGACAGCGGGCTACTGGCAGATCGGTCTCACCCCCCGGGCCCAAGAACGATCCGCCTTCTCCACCCCGGATGGCCACTACCACTTCAAGGTCATGCCATTCGGCATGAAGAATGCCCCAGCAACTTTTCAGCGGCTAGTGAACCATGTCCTGGCGGGACTCGAGGAATTCAGCGCCGCCTACCTGGACGATATCGCTGTGTACAGCCGCCACTGGTCCGACCACCTCCACCACCTCCGAGAGGTCCTACAGGCCCTCCAACGAGCCGGCCTCACGATCAAGGCCAGCAAATGCCAAATTGGCCAGGGGTCCGTGACCTATCTCGGACACCAGGTGGGAAGCGGTCTGGTGGCCCCTCTTCAACTCAAGATCGCTGCCATCCAGTCTTGGCAGCCCCCCATCACCCAGACCGAGGTCCGCGCCTTCTTGGGGCTCACAGGCTACTACCGGCGGTTCGTGAGGGACTATGGCAGCATTGTGGGGCCCCTCACGGAACTCACATCCAAAAACCACCCAAAGAAGGTCAACTGGACCCCCGACTGTCAAGCGGCCTTCGAGAAGCTGAAGGCCGCCATGTGCTCCGCCCCTGTGCTCCAGGCCCCCGACTACAGTCGGGAATTCATCGTCCAAACGGATGCCTCCGACCATGGCATTGGGGCAGTCCTGTCCCAGTTGAACCCCGAAGGACTTGACCAACCAGTGGCTTTCATCAGCAGACGTCTCCTGGCCCGAGAGCAACGCTGGAGCACCATCGAGAGGGAGGCCTTCGCCGTGGTGTGGGCCCTCAAAAAGCTCCGGCCTTATCTCTTCGGTACCCACTTCCGGGTGCAGACAGATCATCGGCCCCTGCAGTGGCTAATGCAGATGCGGGGGGAAAACCCGAAACTATTGCGTTGGTCCATCTCCCTGCAGGGGATGGACTTCACTGTGGAACATCGACCTGGGCAAGACCACGCCAACGCGGATGGCCTGTCACGCTTTTTCCGCCTCGACGAGGAGAGTCCCCAAGAGGATGGGTGACTCTCCCCGCCTTCAGCTGGGGGGGACGCATGTTGGACAGGCCATGTGAAGGGCTTGCTCCCTCCCCGCATGACAGGGCCCGAGCCCGGCCCACCAGGTGTTACCCACAGCAGTACCCCGCACCCCGTCTTATACGGGACTCCTGCCCCCGGACATCTCTGCATCATGGGGCCGAATCACTACCGGCCCCCTCGGCCGGCCTGGCCGCCATCTTGGACACTGCACCACGAGGCCGCGTGGCCTCAGATCGACCCTAACCCTGGGCCTGGCCAGGCCCCGACATCCCGGCACCACCATCCACCCAGGAGGTGAACGGACCACTTGGCAGGTCAATGGGAGAAAGAAGTGTCGATGGCTCTCCCCCGCCAGGTGCCGATCGCCCCCAGCTCCCCCAGGCGCTGGCTCCACCCCCCTGCTGGGTGTCTGGACTCCCTCATCCTGGACCTCCCGACCTCCAAGTGCGAGGGTCCGGACATCAAAGGGCGCCAGGCCTATAACTGGGGCAGCTCCAGAGCAGGAAGGCAGTTGTATCCTGGAGTCGAGAGACGCAGTGAAGAACTCATCCTTGACGGACTACTGGCGCTGCCGTAGCCCTGCCTTGTGAACTATTGCCTTGCCTGCTGGCGCTGCCGCAACCTTCTGAAGCCTTCATCCTCGTCGGGACCTGCTGGCGTGGCCGCGGACCGTTTGTAACTACCACCTTCACCGGGACCTGCTGGCTCCGCCGCGGACCGTCGCTATCATCGATCATCTCGGGACCTGCTGGCTCCGCCGCGGCCCGATCATCCAGAACGCCGAGCTCGAGGATTGTGAGCTATCCATCTTATCATCGCACCTACCGGATTGGTAACAAGACTGTCCCGCTACCCCTTTCCCTAACCAAGAGACTAGAATCGAGGGGACCCCTGAGTCCAGACCTCCTTGTACCATTCCACCGTACTTAAAGATTGCTTATAAAGAGCGTTGAATCTTATCTTTGTGTGGTGTACATCTGTGGGGGGGAAGTTACTCGTCTGTACGATCGCTGGAGACGGCTCCCCCCGGAGACCTCTCCTCTTGTCCTCGGCCGACCCTCCCGGTCCGTCTAACAGCAGCCCATCTGCGAAAGCAGAGACATCCAGCAGTGTTGTGGTAGCTCCACTCCCTTCACAAAACACCTAGCAGCAGGCACCTACCAACCCACCTGTCTCCCAGGACCTTGAGGACCCACTTCTTACATTTCACTATTGTGCGGTAGAGGTCCAGCAGGAGATTGCTGGTCAGGTGCAGGTGGAGTTTGATAGCCTGGTGGCCAAATTAGATTGGGTACGTTGGTGTCTCAGTCCCATTCAGGACCACCTAGAGTCCATCACAGGCACCCTCGGTCTGCTCCATGCTCTCCAGCATTCAATGGCTGACATCGCTGGAGTACTGATTCAGGGACAAGAACAACTGTCCAGTCAAAGTGGCTCCAGCGATGTCACCAAGGAGTTGCTTCACATGCGTATGATCATGGAGAACATGGAGCAGATGCATGCTTCATACTTGGCAGCCATGGCTGCATACCACAGAGACATTGCTGGAGTGCTCCAACCCCTACAGCTTCCCACCACAGCAGTGCTGCCTCAACATTTGGCACAGATGACTGCTGCCGCACCTTCAAAATTCACATCTCATCACCCTGATGTGTCACTGCCTCACAGTGCCCAAGCCAATCTTCCATCACGCACACAGGAGACACATGGCACATCAGAGGAGGAAGATGTGGACGAATCAACAATCTTGCGAAGAAGTCGGCAGTAGCACTCATTTCTGTCAAATGGACTGTTTCTGCTTGGAGCTGTGCCAGCATCATGCCCCCGAACATCAGCTGGCACTGTCCCTTGAATCACTCTGCAAGACTCACCTTGGACATCAATATGGTTTTGCCATATTTTGTGTGGTTCCCAATGGTACTGCAATCATCCTGCTGACTGAACTCTGCCTCTTCCTCAACATGTTTCTGCACAAGTTCCCCCATGGACTCTGTATGCCCCCCTCTCCACCATGGACTCTGTGTATCCCCCTGCCAGGCATTCACACAATGTGTTGTTGTTCCACAGACAACTGAGTCAGTCTACCACATCAGTCACTGCACATGTCAATAAAAATTATTCAATCACAAAGATGTGAGTTGCCTGTGACCAATCATGTCTGGAATGTGCCAACAATGCATGTTCAGGGTAGCCATCACTACTAATCAAAGAACCTCTGACAAAGGGAATATGCTTAGTCTGTGTCCATGATATGCAATGTGAGGGCCTGACTCGTGTGACATAAAAAATGCCCTGATCTGTTAGACAACACTGTCTCAGAGAAAGAAATTTACTTCATGCCCATGATGTTGACTGTGATTTGGAACACTGCTCACGTCAGTGTGCAGATACATGAAGGGTCATATGCACAAGCCCCTATCACCAACAGAAGCTTACTTTTTGTGACAATGTGGTGGTGATAGGGTAATAAACGTGGCTTAACGCTGCCTTTTTAAGAAGGCACCCTTTCACGCTATGGTTAGTGTCAAAGGGATGGTCAGTGGGTGCTGTGGTGGGTGTTCCACCGCAACACCCATTCCTTTTAACTCAGCCCCCTATGTACAAGGGCAGTATGTATAGGAGGCAGTGCATACATTTCGACCATCGTAAACCTACTGTACACAAGGCACAAACATGAGAATGCATCTTACCTCCATAAATGTTCAGTAAAAACAATGCCATTTAGTGACTTACATGTGTGCTGCATGAAGCACCACACATAAAAGTGAGAAAAAGACATTTTAGGAATGTCAATGTGCAGGAAGGGACACCTTCTTACACATAAACAATCATCCCCTAAATGCAGACACCCTTGCACAATGGTGCAAGGGTGCCTGCATTGCTGCTACACTGCTAACTGTAGCACCAGTGAAGGTGGGAAACACAAGGTTGCACCACAATGTTGTTTATATGTTGCAGCATTGTGTTCCTGAAATGGCGGAGTGATTTGTTAATCCATGACAGCTAACACCTCACTCTGCCATTTCCTCTTACATAGGTCCCGAAGTATCTACTAACAATACTTCATAAATACATACACTGAAGAACTACCCATAGTCAATGTGTTGGACAATGTGTGAAAAGATGTGTGTCGTGGCATGACACATGTAAAGTCTGGTCACCTAACACGTCACATATCAATAATAATTCTGTCAAGCAGAAAGAGGAGGAATGGTGTAGGAAAGCATAGCTCGGAATCTGATAATGGGTGCAAGAAGTCTCTAGGTTAGCTGTAACGCACATCACTACGTCTCTCAAACAACATTTTACAAATTGGTCACACTGTTATTCTAAATCTACAGTGCTGTGCAATAACCTGTAATGAGGCGTCATGAGGACTTGTGAATCATGATAAGCATACATCCCCTGCAGCCCCACGTGGAAAGTGAAACTGTTGTGGAGACTGATGTAATAAAATATCTCAAAAAGTGTCTAGACTCAATACCCACAGCATTAATACAATGCTGTGCATAGCACAATGCCCACTGTGCATCCTGGGTAAATCTGTCCTAGCTTAATCACCACATCTGGTTAAATATTTGTCAGACCAATTAAAGACTCTTTTTCAATGTGGACTTTGTTTCCCAAAACATCAATATGTTTGTCAAAAACTAAATTTCAAATGAGGTTTGTTGGTGGGCTGTCCCTTGACGATGCTGTAATCACAATTGTAAACATCAAAATTGATTGGGGGGGGTGGGTGGGGGGATAAATCTGTTGTGATCCACTATCAATCCAACAGTACTGGTCAACACACCAAAACACCAAAAAGTAATGGGAGCACAAAGCCTCAAACATTGGCAATTTATTTGTAACAAAACACTTCTAACAAAATACCATATTTATCCTAACTAATCCTACACTACACTAACCTAACTTGTAATAACTTCTGACTACACTAAACTAACTAGCTTACATAAGACTATACACAAAACAACATATCTTAACCCCTTAACCGCGGCTCGAATTACGCCGTGGCGCTGGGGGCGTGGGGGGTGAGCGCGGCGCCGCTGTGCTCGTGATGGAACCATGCCGTCATGAGTCACGGGCGGCCTGTGCTCATGATGGTGTGGTTCCGTCACGGCCCCGCCCGCTCAATAATTCGCCCTCACAGGGAATTAATGCGTGTGGGCGAAGCGGCATCCGCATGACGGAACCACGCCATCATGAGCATAGGCCATCCGTGGCTCATGACGGTATGGTTCCGTCATGCGCATGAAAGGGGTTAAATAGCAACCCACCACCCCCCTTATGGCACATTGTTGACGATCACAAATACACCTTATCCTATGAATCAATTAACTAAACATACATACTAAACAAATATATTTTTTTTGTTTTATTTTAATTTTTGGATAACAAGTCAAAAAAAATCAACCCCCCTTCCAAAGGAAACGGAAACTTAAACAAAAACACTATGAAGATAAAATACTCAAATCAATAAGCTACCTACAAGTAACACTACAATATCCCTACACTAAATCTACATTTAACACTAACTAACTACTAAATATGTTCACAGGATGATACATAGGAAGGGGTAACCGTGGGACTGGACAGGATGGGAAAGCAAATGAGCATTGTACATCAATAAGGGAGCCCCAGGGCATCCAAACTGTCCATGAGGTTGCCCTTAATGTCATCCTGGTCCCGTTCAAGTTGGGCAACTCTAATATTCAGATTCACCAATAATCTCCTACCCCTTCTGGTGAGGACAGACCTTTCACTGTGTGCAGGAGCTCTGGAGGATGTCTCTGGTTGTGCATTGTTTGATAGGGGAAGAGTCATGTGTGAGGATGTGGCTGCCGCACGTGGAGCAGCCCCTGATCCAGCCTGGACAGCAGACCTTCTCCTTTGAGTGGGCTGATGAGTTCCGAATGGTCCAGGGATTTGCTGGGTCTGGCTCTGCTGTGTTGACGATGCAGGCAGTGTAGTGTGTTTTTTCCCTGCAATTACTCTCTTTGATCGACTTCCATGTGCCTCTTGGCCATTGCCTTGTACCCCTTAGCCATACGCCTGATGTGTTGATAACGTTCCTTTCGCAAGAGGAACTGACGCTGCTCCTCTGGGAACATGTTATCTGAAAAACTGAACTGCTAACTGTCATGTTTACAACTCCATAACTTGCTGGTATACCGCATACTTGCCACACCTATGAATAATGACCCACAGCTTACGTGAACATCATCAAAAACAACATGCATATAGACACATGACCTGATAAATCATGAACACATCCTAGCTGTAGTCCAAATTGGATGGTCATGACAGGGAAACGTTGTTTACCCGGCATGCGTTACTCTGCAGTGCCATTGCCTTGCACTTTTTATCCCACACAATGTTTTACAGCGCAGGGCTGTACACCGCAAACTATTACAACGCATTCTCCATTACAACGCAATGGTGGAGTTTGAATACTAAATTGCGTTGTAATAGGGAATGCGTTGTAATAGTTTGCGGTGTACAGCCTTGCATTGTAAAACATTTTGCGGGTTATAAACTGCAGGGCAATGAAACTGATGAGTAACACATATGGGGTAAAGTGTCCTATTCGTCATGACAACATGATTAGTCATGTGCTTGGACAAGGCAGGCACAGAGTGCAGTGGCAACAATTTGTAGATTTCTGTTTGCAATTACGACTTGCAGATTAACAGCAATCAAGGCCAATAGGGGGAGTACAGCAAGAATATGTAGTATGACAGGTCCTTATCAGACCTTGCCATTCCAACTAACCAAAGACACTAGGCTGCACAGTCTGCAATCAATTCTGGTGACTAATCACAACAGGGTTAGCCATGTAATACATTAGAGCAAATGTAAAAATAATGTATGAGTGAGCCCTTGTTGGTGTCACCGCAGGTACACAACCAGATTAGATCATGTACACAGATTAGTACACAGGTTATTGTCAATTTGTGGGACAATGCTAAAAGTTTGACAAGCATGCAAGAAGAGATGGCATATATTGCATGCAGCTGTGTGTGCAAGTATTACCCATCTCTAAACATGTATGTGCCATGAACCAAAGATGCTGCATGTGAACCACAAATTTGTCTGCACTGTTCATAGAACAGTGATAGTGTGAACACAATCATGGTATTGATAAGGAAGGCACCCTCACCCAAAAGTGCTCTGTTGTCTGGTCTGAGTACATGTTAGTCAATGTTAAGCAAGGATCACCACCATGCACCTGATCCATCAGTGAACTAATCTGTATTTCATGTGTGGCACATCTAATGAAATGGCAGAACCATTGAGCATATCACCCTAAAGAGCATATTCATGACATTTTTCACACACAGTATGAAAAACAGTGACTACACGGAATTGTAGGTGACCATGTGTGAATGGTAATGTATCATGATGAGTGCTCTTAGCAATGTACCAATGTCTAACACTCATCAAGTTAATGTGGTCTGCAAGGATGCCTGTATTGAGATTGTCCTGCCCTAATTTCAAAATGCCTGATTCCTCACTGACTCTGCATTAGTCTGCTCAAGACTATGTTGTGAGTAGAAGCTTTCCTATTGGCCACAGAGGCTTGCTTATTTGACTCAGCATTACATTCATTGGCCTTATTCATCATCAAATACACAAGTATGTGATGTGACAAATTTATGTATAGACAATCTAGTCCACATTGTGTGACTGTTCCTGCGAAACTTGTTGATGTCCCATCATGTCATTCATCCCTCTGTGGCACGTACTCATGGGGGGATGTGTACAAGGAAGTGGCTGAGAGATGTGTTGTCCTTCCTGGCTTAACACCTCTCTCTGCCACATCTGAAATGCAATCCTGCACCATATTGACAGGATGTGCTAAGATTAGCAAGTTAGCGCCAACGCAGACACCATTGCACCATGGTGTATTGTTCATGTGTGGGAAGGTACACCAAAATGCACATACACAATCCTGAAATGCCATAATTTCAATTTCATGTGTGCTGCTTCATGCAGCACACATTAAAGTGACAACATGGCATTTTCATTAGAGTGTGTTTATTTACAGGAAGGGACATCTTCCTGTACATGAAGAAAGAATTGCAATTTGCATTTTCCATGTGTGCTGCACAAGTCAACACACATGGAATGAGACTGATATGAGGAGATACAATGCATTAAGTGGCTTAACGCTGCCTTGTAAATAATGTGCACACCATTGCCACCACTGAGTACAAGAAAGTGATGTTGTGGTGGCCATAGGGGCTTGTGAATATGCCACACTGTCTTGTGCTGACAAAGTTGATACCATGGGGGAAAATATCATATTGTGATGGTAGTACATTCTAGTTATTCCTCAATACATTTGTATGTAGTTATCTGTCAAGAGTTCAATTCTGAATGACATATCACTTTGCATAATAATGATCAAAAACAGATGTGACATGTTCATTGCAAAACACTATCATTATATATAAATCTCCCCAATTGGCAGATGCGAGTCTGGAAACATTGCTCAATAATGTCAGGGCACATATATATTTGAAATGCAGTGTGATTGACTCTATGACATGGCTATGACATCATCCATATAATGCATTCCGTGCTTGAATATAGATACAGTGTTGTGACTCATTTGAGACTGTTACAACACAGTTTCAAATGGCAATTTTGTCCTTCTGCATCACATGATATTGATGTGCAATACACTTGAGGATGCAGCATCATCACACAAGAGGTGATTGTCATGTGATGCACATCCACAATGTGTACTACAGGATACAGGGACTGTGGCACAGCTTGCATATGTCGACACATTATCCGAAGCTAGTGACACCACACTCACCTGTGGCCTGTGAGTCCATGAATGCATCCACGTCTCATTGTGTGATCAAGGGTCTTCCTGCTGTTGGAAACATGTTAAAGGTACAATTAATTTAATTAACATCACATTTTGCAATATAAGATACATCATTGATAGTTACATGGAAAAATACAGTAATTGTAATAGTCAGGTGTGTTGCCACGTTAAACACATGTTGCAATCTGCTGAGCTGGTCTTACAAACAACACATGTCAAGGTCACATAGCTGCTGTAATGGGCATCCATGCCATGATCTGATTGACATAACAGACTACGACCTGTCCCAATTCTACATGGATGTTAAATCTATTCTCACACATCAATATGCGTGATGTTGAGGGTCAAATCATTTATTCAGATACTCACAGGTATGTCACGTGCTCAGGACTTTTGGTGGCCCACAATATGTATCTTGTGGAGATTTGCAGCCAGTTGATCATGTGAAGTGTACAAAATTATCAAGGATGTAGGTGTGCAACAGTATGTTATGACCGGCAAGCTATTCTGCCAAATGGCAATTTAAATGATGTGTGCGTCTATCATGTGCACAACATAATTTGTGTCCTCTGCATTCTTCCTCTGGTGTGATATAATGTTGGTCATGTACTTACCACCTTGCATCCCGACGATCAGTACAAGTTGATCCAAAAGGCCCCCCTCATGTCCAACAAAGTCCTGCCACCAGTGCTTCCACTGCTGGACAGTCCTGTCCACACCCAACATGTTCAGCATCTTTTCACAGATGTGCTCCCATCTCACCATCCGTACCTTTACATCATACCCCATGAGGATGCGTCCCCCAGGCTCAACCATCCGGGCAGTAAAATTTTACCAGCCAGAGGATGTCCCACACGACCCTCTCTGACATCCTACCCTCTCTACCCCACCCTAACATACCCCAATACAATACTTTCCCAGACTAACAAAAACAAAATACCCACAGGCAAACTCTAATATCTACTTAACTATACAAAGATACCTCAGAGACGTACGCCTGACAAACCAAACAGACAGTTGCAATTCACACGTATGGACAGAGACACAGGACTTAACTAGGACAGTATGGACAGTAAACAACACACATAACTCTCCCAAACACAGCAAGAACAGCAGACACCTTCAAAAACCTCCACAACTCTCAAAACACAGTGACAGTGTGGCTGAAAGAGAAAGCGAAAGTGTACTGTAGACGTACATGTGCCAGGAAACAGACTGCCATTGTTTCTTGTCATTTTGCAGCCCGTTTTTTCATTTTTTGACAATTTTTCACATGCCGAGGGATGAGCGGGAATATTTCATGTATATTTATGTATAGTGCAAGTATTTTTCATCCCTGAAATGGAAAAAATTGCTGCAAAGGGGCATTAGCCGGTTTTTTAATCGCTAATTTACACATGAACAATATATGTTACATTTCATGCATTTAGTCTGAAATAACAGCACATTATGTATTAGTGATGTGATCTGTGTGTAGTACTTTTGTGTGGTGTATCTGTTCTGTACATATGTTAGTCCTCCAGAGCAATTAGGAGACACTATTTTTTCACATTGGTGTCTGTTCCGGACTGGACATGTGTATACGTAGATCCCTCACCAGGGTGTCACACATTACGGTTGACATTGGTGGTATGTGTCACTACATGTGAGCCTCTAACATCACACATTGCTGTGGTATTTGTGCAAGTTTGATGGTCTTACTTCACATATGTACTTGATCAACAGGCAGTCACTACTGGCCTATGAAATTTGCAAATCCGCATGCAATGCACAGCTATGGCTGCACATTCACATTGGAGTGTATGAATATCTGTGGACACAGAGAGGGACTTTGATGACAGTCTGTGGTACGGCACTCATGGATTCATTTTGACTAGATATGTGTATGCTTTTCCTGCATTGCTACCCATTGTATGGTCTCTGCTCCGTGTACAATGACCATCTCCATTGACAACATTCCCTAAAATGCTAGTCCAAACTTATATATATATATTATTTTATTTATAAATTTTTATATAACGCTAGCTAAACCTGTGGGTAACAGAGTGCCTTACATAGATAGTGAGGAAAAGAAAAATTGCATAACATCGCAGGACATGAGGATGCATATTGATAAGAGCAAAGACAAAATACGTATGTATCCGGTGAAGCGAGAGCGACGCAGGAGGTTTACACAGATAATCACCATCCTTTAGGGTCAGAGTGTGGGTGGAGACCATTAGGTTATTGATGCCTAGGTTGGTTGACTTGATCGGTAAAGTATTGGTTCAGGAGAAGGATTTTCTGGTCCTTTTTTAAGCAGGAGAAGGAGGGGTTGCATCTGATGTTGATAGGGAGTGCGTTTCACATCCTGGGTAAGTTACCAGAGAAGGACCGGACCTGGGTCGTTTTCTTTTTCAGTTTCGGCGGGATGAGAAGAAGTGAGTTGTTGCTTCTCAGAGTTCTGGATTTTCCTGCTTTTACTAGTTTTCTGTTTAGGTAGTTGGGGGATCGGGCATGTAGGGCCTTGTGTGTGATGCAGGCCAGTTTGTAAATACATCTTCCCTCTATGGGAAGCCAGTTGAGAGCGTTGAGGGTTGGTGAAATGTGTTCAAATCTTTTTACACCAGTTATGAGTCAAGCTGCCATGTTAAGGACTGACCTTAAAGGGGCTAGGTGAGATTTTGGTGACCCTGTTAGGATGGCATTTCCATAGTCCAGTTTGGAAAGGACTAAGGATTGTACGATTGTCTTTAGATCATCATGAGGAATGAACGGTTTAATTCCTTGAGGTGTTTTAGAGACTAAAGCGCACTTTTTGCAGAGTTCTCGATGTGGTCCTGCATTGACAAGTTCTTATCCACGGTAATGCCAAGTTACTTTACCGAGTCGGATAGGACGATTGAGCAGTTTAGAGCATCAAGCTCCTTTATCCAGTCTTGAATTGGTCGGTGGTTACTTTTCGGAGAGAACATTATTAATACCCTTTTGTCTGGGTTCAGTATTTGCATTAAACCAAGTTTGGATCTTGGTTAGCGTGATATTGAGGTGTCGGGCGTCACTGGGTGATTTGATTTTGTAGTATATTTCTGTGTTGTCTGCCTATAGGTGGTATTGAACCCATGCTTGTTTCAGAATAATTGCAAGAGGTTCCATGAAGAGATTGAAGAGAGATGGTGAGACGATCGATCCTTATGGAACTACAAGTTTGACTCATGTTGGTACAGAGAGGCAGGAGTTAATTTTAATCTGTTGCGAACGGTGCTGAAGAAAGGAAGTGAACCACTCTAGTACTGTGCCATTATTGACAGAGCACCTCTTTAGAGTCTCAAGTAATGCTCAATGAGTGATTGTGCCAAATGCAGCTGATAAGTCAATAAGGATGAGGAGGCAGGCTTCGCCTTCATCTAAGGCTCTGCGGATATTGTCTGCAATATTGAGCATTCCTGTTTCGGTGCTACAACCTTTCCTAAACCCCGACTGAAAGGTGTTGAGGAGGTTGAAGTCATCAATATGTTTGTTAAGGTGTTGGAGAACACACTTCTCCAGTGTTTTGGCTAGGAACGGTAGGTTGGAGATCGGTCTGAGGTTGTTGAGCTCTTTGGGGTCAGCCCCTGGTTTCTTGAGTATAGGTGTGATTTGTCCTAGGAGTCTGGGACACAACCTGAAGTGAGAAGTGAGTTGATGATTTTTGTCCAGAAAGGGGTAATAATGTGTTTGAGTTTTTTTTACTGTTGTGGATGGGAGGGTGGTCCATATTGTGGGAAGTAGGCTTTAAGCTTGCAATTATATTGAAGACTTCAATTTCTGAAATGAGTTGGAAGTTCTACCAACTAGCGTAATTTTTCAGTTGGAAGCAGGCCTGGTTGACCGTGGTATGGTTTTGCTCTGTTTGGTCAAGGGTGGCTAAAGTGGGGTAAGTTGTGTGGGAGGGAGGATTTGAGGTTTGGATGAAGGATTGCTCAATTTTCGAGACTTTATCTGTGAAGAAGCTGGCGACTTATTTGCATTGATCTATGATGGCTTTTGTTTCATGTGGGCGTGCACTGTTTGTTTGACTTTCGACAATGTTGAAGAGTTCTCTAGGTCTGTTCTTCACCTGGTCTATTTGGCTGCAGAAGAAAGCGGCTTTTTCTTTAAAAATTTGTTTTTTATATGCATACCGGGTAAATCTAATGTGCACACGGTTAAGAGTGGAAGGGTTTAGTCTCCAAGTCCTTTTTTTGATTTTCTAAGTTGACTTCTTTTTTTGTTGAGATCCATGTTGAACCAAGATTTAGATTTGATAGATCTCAAATGTTTGAGTTTGATTGTTGCTACTAGATCTAATACCGCTATCATTGTGGAACACTACATGTTGTGGGTCAGTTCTTGTGCACACAACGTCACATAAAAAGACATGCATGTCAGCAATTATCTAATGTTATCTTGTATGTTATAATATGTATTGTATGCACAGTTGACATTGTAAGTTAGTTTTGGTGTTGTCTCTACACATATCATTAGTACCCAATGGACTACAATATCCTACAGACACAGAGCAGACTTAGATGTGTGTATCAGATAACAAGAGTGTGCAGCATACTCAGATGTATGCATAGCTCTACATGGCACACTGAGCCATGATGAAGCATATTGCAGACCCAGCTGTACATGTGAACATGTCACTGGTACTTTGTAATGTAATAGATGCACTTTGCATGTCACAGTCTTTGCAACAGAAAAAGTGACAATGCCTGTTAGCACGAGCTGTCCACATGTCCCGCGGATCATACTGTGCCTTTGTATGAGACCCTGGTGCCTAGTCACAGATGCTGCTTAGTTACAGCAGAGTGACAGAGATGACATTGCCTGCGTTGTACGTGTTCTAGTGGTCACATTTCCTTAGAGTTATTGTATGAACAATAAACAATACCTGATGTCAAGTCTTGTCATGTTCTTGTTTTGACATCACTCACATGTGAAGTATGCACGTTGCAAATTGTTGTGTTCATAATTTAGGGATGGTACTAGTTATGTTCAAATCTTTGTGTGCATTGCAGTACACACACCATGAGTACACTGATATTGCAGAGTAGACATCCGATCTCTTTTACAGGGGTCTCAACATATGTAAGCAAGAGTATGTTGTGCAGACCATCACTGTCGAGGAGGAGGCCCATCTGATCTGCTGGACTTGTGATGCCAGGGACATGTGATGAGGCAAATTGAAGTGTCCACTACCTACCCCTGCTTCAGCATTTTGAATTACATCGTTTGCATTCCATGCAGTACCCTGTATTTAATTATCTGTGCTCACAAAGGATTATGCTTGCTTAGTCAGTGAGTCAGAGAGAGTGTTGTATAGTGACGCCTGCTGTAGTATTGAGTTGTTATTAATGGTTCTGACTGAGGGAGAGGAGGACCAAGGGTTGTATCAGTGTATCAGCAGTTAATTCATGAAAAAGCCTGCTTGTGCAAAACATTTGTGAATGGACAACATAGTCCATGTGATCCGCTTGCAGATGTTGCCATTCAGGAGGCAAACATATGTTGCATCCTATCATCAACACATGTTGGTGATCACGTTGTTTTATGTCATATTCACATGGATGATTGATGTTAGCTCCACTGCTATATGTGATAGGTGTGTTGCACAAATTATGATTTAACTTTCGCTTGACAAATATGTATACTTGTGAAATGATAACACAAGCATACAGGACTTTGGTGTGATGATATTTTATTGTACGAAGTTACAATGTTTACATTTTTTAGGAGTAATATACATGTGATGTGATATTTGGTCCTGTGATTAGGTAAAATAAGTGGAGATTATGTGCTCTCTTTTTGCTGTTCCAGTAGCAGAGGCTGGTGTTTTTCTCGCATCTGCCTCTTCATCCTGGCCATCACATGGGTTGTCCTGCTCCTCCTGCTCTTCATCCAATGGCGTGTTTGTGCGTACACATATTATTATTATTATTCAGCATTTGTTAAGCGCAAACCTACCCTGAGGTATCCCAGCGCTAGCGGTCGAACAGGAGTGAGGCTGGGCAAAGGTATAGGGTGGGAGGTTGAAATAGCCATGTTTTAAGAAGGTTTCAAAAGGGGAGAAGGAGAGGTTCCGAGCAAAGGTGAGGGGGCAGGGTGTTCCAGAGTCTAGCTACGTTGTAAGAGAAAGATCTTCCTCCACTTCTTACACTCTTAATTTCTGAAATAGCTGCAAGGTTAAGATTAGCCGAGTGAAGACATTTCCTGGGGCGGTAAAAGGTGATGAAGGAACTGTTGATTACTGGGCACTTCCCCCATAGAGCCTTGTGGGCTATACACAGAGATTTGAATTTTACTCTTTCCAGAATTGGCAACCAGTGCAGGGTCCTCAGAGCTAGCTTAGCCAACTGAGTTTTAGGGATCCTGAGCAACAGCTGCGCAGTTCTGCGCGACTTGGAGTTTTCTTATTGTTGCTTTAGGTGCTCCTAGGTAAAGAGAATTGCCATAGTCCAGACGGGAGAGGACCAAAGCCTGGACTAGGATTCTCCTAGCCCCGATAGGGAGGAGAGGGAGGACTTTCCGAAGCAGTCTGAGGGTGCCGAAGCAGGCTCCCGACAATTTTACTGCTTGGTGATCAAGGAGTTGTCCAGCGAGATGCCCAGGCTTTTGATCTTAGTGTTAGGGATTGGGGCATGGCCAAAGCAGATTGGCCATGTCTGTTTAAGATCGATGCTAGTCGCGTTGCCCAGAAGCATTAGTTCAGTTTTTCCTCCATGGAGCCGGAGACAGGAGTGTTCCATTCTGGTGGCCACTTTCTCCAAACAGGATTCAAGATCAGATGGGAGGTTCCGAAGATCGTTGAGGTCAATTACCAGCTGCTTGTCGTCAGCATACGTGGCGATCTTAATCCCATAAGGTAGATAATATCAGCAAGTGGTCTCATGTACACATTGAACATTGTGGGGCTCAGAGACGAGCGCTGAGGGACTCCATAGCTGAGTGATAGGCTCCTAGAAGTGGACTCCCCTGAGAAGACCTGGAATGTTCTACCGTCTAAGTAAGACCAAAGCCAGGTAATAACCCCAGCTGAGACACCAACCATCCTAAGTTTAGGAGGATGTCAAATTTGACAATGTCAAATGCCGAACTTAGATCAAAGAGGATGATAGCTACTGCTCCTCTGTGATCAAGGATTTTCTTAGATTCTTCCACCACGGCAAGAAGGGTGGTTTCGGTTCCATGATGAGGGCGAAAGCCAGTCTGGGAATAATGCAGGATGCCATGGATTTCTAAAATGTCAGAGAAAGTTGTGTTGACGTACATTTCCAAGATTTTAATGATCATAGGAAGCAGAGAGATGGGACGATAATTACCTAAGTCATCAGGGTTGAAACTCTGCTTTTTGAGTAATGCCTTCACCACGGCATGTTTTGAGGGTGGAGGGACTAAGCCGGTGGAGATAGACCGATTGATCACCTCCAAGATGACTGGGAGTATCATGTCTTTGACTTTACGAAGGAAATGGGGAGAAGCCGGGTCAAGGGGGAAGCCAGATGTTATTTGGGAGAAAATTTCTGACAAAGTATCCAAATTCATAGTTGGAAGTTCCTCCAGTACATGCTCCGTGTAAGGCTGAGGCTTGTCCATTAGTGGACGGTCACTATGACGGTGAGCCTGAAAATGAAGTACAAATATTTTTAATTTTTCCTTGAAAAAATTCAGCAAGTACATTACAACAATCAGGTGAGACCTCCGCAGATATTCCTGAACCCAGAAGCTCTAGGGGGTTCTTTGTGACTCGCAGAATTTCCCTGGGAATGTTAGCTGCTGCGTTAAAAGCACTGTTCATAGTAGAGTGCCTGTACTTTTTTTATTTCCGTTTGATAAAGTTTTATAGATTCTCTGTATTTCTGTTTACTCAGTCCATTGTATTATTTTCTCTATTTCCTCTCCAATCTTTTACGGGCTTGCTTAAGTGAACGAAGCTTGGGGGAGTACCACAGAGACATTTTCTCTCTCATTTTATGGCTGGGTTTAACAGGAATAACTGCATTCAACTGTATCTAACATATGTATTCAATTTGTATCCAATTGTATCCAAGTGTATCCTGGATCCAATATATTGTGCAGAATGTCACAGGCCATTAAGATCTTGCTCACGATTTCAGGACTATACAGGAGTCGGCCCCCCGATACATCAAGGCACCAAAACCTGGATTTGAGGACTCCAAATGTCCATTCAACTATGGCCCTTGTGCGTCAAAGTGTAACGCTGTACTCTCTCTGGGCCTGTGTGTGTGTCACTCTGAGGGGCATCATCAGTCACGGCGTGACTACATATCCTTGATCACCTGAAACAGATTGAAGAGATATGTGGCCATTAGAACATGTGCCTGCTGTGTTTGCAGAGTGCCTTCTTAGTTGTGTGTGCATAGTGGAAAACATCCATTACAACGCAGTCATTTCAACGCACTGCTTTCACAATGCTGCTGTTACAACGCAACTGCCTTTACATTGCATGGCATTACAACGCATGTCACTACAACGCATGCCATTAAAACGCATGCCATTACAACGCATGTCATTGCAACGCATTATGAGGTAAGTAACAGAGATTTTTTTAGTTTTAGGGTGGGTATGGGTTTTGGGGTAGATGAGAATGGTAATTTTCACCCCTACGCTATCCAACACACTCCCTACTGTTGTACTGACTGGAGTGGGAATAGTAATGTTTCCCCCAACACTATCCAACACTTAACCTACTGTTGCACTCACTGGAGTGGGAATAGTAATTTTGACCCCTACACTATCCAACACTTAGCATACTGTTGCCCTAAAAGTATTAAGCATTGTAGTAATGGTATGTGTTGTAATGATATGCATTGTAATGGAATGCGTTGTAATGGTAGTTTTTAAAAATGCATTGTAATGACATGCGTTGTAAAATCATGTGATGTAATAGTAGTTGCGGTGTAAAAACTGTGTTGTAAAAGCATGCGTTGTAATTGTTTGCGTTGTAATGTCATATATTCGTGCATTGTGCAAGTTTGTACTTTCTGGTTTGACATGTTGATTTTCCTACACTTTACCCACATCATTGAAATTTACTTTCCTATACTTGACAGACTGCACATCACCATGTTGTCATTGTCCTTGTCCTGTGTATTTACTCCATGTTGTGACTGTCAGGAAGTATCGGTCAATGTAAATAAACATGGGTGTTTATTTACGGGCACGTTGAACAAGCCTAATGTCTCCTGTGCACATATTGTTGAGGGTGCACCATTGGCACATGTGCCATGTTGGGCATCAACCTTGAGTTTTTGATGACTACTATGTTGGGACATTATTAGGGTACCTCATTGTTAGTCATTTTACTGATGGTGGCTGAGAGACTTCATCTTGTCTGCTTAAGATTTGAATCATTGGGTGCTCGTTACATCAACCTTGCCACAAATGTGGTACAGAGTCTAGTTGACAGTGGCACTGCTACATAGTGCACTTGACTGACTGTGACAATTATGGACAACATACACATGCATTGATGTACTTGTGCATGGATTGACTTAGACTCTGCATGTAGGCATGTTGTGATACGACATGTCAATGTACATATGTGTGTGTCTGTTCACGGACAACACAAAGTCTGAATTTATATTTTGGCCATCAGATTGCTACACCTCACCAGGGGAGACATGTGTGTGTACGACATACATTGGGAGTGTGATTTGGATACTTTGTATGCTCCTCCTATGCATGCTCCATTCAGCAAAAACAAAGACTGATGTACGAAACAACGTTTGTTTTTATTTGTGGTCAGTTGGTGCTCCCTTCATTCCATGATGCATGTAAAACCACTACAAGGGGCATGGCTGACTGTGTTTTTGCATGTCACCAAATTGTGCACTTTCACAAGTGAGAGCAGGGTGATCTGTCATCTATTTAAACATATGGTGCATGTTGTTGTATTCAACATGTATGTGGCACAGCAGTATCATATGTTCTGTATAATGCACTGCATTGGATAATTGACATTTATGTCTGATGAGTTCTGTGAAGTCTATATTTCAAGAATGCCATAGTAGCTCTTTACGTGTTGGGCTGTTGGGCTGTGTGGCTCTTCCCTTGTTGGGCTGAGTTGCACATGTCTTGATTGATTAGCAGTGTGTGGCTGCAGTGTGTGGTTGTGTGCATTATTTGGACCTGTTCCAAGGTATGTTTGATTACATTTGCTAACTATGCATTGTCTCATATTTGAGCTACGTGCTTGTGTACTTGAGGTGTGTGGTGCGTTCAGTTTATACTTACCAACAAGCAGTCCAGTTCCATTAGTGACATTCTCAAACAGCTGGTTGATGACCGATTGGCGAAATATAAAATAGTCATGCACACTCCCAGGGAACGTGGCAACAACACTGATGAACAGGCCCAGGTGGTCCAAAATTGCCTGAACGTCAATGGAGTGTGTGTGCTTCCTGTTCCTGTATATGTGTGCAGTGTCCAAAGGAGGCACAAGTAGGACATGGGTGCAGTCAATTGCCTCAAAACATGCAGAAAATCAGCAATGTCATAGAAGCCTTGTTAGTTATCCAATTGTTCCTGTGCAGTATTGGGGAAGTGTAAATGCTGTGGTGTCAAGCAGATGATGGCATCCAAAACTTTGGGGATGAACCTGGAAAAGGATGAATGTGGGCCTCCACCTACTCTGGCAGTGGTTGGGTGATAGGTACCAGAGGCCAACATGTGCAGCACTGCCAGTAGCTTTGTCTGCAGAGGAATGATTGTGCGGCGCTGGTATGGTGCCTGCAGCCTTGGTGCTATCTGTGTGAGTATGCGTAAGATGGAGTTCCTCTTGAGCCTGTAGTGTGGCCAGAGGTCAATCAGCGTGATGCATTGGCGGTAGACCCGCTCTCTTCTTTGGCGCTCCCACTGTGGTGGTCCTGGTGGCAGTGGCAGTGGTAGTTATGATCTTCTTGAGGCTCCAAGCTGGTGGAGTAGTTCCTCCATGGCATCATTTGGTGAGCAAATGAGGCTCTGGGTTTGCCTCCCTTATGTTTAGTTTTCTATGCTCAATTTTTTAGACCAGCTTTTTTCTGGTCTTAAAAACCAGTCACTAACTGGCCTTAGCAGCATTTTTTTGGGACCATCGTCGGAAAGAAGATTTATTGCAAATATCGCAAAGTGGGCTTAGCTGCAATTTGTCTGAGGGAATGCCCACCTTGGATATCATTTTCGTTAAGTCCCGCTAACAGAATTGGAAATCTGAAAGTCACATGTTTACGAAGGAAAACTGCAGCTTACTGCAGTTAACAACAATAAAAAAAGCCACCGTAGCATCAGAAAATTTACTCTATGGCGTAGTTGACTCCTTGTACATATGACCCACAGTCCCCAGTGCTGGTAACAGATTAACTTGAAGTCTTTACTGTTCCTGAGACTTCTTGAATCGGGGCAAGCCCTTGGAGAAACTTAATAAAGAAGTTGTAGAAAGTTCAGTCCAGTCCTTTCCTTGCCCAAGACAGAAGCAGCTGTCATGTAGATAGGTTTTGCCTTCACACTGTATTAAGTTAGCATGAGCTTATTAGAAGTTTAAACGCCATTTTCCTTTTCTGCAGCCTCTGCACACGACACATTTTGTTATTAAAGCTTTTCCCCTAGTAGAATATTTCGCTTCACACGAGAATAATATGTTTGCTTATAATATCAGCATTGCTTGGTAAGCTATGTCTGAACAGTGAATGCCGAGGCCTTCAAGGTTATTTCAACACAGCGCTTGTTGTTCGGTTTGATCAGAGCACGGTCTAGACATAATACATATGCAGCTGTGGCCAACTCTGTTTTTTAGGCGCGATTAATAATGCACTGCACAGAGCATGAATACACACTTGGTGAATATTTGCATGCAGAGAGTTGGTACAGGAGATGATGTGATCCCTTTCTGCTAAGACCAGAAGTATGGGCCTGCCCTTCTAAACCCAAAGAGACCTTCTGTAGATATAATATACTAGCAAGGGAGGGTAAACTGAGGTTCTATTTAGACCTTTTCCCTTTAGCATTTTAACATGCTTTCACCCTTTGTATTATCTGGAATAGTAACTATGCTGCTAACCTTGTTACTTATTATATGTTTGCTTGTATTAGCTAAGATTCTGACCTTGAGAACACTGCATTTGAAATAAATATTTCAAACTTGTATGTGTCTTCATTTACTCCTCGTTCTGGACTGATATGTTAGTATAATGAAAGAGTGTTCATGTGTTCCACGTTACCTGAGGTGTTCTAAGTCCATGTTCTGGGTTGTCTAATCATTGGGGGTGTGTAAGAACCAATGAGACACTGATTGCTAGTCTGGTAGGGGATTTTGGATACTAAGGTGAGTTTTGGCACACCCTAATTCACTGAGGTTCCAAGTCTCTATGCACAGTTCTGTGTAGAAGCAGGATCCCTGCGACATGGCGCCCAACCGTTGGTGGTCTTATTACATGACACTTGAGTAGTACTTGTATCAGTCCTTAACACCCTTCGCTGTTGTAGTGTCGGACAAACCTACCTATCGTTACATAGGTCTTTTCAAGCTTGAATCTTTCGAAACGGTTTCCTTGAATTACTACCCAGTTGTGCTACGTAGTTTTTATTGTACCTTTTCCTTTCTGTGTCGACATCCCGCAACATAGTCACATAGCGGTGGGCAATCACTTGCAGGCTTATAACGTCCCGTGGATGGCATGGCTGTGATCATGGTAGTGACTGCGGAAGTAGCTTACCCATACGAAATATTTTATTTGTGAATGACCATCCCGGCTGTGAACGCAAATACTAATGTGTTCGACACGTACACTTCCACAGATGTGCCACAAGAATATGCTCCGTATAGGACACAGGAGGTTCCCATTACCGCTTGGCAGCACCGAGTTTGGTTTAATGGCGTCCTAGCCCACTCTTTGTTAGCACCGAGATTAGGTCCTTTGTCCATTCCAGGCGCTACCTGGCCTGTATTGGCTGGATTTACACCGCATCCTCGACATGGAGCAGTTGCCGTTGCAGATTTGCGGCTGTTACATACAGTCGCAATTAATGTAATTAGGTCGTACATTACCCACAATCTCCCGGGCGGTGCCCCAGGTGTTGCGGCGCTTCCAGCCAGACAGGGCGGAATGAAGCTTGCCGCCAGATTCTTGAAGGTGCCATTCTGCGATTAGCAAATTGCAAAAAATAGCGAATCGCAATTTGAAAATCGCAGAATGGCATTCATGTAGAAATGCGATGCAAAAAAGCGATTTGCAATCGATCGCAATTGCCGATTGCGATCTTGCCACAATCGCATATAAATCGCAGAATCAGCATTTTTACATGTAGAAATTGCGACCTCGCAAGTAGCGAAACGCACATTGCGAAAAATCAAGTTTTCAGAACTTGAACTGGAGCATCTGATTGAGGGGGTCTCCAAGGACCATGCCCGGCAAAGACTCCCGGAGGGTGCCAGAGGCAGATAAGCGTAGTATCTGGCAGCGCATCCGTGCTAAAGTCAATTCGGTTGGGGTGACCCAGCGGTCAATTGATGACCTTAAAAAGCGCTGGTACGACCTGAGAGGTCGTTCTAAGGAGCGTATAGCCGAGAAGCTTGGGGAGCGACTGGCCACCAGTGGAGGGGAACCTGTAGCCACACCGAACACCCCATTGGAGGACCTGATAGAGGACACCATTGCACCAGAAGCCGACGTGGGGGTCATGCAGCTGGACTCGTCTCGACCCAGCCAACAATCTGAAGGTAAGTGCCATGCGACTGCGACCCTGTCCCCCAACAATGCCCATGACTCCTGAGCTAGCAATATGACATCCCCAACAATGCTGCCCATGCACACCTGAAAAGCCCCATTGCATTGTGGTAGTTGTGAAATCATATACCCCCAGTTAGCAGAACACAGCCAGAGCAGTAAATTCCAAGTTAATCCAAAAGTCAGTCAGGGAAAGCAAGCCTGCATGCATGTATCAACATTGCTTGTGCAAGATACATAACATTAATCATGCACCCTTTCACATTACAGGTGCAGTTGAGCAAGCCAGCACAGATAGCGAGACCCTGCACATCGCCGAGACCCAGGAGGACACTGAGGGTGAGGGCCAGTCCACCCAACGACCCAGCCCATCACAGCCACCAGCAGCTCTTCCACCATCACCACCCCGTGCGGACAGGGCCACCCCTGCAGCCACTGTTGTGCAGCCAACACCCCAACAAACAGCCACAGCAGTGGTACAGGCCCCACCACCAGCACATAGGAGGTAGACGAGGCGCACAGCTGGAGCCAGATCACACACCAGCGCACTGAGGTGCCAGCAGCATCAGGGCTCAGCAGGCACAGGCAGGGCACTGCTACTACCTGATCCTGGCCTGGCCATTGAACGCCGCATGCTGGCGGTGCACAGTACACAGGCGCGTCACCTGGCAGCTATTCACACCCAGCTGCAGGCGACAGGCCAAAACATTGCCCAGATGACCACTGCTGTCCGAGAGAGCAGCCAGTGTTTGTCTTTTATTGCAGTATTATCCATGTACTTGTGTTTGGTACCCTCTTGCAACTTGCACTCACCACTTTGCCCCTGTAACACACGGTTTGCTTCCTCTCACATGTTTTTTACCTTTGATACTTGCACAAGTGCCACTTTTGCCTACGTAATCGTTTGTTCTTGTGCTTGAGTGTCTAACATATATTGCAGTATTATACCGCAAATTATACTCTATTTTCTCTTGTAGCCTGCACACTTGTCACTTTTTCCTCCTGTGCACTTTTTACTACCTCATGTATTTTTGGTAGCCCACATTTTTACTACCTCATGTATTTTGTTTGCTCACAAGTGTCACAATTACCTTGTCTACCTCATGTATTTTTGGTTTCTCACAATTTTTACTACCTCATGTATTCTTGTTTGCTCACAATTATCACTTTACCGTATGTAACGTAACGTAACGTATGCCTCTGCAATCTGTTGCTCGTGTAATGTTCTCAGTTTGTATCATTTCTGTTCCTATTGTGAAGCGCTCTGACACCTTCGGGTAAAGTCTGCGCTATATAAAATTGCATAAATAAATAAATAAAATAAATAAAGTAGCCCAGCAGGACATGACCCACCGACGCCACCGCCAACTACTGGCCCGCCTATCGGCCTACACAAGATCAAACCATGTAGTTGGGAATGCAACATCACAGCTGGCACGCATGTCACTCGCCATGCAAGGCCAGATGGTGCAGTGTTGCCAGGATGTGGCCAGGTCTCTATATCTGCTTACGGCAGCAGTGCTCGGCAGCCAGTCCACTGCCCATGGAGAAGTAGAGGGGCCTGACGACGTGAGTGAGGTAGCGTCAACTAACAGCAGTGCATCCTTGCCACCGATGCCTGTACGTCGCCGCAGCAGCAGGCCAACAACAGCAACTAGGGCCAACACCGTCCCTCAGGACACGGATAGACGACTTGGGGCGTCTCGTCGTAACCGACAGTGAGGACTCTGACACTCTCAGGGAGGCCATGCAGTACACCCCTGCAAGCCCACTACCCCAGCATGGGGAGGTATGGAGTAATACTCTCTTCATGAGACACCAGAATTATTAATGGCCAATTTATTGTGCATGAACAATAACGATTAATGGTCTGACTTGATTCACACTCATGTCATTATTACATTTGTCATGCATGAGTGCAGTGTTTTGTGAGGGGAATGGGTGCACTAGAAACAGTTTATAGTGATGTGGTTGCGGCGCCTGTGTCCTTCAGCAGGATTTTCTCCGCATGCATGATGCACATGTGGAGGCGGGCGGTTGTCCCCTTCTGACTCACTGCCAGATATCTCATCTGGTATCCTGCGCTTGGTAGCCATGTTGTGGAGTATTGCACACACGGCCACGATGCGGCAACAGACCTCAGGTGTGTATTTGATGGCCCCAACAGTCTTGTGCAGTATGCCGAAACGGCTCTTCAATAGGCCAAATGTCCTCTTAATGCAATTTCTTGTTCTTATGTGTGCAGCATTGTAACGCCATTGCTGTGATGTGGCAAGGTTGAGGTTTGGGGTGAGGAGGTACTTACGTAGACCGTAGGCGCTGTCACCTGAGGGTAAGAAGCACAGGGTGAGTGCCTGTTCTGCGCAGATACATGATCACAGTGTACTATTTGTGGGCATGTGTACATACTTAGTAGGTGTCCTTCGACAAAGTCTCCCCTGGCCAGTCGTGTGTGAATGCCGCTGTGCTGGAAGATGAAGGAGTCATGTGTGCTGCCCGGATATTGTGCCACTATGTCTGTGATGTAATTCTTGGTGTTGCACACCATCTGGATATTGAGGGAGTGTAAGGACTTGCAGTTACGGTACATGTATTCCGTTTGTGCTGGTGGGCAATTTGTGGGTACAGTCAATGCATCCAATTACATGCGGGAAATGTGCAATGTTGTAGAATTTCAGCTTGGTGTCATTCAAGTCCTGTTGGGGGGTGGGGAATGATATGTAATGGTGTAGCCAGGTCAGCATTGCATCCAGGAAACTCCTTAGGCAGCGGGACATGGTGGGCTGGGATATCCCCCCTGCAACAGAAACTATCCCTTGGAAGCTTCCGGAGGCCAGTAGGTGCAGGCTGCACAATACCTGCACATGGGTGGGAATGGCATTGGTCCTCCTTGTTGGATACTGCATCAGGGGGTCTAGGTCCTGGATCAGCTTAATGATCATTGGACCATTTAGCCGGTACTTAGCATAGATTTGCTCCCTGGTTTGGCCCAGAAGGGTGACCCGCTGACGGAATATCCGCTCCTGGATCCTACGTCTGTTCCGTGCTGCTCACTGTAGCCTACGCCGCCTGACCACCACGTAGAGTCCTGGCATTCTCAGAGTCCTCAGGCTCCAGCTGCATGTCCTTAAGTGTGTTTGATCAGGCCTGCACCTGTTTGTAGTTAGCTACAGTTTGAATTTTTTTTTTCTTCGCTGGTTACCACCTGGTTTGGGTTCTCCTTAAATTGCGCGTCGCAAATAGCGATTATCGTGTTTTTCACAATCTGTGATTTTTCTTGAATGGCGATAGCGAATATTTAGAGAGTTCGCAAATGATTTCGCAGAATCCATGGTTTCTCGCTATATCTAGATTGCAAATGGGCTTGTTCCAGGATTCTGTGATTTTATTTGTGAACTCGCAATTTTGATTTAGCGATTTCGCTATTTTGCTATTTTCTCTATCATGAATTCCTTTTACACGATTTGCGATCGCAATTGCTAATTCGCAGCTATTGCGATCGCAATTTGGCTTCATGAATCTGGCTGCAAGTCCTGTGATGGTAAACGCAGTGATGGGCAAGCGCCCCCAGAATAAGGATGATTTTCGTTTCTGGCTTGCCGAGAAGTTTGACCAGTTGGAAGCAGTATTTCCTAACACGACTCCTGATGAAAAACACAGGATTCTGACAATTAGCATGCCTAAAGACTTGATCCATGAAGCTGGTGACTGTGAGTCATGGGGTAAGATCTTTGCGGCAGTGTATACGAGGTGCTTCGGCACACCGTCAATGACTGTCCTTCCAACGGTTGTGAAGCGTGTTTAAGATCAGCACGGGCCTGAGGCAGTGGTTGAATTGGGCAGTTTTGACGTAGTTTCCGATCACGTACTTTCAAATGTCAAGGGAGATGCAGTGAGCTTTCAGGTGTCTAATGCTTTGTAGGCTGTACCCGATGCCGATAAACCCCGACAGTTACTGAGAATTATTGTGGCAGCTTATAAGACCGTGGGCCGCAATAGTTTGGTTGTCAAGCCATTTTCCGCTAAAGAGAAAAAGCAACCCCAAGGGCCGAAGTCAGAGAATGACGAACAGCCCAAGGCTAAAAAGCAAAATTGGCCAAAAAAACAAAAACAGGGTAAACAACAACAGCAGAAACAGGAGTCTCGTCCTGCATCTCCAGTGTCTGCGCCTACAGAACGTATTTATGACTTGCGCGATCGCGCGACGATAAAATCACCTGATCATTTTCAGGTTTCTGAACAATGCTCTCCTCGTTCTTTAGAGGACTCATCGGCCTCATCGACCGGTGGTGGAGGAGGCGGCAGAGGTCGGGGTGGCCAGCAGGTATGCGACCAGCCCCGCCCGAAAGACAGTAAAGGCAAGCAGGACGATTCGACACCGAAAAGACCCCAGTTTCAGAAAAAGAAAGTTGCCGCTTTAACATCGAGATATGCCACAGATAGTGAGAGCGCGGCTTCGGAATCAGACATGGGCTCTGACCTTGCTGGACAGCACGGCGGAGATTACCATAGTGCGAGAGGCCCTGCGTCCACTACTGAAGGTGACAGCGACTGACCAATATGTTGTTGTGGAGACATCTGATACTAGAGTAGCTCCCCCTGATAGACTTTATAACATAGTCCTTTTAATTGAAGGTGACATACAGCGTACCATCAAAGGGGTATTTGGGGGAAATCTTACGAATACCTGTGACATTTTGTTAGCGGAGGCTGACTGGCCCCCACCTTTTGTGCTCGGAGCTCCGAGAGGGGAGGAGGTGATCCTCCCTAGATTTGCTCACACAGTCTCGAAAGAGCATGCGCTGAATTTTGCAGAAGAGTGGGCTAAGGCTCTTGCGCCGGCTTTGTACCGTACACATTGTGGGTGGGATACATTTTCCCCACACCACGAGATTCCTTTGCGGTCTATGCCACAGCCTCAACCTCAATATCCCATCCGACGTGAAGCTAAGGCTTCCGTCGCGGAAATCCTTGAACAATTGGAATATCAAGGTGTAATTGAAACTTGTGTGTCACCAATGAATAACCCTCTTTTTACTATGACCAAGCCTGATGGCTCGTACCATTTGGTATTGGATTACCGGCATTTGAACTTGCATTGCCGTACCTGTGCAGTACAGAATACCCACGGCTCTGCTCTAGTGGATAGTCTTGTGCGTAAACGGTTTAAAACCACACTTGACATATCCAACGTTTTTTTTGCCCACAATTTGGACGGACTGAGTTCCCAGTGGACCAGTTTTACCTGTGGCGGCAAAGAACGCCAGTATAAACGTTTGCCTGTGGGCTATAAAAATAGTCCAGGCGTGTTTGCTGCCCGTATTGTCTCTCTCTTAGAGAGGATAGACACAGATTCGTGTACGTATGTGGATGACATATATCTCACAGACGACGAGCTTTGGGTGCATCTGTGTCGCGTTGATCACATTATTTGTGACTTTGCGGACTTTGGTTACAAGTTCAACTTTGCGAAGTCTCACATTGCAGAGTACACAGTGTTGTTCCTGAGCTACGAGCTCAACAATGAAGGTTGATGATTGGCTCCTCACTTCTTGGAGAAATGCGCACAACTGCGCGCTCCTACAACTCCGAAAAAATTACAGTCCTTGCTGGGATTTTTGAATTTCGGGCATACTTATATTCCCGAATATGCCCAGCGTATCAAGCCTTTGTATGCTTTGATACAACCTACTTTTACCAAAACTTGCTGGCTGCCAGAACATTCAGCTATTTTTGCAGGCTGATCTTCTAGAATCTAAATTCTTACTGACTCGTGATAACCACACCCACCTGGTGATAAGAATCATCCCTGGGGCGGTGGGTTTTACGTACCTTACTTTTAATGAAGGAGACACAGTACCTATTGCTTACAAGTCACACTTGTACACTTCGGCTGAAATGAGGTTTTCCTCTGTGGAAATTTTTTTGACAGCAGTGCAAATGGCTATTCTTAAGGAACGTGCACTGTCGCCGGGAAAACGCATGTTGGTTGTTACCCCGTATCCTGCACTAGAGGCAGTGACGAAGGCCAGTGTACCTAATTCTAAAGCTTTGCACCCACTGTGGATACAATGGGCAGCATCATTGACGTCTCCGGATGTCACGTTTATTTTTGATACCTCCTTACAGTCGCAGGAGTTTTTGCAGTATGAGTTTGTTCATCCTGCGCCTTTGGCTATGCGGCCTTTGGAGGATTTCCATTGCATCATATACATTGATGGTTCAGCGCAAGTTGCGCATGGGTCTAAACACGCATACGTTTCCGCTTGCACCATTGTGGTAGGTGCCATGGTGAATAATGAGTTCAAGTCCAGAGTCATGCACACGCAGACTCTTGGGGACTGCACCGCACAATTGGCAGAGCTTCGTGCTCTGATGCTTGTATTGGAGTACGCTGATCCTAGTGTGACAACTCTTATTCTGAGTGATTCTTACTACTGTGTCCAGTCTTACAATGAAAACCTGTTCTTTTGGATTCAGAATGATTTTCGTGATTTCAAGGGTAGCACAATAAAACATAAAATGATCTGGGTCCGAGTGGCTGAGCTTAAAGAGCAGTTGCCACTTGTGTTTGTGATTCACACTCTCGGTCATCAGTGCGTGGGAGTTCACGCTGCAGGCAATTCGTTGGCTGATGAGGCCGCGAAATCAGCAGTATCGACATATTTGGTTGCAGCAGTTACACGCTCCAAAAATAAGATCGATGATGATATCTTGGCAGCTGTTGCTGCAACTGAGAAGAGAAGTAAAAATCCTAAAAGATTCCCTTCAAAGTATTCATACCACTTAAGTACTGATAAAGTTCCTTATGTGAAAATACCTGAGGTTGGTGAAATGTTAATTCCCAATGCGGCCCGCAGGCCCTCACTGATTACTGCAGCCCACGAAGGTGTTGCGTCTGCGCATGCGGGCGTTTCGGCTACTGTAGCTCAGTTACAACAACGTTTCTGGTGGCGGGGACTGTACAAACAGACGTGTGATTATGTCCTTCAATGTGACATTTGCCAGCAGATTAAGCCTTTGACGGCTGCGCGTCCGCCCCAGACACAGTTTTACATATCTAATAAACCGCTTGGGTGTGTTTATTTAGATCACTGCCGTCCTTTTTCTTCTGATACTGCGTATAAGTACATCTTAGTAGCAGTTAATTCATGCACACACTTTATGTGGGTGTGGCCACACCACAGCACTGATTCACGGGCTGTCATAAGAGACTTGCATGTCTTTGTAGGGATTTTTGCCTTTGGTACCTTCCATTCGGATCAGGGTCCAGCTTTCGCCTCTAAGGCGTATAAGGATGCCATGGCTTCATTGGGCGTCCAAGTCAAGTTTTCGTCTCCATACAGACCTGAGGGTAATAGTGTTGTGGAACGGATGAACCGAGATTTAAAGAAGTCTTTGACGGCTCGAGTTATAGGCACTGGCAGGAACTGGCTGGCCCACCTCAATAGCGTGCAGCGTGTTCTTAATAATCTCCCTAGAAGGTCTCTGGGTGGACGGACCCCATACGCGATGCTCTTTGGTATCAAGATGTTTGTCCCGGACCTTGACGGTCTAGACTCGGTGGCTATTGCTGCCTCCTTTGAAGTAGATGAACATTGCAATGTTTTACAGGATCTACAAAAGACAAGAGACAGTCTTGCAAATGAACATTTGCCCTCCGCCTCGGATTATGCGTTGCAGATCCCGGTAGTTGGCTGGCTACCCCAAGTTGGAGAACTGGTTTGTGAGAAGATCGAAAACAAGAAAGAATTTGGTCCCTCTTATCCAGCTCCGGTTCCAGTGCTTGGTGTGAAGGGCACAAGAACAGTCATTTTACCACCACTTCCAGGTCGTAAGGAGAACAGGTATATCTCCATTGACAATGTAAAGGTACACAGAGTGGCCAATTCTTCTTAGTATGACACCGGCGGTCTCATGTTCTTCGATTTTGAGAAATTCTGTTTTGGCCCCGGTTTTCAATCCTGTACCTGATGTTGCTCTCGAGATGCCTGCTATTTCCAGTCCTTTATTGAGTACACTGCCTGGTACTCAACATGATGAAACTAACTACACTTACCCAACTGACTTATCGATGCCTGATTTGCAAACCTGCTTAGCTACAGAATCCAGATTTTCATTTGACACTGATTCCCACACATCAAAAAAGCCTTCGAAGATTTCTGTTCTAGCAAGACTGTTTAAAAAACATTTTTTGATTCCCCCTTGGACCTATATTTGGATGGTGCTTTTTTTGATTTACCTTTTTATGTCAATTGGTTTTGTGTTTTATTTTTTCCGTCTCGTCAATGGACACTATGTCGAGGAGAGAACAAAATGCATTCAACATATCAACGGAACATTGGCTCCCCATTCCTCATCATACAGATTGAAGAGAGACTTTGCTTTTATTAACATCACTGCTTGGCCTGTGTTTGATGGGATTGTGTGGGATGCTGTTCGATTTCAAATCCATGGGTCCACTGAGGTTATAAATGCCCCTAATGTGCTTAGAGTGTCTATGGGGGATGTAGTTAAACAAAATATACATTCTGATGATTGGGATGTTCAGGCTGTAGAATCATTGTTTTCTGATTTGAAATATTATGCTGCCTTTGATGCTGAAGATTTGTACTTGGAGTCTGCTAATTATGGTGATTTGTATTGTTATCAACATTTTGGCAATCACTACCTGCATAAAACTAATACCAGGAGTCTCACTGTAAATTATACCCAGTTGGAACACTGAACAGCACCTATACAGTTCTGCTTCCTTTTTAAAAAGGTTCACTTACTTTACAGATTTTAATCAGTGTAATCCCAATGCATTTTATTTTAAAATGACTGAAAAGTCCACATCCAAAGTTAGACTTACTGATACTAAATTATTGTACTCGAAGTCCTTTCTAGACCAGTTAACTCTTGGGGGCTACGAGTTGTGGAAGGATACCATTGACCTTATATCAGTTTGGGGTTCTAAAAGCTGGCAAGTGCAAGGAACTGAGGCTTTGCACCGTGCATGCCTCATCCCGAACCATATGTTGGTTTTGAATTCTACGATTTCTCAGACAACATGCTTTGGATTGGCTACTGCTAAAAGATTAAATGCTCCTTCTTTTCCTTACTTAGAGGAATATGCCGGTTGGGGTAATACTACTAAATTTTCCATGAGGGAGTTATAAACTCTGTTATTGAATTCCTCCTTTAACATATCCAGTTTGGATCCCGAAGGCTGGTTGCTCTAGCACAGAGTGCTGACTCATGCCAGCATCGTTTTCTGGGTTAAGCTCATGATTTACACAGGTCAGGGTAGATCCCAGTTTTGAGAGTGGCCATTCTGCGACTACCTATTCTGTAAGCAAGCTATGTCAGAATTGGCTCAGACGTTCTACCTTGGCGTCAGTTAAACTGCATTTATCTAAACTGACTGACGATGTTGATCTGAATGATTTTATAAAAGGCCCGGCTAATGGCAGATCTAAAAGATGTATATATGCTGTTTATAATGAATTCTGGAAAACATCCCAGATTGAGGCGGCTACCCGCCTTAGAGCTATAGATCAAGCTAATTTAGAAAAAGTGCTAGCAGTTGTAAATAATAGCATAAACACACTCTCTTCTCGCATTTACACATTAGATAATATTGTGTCATCTGTTGTAGATATTGTGCAAGATGAAGTGTCTGTTTTATACCACGGTCAAAATCAATTGCGTTCTAATATGCAGTTTGCATGGACATAGCAGACCCTTAAGGCCGGAAAAGTGCCATGGCATTACACAAATACATCATCCTTGTTTGCCCCGTTTAATTTGACTGACAAGCAGCGTTTACTGTCGATGAAAGATGCTTCTTTTTCTATGTTACACATTGAGAGGTTGGAGCCTTTATCGTTTTCTGTGGCAGAGGCCAATACTACAACGTGGCTTATTCACGGTTTAATAACTCCCCCGTTCCCACTGTTCGAGTTCAAGGGTTGTATGAAGTACTTTGCCATTGGTAGATACGAACCTCTTGGAAGTTCTTATCTCCATGAAGCTTGGTCGCTTCCAATTACATATAGATGCCTTAGGGAGGAAAAAGAAGTTTTTTTGAATGGTGAAGAATGCACTGAAACACCGGATCATTCATTAATGTGTAGACATATCCAATTAAACGGCTCCTGTAATCAGAACAAGACAAATTTAGCCTGTATTTTGAAAGGTACCCCCGTGCCTGCAATCGTTCCCACATTCACATTACTGGCAAATGGGAGTTATTTACTTTTAAACAATGAAGATTGCTGTGGCTTAATAAAAGGGATTGCCTATGTCGTTATCGTCAGTGAACAAGTGGTTTGCTGTAAAAATGTAATGTATCCAACCCAGCGGCTGGCGTGCTACTGCTGTTTTGCTTGTTTCAAAATGGATGCACATCCTGTGTTACAAGACCGGCTGTCTCGGCTGGGGCTGCTTCAGGCCCGGATGCTTGAGTACTATGGAGTGCTGCCTCTTGCTACATTAAGTGCAGCTTATGGATTATCGTTTTGATTTTCCTACTTTACATGCATCCAGCCTGTCTTTCATTGCCTGAGTTGCGACTTCGAATGGGCCCTGGATTTGTGTCTCTGCAATACGGTGTCTCCCAATGCGGATTATAATCAACTTATGAGCCCCTTAGTTGCTCATGAATTGCTTTGTTCTGATGGAGGGATTATGGCCTTTGCAGCGATGCATGGAATACTGGGTCGTTGGAATGTGTTCGCAGCGGCGCAAGATTTCTTGGCTTGCAGCTTCCTCGAAAACCCACCGAGTTGTCCTCTGATGGTGCTAGAGGCTCCGGTATTTGAAGAACATGTATGTTCTTTCCCTTTGTTAAATTGGATGGCCGAATTATTTTCGGATGAGAACAGTGACTTCCTGTTGGAGGCTGTGGCTGCATATTTTGCATATTCATTATTAGGTTGAGATGTGTTTGCAGTCTCGCTTCCTTGATCGACACCTTTCATTGGATAATCATATTTGTTTTTTCACACATTTTTTTTAGACATAAACTATTGACTTTATCAATGTCAGAAGGCTGGATTTTTTCTTTTCTTTTCAGCATTATGTTTATTTTTATCTCTTCTCTTGCGGTACCAAATTGGAGACTTGTGTTCAGACTGTCGATCTTGAACTCTGCATTCCTAAATTTGCCCCTTTTTCTTGTCCTATCCGTGCTCGGATCAAAGGGAGGGTGTCATGTAGATAGGTTTTGCCTTCACACTGTGTTATGTTAGCATGAGCTTATTAGAAGTTTAAACGCCATTTTCCTTTTCTGCAGCCTCTGCACACGACACATTTTGTTATTAAAGCTTTTCGCCTAGTAGAATATTTTGCTTCACACGAGAATATTATGTTTGCTTATAATATCAGCCTTGCTTGGTAAGCTATGTCTGAACAGTGAGTGCCGAGGCCTTCAAGGTTATTTCAACACAACGCGTGTTGTTCGGTTTGATCAGAGAACGGTCTAGACATAATACATATGCATCTGTGGCGAACTCTGGTTTTTAGGCACGATTAATAATGCACTGCACAGAGCATGTATACACACTTGTTGAATATTTGCATGCAGAGAGTTGTTGCAGGAGATGATGTGATCCCTTTCGGCTAAGACCAGAGCTATGGGCCCACCCTTCTAAACCCAAAGAGGCCTTCTGTAGATATAATATAATATACTAGCAAGGGAGGGTAAACTGATGTTCAATTTAGACCTTTTCCCTTTAACATTTTAACATGCTTTCACCCTTTGTATTTTACGGAATAATAACTATGCTGCTAAACTTGTTCCTTATAATATGTTTGCTTGTATTAGCTAAGATACTGCACTTGAGAACACTGCATTAGAAATAAATATTTCAAACTTGCACGTGTCATCATTTACTCCTCGATCTGGACTGATATGTTAGTATAACGAAAGAGTGTTCATATGTTCCACGTTACCTGAGGTGTTCTAAGTCCATGTTCTGTGTTATCTAATCATTGGGGGTGTGTAAGAACCAATGAGACACTGATTGCTAGTCTGGTAGGGGATTTTGGATACTAAGGTGAGTTTTGGCGCACCCTAATTTACTTAGGTTCCAAGTCTCTATGCACAGTTCTGTGTAGGAGCAGGATCCCTGCGACACAGCCACTGCAGGCCAACACAGCAAAGCACTCAGCAAAGTGGTAGTTACTTCTCACAGCTTCTCCTGCTCTTCTACTTTACAGTCTTCTTGGTCCAAAATAGTTCTCTGAAATCTTTTCTATCCTTGAGACTGCCAATAGGAGGCAAGCTCTACTTCAAGCCCTTAGAGAAAACTCTAAAAGCAGGATGATGAAAGTACACTCCAGTCCTTTCCATGCCCAAGACAGAAGCAGCTAGCAGTAGGCCAACACAGCAGAGCACGCAGCAAAGTGGCAGTTCCTCCTGACAGCTTTTCCAGCCCTTCTTCCTGGTAGGTTCCTTAGTTCATCAGTAATCTGAAATACTGGTGTCTGGGCTCCAATATTCATACACCAAAATCCTTTGTTCTCTGGAGGCAGAGAGTGTCTGTGCTCAGCCAAAATTAGTTCTGTCTTCTCTGGCCCAGCTTCCCGGCAGGAGATGGAGACAGCATTATCCAAGGCAGACAGGGCCTATTCAGGTGCAAGGGAAATCTCCTCCCAGCACTCTAAATGCAGACCGGGCTTATTCAGGTGCTAGTGAAAACTCCTCCCACTACCCTGAATGCAACCCAGGTCTATTCAGCCTAGCCCTGACTCATTCAGGAAAGGCAGGACATACATCAACCCCACCCCCCACCCCGGTGGCCATCTAAGAGAATGCACCACCCCAGCCCCTGTCACTCCAAAGCCAGACATTCAATACACAAACCAGCAGAGGCACATAGAATGGCTAAGCAAGAAAATACCTACAATCTAAAAGTGGTATTTTCAAACACAGACTATAAAAATCTTCTTTACCAAAAGATGCATCTTTATATTCTTTATATTCTGAGTTCAGGCATGCTAAACTTTACTTTCCTATTTTGACCCACTGGCAAGTTATATTTATAAGATGTTATGAATAAACTCCCATTCTACTCTATGGGACAGATAGCCTTTCCATAGTGAAAAACTAAATGCCCTGTAATTCACTACCAAGACATGTCACACACACCAGTACATGTCCTACCTTTAACAGACACAGAACCCTGCCCACAGGAGTACCTTCGGCATACCTTAGTATTGACTAATATGTAAGAAAGGGGAAGATTAGGTCCTTGCAAGTGGGTGTACTTGCCAGGTTGACATGGCAATTACAAACTGTGCGCAGACTATGCAGTAGTAGGTCTGAGTTACCTTCTCAGGGCTACTCATGTGGGTGGCACAATCAGTGCTGCAGGCCCAGTAGTAGCATTTGATTTACAGGCCCTGTCACACTCAGTGCCCTTTACTAGGGGCTTACCAGTAAAGCAAATATGCCAATCATGGAAACACCAATCCATAATACAAATGTCACAAAGAGCATATGCACGTTAGCACTGAATAGCAGTGGTAAAGTGCCCAGAGTCCTAAAACCAACAACAGCAGGTCAGGAAAAAATAGGAGGAAAAACCAAATGTTTGGGGATAGCCCTGCGTATAAAGGACCATTTCCAACATTTCTGTTCATCATAAAAACAATATTGCTGAAGCTGTACATTTTGTGACGTGGACTATGATTTCAGCTCACTGTGTCCTTGTTTTTAGCAACATTTCATTCATAGCAGACTTTTTATATCATGCTTCTATGTAAGAGCCTAATTGATACTGTTATGGGAGTTGGAGTTAGAGCCACATTGATTCTGCCAAGTGAGTTATAGTATGAGCCTAATTGACCTAGTAGACTGCTTCTAGGAGCTAGTCAGCAGTTTCTGGAATCAGCAAATTTATGGGAGATCCACCTTTATACAATCACCCTACTCTTCCTGAATAGCCACCTTCCATGATTTCTTCATGTTTCATTGATCAATGAAAATCTCAATCTGTGTGTTATAAAATCCTTATTTAGTAGAAAGTTATTCTGTTATGTAAAGGGTCTTCTATATTTAACACTGTTAAATCATCATTCACTAACGCTGACAGCGTCATACTGAGATGTCAAAAACTGTTAGCAAGATTCTGTCATAAAATAATGGACCTAGCATCTCCTTTGATGTACATTTGCCTCATTCACAAAGTTTGCTCTGGTACATGACTTCTAGAGCTATAAATGCAAACACCAACAACCTGAATAGCCAGGCAAGAAAGTTTGATTTTGACTACAATATACAGATTTTGCTGGTTTCTGTATTAGAGACACCAGTTGGGCTGTATGGTACGTGTGGTGACAAGGCCTAGCCATTAGCATGCCCTCACCACTCTGCAACCACACCCGCTGACACATTGAACCACACCTTGGATTGTCACATGGGCAAAGACCTCCTCCAATCTAACCCCCTTTCATTTGTAACCTGTGACGGCGTCCAGCGAGAGTATGTGATTCAATAAAATTCGGGGCAAGAGCTACTATTCTAAAGTCCAGGTGACTCATTACATCCCTTCCCCAGTTGGTTCTGAAACACGTACTTGGACATGACTCACAAAGCCTTTAAACTTTGAGTTAGGCTCGGGTTTGTCGTAGGTCATATCACTGATGTTGTGAGCGACCAAACCTTTCCTCTATGTCCTGCACTCTATGAGTCTCCACACAAGTCTTCTCTGTGACCACAGGTTCTCCTTGTGTCTCATTGCACTGAGGTTGACTTGCTGGTTCCTCAGCCACAGAAGAGACATCAATTTCTGTGGGATCTACTTCTCCCCGTTCTTGCTGACCAGGCATTCTCATCTTTCTAAACCATGACTCATTTCGACTCACCACTTTATCTCCATTCTGGGCCGTTATGGTACCATTGACATTCAGTAATGTCCATACTCTGGGTTCAAATTGTGTCCTGAACTTCCAACAAGGTCCCTAATCCTTAAGAATCACTCTGTCTCCCTGCAGCAGCTGCTGCAGCGTCGCTCACCTCCTGAGGCTTGCCATTTTGTTGTTATGCGTGCGCCATGCCTGGGCATCCACAGGGTCATATTCTGGCGGAATCCACTCTGGGTTAACTGAGATTGTGTCCCTCCTGTGACCCTTCAGCATCAGAGACCACGGGGAGCATCAAGTTATGCAGTGCAATAATCCTCTGTATTCATGATGAAACCTTTGGAGGCTCAATTCCGGGCTGACTCCTTCGAACATGGCAATCTGGAGAGACTTGCTCAGAGTTTGCATGAAGCGTTAGAATTCTCTAGTCGCTTGCGGCCACTGTGGTGTGATACATCAATGCTTGATCCCTAGACATTCCAGCAGATCTCTAAATTCTGACCCCGGGAATGATGGCCCATTATCCGTTTTGATTTCTTCGGGCAGGCCAAACAGCGCCAACACTTTTTCGAACACCGGTGCCACATTTGCGAATGCCATTGACTCAACCAGCTCAGCCACTGTGTATTTTGAATAGCTATCCATAATGACCATGGTGACCCTTCCATCCGTGAAGCTTCCAAAGTCCAAGCTCACCTTGGACCATGGGGTAATACATGGTTCTTCAGTGATGACTGTTTCCGGGGTTTCTTGGCTGTTGGTAAGCCGACAGATGGAACACTGTTGCACCTAGTCATCCACCATGACTTCCAGGCCTGGAAACCACACTTTCTCACACAGCGCAACTTCTACTTTGCTGTCCTATGATAGCCGCCATGGGCTAACACAGTCACTTCATGCTTCAGGCTTTCTGGGATTATCAATCTGTAGCCTTGCAGAATGAGGCCTTCTCAGATGGTGCTCAGTTTATCTCGAACGCTGCAAATTTGAGTGAGCCACTCTTTGTCTGGCGCATTCTAGTTGTTGGCGTCGCGCAGGAAGTTCTGTAATAAGCCCTGCTGTAGTGCCTCCAATGCCCTCATTAGCACCGTGTTCCTGTAGTTGCTGCTTCAATCTGGGGTAGACTCAAGATTTCTCAGGCAGGCCCACTCGGACACCATTTGTATGTATTATTTTGTCTGTTATACCTCTTCACCTGACTGCCCAGAGGTTGGAGGTAGGTGTTGCAAAAGAAAGGCCACAGGGTTTTTAGACCTTTGCCAGTAGACCACCTCAAACTGGTAGTGTTGTAGCTGGATGGCTCATCCTTGGATGCAAGGTGGAGGATGAAGCGTGTGCCTCAGAACAACAGAACCAATTAATGGTGATCAGTGATTACCCTGAAAGGCCTTCCACACAGATACAAATGAAAATGTCAGCATGCACATTTGACGGCCAGATGCTCCCTTTCAATCCTTGTCTCAGTTGGTTTTAGCGCCTTGCTTGCAAATGCTATTGGTGCTCACCTCCCGGGTTTTACTTTCTGCAAAACTGCCCACAGGCCCACAGGCCTTGCATCAACTACCAATTCAGGGACATATTTACAAGCCCCCTGGGCCACTGGTGTGTCACTTTTTGTGACGCACCGCTGGTGCAAACTCCTGTCCGTATTTACAAAGACACGTAAAGCCACCCTGCGTGGCTTTCCTGTCCTTGCAAATATGGACCCTTCTCTTTTTTTAACCATTTTTTTTGGCATTTAATCTTTATTATCACATACATCGCTTTATGATGAATACATCTTCAGCGTGTATGAGAATTGGGTTTGCGACCTTTCGCAAAATCTTACAATCCAACTCTTGCAAAACAGAAAATAGAACAGTTCCCCCCTTCCCCCTCCCGCTCCTGGGTTGCAGTGGAACAAGGACTGAATGGGGTAGCTTGTTGGCAGCTGCTCGTACATGTGGGATTTCGCAATTGTGTGTAGTGGAGGCCGGGGTCGCGTGCGCTAAATTTGATGTCCTCCCAGATCATTGCCTAACGCAGCATCTGATGCCCCAGGGGAGTCCACTTCTTCAATGCCTTCCTCTCTAGAGGCTATTAGTTCACCTACTAAGGTTTCCCAGGCTTTGGCCCTGTCCATCTTATCAATCCCCCGACTGGCTTCCCTAAACAGCAGCCTGCTTTCGGCCCCCGCCCATCTCTCTAACTCTCTACTCAAGGTGGCAATCTGCGGTCCTCTAAGGCCTTCCAATTTCTAGCTATCTCCCTCTTGTCTAAGACATAAGAAAGGTCCTGAAACTTCCCTGTCACCTTGTTCTTAGCCGTGTGTGGAAGCCATCCGAGGAGGATGTGCTCTGGCGTCTGTGGCAATTCTTTATCAACTAAGTCACCCACTATCTGTCGTAAGTCTCCCCAGAAAGTCTGCAGTAGGGGGCAGTCCCAAAACATGTGGAGTATGTGTGCCTCTATCTCCCTGCATCTCAGGCAGACCGCTGATTCCACACCGAAGTACCTCCTGATGCCGGCCGGCGTCAGGTACGCTCTGTGCAGCACATAATGGTTAATTAATTTAACGCGGGCGTTCCAGGATGCCTTTGGTATGCATTCTAGTATTTTTCCCAGTCCCTCTCTGGAATTTGCTTTCCAAGGTCTTCTTCCCATTGTAATTTCAGGTGTTCTAATGGCCGCTGTGCGTCCGTCTGTATGGCCTTGTATAAGCAGGACACTATTTTGATTCTGCCACATATCTGCACCCCACCACTGCTCGTGGCTCTGTGTCCCCTACCCTCCAATGCTCCCTAATCTTGTGGGTCAAGGCCCTATGGGATGTGATATGTAGCCTGCAGATCCTCAAAGGGTATGAGTGCGGAGTCTCGGTATAGGTCTCCCATTTCTCTCAATCCTGCCTCTACCCAGTCCTCCAGCTCTATCCAGTGCCCTCCCTGTGGGAGATATCAAAACAGTGTAAGTGGTATAGCAGGTGAGTAGGGAGTAGCAATGCCCACCTTCCTCAGGTATCTGGAACAACAGCACATTACCACCTTGGTGGCCTGTGTGTCTGCTTGCGTGGCGAGCCAGACTCGTAAAATAATTTTTGCTAAGTTGTCAGTATCTGGTGCATCGAGCAGTGTCCCCTGTCAGGGTTGCAGTCAGCCGCTAGCCACTGAATCAGCCATTAAAGTTGTGCAGCTAGATAATAGTTCTCAAGGTCAGACACTGCTAGCCCCCCTCTGCTGTAGGGCGTCACAATGATGAGAGTGCTACTCTCCGCCTGCCTAAGCCCCAGATAAAGGAAGTAAACATCAAATCCAATTCTTTAAACATTGCCCGTGGGATCCACACCAGCAGTGTCCCGGAGTATACAGGAGGTGTGCCAACGTTATCATCTTTAGGACCGCCACTCTCCAAGCAATGGAAAACAGGAGTGTGCTCCAGAAATCCATTGCTGCTTTTACTACCTTCACTGCCTTGCCTACATTACCCTCCAAGAGGTCCGAGGCCTCATGATAAACTTTAACACCCAGATATTGTAGACATCTAGGTTCCCAGCACAATCGCTCCAAAGTTAGCAGTGGAGGGGTATAAGGGGTCAGCGGAAACAAACTAGATTTTTGACAATTAACCTGGAGTCCGGATACAGTGCCAAATCGGGCCAACATAGAGCGTGCCCCACAGAGTTCGCCCGCAGTATCGAGCAAGATCCGGAGATCATTCGCATATAAGGCTATCAGATGTCAGCCGGTTGATATCTCTAGGCCCCTGTACTCCTGGCTGCTCCTGGCTCTGCATGCCAATGGTTCCATGGCCAGAGCAAACAGGAGGGGGGGAAAGGGGGTATCCATGTCTCGTACCTCTCTCCACTCTCTGCAGAGGTGAAATGACTCTGCCAGTGCGCACCCAGGCTGTAGGGGCTGCGTACAAGAGCTGCACCCATTTCAGGAATCCCTCCCCTAGGCCCATCTCAGCCAGGAATGCATACAAATATTGCCACTCCTGGCTGTCAAAAGCCTACTCTATGTCCTCTGCGAGCACTGCTGCTTCCTGCTTATTGTACCCTCCAGGGTCCATTACCGCTAGAAGGTGTTGGATGTTAGAGGCAGTGTTCCACCCTGGGATAATTCCCGCCTGATTAGGGTGAACAAGATAAGGCATATGTGGCAGCAAACGGGTCACGAGGATCTAACTCACGATTTTATAGTCCATGTTCAATATGGACAACGGTCTGTAGGCCGTATAGTCATGGGATTCCTTCCCTGGTTTAGGAATGAGGATGATAAGGGCCTCCCTGGTGCTGTCTGGCAACTGCCCTAGTTTGTGGGCCTGTGGAATGTTGCAGTCAAGTGGGGGTCAACTCCTCTACATACGTTGCAAAAAATTCGACCGGCGGGCCATCGGTGCCCAGCATTTTATTACACGCCATTCCCTTGATAGCCACCCGAATCTCCCATTGGGTGATATCCCCCCCAAGAGCTCCGCAATTTCAGGGGTCAGGCATGTCAGTGGCAGATCAGTCAGGTAGTCCACCAGTTTGCAGGTATACATTTTGGTATAAAGCGCGGTGTAGTAGCATGCAAAAACCTTGTTAAACTTACCCTGAGCAAAGTGTCTGATCCCCCATTCATCCTCATATTTCACTAGGGGAGATCCCCTGCACACCGGATTTGTCAGCCATGCCAGGAGAGAACCAGACTTATCCCTTTCAGCATGGGTGCGCTCCAGATATTTTTTGTAGTCGAAGCTGCTGAGCATCTCTGTTTGCCTCACTGTCTCCTCTTTAGTGGCCAGGAGTGCTATTTGGAGCTCCAGATGTCCCGGCCTCCTGCGTTCCACTTACCGGAGAGCTGACTCTGCCCCCTCTACTTCTCTCATAAGGACCTAACTGACTCCTGTGGTGCGTGTAATGCACTAGCCCCTCAGAACCACCTTAAAAGCGTTCCATTCAGTGGTGAGGGATGCCGCTATCCCAGTGTTAAGTCTGAAATAGTCCTCTATCTCACCCCTGATTTCCTCTCTAAAGACCTGGTCCTCCAATGTGTCTGGTCAAAGTCGCCACGTAGGAGTCGCCACGTAGGAATCGCCACTGGTGGGTGCGCCCATCTCAGGGACATATTCAGCGGATTATGGTCTGAAATGGTGCATGCTAAAGATTCTGCTGACTTGACTTGTTGGTGAGCGTACACCGAGCACAACAAGGCATCTAGCCGCCCGTGCACCTCGTGGACCACCAAAAAATAAGAGTAGTCTTTGGTATGCGGGTTCAGGGTTCGCCATGTGTCTAGCAGTCCCTAGCTCTGTCTCCAGGTGTTTAACGCATGGGAAGCGCGCTCTGCTAGGGAGGTTGCAGCAGGGGGTCGGACCGGTCCCAAAGTATGTTGTCTACGCTGTTGAAGTCGCCCCCCTACCATCACAGTACCTGCGAGATATTGTGCTAGTTTGTGGCTGAGTGCCGCAAAGAATGCTGGCTGATCTACATTAGGGGCGTACACACTAACCATGGTAATGTCCTGGCCCTCCAGCCTTCCCTTGATTGCCACGTAGTGGCCCTCCAGATTGGTTACTGAGTGAAGCAACTGGAACGGAGTCCCCGCCTGGATCTACGCTAACGCCCCTTGTACATAGACCGAGTAAATAGTGTAGAAGAGCTGCCCTCCGTAGTGCATGCCCTTCCTTTAGTGTGAGGTACGTTTCCTGTAAAGAACTATCTGGGCTAATGGCCGCACTTCCGTGAGGCTCTGGCTGCCTGGCCAGTAATATCCTGAAATTATCCGCTTCCCCTGCGGGCTGAAGCCTACAACCCGCACCGAGTGCGAGGCTGAAGGTCCTGCCGGTCCTGTCCGACTTTGGAGAGAATTGGAGGCGCTGGGCCCGAGTTATGGAGCGGTGAGCAGCCACCGGATCAAGGCGACGCGGAGAGCAGCAGAGGCGCACCGGGAGCTGACCTACGCGAGGCCGCGGCTTCCCACGAGGCAGGTGGGCCTCGAAATCCCTGACGGCGGCCTGCGGAGAGGGCGGCCGAAAGACGATCTGGCGTAGGCTGACAGAGGTGAGTCTTGCCGCCCCCAGTGAGTACCGGGGCGGGAGACGGACGGGACACCCCCTTTTTTTCTGACACCGGGTGGCGATCCCGTTCACCTCTGCGCGCAGCGCCTGGCTCTGCCGGAGGGAAGAGGGACGCACCCGGCCATTTTACCTGCCCCTCCGAATGCATCCTTGACTGGCCTGCTGGACACTGCTGGCGTCAGGCACAGGGGCTAGAGGCCCGGAGGATCACCCGGCAGACCGAGCTGGCGATCGAACGCAGGACCGGAGCTGTACTGGCGACATTGCGCTACCCTCCACTGCCGGTGCGCCTGCATCTTTCAATCCTGCACGGCGCTGCTGAAACGGGCTGAGCGCTTGCTCCCCAGGGCGCCCTGGTCACTGTATCTAGGACGGGGATTCGCTACCCCACCTCCTGCTTGAACCTACCCTGATAGAACTCGGCGCAGCGAGGGTGGCTGGCTGGAGGGCCCTGAACTGGTGGGGAGACGTCTACTAGCCACGCGTCAGTGTCCGGCCCCGGACGGCGTCAACGGACTGAACACCATGGGCAAAAACGACGCCAAACAGGCGAAACTGTCCTTTGAGGCCGCACCCACCAAGAAGCCACTGCGAGGCGCTACGGCCTCTAATGGGGCCCCAGGACCATCGACTGCTGATACATCTCCTGCATCGACCGCTCCAGAGCTGCGTCTGCTTTTTGACGAGATGCGTCAGGGCTTCGCAACGATCGTAGATAAGGTAGACCGCTTATCTTCCAGGATGGACGGAGTTGCACAAAAGATGGAAGTCCATGAGGAGCGGCTCACGGAGGCGGAGGCGGAGCGGCGCATCTCAACTGCGGAGGACGTATCCAACACTCATGACACACGGCTAACCCGGATGGATAATATCCTAAGGGTAATCGCAGCTAAGAACGAGGAATTGGAAGCCAGGAGTAGACGCAATAACATCCGCGTCACGGGGGTTCCAGAATCCACCAACACAGGTCGGATGGAAGACTACGTGGAGCGTATCCTGACCACCGCCATAGGTAAAGAGGCCTTCTCCAGCCAGTTCATTGTGGAGCGGGCGCACCGCTCTCTGGGTCCAGTCCCTAAGCCAGGGGCACAGCCTCGACCTATTATAGCCCGCTTACTCAATTACCGCGACAGGGATGCGGCGCTGAGGGCGGCCCGGACTACTCGGAACTTGGCCTGTGACGGGGTACAGTTCTCGATATACCCAGACTTTACGCCCATGGTACAGGACCAGCGTAGAAAATTCCTGGATGTAAAGAAGAAACTTAGGGATATGCAGATTGACTACGCCCTCCTGTATCCGGCACGCCTCAGGGTGACCCATCAGGGCAAACAGCATTTCTTTTCGAACCCGCAACAGGCCGAAGACTACGTAAAAAGGCTCCGAGCGGCCAGGAGGGAAAGGCGCAATGATGAGGAGGAGGAAGCCGCGGAACATCAAGCCGAACAAGGAGACTAGTAGTGGGAGACTTCTGCTCAACTGCTCGATAACTACTCAATGCACTATGGATACAGCTTTCGGAAGTTGTGGGTCCTAGAGGATGAAACTGGCCTGCACTACATATGGTGACACCACTGAGAACTATCTGGCCTCATAAGGTAACTGCTGCCGGGCGACTGACAGCTGATCATCGCATTTTACTGTTATTTTTTTGCGAAGTCGTGCAGAGGCAGGTCATGATGGGAGGACATATGGATTGTGGAAAGATTTACGAATGACGAGGGCTTCTTCCCTTCTTGTTTTTTTTCTTTTTTTGGAAGAGTACATTGCTGGCCCTGGCGGTGGCCGGGAGAAGGAGACTCGCACGAGAGATGAGATACTTTGCCACCGACACGTTGCTGGTCGCTGCCCAAGCACATTTGCCCAGCCTCCGGATGGAGGAGCACATTTGAGTTGCATTGAGGTGTCGGGGGGGGCTTTGGCCTGCAGGGACGATACAAACCAGGCACCACCCCACCTTCTCTGTCTTTCCCGTATGCTGCATGCGGATGGGGAGGGGAGAGTTGGGGTGTTTCAGTGTGAACCTCTTTTGCTCCCGATAGGGAATTCCCCACATGGTTTTTCTAATGTTCTGCGACACATGGGTTGGGGCGGGGGGGAGGGACAAGGTACTGGCAAGTTTGAGTTGCTTCAGTGGGAGGGGGGAGGGAACGGACAGTCAGGGTTGGGTGACTGTGCACGTGATGGGGAGTATAGTTTTTTTGTTAAGCTGCTAGTTGTTCGAAGTGGCGAGTTTGATGCGTATGGCAATTGTGGCGAGAATGCAGGTGGTATGGATGACATGTATGGGAGTATGGTTGATTGGGGGGGGAGGTTGCACTTGACAGCGGAGTTGGCGACGAATGGTACTGGTCGATTCGGAGCTGGGGCATTGGCTACCGGCTTCATACTGGGATTGAAAGACATCTATAGGCGATAATGTGTTGGATAAAGTTGTCATATTGTCTTGGAATGTCCGCGGACTCAATAATCCCTGTAAATGCAGAAATGTACTTGCATATCTAGATCGGCACCAGGTGCAAATAGCTATGCTCCAGGAAACCCACCTTAGGCCGGGTGGTACTCCCAAGTTTGCGAGTCGGTGGGCGTGTGAGAGAGAGTTTTCCTCTTATTCCACATATTCTAGGGGGACGGTAATACTGGTCAATAAGAAACTTCCATTTCAAAAGCTGGGTGTGCGAGTGGATAGGGAGGGGAGGTATGTCATCCTTTGGGGGAGGCTAGGATCTGATGTAATAATGCTTGTGAACTGCTATGCACCAAATGTCGACACTCCTGGATTTTTCTTGTCATTGTGGGCCACATGTTGGAGATTGAGGCCGCGCACATTGTCTGGGGGGGGGGGACTTTAACTTATCATTACATGACACGATGGATAGATCCGACGGTAGTGGACATTACAACATGAACGCCACAAACACGCTTCAGGGGATACTTACGGAGGCGGTACTGGTAGACAGTTGGAGGCACACGCACCCGGCACTCAGAGAAGGCACTCACTTTACAGCACATGCGCGTTCATGGGCAAGGATTGATTATTGCTTCATCTCACGGGGGCTTGCTGGGGGACTAGTGCAAGCGAAGCATTTGCCTCGCACCTATTCGGACCACTGTCCAGTATTGACCGTCCTTGAAGTACCCGGGCACACTAGGGTGAGACCGCCATGGCGGCTCTTCCCCTCTGCCTTGCTAGATCCCGTCTTTAAGCACGAACTTGGAGAAGAGATCGAAGCCTTTTTCCCTAGAAACAAGGGTTCTGTGGAAAAAGTCGAAACCATCTGGGAGGCGTTTAAAGTTACCGTCAGGGGCGTCACAATCTCTAAAAGCTGCGGGATATTGCGGAGCATAGTGCGCACTCTACACACACTCGAAGGGGAACTTAGGGCGCTAGAGGTGGAAATGGCAGGAAATACCAGTCCTGAGTTGGCAGCAAGATTCAGAGCTAAACTGTCGACTTATGAGGAGGAGGCGGCCAGGGAGGTAAAATTCCGAGGCAAATATTGGACAGCTAGACGGTACTGCGAGGGGGACCGACCGGGGAAGGTATTGGCGGCGCTCACGAGGCACCAACGCTTTGCCTCTCATATCATAGAGATCTCTGATAAGGAGGGGAAGATCCATCAGGATTCTGAGGGGATTCGGGACACCTTCCTGCAACACTACAGACGCCTATACTCCACACAACAGGAGGGAGAAGTAGAGTTCGGTAATTACCTGGATGATATAGCGCTCTGCTGGTTGAGTGACGGGGACAGGGGGTTCTTAGGGTGCCCTTTCGAACTGGACGAGGTCAGGGAAGCGATCATGTCCCTCAGTAATGGCAAAGCGGCTGGGTTGGACGGCCTACCGGCCGAATTCTATAAATGTTATATCGACATAATGGCGCCGGTATTGAAAGAGGTCTTCGAGGAATCGCTAGAGGTGGGGATTTTGCCAGGGTCCATGAGAGAGGTGGCGATCACCTCGCTGTTGAAGCCGGGTAAGGATCCGAAGGACACTGATGCCTATAGACCCCTGTCCTTACTGAACTGCGACGCGAAAGATACTTGCGAAAATATTGGCTACTAGGTTATCCCTGCTGATGACTAAACTTGTACTTCCGGACCAATCTGGATTTGTTCCAGGGAGGGCCACGTCCCACAATCTGCGCACGTTGTTCTCGTTAATCCCCACCATCGCTCCCGAATTGCCGGTTGCTGCTGTGTTTCTGGACGCCACCAAGGCGTTCGACTCGGTGGAATGGGGATACCTGCTGGCCATCCTGGGTAGGATGGGGTTCCCCCGGATATTCATCGCTTGGATGACATTGCTATACACTTCCCCAGTCGCTAGAATCGTCATCAATGGGGCGCTGTCGAAACAGATGCCGATCACGAGAGGCACTAGGCAGGGATGCCCTTTATCGCCCTTACTATTCGCCCTGGCGATAGAACCGCTGGCCTGCAGGATACGACAACTGCACAAAGACAGGGCCTTTTACTGCAACCAGCGGCAGATAGGCATCTCCCTCTATGCAGATGATGTCACACTGTATGTGCGCCACCCACAAGATAACCTCAATCCACTTTTGAGAGAATTTGTAGCGTTTGGAGGCATATCTGGAGTACATATTAATTGGCAAAAGTCACAACTCTTCCCCCTCACGGCATCGGTCACCCAATTTCCGCTGGACTACCCCTTGGAGTGGTGCAGCTCTGACTTGAAGTATCTGGGGATTACAATATCGCTGGATAAGGCTGACACCATCCGATTAAACTACGGCGTAGCCATCACACGACTGACTGACAATATCACGCGTTGGCTGGCACTTCCCCTTTCGATGGCAGGTAGGGCCTCCCTGATCAAGATGGTCGTCCTCCTGCGATTCTTATATTTATTCCAAAATATACCGTATTACCCAGGCGCCTATTTTTTCAAAAGACTTCGCTCTGAACAGCTTCGCCTGTTTTGGGGTGGTAAACAACCGCGCATCAGGTGGTCGGTCCTAACGCAGCCGTATGACAGAGGCGGCTTTGATGTGCCCGACCTGGAAATTTATTACCTGAGCGCACAGGCGTAACATGCTTATTACTGGATAAGGCCCGTTCCTTTTATGCCACAGGTCGCTGCGGAGGACTGGGTAGTGCACCCACTGCCTCTTGAGGGCATGCTAATGGGAGAGATTGGAGATGTTGAGACGCCCGCCACTACTGTGACTTGCACGATCGATGCCTGGCGGAGGGTGACCAAACTGCTGGACGCCCCCCTACTGTATTCGCCGGCGTTGCCACTGGCGTATCATCCGAGACTATCACTCCTGCTGGAGGGAGGTTTCCGTTCGATGTGCCGCCGCATAAATCTTACCACGTGGGGCGACCTCTTTCAGGATGGCCTATTCCGCACCAAGGACCAGCTGTTCCAGATTACCCCCCCGACGCCTATGGAGGTGTTCTATTACATCCGGCTACGTCAGGGTATGCGAGATATTCTCCCTAACTTCCTAACTGCCGTTACATGTTATGCTCGTATCAGATGGGAGACACTTGGTGTCTAAACTCTATGCTGCCGTTCGAGAACAACGACCGATCACCCTGGCTAAGGCTCGGACTGACTGGGATTCGGAACTACCAGCCGCCCTCACGGACGACCAGTGGATATATTGCTGCTCGATCACGGCTAGAATATCCCCCAGTTCTCGAATGAAAATTATTCATTATAAGTTTGTGCAAAGGTGCTATTACACACCGGTCAGAAAATTGAGATTTGGCCTCTCAACGGATGATAGATGTGCTAGATGTCGCATGGAAGGCGCGGGGTTCCTGCATCTGGCTTGGGATTGTGGGGCAATACAGACCTACTGGGGCCAGGTGCATGCTGCCCTTCAGGTGATGATAGCCGGCCCTCTCCCGTTAGACCCGATAGTGATGATATTAGGTTATACCAGGGATGTGCCCAGAGCGGATCGCAAGTTTGTTGACATCGCGCTACTACTCGCTAAACGGAGGGTTGCTTGCAGATGGGGGAGGAGTAGAGCGCCAAAGTTCAAGGAATGGCTGGATGACCTCCAACACTGTCAGGAACAGTATGGCGTCTATACGGAACTGATGCCAGCCCGATGTGCTCCCAGCGACATCTGGTCCCCTTTACGGGTATACTGGCTGGCTCAGGAGACGCAAAACGACTCATCTGGGGATGATGACCTGGACCCTGGCCCATGAGCGCATTGACACTGTACATTACATTCGCCTCACTACATCCGCACTACGTGCTACATATGGGGACACCTACATTGAGAAACGTCGATAGACCCGAGGATGAAGAGCGGTGGAGGGGATCTTGTTCAGAATAGGTCATGAGACACAACGCCTGAGTCAATTGTCCACCACCTCCCTCTTGGAAGTGACGCTGCGGGGCGGAGGGCATGTACACGCATCATTTAATGAAGTGGTAAGGGACTGCTGATGACGAATTGGTGGAAAGGCATGGCACGCCGCCCTTAGTCGACAATCATGGGGTCCAGACACAAACACGTCACACGCTGAGATGCAGTGCTGAGCTGCGCACGCTAGGTACGCATAGATAACGACACTGAGTGGATTCACGTAGCTAGCTATCAGGTATAGACAGAGATGATGCGGGGCTGGGATGGACAGTGCCACTATACCTGTGTTGCTCAGGCCCCACAATAGCGCAAAGGGATGTAGTCTCCCGGCCTGAATTACTCCTTGTTCCTCCCCCGTTTCCTCCCCCCCCCCCCGCACCCCGGATGAATGAGACGCGATGCCCATACTCGACTAGCTGCCTACTGTGACACATTGGGAGCTGTATATGTAAAGTGCTGTTTGCAATGTTAAAATGGAACTTGTACACGTGCTCGTCTTTCTCTCGACTGCTGGTCCCATACTGTCATACGAAATTGTACATGCTGTGATGGTCATGCCTTTGTGTTGTATGCATCTAATAAAGGTTTAAAAAAAAAAAAAAGAACTATCTGGGCTCCTCGTCATTTAATATATGTGAGGACTTTATGGTGTTTTGACATAGTGTGCAAGCCCCTAATATTCCAGGTCATGTATTTGTAATGTCGGTTGTCAGCCATTGTCGAGTAGTACCCTGTTCCAAGTCCCTCCTAGGCCAGGCAGCGAACACCGCACCCATCTCCATTTCAAGCCCCTATAATATCCAACAGTGTACAACCCAGTGTTTCACCCCAAACCCCACAACAAACGTGCCTTGAACTCCAACTCACTGGGTTAAGTAGAAAAAAAGCAACCCCCATCCAAACCGGTTTATAAAGTCTACAAGTAACTGCTTGTAGGCTGGTCAGTCAGTTCCAGAAGGTGCCCAGCCGCTGAAGCTCTCCCAGTCTCGGCAGTCGCCATCGTTATCTGCACCGGCAGTGGTCCACCCCGCAGCACATCTCCCTGAACCACCTCAGTACCTGTATGCCATTGCAGCGGCGCCCCACCATTCTCATTGTCTGCATGAGCTAGTCCACCAGGTCTCACTGTCAGATGATGCCATCCGCCGTCTGTGGTGTGACAAGTGGGAACTGCTCACTCTGCACCTCAGAATCACTGGACCCCCTCTCCGAGCTGGTGCCTCCTGCATGCTCGCTGTCTTCTGGCAGGCTTTGGCTTCACACCCCACCGCTGATCTGGGTCACCACTTGCACCGCGTTCAGTCATTCAAGTTGTGCCTCCTCCTGCGATGGCGCCAGAGAGTCAGATCCAGCCCTCTGTGTCCTGAAACGTGGTCTTCACCATCCTCTTTTTGCCAGGTTCCTTTGGTGGTCCAGCTCCGCCATGGCGGTCCAACCAGTGAGGTGCCTCCTGAGGGGTCTTGAAGAAGTCCAGGCATCCCGCTGTTACCACTTGGAGCTTAGCTGTGTATTGTCTCACATATTTGTAGTCCAGCTGGCATAGGCTCTGCTTCACTTCTCTCTAGGATCCCTTCGTCGTTGCACCTCCCGCGTAAAATCTGGTAAGATGCTTACCGTCGAATTATGTATTTGTGTGTCTCCCTTAAGGCGTGCCTGGGTCAGGATGTGGTCCCTGTCCTTACAATGTAGGAGTTTAGAGATCACTACTCTTGGCGGAGCTCCTGGGAGGGGCAGCCTCGCAGGTATGCAGTGTGCCCGCTCCAGGGCGAAGAAGTTCGACAATCCCTCAGGTGCTATCTCTTCTTTGAGCCACTTCTCAAGGTAGGCCACCATGTCACAGCCTTCAATTTTCTCTGGTAGACCCAAAATCCGCAGGTTACTTCACCATGATCTGTTTTCAGCATCTTCAGCCCTGTCCTCCAGTGTCCGCACTTTTGCTCCCAGTTGAGACATCCGTTGTTGCATGTCATTGATCGCCGGTACCGCATCTGCCAGCTCCCCTTCAGTCGCCTTGACCCTGTCCGCTAGTTTTCTAAGGTCTCCACCAGAGGTACCAACGGACAGAGCGGGGCCTTATTCGCGGAGCCGTTGCCGGGTGCGGTGAGGCTTTCTCCCATATAAAGCTGGGAAAGAAGATCACTTATGGACTTATCAGATGCCATGACACATATCCGGTATCTGGTAGGGTGGTGATTGAACCACTTATGTTTAGTCCTTTTAGGAATTAATTTGTTAATTTTCAGTTTATAGATTCTATTGCAGTAGCATTACATTTCTCTTAGGTCCTGACGAAAGCCAGTGAACATCACTTCTGTGGCTGAAACATGTTGACCTTTCACCTATTGCTAAACAACAGTGATTTTTTTCACACTGTTAGGCTGTTTTTAATCTTGACATTCGACCAGATCCTAATAAAATATATTGTCTGATCGTCTAGTCATTTTTAAGTATTACACTTTTTCTTTGCACTGCACTCTATCAGCAATACTGGCTTATGGCACTGTGGCCAAGCTACTTGCCAGACAATAGTTTAGTGTCATATAGCCATTCCACTCTGGCTTGGATACACAGACTTTACTCCACAGTTTCTCAGATGATGATGCTCCGCCAAAGCAGGTGGGCTGATGGGATTCACATGAGCCCGTAGTGATTTTTTTTTGTTAATAAATGTCCTCTTGAGCTTACATTTCATATTTGGCAAATCGACCTACATGCTCCATTTTGTGTACTCCGTGTATCAGATTAGGGGTGTGGAGCTTGTATGGTCTTTAAAAATTATCCCCTAGACCCTCTTTTCCAAGTATTTCTTCCTTCTCAGAGCAGCCCCATGTCTAAGCTCAATGAGTAAATTTTAATTTCTAGATGCTCACTATAGGTGGTGATAGCCTTTAAGATATCACGTAGTGTGGGGACCACAGGGTGCGCTCCCTCTTGCGAGGGTCGCCCGCTCTTGTCCGCAGGCGCAGTCATGGTGGGTCTCCTCTTTCTTTCTTTTTGAGGGGTTTCCCCATGGTATCCTCTCGTCCTATGGTGCTCCTGGTAGTACGCGTGCTCATGTGATGCCATAAATCGCTTCCGTCCGTTGTGCGGCTATTACATCCAGCAAGCGCTTGCCCGAGTGTCCTGCCTCTCACCCGTCTTCAAGATCAATAATTGTGCAAATCGCTGCGAGACGTACCCAAGGGCATAAGCATGTTAGCTGATCACCGCTCCAGGTCTCTGCCGCTCTTCGCCTACAGCAACCGTTGTCTCAGTTAGAGATCAGGCCACGCAACTCTGCGCCTTAGACAAGGGCCCCTTCGCAGACCTACACTTTCCCCGGTCCTGCTCCGCTAAGTCTTATTGGGGGGAGGAAATGCAGTCTTCAGTTCCCTATGCAGTCGCGCATGCAGGGGGGCCGATGATCCTCCTTGCGGTGTCCCCACCTGGGCCCACCGCTCCGCTGCCCCAGACGTTGCCTCACGCCATCCCCGTACCCAAGGTGTACATTCCAAAGGGGCTCCACCAAGTTTCGCCGCTCTCCCACCAGCCACGCACTGCACTGGCCTTCCCAGGGTCTGTAGATGGTGGGTCACGCTCACCGTACTGGGAGCTTCCAAGCTGGGTGACTTATCTGGCCTCAGAAGTGGGAAGGAGGGAGCATCTCTGGCGAGTTCACGTCAGCTGGGCAGTTCAGGACCCGGCTAGCACCGCTCAGTAACCCCGCTGGGTTTCATCGCAGTCAGCGGGCTCGACACCTCAGGAATGGTAATGGTAGGAGTCTGTTCGGATGCCCCCAGCCTGTTGTGCTGCATCTTGCAGGGGTGGAAAGGCGGGCACCCCATTATTAGAGGCTATCCTGCGGCGGGGAGGAGGAGGCTTCACCCCAGGCCTCTGGTGAGGGTGCGACCGCTAGGTAGAACAGGGCACATCTATCGGTACGAAATGCTCACACCGCCATCTTACCGCTGATCTCCTTTCCAGATGGCGGATTCTGCTCTTCCAGTGCGTAGACGAGGGGAGACTTTCTGGGCCTCCCTGGTCCGCAGCTCCCCTCCCTGCACAGGGAGGAAGGGAGAGTAGCCGTTGCTGGAGTGTCGTCCCTTGTTGCAGACGGTCGGAGTTTGTTCCGTCTTTGTCAGATCCCGCTGGGCGCCGCCATCTTGGGTCGCCGTTCAACCATGCTGATCCCAGATCACTCCTGGTGATTTTCAGTGACTCGTGAGGCTTGGCGCTTCACCAAAACTCTCCTGCTGTATCCACCAATGCGTGGGAGCGCTGCAGGGGTATTGTGTCCCATACAGGGAGTCAGGATGACCTGTGATGGTGGCTGGGCGACAGGGAGCTCGCAAGCTAAGCTGCTCGCTCCATCGGTGCCAAGTTACGCCCCCCAAATATGGACCCTTCTTGCACAACATTTTGTGTGAAATGGGCATGATATGAGTGTTGCTGTGGGTGTTCACACACAGCACCCATGTCTTATGCAACATTTCCACATTTAAGAGGATTCGTAAACCTGGAAATGCTTCAGATGTCTACGCCGCCCCAGGAGTGGCGTAGCGAGGCACATTAAGGATGTTTTTTCCTCATTCTAGGGGTGCTGCATTTTGCAGCACACATAGGAAGAGAAGATCACCTCTTTTTATTGTTATTGTTTTTGTGCAGGAAGGTACCCCTTCCAGCGAAGAAACAATCCCCTGCAACGCGGGTACCCTTGCACCATGGCGCAATGGTGCCTACGTGGCGCATGGCAGCCGATTGTGCGCAAGTGCAGGGGAATGCACAGGGATGTGTCATCTTGTTGTAAATATGACATATCCCTGTGTTTAGAAAATGCAGCATGATGGTGCAGCCAAAGGGCTTTCGGTGCCGCGCTGCAGCACTTTCTTGTAAATAAGGCACTCAGTTCTTTACTTTTGATCAAAATATGCCATAGTCATTTTGCCTAAAAGGGCTATCTTCCCTTTCTGAAAGGCCTTTTTCTAATCCGAGATAACACATCCAATCAGCATCTATGTTTGTCAAAGCTCTTAGTGGTTATGCAATGGTCGCTAAGTTGGGGATAAACCTTCCACAATAAGTGGCCATGCCCAGGAAGCTGTGCACTTTCAAAGCATTGGTCAGTGCGGGGCCTGCTTATTTGCTTGTGACTCACTGGGGTCAACCTGACGTCTGGAAGTGTTCAGTGTCACTCTGTGTTCCCACAAATGCCTTAGCGTAGCTCTTCTGCGCTTATGGTGCTCTTCTGCTGTTGCTGAAGAAATCAAAATGTCGTCACTGACGTTCATGATACCTTGCAAACCTAAAATTCTCCCTCTTATGGCATCCTGGAACACTTCGACCACTAAGGAAATACCAAAATTCAATTGTTTGTATCTGCGCAGGCCTAGATGTGTGGCAAAAGTAGTTAAGTGTCAGTTTTCTTCTGACAGCTGAAGTTGGTGGTAGCCTGCAATAAGGTCTCATTTTGATGACCACCTAGCACCATTTAGACATTCAAGAAAAAGAACACGTAGTAGTGTTCCCTATGAGGGAAATAACCGCATATCTATTAAGTTAACGTTTCTCAGAATATCAGTGATTGGCGTGAGAAATCATGTGAACGTTGCTATATTGACAACCGGTTGCTAAGTTAGCTTCAAACACCTACTACCTAGAGGTGCTAACTGCACATTAAAGGCTAACATGCAAATCACTAAACACAACAAAAGAAGCTATTGCAGCACGCCCATATCACCTAGATACATTAAATATTCAGAAACAATACTGGTCATGGGTTAAATAGATTCCATAATCAAGTTAGTCTCTACACTGTGGGGACGATGCAAGAGAACCAATAATGTATATGGCATCCAAAGTAATACAATAAGATCATCAGTAGTAATTCCTTGCCTCCTTCATTAATGTCCAAAGATAAAAATTCCCAGCACAGGATTAGCCGACACGTGTTTCGTCTGTACTCAGACTTTTTCAAGGCAAAAAATGGGAATGTTGGCAGACTGTAATCAGAGAACGAGTCCGTCCCACAACGCATCTGTTAGTAAATTCCAGGGTCCAAATGAGGATGTTTTAGTATGTATTAATCAAAACAGAGAAATATGCTATGGTGCGACACCGAACATCCAGCGAAATCACGTACTGGCGATCTCCCGAAGGCGTGCATAGAACGCATCAATGGACTCACCCTCGTATTGGCAAGCCTGGTGGAGATTGAATCACTCATAGTCCCGATACAGTTGATCATCAAAATGTGCATTTAGGGCTCTTACTGCCATATCGTAGTCATTTGCTGGACCAGTGTTGGGGAGGGGTTCAAATAACGTATAGATCTCTTCACCTACGTAGTCGAGTAGCAGGGAGTGGTTAACTGCACCATCAGTCTCTCGGGAGTCAATAAAAGAAGTGCCCAGCCTTCCCACCCATGTTTCCAATTGGGGTGGTGCAGTGGCCGGGTCAACTAACTCACGAATTGGTTGTTGGACGCATGCCAATGCATGCAGCCGGGGAACCAGTCACGTGGGGGGTGCTGTGTTCGCAAAATCCGCCATAATCTCCAGCAACTCTGGGACATGTGTCAAACTGCATGTACAGTGCACTCACAGCCAATTATAAATGGTAGGTCATGCATCCCCCCAAATGTCATCCACCCTGTTTAATGCTTTGGCACATTCCAAACCGACTCACGGTTCCCCAGGTGCCGCTCTTGGTGCGGGTCGGGTGAGAGGAGAACGCACACGTGCTTCTGGACCCTACGGGACTCTGCATTGGTCAGTGCATGATGGTCACCACTGCAGTCCCCTCCAAGTCAGCCGAAAACCCCGTCCACGGTGCTGCTCTCAGCGTCAATAATGTACCACCAAAACCCCACCATGGTACAGGTAAGTTGATGATTCCAGCTCTGAACGAGTCAACCAAGTGCCATCTCATGATTGCTAGAATCAGCCGTGTGTCTGACTGGACGCTTTGCTCGTAGGCGGAGTCAACTGCTCCCAGCGGTGCGGGCAGCTGCTGCTATCAGACTGGTAGCTGCTCCTTGAGGTAGCCTACGAGCTCTGGGGGCTACGCGGGGGATACCTTCGTCGCCAATGTGGGGACAGGGCCTAGCCACTAGCACACCCTCACCACTGTGCAACCACACCGGCAGGCACAATGAACCACTACTTGGATATTCACACAGCCAAAGACCTCATCCGGTCTAGCCCCCTTTTATTTATAGCCTCTAGGGCAAGAGAGACCATTAGAAAATCTGTTTGACTCATTACAGTGTGTATGAAGGGTGTAAGCCTTAATGTGGAAAGGAGCACATCATAGTGTGCGCATGGTGGAGGAATGTATGATGCTTGGTTGATTGTATGTGCGTAGCAGGCCTGTTTCTAGCGGGTGGGCCTGGTGGGCCAGGCCCACCCAAACATGAGCCTTGGCCCTCGCAGTGAGGGCTTGAAGGCAGGCGCGCAACGGCATTGGGCTCAATGGGCTGTCTGTGTGTGTGTGTGTGCCCGGGCTGGGACAGCTTCCCGGGCGCACACACAGACAGTTTTAGAGATTATCACAGCTGCACCCGAGTACTTCACAGGTCTTTAAAAGACCATTAACATGTTATGGAGGCTTTGTTGATGTTTTCACCCCTTCATCTCCACATGGCAAAGGCGGCAAATCCTTTCTTTGACAACGGTAACCTTTGCCTACTGTTCTGCTTCGTGAATATTTATTTTTCTATGCAGCGCGAGAGAAAATAAGTTTGTTTATTCCTATTCACTTTTTCTGACCCCTGCAGTTGCTTATCACATCAGGCTGTGACACAAAGTTTGACTAATGGAGTGTGTATGGGGGAGTCTATGGAATGAGTTATGATGAAAGCTGGGTGAATGTGGTATATATATGCAATCAGGAACCTAAATTTAAGTGGACTTGGAAGTCTAGGTTGCCTGTCGACTTTGGCACACATACTACAGCGGCAACCTCTGCACCTCTGCTTCAAAGCGTTTTACTTTTCACTCCTGTCTATGTGATCTACACAATCCTACCACAAGAATAATGTTGCAAAATAAGTATAACAGAATCATGTGCGTATTTTTTTAGCCAACAAACAAGTGGTTCTAGGTATGCTGAATCCGCGCTGCAAGACTAAAACTAGTGTTCTCAGAACGGAATGCTAAGGATATGCGGGCACTAATCCCTCACGAAAGACACCGGCCACCTCCGGGCCATGGGAAAAGAAATACTAACAGGCCCATCGGGTAACCTTTTGACGGTGAGACGTGACGTTATTTAGAAATATTTATCAAACTTTTGGGCATCTTTGAATTCTAAATAAAATAAAGCAGATGGAAGTGGCACAGTGGCCAAACAACTGCACGCGTTCACTAATTTACCAGCTGTTTCCTTCATATGAATGGAAAGTGGAAAATCAAACCACTTAATGCTCACCATAAAATATTTCACTGGACTCCAGGGAGAACAATCAAGATATAAAGGAGAGGAAAGACGTGCTGTCAATTTCATAGTTTCTCACTAGAATACTGGGGAGAGAAGCCAAGCATTGAATACTCATTAGCGGTGAGCGGCCTTCTCAGAAGTGCTTTCGTGTGTGATCCAACCAGCGTCCGACAGATGTTACAGGCAGGACGGATCTCACGATGAATCCGTCTTAAACCTCATTCCAGTCATGAGGTCTTCAGGAGTAGAGCAAATGCTGAGTTTATGTGCTCTAAATTGTGTCCGTGGTTGCAGGTGATAGGCACCAGCATTCCTCTTTCTGGACTGGGGCTTAGGAAAGAAGGAGTAAGCCAAAGGTAGGAAAACATTGACAAAGAGAGAAAACAGGGATGATAAAGAACTGTCAAGAGTAAGATAACGAGACCGGAAGTGCCAGGTGTTGGAAGAAAGATCCAAGAGAGTTGTCTGGACAAGTCAGAATAGTCGTAGTATTCAGAACAAATTCCAATACGCTGGTTTCATGGTGCTAATTCTTTATCTATAGGTTATTGTAACTCATTTAAAAATCTGAGTTGATTTGCAAAGAGGTAATAAACAGCCAGCACGTGTTTCGTCCCTTTACATGGCCATCCGGCCTGGGGCTTCCACAGGGCGTCACGGTTCTCATTAGGGCTTGTGCCTCCCTTGAGAAAATGGACATCCTTATCGGTCCTGGGTCGATCTATAGTGTCTTGGGCACCCCCACCCCACGTCAGACCAACAGCACTTCCACCACGGGCCACTACTGTCATCCACCCTTCTAACCACTTCTACTTCTATCACTTTAAGAAGTCAGCTATCATTACGTGGGTCCCGTGCTAACTGTGCCACTGGATTCAAGCTAGCTTGGCTGATGAGGGTTGATACTCCGAAACCGGTCCCAGGATGCTTTTTTCCTGTCCAGGGAGGAACTGGCCTGGCAGTTCGGGATAGACTGTTCCCATGAGTACAACTGCCACAATGAGCCTGGTCCACGTACAGCCGGTATAATAAATCCCGCTGTCGTTCAGAGGCTAATGGCAAATTAAATAAATACAATATATAACATGAAATGGATATTGCAATTGACTAGAAATCGAAACTTATGATTAAAAAAAAACAACTTAAGTAGATTAATTTTAAGACAAAGGATTAATTGCATTATAATTTTAGCCCTGATGACATCCAGCATAGGACACTGTTAAAGCCTATATGATACTGAACAGATGATGCTATTTTTGATATTTCTGGAATAAAACTGAACACTTCACTGCAACTAAAACCTGGCCTGCCGATTGTTCTTTGGATACATGTCAATTGTGGACTTATATAATTGCTGATGCTGAAAAGAAGCTCTTTTTCCATAAGTAGTAATTTTATTGTGAATAGTGACCTCGAGCGGTGGACCACGGAGAGTTGAGTGTCACCACTGAACTGTGATTGAACAGGTTGAATTGTGACTTTTGCACACTGGATCTATGCCCTCATCGCTTATGCTACTCTTTTTTTTCTAGTTTGATAAACTCACCCCCACCAAACATTGAGATGTAATAGATGGAATACACTTTTAATTCCTCCCACTTCTTTATAAGTTTTCCTTATGAGGGACCAAAGCCCTGATTTAGCTCCCTATTAAGGGATTGACAGTACAAATATTTAACGGTAGATATTGAACGTGATACCTGAATAGTCACTAACAAAAGTTCTGTTAAAGAATAGTCACATTCCTACAGACTTGCTATAACAAACTTAAAGTCCCTATTCATGTTCTGACACCGTACAAGTAATAATGAAACAATCACATCCGATTTAGAAGGAAAATGCTACACTGCGTGTTATTCTCCTCATGCCAAGGTGGGGAGTTAAATGATGGTTGCACAAACATCGCAGTATGAGATCCCTTTTGTTTCCAAGCACAAATGTGGCCACCCAAGATGGTGGTACACTGACATTTGCACACTTCACCTCTCTGACATGCTGCCGGTGCTTTCCTCTCTCCTGCGTGCACTGCCAGCTTTGTATCTTGAGTTTCACCCTTTTATTTAATTTCGTGAAGTTTGTTTCTAGGTGTACCCGAACACGTTAGGAGATCTATAACCAAAGTGTTCGTTTTCAAGGGTCAGTTTGTTTGGAATGGTAACTGAAGCATCTGTCTAACGAAGTATCCAGGAACATCACCATGTTTTCCATGATACACTGTACACAAGAAGGCTCTTATGTACAAACATTGTATTATAGGAAGACTGGAGGGAGCCATGAAGAGTGGGGCTAAGTAGGATAAGTGATTTTGGGTCAAAGATAAGTCTGTTGCTGACTTCTTTGTTTTTTATAACTTCTACAGTATTTTGGTCAAAGGTCCCAGGTGCAAACCATGAACCTAATGTCGATACGACATTACTGCCTTTAGGGTCATTGTAACCTAATCTGCAAAGCAGCAACAGAAGTAGAATCTAATGGATCAGGCACAGATTTAAAAATGCACTTTTTACAATATTTTCACTTTGGATAAATCACCTTCCTACACTGGTCAATCACTCCTCACTTTCTCCCAGTCCTACCTGATTATCATCTGCCACATGGTGAGGGGGGGACTCTATCACTACCATGCTGTCACAATATGGAATTCAGAAGGTTCACCTGAGCACTACACCTCAACCAGAAGCACACTGAGGAGAGCTAAGCCTGAGAAACATCCAGAGTAATGCTCTAAATATATGAACTCAACAGTGGTTAGCTGTATGAAGGCATCTTCAAAGTTACTGACTACAAGAATGAGCTTCCTGGCCTTCACTTTCTCTGTCTTTGACTCCTCACACCTCTCTGACCAGCATTCTCCATCAACTTAGATACAGCTCTAACATTTCACTGCCAAACAGAGTACTCTTCAAGCAACATGGCGAAGCCTATGCTCACTTGCCGCGGATATCCTTTGAGTGATGGTGAAAGGGGCATTAGGGCATCAGTCAATGGATGTCAGAGTGTCCACGTAAAAGATGGTCCAAAGTAATTGATTCCTGTTCAGGTCAGCCAGAGAAACCTTAGAGGTCCCAAACGAGAAGTACGATTATTGACGCACAAACGATATGGATAAACTCCCAACATGTTGCTGTCATTTGGTTTTTGATTTTCAACAACAATCTCCCACCTTCGGAGTTTGTATTTCAAAGTAAAAAACTTTGCTATGTGGGCACATCGAACATGGCACTCACACAGCCAAGCTTCTGTGTCTTTGGCGGAGACAAAGTGGTCGTAGCACTGCGGAGGACACAGAGATCTCCTCTTGCTTGATGGAGATGTCTAAATATGGAAGCCTGTTCTCCTTTGGGGCAGTGGAGTGTATCCCTCCACGGACCTGGGGGAGCTGAGTTCAACCTGCCAAATGTTTAATGCTCCCCTCGCCCCTCCAAGAGTGTTTTCAGTTGTTATGAGAGAAAGTGAACCATTTGTTTTCGAGGGAGCTCAAGTAAGACCACTATTGGAACTACACACTAACCCCTTGATGCTTCAAACCAGTGAAGCTGACATTTGTGGCAGATGGTACCATTTCATGTAGATCTCAGGAAAAACCAAGTCAACCAAATTACTAGAAAACAAAGCAAAAATCTAATCATGTAAAATGGTAACTAGCCTTAGGCTAACTGTTTCCTTCATCGCCAAAAAATCGAGAAGAATTATTTCAGAGATGTTGCTCCTCTAGCGGCTTCATCTCCATAGAGGCCAACCTTGTTGAGAGCTGGGTGTATTATCCAGTGGCCACAGGAACTGGCAGGCTGAAGGATAGCCAGAAATATCTTCCTGGAGTAGTTCCACAGCACCATTGAATGTCACTCTGTGATTAGCTTCTACCTCTAATATCTGCTTATTCCATGACCACAGCATTGGAATTCTGCCCACTCATCATTGCCTGCAGTATCAAGTGCTAGGATGGTGTCAAATGCACTGATTTCTAGAAACAACTGATGGGAAGGTCCTTGGCGTGGCCGCTCTCACCTTCAACCGTCTGCATTAACAAAGCACACATCAATGAGAAGGAACTTGATTTGCCTTGAACTCAGGAATAGTTCTGGCCCTTAATCATGAAGATGAAACAACACGATTATGAGGAGAAGCAACTTGTTGGTGAGGAAAATACCCAGAGGACGGAGCTAAAAATATGCTTGGGAGAGCCAAATGGAGACCAATCAAGGCACAAAAAAGCAGTGAGTGCAAACCTCAATCCAGTATTATCTAAGGTGTACACCTCTTAAGACTTAGACCCTTATTCTGACTCAGCCAAAGAGATATCACAAGAGTTAAATGTCATTAAACAGAAGCTTCAGCTAACTTTCCAAACAAACTGATCCTTGAAAACGAACAATTTGGTCATACGTCTCCTAACAAGATTTGCACAGTGTTTCGGCACCTAAAATTCCCACCTATTAAAAGCATGGGGATAGGTGAAAGAACCACACGTCCACTCCCACCGCACCACAGGAGCCTGGTACACTCCCTACTTTAGCCTTAGAGAGTGGTATTCCTGCAGATTTCTTCCCTATCCCTCAGCCTGTATCTACACTGTAACCCGCTTTGGTCTCCTGACTATATGCAGCATCTTTTTGTAGCAGGTGAGAAATTCAAGTTTGGAACCAATGCAATCTTGAAGAAAAGGACATGGTAACTGCAGCTCTAAGAGGACTTTCCCCCCGGACCAGGCCTTCAACCTCTGATACCCAAAATTAAGGGCTAAGACACCAGCTGGCACTTGTACCCACAACCCCAGGGTCTCCATCCTTTAAATGTGGACATTTCAGAATGAGAGCCCTAGTTTTGTAATTCTTTATTATGAAAGGACCTGTTCATCATGTAGGAGAGTAGGGTCTGCTTCCTATGGTCACCCCCACTTTTTGCTGTGATTCTCTAGTTTTTCGACTTTAGTGTAGCTGTGGGCATGCTAATCAGACCCACAGCCCTGCTGTTCTCTCTCTAAATTGATACCATGTACTTTAGATACATACCAGATTGGGTATTGGGTCACCTTTGTGAGCCCCTGCATAGTGTACCATAGGTACCCAGGGCATTGGTGCACCCTAGGCCTACCAGGGGCTGCAGCATGTATTGTGCCACCCCTGGTTTGCCTTCCAAACTGACACCACAGGTCTGTTCACGCAGCCTGAGTAAGGTGGTGTAATCACCCCTTACTTAGATATAGTATACCTATATCTACCTTATATATAGACACATATGCACCTATATGTCACTCCTATGGTAGGCCTTGACAATCCTGGAGGCAGAGTGCTTGGTTTTATGTGAGAGGGTGCCCTAGCATGAGCTGAGCCCCTTTGCAGCTTTCGGAAACATCTCCTTATAGCTGTTCTATGATATAGCCATACCATATGCTCTTAAGTGCATTATAATCCTCGCGGTTAATGCTAACTTTGGTTTGGCTTTATCAAAAAGTGTTGTGTAATGTGTCAAACACTGTGAAATACTACCCCCCGCCAATTCTGGCGACGGGGGTAGCATTCCACCCTTCTAGAGGGAAAAGACATGTATGTTACTGCTTTACCCGGTTAAAGTTAACCGGCGGTTATTTTTATGCTACGCAGCTTTTTTCTAAAAGCCGCGTTAGATGATGAGCTCAGCTCGTCATCCGCACACGCCCCCCGTGGCTGATGACGAGCTGAGCTCGTCATCAGCATCGAAGGGGTTAAACAGAGCCTCAGCATCACAAAATGGATGCTGCTGCCACAGACACGAGTCTGACCTCCTGTTGCTGGGGGGAACTCCAGCAAGGGCAGCCTGGACAATAGGTTTCCTGTCCAGGGAGGTGCCAGTATCTCCCCAGACAGGCGTTTTGTGTACTGGGGCACGGAGGGCTGCATTCAGTGAATGCATCTAGACACTGCCTGGGGCACACAAGGTGCTCCCTGCATAGCCCGGTTCAAACCAGTTGCTGGGGCCCTCCAGCCCCAGCTCTGGTGCGAAACTGGACAAAGGGGAAGGGGTGTAACCACCCCCTTCTCAGGTCCAACCATGGGAGGGACCTAGGCAGGTAATCCATCCCCGATCCTTAGTATAAGTATAGGGGCTGTGTCCCCAGGACTTTAGATTATCCTGGAAAGAAACTTTGATACAGAACTCTTGGACCTTCGACATTCTATTCTGAATAGAAGATGGAAGACATCTCTCTTGTGGTCAAGGAGTGACCACCCTGTGCAAACAGGCACCACCAGTAACTTGCCGGTCTACTTTGTCGATGCTCCTGCCGGAACCCGAAGACTCAGCAACACAGGAACTGGGCTCTCAGACTTCTCTATCTCTGACTCACATCCACACTAAAGCTGAGTGCCTGTAAACAGTAACTTTGTAACTTCTTCGTTACCCATTATAAGTCAAGGGCAACTCGCAACTATGTTTAGACACTGCATGCGTCTCCCGTGGGCCTCCTACTTCCTAATCTTTGGTTGTTTAGTGTAGCCCCAGCGATTCCCCAGGCCCTAGGTCTACTCTCTACTTCAGACGTAGTTCTTATACCACTTTCTTAGTATATGGTTTGTGAGGCCCCTAGGGCATAACTGTAATTGCGCAACTTATCGTATGCTAATTGAGTAACTTGTGATGTACTTTGACCTCTGACCTCATAAAGAGTGCATAGGGGTTGTGGTAGAAATAAAAACATATATATTTGATATATACCTTGTGTGGTGTCCTTTCATTTGGTATTCAAGGGATTATAATTTGTAAAACAGCTAGCTTTACATGCTCTATGAAGTCTTAGCCTATTGACTGCTGGTCCATGCTACCACTAGGATAGCTTTCTATAAGGTAGACTTTACAACCACCATCAATAAGGGTCGATTAGACTGGTGCAAGGTGCCCACTAAAACTAGTGGACATCATATGCCAGGTTAACTTCTCACATTGGTGTGCAGCGGATGGGATAAGAGCTTGCTGTTGTTTTACCATATAACCTTGAGATATCATTTGAAAGCTCACATTAGGGTACCTGTAGGTACATATAAAACAAGTTCTTATAATACATACGTTCTACTGAACTTAGCAGCTGTAGGTGGTAAGGGCCTAGCACACCCTGACTACAACTCCTAAAGAGGTACTATTAGGAAAACATTTAGTGTAGGTAGGTGCACACACCACACCGCACTAGAAAATTTCCTTGGAGGCAGGTCCCAGTGGGCCCTTGCCAGAAGACCCTCCTAGGGTACCTTCTAAATATGACCAACGGATTCCCAAACAGCCTCTGGGAACAGGTTTATTCTGGTGGTAGTGGATCATGCCATCAGATACCCAGGAGCAATTCCCCTAAGGACCACTACAGCACCTGTTGTGGCAAGAGCCCCCCTGGGAGTTTTCTCCATAGTGGGTTTTCCAAAGGAGGTTGTCTCAGACAGAGGTGCAAACATTATGTCTGGATATTTGACTGCTATGTGGAAGGAGTGTGGAGTGAACTACAAGTTCACCACACCCTATCATCCACAGTGCAATGGTCTAGTGGAGAGATTCCACAAGACCTTAAAGGGCATGATTAAGGGTCTACCTGAAAAGCTTAGGCAAAGATGGGACATCCTACTGTCCTGCATTTTGTTTGCTTACAGAGAGGTCCCACAGAAGGGGGTTGGCTACAGCCCTTTTGATCTTCTGTTTGGGAACCTGTAAGAGGACCCCTTTGTCTGGTGAAGGAGGGATGGGAGTTACCTCTCAAATCTCCCAAACAAGACATTGTGGACTATGTACTTGGTCTCCGCTACAGGATGGCTGAGTACATGAAAAAGGCATCCAAAAACCTTGAGGCTAGTCAGGAATTGCAAAAGGCCTGGCATGACCAAAAGGCTGTTTTGACTGTTTACCAGCCAGGACAGAAAGTGTGGGTGTTTCAGCCAGTGGCCCCAGCAGCTCTCCAAGACAAGTGGAGTGGAGCCCACACTATTGTTGAGCAGAAGGGAGAAGTCTCCTATTTGGTTGACCTTGGAACTCCCAGGAGCCGACACCGGGTGCTGTATGTCAACAGATTGAAACCATATGTTGACAGGGCAGACATGGGCTTGCTTATGTCTACAGATGAGGGACAGGAGGAAGAGAGTGACCCTCTCCCAGACCTGCTTTCTCTGAACCCTGATGATGGGTCAGTTGATGGTGTAGCCTTGGAGGCAGCCTCACTGATCAGCAGCAGCAGGACTGTAGACAGGTTCTACAGTCCTGCATACATATGTTTTCTCTGACTCCAAGTCATACTACCTGGAGCACTCATAAGGTGGACACTGGGGACAGTCTGTCTGTTAAAAGTAAGATTTACAGGCAACCTGATCGTGTCAGGGACTGTATCAGGACAGAGGTCCAAAAGATGTTGGAGTTGGGAGTCATTAAGCCCTCAGAGAGCCCTTGGGCCAGTCCAGTAGTCCTGGTGCCTAAACCTCACACCCAAGATGGTAAGAGAGAGATGAGGTGTTGCGTGGATTACAGAGGCTTCAATGCTGTCACTAGGACAGACCCCCCCAATACCGAGGGCAGATGAACTCATTGACAGATTGGCATCTGCCAAGTTTTTGAGTACATTTGACTTGACAGCTGGCTACTGGCAGATCAGACTAGCTGATGATGCAAAAGCCAAGACTGCATTTTGAACCCAGGAGGACATTATCAATGTTTGGTAATGCCCTTTGGTCTGAAAAATGCACCTGCCACATTCCAAAGGTTGGTGAACCAAGTCCTCTCAGGTCTGGATGACTACTGTGCAGCTTATCTAGATGATATGGCTGTCTTTAGCTCCACTTGGGAAGATCACCTGATCCACCTGAAGAATGTTTTGGAGGCCCTGCAAAAGGCAGGCCTAACTATCAAGGCTACCATGTGCCAGATAGGACAGAGTAAGGTTGTATACCTGGGTCACCTTGTAGGTGACCATTGGAGAGCAAGATCCAGACCATAAAGGACTGTACTGCTCCCACAACCCAGACACAGGTCAGAGCATTCTTGGGCCTGACTGGGTACTACAGAATTTTTTTCAAGGGGTATGGTTCCATAGTGACACCCCTTAATGACTTAACTTCTAAGAAAATGCCAAAGAAAGTTCAGTGGACAGTAAGCTGTCAGAAGGCATTTGATTACCTGAAGCAGGCCATGTGCACTGCTCCTATTCTGCAAAGTCCAGACTACTCCAAAGAATTCATTGTTCAAACAGATGCTTTTGAGTTGGGGGTAGGTGCTGTTCTTTCACAACTGAATAAAGATGGTCAAGACCAGCAAGTAGCTTTTATTAGCAGAAGGCTGACCCCTAGAGAGAAACGTTTGGTCAGCTATTGAGAGGGAGGTCTTTGCTGTGGTTTGAGCACTGAAGAAGCTGAGGCCATACTTGTTTGGTACTCACTTCATGATTCAGACAGACCATAAGCCCTTCTTGTGGCTAAATCAGATGAAGGGTGAACATCCCAAACTGCTTAGGTGGTCCATTTCCCTACAGGGGATGGACTTTACAGTGGAACATAGACCTGGGACTGACCATGCCAATGCAGATGGACTCTCCAGATATTTCCACTTAGAACATGAAGACTCAATTGGTCAAGGTTAGTTTAATGTCCCAGCGTTGGGGGCAGGGGGGGGGGGTGTAGGAGAGTAGGGTCTGCTTCCCATGGTCACCCTCACTTTTTGCCGTGATTCTCTGGTTTTTTGACTTTAGTGTGGCTGCGGGCATGTTAATCAGACCCACAGCCCAGCTGTTCTCTCTCTAAATTGATACCATGTACATTAGGTACATAACAGATTGGGTATTGGGTCACCTTTGTGAGCCCCTGTATAGTGTACCATAGGTACCCAGGGCATATGTGCACCCTAGGCCTACCAGGGGCTGCAGCATGTATTGTGCCACCCCTGGTTTGCCTTCCAAACTGACACCACAGGTCTGTTCACACAGCCTGGGTAAGGTGGTGTAATCACCCCTTACTTAGATATAGTATACCTATAGCTACCTTATATATAGACACATATGCACCTATAAGTCATTCCTATGGTAGGCCTCGACAATCCTGGAGGCAGGGTGCTTGGTTTAATGTGAGAGGCTGCCCTAGCGAGGGGTGAGCCCCTCTGCAGCTTTCGGAACCATCTCCTTATAGCTGTTCTGTGATTTAGCCATACCATATTCTCTTAACTGCATTATAATCCTCGCGGTTAGTGCTAACTTTGGTTTAGCTTTATCAAAACATGTTGTGTAAGGTGTCAAACACTTTGGAATACTACCCCCGGCCAATTCTGGTTGTGGGGTAGCATTCCACCCATCTAGAGGAAAAATACATGTATGTTACTGCTTTACCCGGTTAAAGTTAAACAGAGCCTCAGCATCACAAAATGGATGCTGCTGCCACAGACACAAGTCTGACCTCCTGTTGCTGGGGAAAACTCCAGCAAGGGCGGCCTGGACAATAGGTTTCCTGTCCAGGGAGGTGCCAGCCCCTCCTCAGACAGGGGTTTTGTGTATTGGGGCAGGGAGGGCTGCATTCAGTGAATGCGTCTAGACACTGGCTGGGGCACACAAGGTGCTCCATGCATAGCCCAGTTCAAACCAGTTTCTGGGGCACTCCCGCCCCAGCTCTGGCGCGAAACTGGACAAAGGGAAAGGGGTGTAACCACCCCCTTCTCAGGTCCACCCATAGGAGGGACCTAGGCAGGTAATCCAGCCTCCATCCTTAGTATAAGTATAGGCGCTGTGTCCCCAGGATTTTAGTTTATCCTGGAAAGAAACTTTGATACAGAACTCTTGGACCTTTGACATTCTATTCTGACTAGAAGATGGAAGAGATCTCCCTTGTGGTCAAGGAGTGACCACCCTGTGCAAACAGGCACCACCAGTAACTTGCCAGTCTGCTTTGTCGATGCTCCTGCCGGAACCCGAAGACTCAGCGACACAGAAACTGGACTCTCAGATCCACAGCAAAGCTGAGACCCATGGCGGACACGTGAGATGTGGGACTGGACACCCTGGACATCCTGCATTTTGCTAACTGCATCAACCCCTGAGGTAACTTGCAGTTGTGCATTGGGGTACAAGAAGCCCAAGACCCGAGCACCATTTGCACCAAAGCTCATACCTCCACACTCCACGAGTGCTGCGTGGGGCCTGCTCCTGCATTTCAGCTTGACGTGTCTTCTCGGTTCCTTACCCATTGGCTATTGAGCCCCCTGTAGACTTTTCTTTTAAACTAAACTGCTTTCCTGGTTCTTCTAGGCTTGTTCCAGCTTCCGTCCAAAGGAGAAGTACCACAGACCTTGCTGGTCTGCAACAGAGCTAATCTTGACATCCTGTGTGGGTTGCAATTGCCAAGGCTTGTTGGGTCCAATCAGGATACCGACACTGCAGTTAACTAGATCCATTGTGGGACAGTTCGAATCCAGTGCCTGGTTATCATCAATGCCTCCTGGACCTCGTGGCTGAAGAGACAAACTCACCTTCTTCACCTGAGATCATCGAGACATCGCCTGGTTCCTTCCTGGTACCTTCCTGGTCACTGGCTAGTGACCCAGACTCTGTCCCCTCTGCTTTCAGGTTCTTCAGATCTTCGATCCACCCTTGGATCCACCCGGACACTTTTCCTCTGGTTGCCTGCAGCACTTCCTTGATGATCTCCATAGAAAACGACGATGAAACCTGACACCAAAAGGCACCTATGCACCCGGCTTCCCTGGGTGAGGTAATACGAGTACTCCGGTGCTCCCGTGGGTCTTGACTCTCGAAGTGTCCTAGTCTAAAGGGGTTTTGTCGAAGTCCATCCAGAAGTGCCCGTAAACAGTAACTTTGTAACTTCTTAGTTTCCCATTATAAGTCAATGGTAACTAGCGACTGTGTTTAGACACTGCTTGCGTCTCCCGGGGGCCTCCTAACCTTTGGTTGTTTAGTGTAGCCCCAGAGATTCCCCAGGCCCTAGGCCTACTCTCTACTTCAGACGTGGTTCTTATACCACTTTCTTAGTATATAGTTTGTGAGGCCCCTAGGGCATAACTGTAATTGTGCAACTTATCGTATGCTAATTGAGTAACTTGTGATGTACTTTGACCTCTGATCTCATAAAGAGTGCAGAGGGGTTGTGTTAGAAATAAATACATATATATTTGATATATACCTTTTGTGGTGTCCTTTCATTTGGTATTCAAGAGATTATAATTCCCTGTGTGGAGAAGTGTGGCTCAATGATTAGAGCGGCAGACCCTGATGCAGAGGTCTAGCCTGGGACCAGGGTTCAATTCCCCGCCTCGGCGGGTCTTGGGCTCAAAATTCCACGGACCTGATCATTTTTGCCTCGGTGCCTATTTGAATCATGGAGTCCCACTCTGCAACTCTGGGCAATAGCTTGCTTAATCTCCACAACAGCCCTCACAACGCTAAGGATGCCTGGCCTCCACCTTGGGGGTGCCCAGGAGTGGACGCCTCGCAGGGAAAGCCAGGATGGGGTCCACAGCGGTATTCGTACAAGCGCCTTGAGACCCTTGCGGGTGAGTAGTGCGCTATACAAGTATCAATTTACATTTACATATAATTGGTAAAACAGCTGCCTTTACATGCTCTCTGAAGTCTTAGCCTATTGACTGCTGGTCCATGCTACCACTAGGATAGATTTCTATAAGTTTGACTTTACAACCGCCATCAATAAGGGTCGATTAGACTGGTGCAAGGTGCCCACTAGAACTAGTGGACATCATATGCCAGGCTGACTTCTCACACATCAGGACACATTTAAGTTTTCCTACAGCAGGCAAGAATGATGAGGCAGATATGGATGGTGAGTATGTATTATAGCGGGGGGCACATGGCCCCCCCGCAGCAACGGGGACCGCCACCCCCGGGGCTTAAATGTATAATGATGGGGGGCCTGTAAGGCCCCCTGCAGGCCCCTGAGCCCCGGGGACCGCCACCCCGGGGCTTTAACATGATGAATGCGGGGGGCTCACGGACGCCCCCCCGCAGCCCCGGGGACCGCCAACCCCCGGGGCTTCTTTTAAACAAAAACTAAAAAAAACCTGCGTGGGGGCTCAAGCCCCCCACACACCCTGGGGACCGCCACCTCCCAGGGGCACTACATAGTTAAATTGGGGGGTCCGTGACGGACCCCAAAGCCCCGGGGACCACCACCCCCGGGGCTTTTAAATGTTGGGAGGGGGCCCCTCCTGGAGCCGTGTGGTGGCCCTGGCTGTGCCCACTTGTTACTGTGTTGTTCTTACATTTTTTTGTATTACTGAATTAATACGCTTAATTAAAAGCTTTTTGTCCGGCTGGACACTAAACACTGCACTTATTAGGTGTTTTGATTATCTTCTTGAAATTCATTCTGCTCATAAGTAGGGACCACTGTTTTGTAAAATATGTAAATCCCCCCCAGGGTGGCTCTGCAGTGTCCCGGGGTGCCTAGCCCCGGGACACTCTAGTTTGCTATGGTTTTTGGAAACCAAAAGCCTATTGTTTTTCTACATGTGGAGCAGCATGTTAGCTGCTCCCTATGTAGAAAAGCAATGCCGGCTCCCGCAGGATGCGGGGAGCTGGCAGGGACCGTGGGGGGCTTGGGGACAACCCATGGTCCCCAACGGAGAGGGCCAGGCCCCGGGGCCAGAAGTGGCCCAGGAAGGGGGCCGCACAGCCCCCCTCTCCAAATAATAATTAAAAACATTTTTTAAAAGGAGGCAGGCCGGCCCCGGGGGATGGGATCCCCGGAGCTTTAAGTGGCCTGAGGAGGGGGGCTATGCAGCTCCCCTCCTTAAAAATATTTTTAAAATGTGGCCATGCCCTGGGGGAAATTAGCGACGGGAGGGGGGCCATGCGGCCCCCTTCCCGTTAAAAAATAATAATAATATTTGGGTGTCAGGCCCTGGGGGATAGGATCCCCAGGGCCCAAAAAAGATTTAAAAAAGGAGAGCTACACAGCCCCCCTTCTTAAAAAAAACGGGATTGTGGAGGAGGCCATGCCCCCTCCCTGCACCACTCTGCAAATGCGCCCCCTGGTGCATTTGCAGAGGGGGAAGCAATTCCCCTTGAACACTGGGGTTCCCTGGGGGCCAAGTAGCCCACCAGGAACCTCCAGTATGCGCCAGGAGGCTGCAACGCCCTGGCGCATACTGGAGGTTCCTAGTGGACTACTTGGCCCCCAGGGACCCCCAGTATTCAAGGGGACTTAATCCCCCAACTTAGAATGCGCCACGGGGCACGTTTGCACAGTGGTGAAGGGAGGGGGCGGGGCTTGAGGTGATGTGTGTGCAAACACGCCCTATGGTGCGTTTTAAGTTAGGAAATTAATTCCTCTTCAATCCTGAAGTCCCCTAGGGGCCAACTAGCCCACTAGGTACCTCCAGTAAGCGCCACAGAGCTGTGTTGCAGAGTTTTGTAAAAAGAGGCGTGGGCTCCGAACACCTCTCCGCAACACAGCTCCCTGGCGCATAGTGGAGGTACCTGGTGGGCTAGTTGGCCCCTAGGGGACCTCTGGATTGAAGAGGAATTAATTCCCCAACTTAAAACGAGCCACAGGGCGTGTTTGCACACATGTCACCTCAGGCCCCTCCCCTTCCTTCACTATTGAGCAAAACATTCCTCTAAAATCCGCCGAACTACGAATTCCGATTTACTTACCTGTTATCAGGAGAGACCTTGGTGCTGCATCTTTCAGCCCACTACTGATCCTGAAAAATAATTCTAACCATACTTACAGTAACTTGAATTTGCTTCCATAGGCTAACATTGACGGGTTTCACTTGGAAATTCTTTTAAGTGTGGAGTTTTGGAACTTTAAAAAATTTCTCTGAAATCAGCCGAACTACGGACTTTGATTTACTCACCTGTTATCAGGAGAGACCTCAGTGATGCATCTTTCAGCCCACTACTGATCCTGAAAAGTAATTCTAACCATACTTACAGTAAATTGAATTTCCTTCCATAGGCTAACATTGACTGGTTTCTCTTGGATATTCTTCTAAGTGTGGAGTCTTGGAACTTTAAAATATTCCTTTAAAATCAACCAAACTACGAATTCTGATTTACTCAACTGTTATCAGGAGAGACCCCAGGGCTGTATCTTTCAGCCCAGTACTGATCCTGAAAAGTAATTTTAACCGTACTTACCAGTAACTTGAATTTCCTTCCATAGGATATCATTGCCTGCTATATAAAATATATATAAATTAAAAAATATATACAATAAAAAAACAAATATTACAATTTCAATTTAAAAAAAAACATTTTTATTCAATTTATATTAAAAACATGTAATGTAATTTAACAAATGCTAAACTCTCCACTCTTGAGGCAGAAGCCGGGAGGAAAGAGGCACGTAGTGTATTTGATGTTCTAAGCTGACTGTCGATTTTAAGACTTTTTAGCTCGTATAAACTGTGTATTTCGGCTGATAGTCGATTTTAAACCTTTTCTAGCTTTTAAATCTGTATTGTGGCCAATAGTCGATTTTAAGACTTTTAGGCTCAAAGATTGTGTAACTACTCGCTGTGCATGCGCTCGGAAAACACTGACCTCAGACCCCTGCTGGCCCCCCCGCAGCCGATTAAGGCGCTGCTAAGGGGCAAAAAAAACGAGCAAACAGCTGCCATCTTGGGGGAGGTGTGAGGGGAGCGCTCCTGCTGCCTGGCCACGCCCACCCTCTGGCGAATCCCATAAAACGCCACACGTGTAAGCGCTGGGTAAATGCTAAACTCTCCACTCTTGAGGCGGAAGCCGGGAGGAAAGAGGCACGTAGTGTATTTGATGTTCTAAGCTGACTGTCGATTTTAAGACTTTTTAGCTTGTATAAACTGTGTATTTCGGCTGATAGCCGATTTTAAACCTTTTCTAGCTTTTAAATCTGTATTGTGGCCGATAGTCGATTTTAAGACTTTTAGGCTCAAAAATTGTGTAATTACTCACTGTGCATGCGCTCGGAAAACACTGACCTCAGACCCCTGCTGGCCCCCCCGAGCCGATTAAGGCGCTGCTAAGGGGCAAAAAAAAACGAGCAAACAGCCGCCATCGTGGGGGAGGTGTGAGGGGAGCGCTCCTGCTGCCTGGCCACGCCCACCCGCGTTCACTCTGCCTTAAATGTCCGGCCCTCACAGTAGGCGCAGCAGACGGGCGCAGCGGGCGCGCCTGAAGCACGCCGAAGGCGCGCCAAAGACAAGCCCGTCTGTGCCCGTCCGTGACCGACCGGGGCCAGGGGCAGGAACCCCTGTGGGCTTCAGCCTCCGTAAACGCTATAGTTCCTTAGAACTTCGCAATTTATGTCCCCCTTTAGAAAATCCCTGTCTGCACAGCTTAAACCTTAATAATGGAGGGAAAAAGTGTGCGCACTGCTCCTTCACAGTCAATAGACAACTTGGGCTAGACACAGAGGTAAGATACTTAATCTTGCCCTTCTAAGTTGTCGCTCCCTAGGAAAACATAAGATGGAGGTACACGACTACCTAATGGATGGTCAAGTGGATGCCTTATTCCTCACGGAGACGTGGCTTAATACCACATCGGCACCAGATATACTGGCGGCCCTCCCACCGGGATATGACATTAAGAGAATAGACAGGCTAAAGGGAAAAAGGGGAGGAATCGCTATAATTCACAAACAAGATCTGGCTTGCACTTTAGAAGGAAGGGATCTTGCTAGCAGTGAAACAGGTTTCTTTTCCATCTCAGTGCACCAGGGGTACTGCATCAGGGGCTTCCTGATATACCGCTCCCCGGGACCTGGAGCCACCTTTTGCCACCCAACTGATGGAAACCCTTCCGCTCTCCGCTCTCAAACACGAGAGACTCCTCCTCCTAGGTGACCTAAACTATCATTTTGATGACCCTAAGAACACCGAAGCTCAGGAAATTAAACAGGAGCTAGCCGGCATACAGATGCTGCTTAAATCAGAAAGACCCACTCACTGTCGGGGCCATCTCTTAGATCCTATCTTTGCCAACTGGGATACCCTAACTGTAGAGCCCCAACCCCGGTAATATGGTCTGACCATTTCTTAGTCACTTTCCGGGTGGCGATCCCGGATAATGGATCCCAGAAGGAACCTAGCTCCACCAATAAACGAAGGAAATGGGCAAAATTCTCCACGGAGGCTTTTAATTAAATCATAACATCAGGAGGCCCCCCCGAGGGCAAAGATATAGAATCCGCCTGTTTACAATTGAATCAACGAATCCTAAAGGCGCTAGATTGCACAGCGCCATGGGCTCATAAGGCTCCGGCGAGGAGATCCAAATCCGCCCCCTGGTTCAACACTGAACTCCGAGACCAAAAAGCAAAATGTAAAAGCTTAGAGAGGAAATGGCGGAAACATTACCTCGAGACAGAAAGAGCTGATTATAAGAACAATTTAAAGATATACCAACGCACTCATCCGAAAAACTAGGAAATCTTATTTTTGTACGAGAATCAAAGACGCTGACAACTCCATGAAGGAAATGTTCCTAGTATATAGGGAACTCTCTGATCTCACCCGACTAGCGGCCCCCATGACTGGATCAGCTAAAACATGTAATTTAATAGCCGAGTTCTTTGCTAGCAAAGTAGACAAAATCTACGCGGGCTTCCCAGACACTGCCAGAGTAGGCGAGGGACAGGCAGACAACATCCCACAGATACAGGAGAATAATTGTCTCTCTGCATTTCTAGTACCTTCTCAGGAAACTATATGCCACATAGCAAGCAGCATTAAATCAGGATCACCGAACGATCCAGCAACCCCTAAAAGACTCCATGGCAGCATAACCACCCTGGAGCCTTACATTAGTCATCTCCTTGCTCTCTCCTTTAGTACAGGACAAGTCCCCATCTCATGGAAAAAAGCAAGTCCTTCCCCTGAGGAAAAAACCCAACATTAGTTTAGAAAAACTGGACAACCTTCGACCTATCTCCCTCCTCCCCTACTTTGCAAAAATTGCTGAGAAAGCAGTGAACAAAGAACTCTTGGCATTTGCTGAAACCAATGGACTGCTCCACCCCTCACAGTCGGGATTTCGAGCTCTTCACTCAACCGAGTCGGCCCTGCTGTCTTCAACAGAAGCTCTACGAAGATATGCAGATGAGGGCCAGATGGCGGCACTGATTCTCCTCGATCTCAGTTCCGCTTTCGACACTGTAGCTCATCACACACTGCTGCAGTGTCTTAAAAAGGGAGGGGTGAGAGGAAAAGCTTGGGAATGGCTTCAATGATTCCTAACAGATCGAACCTTCCAGGTCGCCCAGGGCCAGTTCAGGTCCAAAGAAATAAAACTAAATCAGGGAGTGCCACAAGGCTCCAGTCTCAGCCCCACCCTATTCAATCTTTACGAGGCCCCAGTAGGAGGAATCACAGATACATATGGGGTTGAGATGGTATCGTATGCTGACGATACGCAACTGATTGTGACCCTAAAGCAACCAGAGAAGCAAAGCGCTAACAACTTTGCGTCTTGTATACAGAAGGTGGCACTGTGGATGGCAGACAACTGCCTCCGCCTTAATGGAAATAAGACGGAGGTATTGATTATAGGTAAATCCCCATCAGTATGGACCTCAGCCTGGTGGCCGGAAGAACTGGGTGAACTACCCACACCAAGTAATTTAGTAAAGAACTTAGGGGTCTGGCTAGACAAAAACCTAACGTTCGACCACCAAACCAAACAAGTGGCAGGCACCTGTTTTCGGATACTTCGGGTCCTTAGGAAAACGCTGGACCTTATGCCCATACCAGTACGCCAGACCCTAGTCCATAGCCTTATAACATCCAGGCTGGACTATGGAAATGTACTGTATCTAGGGGCCAGCGAAAAAAGCCTCTCAAGACTACAACGAATACAAAACGCAGCGGCCCGCTTGATCCTACAACTACCCAAAAGAGCATCATCAAAAAAAGCACTGAAAACCCTTCACTGGCTCCCGTTTAGGGAACGGTTGACTTTTAAAGTCCTATGTGTAGGACATCGCATCCTGCATGGTAGAGGCCCAAGATATCTGCATGGCCTTCTGAAATGGTACAAACCCACCCGCCAGCTTAGATTATGCGGCACAGGGCAAGTACAAGTCCCGAAGGTCAAAACAGCCAGAATGGATGGAAAGTCTTTTAGAGTCAAGACTGCCGGGATATGGAACCAGTTGCCAGAAAAACTGCGTAGGGAACCCTCTGAGCCTAACTTTAGAAGAGACCTGAAAACAGTCCTCTTCCCCAAGGACTAAGTCCGGAATTAAGATCTTTTCGCAATCACGCCATGAACTCTGGGAAACATCTGTAGCATTTTCAGCGCGGGGACACACTTGATTGTGTAACCATGCGCTTTACAAAATACAAATAAATAAATAAATAAAACACATAAAAAATCTAAAAATAAATACTTTAAAACAATGTAGCAAATCAGTATAAAAAAATATAACAATTAATACATTTAAAAATTATCATTTACAAAACCTTTGAAATTCACAGAAAAAACCATAGGTTTCAGGCACGTTATAGTTTCACATATGTTATAGTTAGCTGGACATTTCACTCATACAGAACCATTGAAATTCCCCCGTTATAGTTCAGCTAACTATAACTTGTGCGCCCGCAATGCACTGATGATGACGTCACATATTACATCACTCATGACATGGTCAGTGACATCACTCATGACATCACTGATGACATCTCAAATGACATCACTGATGACATCATCCTTGTGAAGGAGTGGCAGACCTCCTCTCACCGTAATATAACCTTTGATACACACTTGCAAAAATAGAAACTAAAATTTTCAAAAAAATTGAGATACCAATACCAGTTACAATAACGTATTCAGTAATTCCAAACAATGGGCATGTACTTCCACCTCCTGGTGATGATGCAACTAGTGCATTCTGGTTACAGCAGTCAAAATCAATATCTTTTCCCAAGTGGGTTGGTGGCGATGTTCACAGTCCAAACATAAAAATCCAAGCGGTAATATCTATATATATATATATGAATATATATATATATATATGAATATATATATATATATATATATATATATATATATATATATATATATATATATATATATATATATATATATCTCCTACTGGCGGTCACCAGTAGGTAGTTATAGTTAGGACCTATTTTCCATAGGAAATCTGTAACATTCTCTTCCCAATAACTTTGGCGCCGATTGATGAATCTTCTTGAAATTTTTAAAACTCATGGGGCACTCCGGTCTGCTCCTATTCTGAAAGTTTGGGGGTGATTCGTCAAGCGGGGGCCGAGAAAAAAGGGGGGGTCCCAAAACGCATTTCCCATAGGAAATTTTATACACGCTACAGCCCGAACTGCTGATCGGAATTACTCCAAATTTTGCAAAAAGCGCCCGTTTCTTAAATGGTGTAAATCCGTTCTGTAGTTCCTGAGAAATTCAAAAAATAGTTGTGAAAAAATCATTTTCCCATAGTAAAGTTTAGACACTCTTAAAGCAAAAACTGCTGAACGGAATTATACCAAATCTGGCAAAAAGGTACTGTATGGCACAGAAAGCGACCCTTTCAAAAATGATGTAAATCCGTTCAGTAGTTTTTGAGAAATTGAGGAACAAAGATAGTGATATCCATGGGTGGATCCGCTGACCCTCCTGATCACGAGCTTTATGGTAATTGGCTGTCAACACTCCAAACCAGGAAGTGTTGGCAGCCATCTTGTGCCTCGATGGAACCGAGGCACAAGAAATCAGTCAAACTAAGGCGCAAAATGCATAAAGGGGGCAGGGTAGAAACACCATGACCCCCTAGGCCTGCTTAGGGGGTCCCACAAAGACCCCCAGGGCCCCCAGGGCCCCCCAAAAATGTTTTTATTTTTTAAATCAGCAAAATCTGCGCAGGTTGTGTGGATCCTGCCGAGAAAAAAAAATTAAATATGGACTCCTGTGCTTCGTTGCTATTTAGCCCCAGGGGGGCCAAGTCCCGGGGCAATATTGTTATGTAATGGGGGGCCCAGAGGGGCCCCAGCCCCAGGGACCGCCACCCCCGTGGCTTTATAAAATTGTGTGCCGGTGGCTCACAGCCCCCCCAGTCCCGAGGACCGCCACCCCCGGGGCTTTGAAAATAAATGGGTGGGGGGATCAAATGACTCCCCAAGCCCCGGGGACCGCCATCCCCCAGGGCTTTATGACAATATATGCGGAGGGCTCACTGCCCCCCCACAGACCCGGGGACCGCCACCCCCGGGGCTTGTGTTTTTAAAAAATGTAAATAAAATAACGTGTGTGGGGGGCTCGGGCCCCACCACACACCCCGGGGACCGCCAACTCCCCGGGGCTCTAAATATTATAATTGAGGGTATGTGACCGACCCCTCAGCCCTGGCAACCACCACCTCCCTGGGGCTTTCGTGATGTTGAGAAGGGGCCGCGCGGCCACCCTCCTGGAGCCCTGTCATGGCCCTGGGCCGGCTCCTGCAGTGTCCCAGGGTGCCCACCCCCGGGACACTGTGGTTTGCTATGGCCGCGCGGGAGCCTCGCAGCTCCTGTCCTGCTATAGCAAACAGCTTTGGTATTTGGAAGAGCTAGCAGGAAACCTGCTCTCTCTTCCAAATACCAAAGACGATTGCTATTTCACATGGGGAGCTGCATCTTCGCAGCTCTCCATGTGGAAAAGCAATGCCGGCGCCCGCAGGACGTGGGGACCTGGTGGGACCATGGGGGGGTTAGGGACCCCCCAACGGAGAGGGCCAGCCCCAGGGGATGGGGTCCTTGGGGCTATTAGTGGCCCAGGATGGGGGCCACACGGCCCCCCTCCTCAGAAATAAAAATATATATATATATTAGGAAAAAAAAGGTGGGCCCTGGGGGATGGGGTCCCCGGGGCCATAAATGGCATAAGGATAGGGGGGCTACGCAGCACCCCTCCAAAAAATGTAACAAATAAAATAAAAAAGCCCAGGCCCCAGGAAATGGGGTCCCGAGGGCCAATTATGGCCTCGGGAGGGGGGCCTCGCGGCCCCCTTCTGAAATTATATGAAATAAATTGGGTCAGGCTCTGGGGGATGGGGTCCCCAGGGCCAAAATATTAGAAAATGAAGGGAGGCCACACAGCCGCCCTTCCCCTTGAGTACTGGGGACCCTGGGTCCAACTAGCCCACCAGGAACCTCCAGTATGTGCAAAGGGGCTGCGTTGCATAGAGGTGCTCTGAGACCACGCCCCTTTTTACACCTCACTGCAACACAGATCTGTGGCACTTAATGGAGGTAGCTGGTGAGCTAGTTGCAATCAGGGAAGCTCAGGATTCAATCGGAGTTAATCCCCCAACTAAAAACGTGCCATGGGGAGCGTTTGCACAGTGGTGAAGGGAGGGGGCGGGGCCTGAGGTGACATGTGTGCAAACACGCCCTGTGGCGTATTTTAAGTTGAGGAATGAATTCCTCTTCAATCCTGAGGGTCCCTGGGGACCAACTAGCCCACCAGGTACTTCCAGTAAGTGCCACAGAGCTGCGTTGCAGAGTGTTGCAAAAAGGGGTGTGGCCTCTGAACACCTCTCTGCAACGCTGCTCTCTGGCGCATACTGGAGGTACCTGGTGGGCTAGTTGGCCCCCAGGGACCCTCAGTATTTTTCAGAAAAACACACATTCACTGGATGATGTTATCAGTGATGTCATGAGTGATTTCACTGACAATGTCATGAGTGATGTAATATGTGACATCATCAGCAATGCATTGCGGGCGTGTGAGTTATAGTTAGCTGAACTAACTATAACAGGGGAATTTCAATGGTTTTGTACGAGTGAAATGTCCAACTAACTATAACGGCCCTGAAACCTATGGTTTTTTCAGTGAATATATATATATATATATATACATATATATATACATGTACATATACATGTATGTATGTATATATTACCTGCTGGCGGTCGCCAGTAGGTAGGTATAGTTAGGACCTATTAACCATAGAAAATCTGCAACATTCTTTTTAGAATAACTCTGGCGCTGGTTGACAAGTCTTCGCAAACTTTTCAAAACTCGTGGCCCGCTCCGCACCACTCCTATCCTGAAAGTCTCGGGGTGATTTGTCAAGCGGTGGCCGAGAAAAAAGGGGGGTCCCAAAACATGTTTTCCCCATGCAATTTCCCATAGGAACCTTTAGTCACAGCTACAGTCCGAACTGCTGAACGGAATTACACCAAATTTGGCAGAAAGGTAGACCTTGGTTCAGAGTCGTGCCTTTTTGTGTAATCTGTTCAGTAGTTCCTGAGAAAATCAAAATTAAAATCACATATATATCTACGCGCAGGATCCGGGCACCATAAGTGCACCCTGCCGAGCACAAGCTGTATGCTAATTGACTGTCAACACTCCAAACCAGGAAGTGTTGGCAGCCATCTTGTGCCTCGGTAGAAGCGAAGCACAAGAAAGCAGAAAAAACGTACAAAACGCAAAATGGGAGATGGGTAGAAACACCCCGACCCCCTAGGCCTGCTCAGAGGGTCCCACAAGGACCCCCAGGGCCCAAAAAAGCATTAAAAAAAGAAAAAATCGTCGATATTCGCGCACCCAGTGCGAATTTCGGCCAAAATTTGGTCCGCGCTTCTGTGTGAATTAGCCCCAAGTCCCGCGGGAATGATAAAAAAATGTGTAGGGAGGGCCCAATGTCCCCGCCACACTGCCCCGGGGACCGCTACCCCGGAACAAAGCATTTCTAGTTGCGGGGGGCACACGGCCCCCCACAGCCCCAGGGACCACCACCCCATGGGGCTTGGTAATGAAATGTGGGGGGGCTCTTACGCCACCTCCGAACCCCGGGGACCGCCACTCACCAGAGCTCGATTTAATTTTGATTGCGGGGGGCACACTTCCCCCCGCAGCCCCAGGAACTGCCATCCCCCAGGTCTCGATCTAATTTCGGTAGTGGTGGGCACCTGCCTCCTGCAGCCCCAGGGACCGCCACCCCATGGGGCTTGGTAATGAAATGTGGGGGGGGCTCTAATGCCCCCCCGAACCCTGGGGACCACCACTCACCACAGCTCAATTTAATTTTGATTGCGGAGGGCACTCTGCCCCCCGCAGCCCCAGGAACCGCCACCTCCTGGGGCTCAAATTAATTTAGATTGCGGGGGCACACTGCCACCAGCAGCCCCGGGGACTGCACCCCGGGGCTTTTTTTTTTAGAAAAATACCCTGCGTGGGGTGGCTCAAGCCCCCCCACATGCCCCGAGGACCGCCACCTCCCTGGGAATATAAATATTTAGATTGGGGGGTCCGTGACAGAACGCCAGCCCCGGGGACTACCAACCCCCAGGGCTTTGAAAATGTGAGGAGGGGGCCGCACGACCCCCCCTCCTGGAGCAATTGATGGCCCTGGGGACTGCCACCCCCCCCAGGGCCGGCTCCTGCAGTGTCTCAGGGTGCCTACCCCTGGGACACTGTAGTTTGCTGTGGAAGGGCGGGAGCCTCGCGGCTCCAGCCCTGCGGTAGCAAACTTGGTTTGAATTTTGGGATACCTGCTCTCTCTTTCGCTTTCCACATGGGGAGCTGCATGTTAGCAGCTTCCCATGCGGAAAAGCAATGCTGTCTCCCGAAGGACGCGGGGAGCTGGCGGGATCGTGCGGGATTGGGGACACCCCCACGGTCCCCAACGGAGAGGGCCAGCACAGGGGGATGGGGTCCCCTGGACTACAAGTGGCCCATCCCCAAAAGTTGAAAAATAAATAAATAAAAAAATAGAAAAGCCATGCCCCGGGGGGATGGGGTCCCTGGCGCCTCATTTTTTGCATTTTTTTAAAAATTTAGGGGGCAGGCCCTTGGGGATGGTGTCCCCAGGGCCAAGCAAAATAGAAAAAATAAGGGAGCTACAAAGCCCCCCTCCTTAAAAAAAGACGACCAGCATTGCGATGGAGGCCACGCCCCCTCCTTTCTTCACTCTGCAAACGCACACCCTGGCATGTTTGCCGATGGGGAAAGAATTCCCCTTGAATACTGGAGGTCCCTGGGGGCCGACTAGCCCACCAGGAACCTCCAGTATGCGCCAGGGGGATGCGTTGCAGAGAGGTGTTCTAAGGCCAGGCCCAATTTTACACCTCTCTGCAACGCAGCTCTGTGGCGCTTAGTGGAGGTAGCTGGTGTGCTAGTTGCACCCCAGGGATCCTCAGGATTCAAGGGGAGTTGATCCCCCTACTTAAAATGCGCCATGGGGCACGTTTGCGCAGTGGTAAAGGGAGGGGGCGGGCCTGAGTTTAAATGTGTGTAAACACACACTGTAGCGCAGTTTAAGTTGTGGAATTAATTCCTCATCAATCCTGAGGGTCGCTGGGGGCCAACTAGCCCACCAGGTACCTCCAGTAAGCCCACAGAGCTGCGTTGCAGAGTGTTGTGAAAAGGGCATGGCCTCTGAACACCTCTCTGCAACACAGCCCCCTGATGCTTACTGGAGGTACCTGGTGGGCTAGTTGGCCCCCAGAGACCCACAGGATTGAGGAGGAATGTATTCTCTAACTTAAAACGTGCCACAGGTCGTGTTTGCAGACATGTTACCTCAGGTCACGCCCCCTTTCTTCACCACTGTGCAAACGCACCCTGTGATGTGTTTTAAGTTGGGAAATGAATTCTCTTTCAATACTGAGGGTCCCTGAGGGTCAACTAGATCAAATGGTATCTCCAGTATGAACTAGGGAGCTACGTTGCAGACTGGTGTTCAGAGGCCACGCCACTTTTTATACCTCTCTGGAACACAGCTCTGTGGCACTTACTGGAGGTACCTAGTGGGCTAGTTTGACCCTAGGCCACAATGTGCATTTACACAGTGGTAAAGGGAGGGGGCGGGGCCTGAGGTGACGTGTGCAAACACACCCTGTGGCACATTTTAAGTTGGGGAAATAATTCCCCTTCAATCCTGAGGGAACCTGGGGGCCAACTAGCCCAACAGGTGCTTCCAGGAAGTGCCACTGCACTGCGCTGCAGAGAGATGGTACAGGCCATGTCCCTTTTTACACCTCTCTGCAATGGTGCTTACTGGACGTACCTAGTGGGCTAATTTGCACCTAGGGACCCTTAGGATTCAAGGGGAGTTAATCTCCCAACTTAAAATGGCCACAGGGCGTGTTTGCACATGTCAGCTCAGCCCCCCTCCCTTCACCAGTGTGCAAGCACGCTCTGTGGCACGTTTTAAGAGGTAGTTTTAATCCCCCTGCCCTAATACATACTAGGGGTTTACAGAGGAGGTCATGCAAATAACAGGGGTACCCCAATGCATAGTGTTTCCTAGTGTATGTAGGTGTTTTAACTGTATTATAAGTGTGTTTTAGCATAGCACTGGCTCTAGGGCTGGTTAGTCAGAGTCAGTTACCATCAGTACCCTTCTGAAAAGGTTGAGGGTACAGGATGATTTTGCAATAAGTCCTCTTTCTGCTCCTCTGTTTGTTCTTTCTGCACACCTTCCTTCTTCCTGCACTTTTCTTCATCTTTGAGGACTTCTGTTGCTTCTTTCTTCATTTATTTTTCTTCTTTCTGTGTGTTTTTCTTCTTTCTTCACATGTCCTAGCTCTGTAGGCATAGTTAGAAACTAGCATTTAAAAAAGTTTTGAAATTCAGTTAAAAAACCATAGGTTTCAGTTATCTTAAAGTTAGAAATTAGTATTTAAAAAAAAAATTGAAATTTACTGAAAAAGCATAGGTTTCAGGCATGGTATAGGTAGGAATTAGCATTTAAAAAACCTCAGAAATTCACAGAAAAAAACATAGGATTTTTAGGCGTTATAGTTAGCTGGACATTTTACTCGCACAAAGCCATTGAAATTCCCCCGTTATAGTTAGTTCAGCTAACTATAACTTGCGCGCCAACAATGCACTGCTGTTGATATAACATATTGCATCACTCATGACATGGTCAGTGACATCACTGATGACATCTCAAATGACATCACTGATGACATCATCCTTGTGATAGAGTGGCAGACTTCCTCTCACTCTAATATAACCTTTGATACACACATTTAAAAATAGAAACTACAATTTAAAAAAAAAATCAACATACCAATACCAGTTACAACAACCTATTCAGTAATTCCAAGATCTACATACACATCCACTCATTCACCAACAGTCCTATATAGTCACTCATACATGTACTCACTCATCATATGTACTCATACACCTATACATCCTGTTACACACTGCCACTGCCATTCATTCATAGAGTTACTCACACACATAGTCACTCATGCTAATAAAGAATAAAACATCCATTTGCATATACAGTTATACACACACACCACTACACTTACTTCTACAGAAACATACACATACTTACTCTCTTAAACAATCACTTATAGAAACACATACTTATTTACACAGGAACTCTTCCAATCTCTAACTCTCACCTATACCCACTTATATACACCAATACTCACATATACTCATTTTAAACATATGTAGTTACTCACAAAGACACTATTCAGACAGCCATTCACTCACTAACACACCCATACACACACTCATCCACCTATACAGTCCTGCACACATGCTGTGTTCAACACATACACACAGTGAGTCACTCATTCATGCATCTATGCACTAAGTAATGCCCACCACCCAACCATACAGACACTGAGACACTCCTACTGATACTGAAAAAAACAACTAATAACCCATATAGACACTTATGTAGCTACTCACCAATCCATGCAGCCACTTATACACAAAGTGAGAGACTGCTACAGATATTCACATATTTAAACATTACTCACTTACCCATGTATTCACTAAGATACACTTAATCAGTCAGTTATACAATCAATTTTACAAAAAAAATCATCCATTTATACACGCATATACCCATTTATTCTTCCATCGACCTTGAGATGTACATATGTAAAACATATGTAATTTTCAGTAAAAAAAAACATTCACTGGATGATGTCATCAGTGATGTCATGAGTGATGTCACTGACCATGTCATGAGTGATGTAATATGTGACGTCATCAGCCGTGCATTGCGGGCGCGCGAGTTATAGTTAGCTGAACTAACTATAACAATGGAATTTCTATGGTTTTGCATGAGTGAAATGTGCAACTAACTATAATGACCCTGAAACCTATGTTTTTTTTCAGTGAATTTCTAAGGTTTTTAAAATGCTAATTTCTAACTATAACGTGCCTGAAACCTATGGCTTTTCCATAGGGTTTATTCACGCCATAAGCCCTACGTAGGGCTTATGGCGTGAATAAACCCTACCTACTTGACAGACCTGCTTGTTGGTGTGGATTCTTTTGGTACCTAAGTGCGCGCTTGGAACGCCGTTTTGCCTGAATATATATATATATATATATATATATATATATATATATATATATATATATATATATATTACCTACTGGAGGTCGCCAGTAGGTAGTTATAGTTAGGAATATTTTCAATAGGGAAATCGCAACATTCTATTGGGAATAACTTTGGCGCCGGTTGAGGAATCTGCCTGAAAATTTCCTCAAATTTGCCTCGCGGCGCTCCAGTCCTTCCCAGAAAGTTTGGGGGGAATTCTTTGTCAAGCGGGGGCCGATATAAAAGGGGGGTCCCAAAACGTGTCACTGACCATGTCATGAGTGATGTAATATGTGACATCATCAGCAGTGCATTGCAGGCGCGCAAGTTATTGTGAGTCCAACTAAGTATAACGTGGGAATTTCAATGGTTTTATGTCAGTAAAATGTCCAGCTAACTATAACTGGTGTGAAACCTATGTTTTTTTCAGTGAATTTAATAGGTTTTTTAAATGCTAATTCCAAACTATAACTGGTGTGAAACCTATGGTTTTTTCAGTGAATATATATATATATATATATTTATACTGACACTATATGTATATATATATATATATGGCAGCATATATATATATATATATGGCAGCGTGAACAAGGGCTCTTTTGCTCGAAGCGCGTCGCTGGTTCTGTTGGAATAAATAACCATCTTGCTGACTTTGTTGGTCCGTTCCTCATTCTTGCTGGCGTGGAAGCGGTGTCTGCGAGCGCAGAGCGTGCTGAGGAGGAGCTTTAGTTTCATATATATATATATATATACATATATATATATATATATATATATATATATATATATATATATATATATATATATATATATATGTATATATATATATATATATATATATATATATATATATATATATATATATATATATATATATATATATATATATCTGCATATACAGATTTATATACGCTGACACGAGCCCTGAAACCGGTCCCCTGATGCTTGTTTCCAGTCCAGGGAGTACCTGGCTTGGCTGTTCGGGCTGGACTGTTCCCACAAGGAACAGGGTCAAAACCACTGTTCCCAATAACGTGTGCGCATGGGCGCGCGTGCACCTCTGTTGCATGAAGCACGCAGTGCTGTGTTGAGCGCGCACACACAGCACATCAAACAACAACATTCGCACCGCTCGCTTTTTGAAAGCAGCGGTGTTCAGACCTGCATCTTGGCAAGATTATAAATCTTGGCAAGACCTAACCAGCCTTCCACCCTTCTTAGTTTGTTCAGGTGAGCACGGTTACATAGAGCAAGCATTTAAAAATGACAAGATGGCGAAAAAGGCTCCTATAGAACACCCCAACGTCGATATGCAGAGACGCTACTTGTGAAGCACTGCCACACCACACTCGGTGTCTTCTCTGACATATCTTTTGCCCTTTTTTCTTCCACTCCCCAGCTGCTCTCGCCGTCTCCTTCATCCTATTCTTTTCTCCATTTCCCTCTCACTGCCTGTTCTCTTACCAGTTTTCCATTCTCCGTTCTCCCTCTCAGTTCTCCAAAGCCTCTGGCTGCCTTTCCTTCCGTCCCTCTCTTTCCAATTTCTCCATCACCCCTTCCCCATTTCTCGTCTTTTCGCCCTAACTTTTTTTCTAATTTGTGCCTCTCTCCCCCTTTCTCTGCCACTAAATCCTATTTCTCACTAGTCTCCTCTCCTTTTCGGTCAGGCTATGTTACAATTTTGAAAACGCATACCACTATCCCCGAATATTACATGGAAGCACATTTAGAACTTGGACCAGTGTGCCTCTGCAGTGTCGGTGACCTGGTCAAAAAGGACATGAAAAATCTGAAATTGGATCATAAATCCAAAGCTGTGCAAATCAGGGGCCCCAGAAATAAGTTTGGCCCTGGCACTCAAAATCCCTAAGATGTCCCTGTGCATTTGTTAAAGTTTTCATGTTAATAGCAGCACCCATCATGAGCTGCAATTAACACGAAAACCTTAGCTAATTCACACAATCACCCCACAGCCCAACCCTATTAAGAAAAGAAATGCATCAACATAGCAGCCAAGGTTTGAAATTGCAATGTGGAATGTTTTCATAATTTCACTGTAATTATTAATGCCATTTGAACAGTTTGAATTCGAATTAGTGCTGGTAGCGCCTGCTGTGACAATGTTTGTTGGCGCCCCAATGATCACCTCAGTCACGGATACTCTCATTACCAACCTTTAACAGTGACCCTCAAGTCTCCAAATCCCCACTCTCTTTCATATTTATTTTGTTTAATAGCGCCACTCATACCAGTGTAAGGTGTTAAGCACTTTACATCGCATACACATTACACAGAGACACTGAATGATAATGTGTAAATCAATGTATAGGAAATGTTACATCAGACATAAAATGTCTCTTCTTAACAGAGCTGGGCTGCTAGGGTTTCAAGCAAACGTTTGTAGTGATATTTGGCGCTACACACACACACCGGGTGTGGTTCCTGTCGCACATAGCACAGAGACCCTACACTGCTGCACACAGAGGAAAAAAATTAGAGGGAACATTGGTCAAGACGGATTTGAATATGGCTGGGTCCAAACTGGAGTGGTGTGGTGAGCAAAAGAATGATGGATTTAACCCAGATCCTTGTGACTGGAGGTGAAGGTTAGCAATGTCCAGCATATGTTGCCCTAAGATGGAAGGGTATGCCCAGATGTGGGTCCCATGCTCACTACACCGCTGGATTGTAATGTAATGTAATGTAATGTAAAGGACACTTTTATAGCGCACCTATCACTCCAAGGAGTATCTTGGCGCTCAAACAACCAGATGACAAGGTTGAGGGAAAGAGATCCAAGCTAGTCTGGCTGGTGAAGAGTGATGCCCCGAAACCGGTCCCAGGATTCTTGTTTCCAGTCCAGGGAGGACCTGGATTGGCAGTTCGGGCTGGACTGTTCCCACAAGGAACACAGTCAACACTGATTTCCATATGGCTGGGTCCAAACTGGAGTAGTGTGGTGAGCAAAATAATGATGGATTCAATGTTTGCATTATCCAGCATTCTGTCCATCAATTGTTCCTTTTGCATATCTCACCCTAAGTGGGAAGGGTATGCCCAGATGTGGGTCCCGTGCTCACTACACCACTGGATTCAAGCTAGCCTGGCTGATGAAGGGTGATGCCATGGAAATGGTCCCAGGATGCTTGTTCCGGTCCAGGGAGGACCTAGAGAGGCAGTTCGGGCTGGACTGTTCTCACAAGGAAGAGGGTCAAGACTGATTTGAATATGGCTGGGTCCAAACTGGGGTGGTGCGGTGAGCAAAAGAATAATGGATTTAACCCAGATCCTTGTGACTGGGGGTGAATTTTAGCATAGTCCAGCATTCCGTCCATCAATTATTCCTTTTGCATATGTCGGCCTAAGTGGGAAGGGTATGCCCAGACGTGTGTCCCGTGCTAACTACACCACTGGATACAAGCTAGCCTAGCTGATGAAGGGTGATGCCCTGAAACCAGTCCCAGGATGCTTGTTTCCGGTCCAGGGAGGACCTGGCTTGGTAGTTCGGGCTGGACTGTTCCCACAAGGAACAGGTTCAAGACTGATTTGCATATGGCTGGGTCCAAACTGAAGTGCTGTGGTGAGCAAAAGAATGACGGATTTAACCCAGATCCTTGTGACTGGAGGTGAATACTTGCATTGTCCAGCATTCCATCCATCAATTGTTCTTTTTGCATATGTTGTCCTTAATGGGAAGGGTATGCCCAGACATGGGTACCGTGCTCACTACACCACTGGATTCAAGCTAGCCTAGCTGATGAAGAGCGATGCCCTGAAACTGGTCCAAGGATGCTTGTTTCCGGTCCAGGAAGGACCTGGCTTGGCAGTTCGGGCTGGACTGTTCCCACAAGAAACAGGGTCAAGACTGATTTGAATATGGTTGGGTCCAAACTGGGCTGGTGGGGTGAGCAAAAGAATTATAGATTTAACCCAGATCCTTGTGACTGCAGGTGAATGTTTGCATTGTCCAGCATTCTGTCCATCAATTGTTCCTTTTGCATATGTCACCCTAATTGGGAACAGTATGCTCAGACGTGTGTCCTGTGCTCACTACAACACTGGATTCAAACTAGCCTGAGTGATGAAGGGTGATACCCTGAAACCGGCCCCAGGATGCTTGTTTCTGGTCCAGGGAAGGCCTGGCTTGGCAGTTTGGGCTGGACTGTTCCCACAAGGAACAGGGTCAAGACTGATTTGCTTATGGCTGGGTCAAAACTGAGGTGGTGTGGTGAGGAAAAAAATGATGGGTTTAACCCAGATACTTGTGACTGGGGGTGAATGGTTGCATTGTCCAGCATTCTGTCCATTTATTGTCTCATTTGCACAAGTCAATAAGGCACACACTCACAAAAATTAAAATGTTCAAATGTAGAAATTAATTTATTACTCCATAAATTTGTAACTCGTTTCTTCCAACCAGCGGTCCTGAAGGTCTTGATCACACAGAAGGACTATACGATGTATCTGTGTGATAAAAACTTTGGTTGCAATCTTGGACTGTAGTAATCTACGCCAGGCGTAATTTAGTCTGGGGAAAACTGAAACAACCATCTGACTATACAAGAAGATTCAGCGTACAAAATTAACATGAAAAACACTCATGAGGATTAATCTTGAGAGTTTTTGTACAGGGCTGCATAACTGTGATCTACCTGCGTATGGTATATCCTGCAACAGAACATAGTGGAGGGACTGCTTACGTAGTAAGGTGTCTTCTACACAGGGAGCCATGTTAGTATGTACGTCCCCGTATGCTACCAGGTAGCAGAGATGTAGTGCCAAGAGTCACCTAGGCTCTAGGCAGATAGTCTTGGATTCCATTTATGATTTCCCATCACCCAGAAGGAAGACAAGCAGTCCTTGGTCCCACATCCTGGTATAGGTAGGAGTCTGGCAGAACGTCCCTCCTTACACTGCCCATCTGGCTGCTTGGCAGATGGCAAATTTTGGGGCCTCAAACTCCCCTTCTTATAGTACATTTCCAGACACCAAATGTGATTTACTGTCTGAGTCTTTGAGGTTTATGTTGGGGGTATGCTTCTTTTTAAATGTCAAATCCTCTGCCCTCTTCTTCCTCTTGAAATCAGTCTGCCACCACAGGAGTGACCCCAAAGCTGATAGCTCCATGGGAGTGACCAGAGTTTACACCTGAATGTCAGCCACAGTGATATGTGTATTTTAGCCCAGCATCCCAGCCCTTATTTTTTATTTTTCTCTTATCGGCCCTATCTCCTTCCTGAGATGTTCCCAGGCCCCATCCTTATGACCTCTCACTGAATCAAAAACCACCCTTTAAAGTGTTGAGGGAAGCCTGACTCTCCCTTCTCCAGTGTGTGTTCCAACCAGCTCATAGGAATGCAGCGATACACTAATCTGTCTGGAGTGATTGATCTCCTTACTCTTGTTTACTATGAAGGCCTGGGTCTCATAAAATGGCACCCATGGTCTGCCATGCATCGTACTGCTAACAGGCACAAGTATACAGAATACATACAATAGAAAACACTGTATCCTTCCTGTACTGTACCACTCATAGACACATACATTCAGCCCATGCACTTAACATGCACACACTGCACAGCACTACCAGGCGTTTCCGAGCACACTGCCACCAGTGATTCCCTGGAGCGGCTCCAGCAGCTGTCCATCGCTGCACTCCCTTCCCACTCTTTCTAATGAGGAGTTTGCTAAGTGGGCCCTGCGAGTCAAGTCTGGCTCGCCTGCAGACCCGGTAAGATCTGCCCTTTTCAGGGATGTTGCCTTTCAGGGACGCACAATAGTGTGTTCTCTGATTAACCTCTCCCTGACTTCCGGCCTGGTCCCTGCCAAGTGGAAGCAAGCGGTGGTTTCCCCGATCCTAAAAAAACCATCCTTGGATCCGCTGAGACCAGAAAACTACCGCCCTATATCTTTGCTCCCTTGGCCGGCCAAGGTCATGGAGGCCCACGTAAATCTGGCCCTCACGGAGCATATGACCCAAGTTAATGTCCTGGATCCCACGCAGAATGGGTTTCGTGCTGGCCACAGCACTGAGACGGCCCTTCTGGCAATGGTTGAGCATTTGCGTATTGTGCTCGATGCAGGTCAAACGGCAGCGCTTATTTTATTAGACCTGAGCGCTGCCTTTGACACTGTTTCCCATCGCATCCTTCTACACCGCTTGCAGGACATTGGCATTTGTGGCTCTGCTCTGCAGTGGTTCCGCTCCTTCCTTAGTGATCGCTCCTTCTGCGTTGCCACCCCTCCTTTTCAGTCCAAGTACCATCCTTTGGACCTGGGGGTCCCTCAGGGCTCCTCGCTGAGTCCCACGCTTTTTAACCTGTACGTGCAGCCGCTGGCTGAGGTCGCCAGGCAATGGGGCCTAACCATGGTCTCTTATGCCGACGACACTCAGTTGGCGGTTACGATCAGCGGGGATGCCAAGCAGGATGCCCTCAGGTTCCGAAGTGGACTGAGAGAGGTGGCCAGCTGGATGAATAACAACTGTCTCCAGCTGAACGCGACAAAAACGGAGGTGATGATCGTTGGAAGGGATGCGGACCACTGGGGGGACGGATGGTGGCCTCCTGAGCTGGGATCAGCGCCGGCCCCCGTCCTGGAACTCAGGAATTTGGGAGTATGGCTTGACCACACGTTAAGCTTTGTGACCCACACGAAGAGAGTGGCGGCCTGCTGTTTTGGAGTATTACGCGGGCTAAGACCCCTGCTCAGATTTTTTGATGCTCCTACAAGACAGCTGGTCATTCAAGCAATGATTATCTCTCGGCTGGACTACGCCAGTTCACTCCTTTTAGGAGCGAACAAAGCTGAGATCCTTCGTTTACAGTGAGTCCAGAACGCTGCGGCTAGGGCGGTGGTCGGTTTGCCCCGGACCTGCCCCACCTCTAATACTCTGCGGTCCCTGCACTGGCTCCCGATAAACAAGCGAATTCAATTCAAGGCTCTCTGCCTGGTTTTTAAAATTCTTCGAGAGTCGGCACCTGTGATACTTAACAAACTGCTCTCTCCCTACGTTCCTACCCGCTCACTCCGATCCCTTGGACAATCCTTGGTGGTTGTCCCCCGTTTTAGACTTAGTCGGATGGGGGGTCGCTCCTTCCGAGTGAAAGCTGCAACCCTCTGGAATGCGCTCCCCTTGGAAATCCGCCTCTTGGATGATTTAATATCCTTTCGTAGGGCCCTGAAAACCTTCTTGTTTTAATGTTCCCTGTTTTAAGTGTTCTGCTTTTTTGTTGCTGGATTTAGTGTTGTGTTGTGTCTACCTTTCCCTGCGCCAGGACGCTCCTTCGCTGGAGCAGCTGTGCGCATTAAAAATGTAACTAACTAACATAACATCCTTCATATATTGTATCAATCACACACACACACACATGCACCCAGTACATGCATCCACTATGCATGCACTGCACGGTACTGCATTGTCCCTGTATTGTACCACTCACACATATACATACATCCAGAGCAGATATCCGCAGCACTACACACCAACCTGATGTAGGCCAAGGGCGAGTGAAACACGCAGCAGTAGAACTTTAAAATTTGTGTGTCTGTATGCATCACTCCAGTGACACAGGTTAAAAAGGGCATGCTCACTCCTAATATTCACTACATGGTATGCTGCAACAGCCATGCTTATGCTGCTTAACTCCTTGTGAAGGCAGTAGGCTCTCACCACTATGAGGTTATCGATTTGGTCACCCCTCCCGGTCCAATAATACCACGATCCTTGAGACAGCCTTATGTCATGGGGAACATGCATGATCCATGTTTGCCTATGAAAACTAAATTTGGCGTTAGTGATCTAGATATCAGTGCAGTTGGGCACTCAGGGCAGGGGTGCACGTCCAATACCATGCAAAGGACACGTGTGTCCCACCAGGCAGTAAAGTGCACGGCGCCCTATGTCCAACAAAAATGGGTTATGGTAACTCTGGTGGAAAACTACACAAAAGATGGTAATTTCCTACATACAGATTTGCTACTCTAAAGGCTTTAGAGTTAGAATTAAGATTAAGAAGTTAATTGGGAAAGATCTGTATTTATATGCATACTTATCAGTAAGAAAAGGGTGAAGTTTAGCAATGGGGAGGAATAAATGTAAAAGAAAAAATACACATTAACATAGTTTTATGGGATCTACTTTATAAATCATTGCATCTGCCCCTCACTCAAAAACATGAAAACAGAAATTCCATTAAAAATTTGCTGCAATCAAGATAATGAATCTGGCCTCAGTTGCTCTATGCTACCATCAGTTCTAATAGGAAATGATTGCCACATTGGCAGGAGCCCAGTACCAGCTGTCATCAGAGTGCAGGACGTGCGAGACCACATCAGGAACGTAAGCACATTTTGCTAAGAGCAAACAAACAGGTCAGCGCCTCATTTGTCTTTGATTCTGTGTGACATACAAATGTTGGGCAATATTTTCCAATTACATCTGTTTACTAATTCATAAGGTGTTCTCTCTTTGTAAGATTTGATTATGTGTCTATCGAGATCAGAAAAAAACTGCTTGCAACGCACAAGACTTGGCATAACGTTCGCAATTGTGAAGTAGAGCAGAGGCATTCTACATCCTCACCTTCACGCCCCACCCTTGGCCAACATCTCTTAGCAATATGAAATTCCTCTTCCCTACCTGTGCTGGACTCAGTTCGGCCATTGCATCTGCTGCAAAACAATGGAGAAGCAAGATATATGGATTCGGTGAACACCACTTTCCCATGCACAGCAGCAGTCACGCTGCAGCTACTCCCGGAGTGGGACATACTGACCATTAACTCTAGCTCACTGAAGTCATACGGATTTTGGGAAATACAACGGTGGGCTGCTTAGTATTTGGGTGCACCAAATGAGCCAACTTCGTTCAGTGGGTGAATGGGAAGTGGAGTAGTAGAAGGTGGCCAGTGCTTAATTTGAGCTGGTGGTTTCCAGTGTTCCGCACCAGCATTTAATTCTCAACACCGGCGCTTTCGAAAGTCTGCCACAAGGTGGCGCTATCTGGATATTTTAGAGATGGCCACAACAACAAATCATTATTAATTAAATATACATTAAAATGACTGTTACCTGCTGCCCGAGCCATTCATATAGCTTTGGAGGCCTGAACTAGCCCAAATTGTCACACTTGTAGGAATGTGATGGTTAATAGTCGTGTTGTTACTATCATTGGCAGCCAGGTAGGGGCAACGTGTGGCACAAGCTGCAGTGGCCTCCTGAGGATTGCCCTGACACTTATTTTTTTACTAAGTAAACACTGAAGGAGGCATTGATTTGTGTTGGCGTACATTGCTAAACACATGGTGTGGCGTATTTATTAATAACACATTCACAAGAAATAATCGCTGGGCAATCAACTCAGTTTTAATTTAGGAGGTCTGAAGTCTTAATCACTGTCATCACTTACAACAGCCTGTTTTAAAGACACCAATTGGGAACTGCGGTGTCTCGAGTCATAATGCATTTTCACTGTGCTATGGACCTTCCACCTCCAGGTAAGCACATGCCATCCAAGCCTCCGCAAGTGACTGATTGGTCCATGTGACTTTTTGAAATTAGTAAGGTGGTCTCAGCCTTACTCCTGACTGATGTGTTTTTCCTCCATTTGTACTAGTTCCCCCAGCAACAGTATACGTCCTGACTACTTTGGATATTAAAGAAAATGGTGTCTCTGAAAGACGAGGGAATACTAGGGCTTGAAAAAAAAAGATCTTCCATTCACTAGCTCACTATCTCTCCCTCTCAGGTCTATTCTCCCTCTTTCTTTCTTTCGCTGGAAAATGAACCCTTCTTTTCCTTACTTGTTAGTGGTGTATTAATTGTCAGTACTGAATATCCATTCCCTCATCAATCTCTATACATAAGAGGTATGTTTATAAATGGGGTTGTGTCGCTTTTGTTCCACGCAATGTGGTGCATGCACAACACAATCCCTAAATGCAATTTATGAAGCCATATAAGGCCACCTTGCGTGACTCTGAGTGGCTTCATAGCCAGGGTAATGTAATGCAGCGCAAATCGCTGCATTGTGTTACTCTGTCCCAGGTAGGCTTTCCATGTGTGTTGTGTGGGTGTTCCCCTGCAACATCCATGAATTTTGATGCATTCCCAAAATTAACAAAGGTGATAGAACTTGCAATGCGCCAAAATGCTACACCTTCCAGGTGAGGAAAATTTTTTTTATTTCTTCTCTTTACTTCCTCTTACTATGTGTGCAGGAGCACACATAGGAAGAGGACAATGCCTCTAGTGATTGTTTTTGAGCAGGAAGGTGCCCCTTCCTTGACAAAAACAATCCTCCTTATGATGCAGGCGTGCAAAGGTGCCTGTGATAGTGCTAGTCAGGAAACCGTACCAGCGCATGAACAAAGGCAGGAACGCCCGCTTTTTTTTAAATACGGCTCATTCCTGCCCTTTCCCTGCCACCTTTCCAAGGTGAAGTGCTGCACTGTATGACTTTGCCATATATGGCTCACAATCCCTCCAGACTTGAAAAAGGGTAGACCTCACACTGCCCTCTAGAAATCATTGACCTCTGTAGAATTAGTTCTCTGCAGCTCCATGCCCACAAACAGAAAAGAGCTCATTCTAAAAACAATGAGAGCTAATAAAAGCTAAGGACACTATGAGTACTGTGCTAAGAGAAGTAATTGATATCCATAAAATAAAAAAAGAATACATCTATTGTGCGTCAGATGTTTCAACAGAATTGCTGTGTGCCCTGCAGAAACTATGTTCCACAGTGCTGCTGGCAATGGACTAAAACTCGCTAATACTGTACCATGAACTTCTGATTCTCGGAATATTGGCTCAAGGCTAAGGAGATAAAACATTGGTCCAGAGCCTGGTGCCAAACAAGCGAGAGTTGTGGCCCATGCCATCTATCCTTCCTAACTGGGGCTGCCAGGTCGTTCCATGTTGGCAGAACACCCTATTTGCAGTCCTTTCCTTTTATAAATAATTGTCATGAGATGCATTACCCAATTGGTTCTATTAAAAGTAAATGAACAACAAAGTCCCAGAATGATCCAATTTGTTTAATGAAAGCTCTGGACTTAAAACATGGGCCCTGCCTTCATGGAAAGACTGGTCAAACACGGGCCTAGCTACTGCCTTTCACCAGGACCTTTAGATGAACAGCACCCGTGTCTAATGGCCTCTGCCGAACCCTGACCAGGCGCTGTAGCTGCATTAGTCAGAGTGAGTGTGCAGGGTTGGGCAGAGCCCTGCGGTGAGAAGCAGAACTGAACCCCACGTGCCCCCAAATAATCCACAGAGCCTTTCCACCTCTCAGGGAAGTGGTGATAAATGTAATGGTTAATGTACTTTTGTGTATGTTGTGATCCCTGTTTAAGATTGTCCCATCTAATATTTATTTATTTATCTATGATAACATTGAGAACTTGTGGTTCAGTAATATTTGCCTTGACAATCAGCTTATATCATTATAAGTTAATAAAGGATTTCTTTAATTTGCCACGATCAAATTTTAGAAACTATAAACACTTCTTGAGGACAAAGACAGAGGAATAACCCAGTCCAATTAGTGCACTCCCCAATATCCAAAACCACTCTTTTAATTTGGTGGGAAACGTGTTATAGGTGATGATTTTGCAAGGGATAAATTAGAATCTGATGATGATTTTGTACGAGATTGAACAGAATCAAAGGCCCTGCTAGCTTTGGTTGAGTCGGTGCCTCTCATGTCCTTCTGAGATCAGCTATTGCTCATCCTCGTTCACCTGTAGGTTGGACACTAATTGTTGGTTGCTGGTTTTTATTCCCTCTTTTTCCTACTCGCTACTCCTTCCACAATATCCTCGTGTATGGTAAATTGGCATTAGATTGGAAATTGTCAAATAGTTGTATTTTCTTTTAGATTCTTTAAGAGTTTGGAGAACATGGCATGTTTCAATCAGCTGGGATCTACACCCTCTGATAGAAAGGAATTCATAATAGAGGTCATGTCAGATGCCACAGAATGTACAAATGTTCAACTGGATGTTTAGATATCTTGGTCTCTGAGGCTCAATTGGTTATCTCCTCTGAAAGAACTGTTTTGAAGATGGTAAATGCTTCTTACCACGAGTCAGGGTTCACGGCTTCACAGAAAAACGAGTGTGGATTGTTTGAAGTGTTGCATTTGTTGTTCTTGAGTGAAAAATCAATTACATGTTGAGACATCAAGCAAAGGTTGGTCAGTTCTTGATAGATCTTGAAAACGCCCGTCGTTTGTATGGGGAGTTATTAATGTGTTTTGTTTAACAGGATCGTTTTGCTCTACTAATAGCTTTCTGGTATCCTCTTTTGCTACCTTTTAGAATGTTTTGCCAATACAGGACGTAGAATTCTGCTATTATAAGTAAAGAATTTGGAATTTTCTTTTGAGTATTTATAATTCAAAGTCAAATCATTTATTCAATGCTTTCCAGCCCTCTTTGTGTTACCTAATTATTTGGGCCTAGCATGTTCAATGTGGGTGATGTTGAAGTACATTTTCCCCATTAGTTATAATGTGTCATTTTTTCCTGCTAATGTCCGTAACATAATTATAAAGTTCATTGAATTCTGAATTCTTGAGAAGTCATGGACCACTGTGTTTTAACTTAGCAATTTCAGGTTCAGGGGATGGAAAGGGAGAGAGGAGTACTCTACTATGCCCACATTTGAGGTTCTACCTGAATATTAATAGGTTAAAAGTTATAGGAAGAAATTAGATAAATCTCACAAGAACACTGGGTATTCCTATTGTTAATTGGTTGCTTAGTTAGTAATCTGTTGATGAAGGACGTGCTTTTGCTAATTGTGCATCTTGTAACCACAAATTCCATAGTGTAAAGTTTAGTGAGTGTTTCAGTGCATCAAGGATACACCCAGTTAATCAGGCCAACCTCGCCTCCTTTAGAGGCCTCTCACCTCTCTTAGAATATGGATCATTTGCAATTTAGGAGAATGCTTCATCATCAAACTATTTTCTACAACACCAAGTATGTAAGTGTTAGAAATGGAAGTCTCTAGTTGGCAATGGTTTGCACCTTTGTCCAAGTAAGGACCTTTCATTCTAGTCAGGATAAAGGAGTTAAATAATCCCTGCTCACTCCCTTGGTAGCTTGACGCAAGCAGTAAGCCTTATTTCAGAGGCAGTGTGTGAAGCATTTGCACATAACCAACAGTAATACAATGAGAACACTACAAAAGGACACCACATCAGTTTTGTAAAAATAACCAATATTTTATCCGTGCAAACAAGACCAAAAACGATAAAAATTCACCATACAGTTCTCAGAAATCTCAATAATCATAACTAGACTTAAAATACAGTTCATTGAAGTCAATAGCTCCATCCTGGGCTATCATGGTGTCATGAACAACAAATCCAAACAGTTCTTGCTGACCACAGCATCGCAGGACAGCTACGGTGTCAGGTAGACCCACAAAACAATACCTTTTAGAAAATGCAGGTTGTCAGCAACCTCTCAATAAGGCCCAAAGAGCTGGCTCCTGCAAGCGTGGGTTCCGAAGGTTGATGCAGGAGTCATCGGGCCCTCTAAGTCACACGCATTGCAGATCAAACTCCTCGCAGTTGAAGTTGGGAGCATCGGCGTCGGTAGGTGTCATAGCTGCGGTGCGAAGTGCAGGGTGCAGCATCCGGTGCCCTCAGGTCGCAGTGCAGGCAGTGGCTCGGTGACGGTTGTCCAATGGCGTCGGTGAGGCCAGGGCTGCAGTGTGAAGTGATGCAGTGCTTCTCGAGGTGCTGTCAGGTCACGGTGCAAGCAGCAGCATCGTCGTTGCTGAAGTGCTGTCGTCGGCTAATGAACTGGAGCCGATAAGGCCGGCGTTGGTACTCCAAGGTTGCGGTGCGGAATGAGGACAGTGTGTTGTGTAACTTATGAGCAGTGCCCTCGAACCACAGTGCAAGCAGCAGTGTCGATGTCATTGTGGAGCGGCAGCGTTGGTGATACCAGGGTGGCGGCATGAAGCAAGGCGGTGCCCACAGTTGGCAGTGCAAGCAGCAACACGGTGGCCGCATTGGGTGGTTTCGTCAGAGATACCAGAGTTGCGGTGCAAAGTGCGGTGTGCCCTCTGCGGTGCCTTCAGGACACGGAGTCGGGAGCAGAGTCGTTGACGGCATCAGATTGCTTTTTCTTCTTTTGCAGCAAAAAACACTGAGGGCCAGATGTAGGTAATTTAATTTTACCGATTCATAAATACCGAATTTTACCGATTCGGTATTTATGAATCGGTAAAATAGAAGGGGGGAGATTTAGGTAAAATCGGTAATTGAATTACCAATTCTGTAAAAATCGGTATTTACCGAATCGGTAAATACCGATTCGGTAAAGCCCATTGATTCCTATGGGCATTGAAGCCCATAGGAATCAATGGGCATTACCGAATCGGTATTTACCGATTCGGTAAATACCGATTCCAGCAAGGGTGCAGGGGGTGTCACTTTGACACCCTCTAGCACCCCAAATACAGGCATGTGTGCCATGTGGCACACAGACATGCCCTAAGGCATAGGTGTGCATGCACACGTGTGCATGCACACCTGGATTCGGTATTTTACCACCCAATTGGATTGGGTGGTAAAATACCGAATCTGTAATTCCTTTGGGACTCAGAAGAGTCCCACCTACATCAGGAAGTTACCAAAACAGTAAAAATACCGATTTGGTATTTTACCGATTTGGTAAATTTACCGAATCGGTAAAATAGGGCACCTACATGCCAATTCCTAAATACCGGTCGGTATTTGGGCTCCTACATCTGGCCCTCAGTCTCCACTGCTTGTAACAGATGAACCTGAAGCCTTTGGTGTTTTTGCAACTTCTTAAACAGGGGGTAAACTCTACCTCAAGCCCTTGGAGAAACTCACACAAAGAAGTTGTAGAAAGTTTAGTCCAGTCCTTTCAGTGCCCAAGACAGAAGCAGCCACTGCAGGCCAACACAGCAAAGCACACAGCAAAGTGGTAGTTCCTCCAACCAGCTTCTCCAGTTCTCCTTCTTTGCAGTCTTCTTGGTCCCAGAAGAATTCTAAAGTTCTGGGCCCCAATATTTATACTCAGTTTTTCATTGTTCTTCTGGGCAGAGAGTGTCTGCGCTCAGCCCAAACCAGCTCTGTCCTTTGAAAAGCACACAGCTACCTCGGAAGCGGTGTCTCTGAACTGGGGGCCCTCGGGAAGATTAAGCAAGCTATTGCCCATAGTCACATGGTGCTGGGCTAATCTGCCGCGGGCACCGGGGATCGAACTTTGGACCCCGTAGTCCGGAGTCAGGCACCCTGCGCCACACCTCTTCCATTGTACTAGGGACTTCCCAGTAAATCAAATATACCATTATAATTTACCTGGAGAGCATATGCACTTTTGCACTGAATAGCAGTGGTAAAGTGCCCAGAGTCCTAAAACAAACAAAAACAGGGTTGAAAACAGGAGGTAAAAACCTAAAAAGTCTTGGGGTAAACACACCGAAAAAGCCTGGTCTAACAGTGAAATTTATTGTGGTTTAATGAATTCATGTAGGGAGTATGTGATTTTAAAGTTGATTGATCCTACTGATACATGTGGGGTAGGTTCAGGTGGTTGTGTGCAGGTAGGGGGCAGTTAAGCTGAGAGACCCTGTGCACTGGCTTGTGTTAAGTTTTTGTAATTGGCTGCCTTTGGTCATTTAGTATAGAGGGTTAGTATTTTCGGAAGAGTTGGGCTTGTCAAGTATTGCAATATCATACGAATACAGAAGTAATCTTGATGTTTCAATGAATGAGTGGTTGAGCCATGATGTGATTCAGTGTATGATTATATCATTAGTTTGAATTATTCTGTTTTTGGGATGGGAAAAGCTTATGTTGGTTGCTTGGAAATGAGAAAATATGCTAATTAAATAGATTACCCATTATAGAAAATTCTTTCAATGTTCTGGTGTTGATAGAATTGATTATACCTTCTCTGTGTACAGGCGACTTTGTTAATCTACCCCCTAGATTTCCTGGTGATTGGAGATGGTGAATCATCAGAGGAATGCCTAGTGCCAGGCAACCGAATCAGGAGAGAACAGCAGGTTAATTTTCATGATTCTGTATGCATGTTTATCCAAAGCGTACTTGTGTCAGGGCACTTGATGGGGCTGGTTTTGAGATCACAGTGTCCCTATTACAACAGAGTGTTGGTCTTTATTATGTGCAACTCATTGATGTACCATGAATTACTCTGTTTCTCACAACATAAATGAGCTAAATGCATGCAATGCTGTTTAGCAGTTTAATGGTAGATCAATATAAACCCTCTTGTCAAATAGTTTCAGCAGCTCAGCTGGAGAATCCCAATAGGAGCTCAAATTCCTCCAATCTGTGATCAAGGGGATTTGATTGTTTGGAGCCATGGTGATGCAATAATTAATATGCATAGTTTATTAGCAGAAACCGAGGGTGATAGAGTAGACAGACAAGAGTACCGAGCTTGATACATAGACAGGCTGAAATACCGAGAGTATAAAATAAAGTTAAAAGCAAAGCCTTGATCTTATGGCCTGAGTCCATCCAAAAGAGACTTAAAACTCCTTGGTGGGCCATTCAGTTTGTAAAACATTAGATTAAAATTTGAGTGGGGTTTTATCAATCTCAAGGAATAATCAGAAAACCTTTAAAATCACTAAATTAATCTGATCTCAACCCCTTGGTAGCTATGGAACAGAGCAGACAGGCTAACCTTTGCTCAATGTGTAAAGTATGTATGCAGTACTTAAAAAGTAATAACGTCAAAATACAAAAACAATAAAAATCCCAACTGAATTAGAAAAATAGAATAAAATGTAATAAACAGAATGATACCAAAATGACAAAAAAAATCCAACAAGAAGAACTGGTAAAAATTTAAAGTAGGAATAGTGCTGAGGGGCATGACGACTCTCCACTGACACTAACCACGATGGAGCACTGGCCAGATACACAAACTAGGTTCATTCTGCTCAAAGATTTTACCTTCTAACTTTAGCACTTTAAATCACAATTCACCACAGAAGAACACTTCGAAAGCCGCACAAGACCTCATCGGGTGCAATTAGAGATGCACCAGATGACATTCAGCGGCCAAACAGCAGGCTCCAGTCCGGGTCCTGTTGCCACTGGGTAGATGAGATGGGGCAGGAAAATGCCTTTGGAGCTTGTTGTGCCCCTGTAGCTTTAATAGGAGATCATCCTTATGACTAGGGGTGGGCATACCTTGTGTAATTCAGTGTAGCGTAATCAGGTGAAATTACCAGAGAATTCTGCAAGATTACACTTTATTATGCAAGAAAAGTATTTCTGCATTTAGCGTTATTATTTATCCCACAATTGCTTCCTTCATGTCCAAAATGGGTGTGAGCATGCATTTTGCGCTAAGTAATAGCGCTAAATGAAACAGATGACAAACAGCAAGTGCAAGCCGCCTTTCACACTTGTTAAATGTGCTATTATTTTCACCCAACTTACCTCCACTATTAAGTTCTATTTTCTTACTGCAAACTGTCCCTCTAGTGTCCAAAATGGGCACCTGAAGGCTTTGTGTACTAAGACATAGGGCCATATGTAGGAAGTCTATTTGTGCTCGCAAACGCTGAAATTCTCAGAATTTTAGCGTTTGCGATTGCAAATTAGCAGTGTGCAATGTAGCACATAAAAACCCCTCACAAAATAAGGAATCGCAAAATTTGCGATTCCCTATTTTGCAATTGCATTTAAGGAATCGCAAAGTGCGATTCCCTAAATGCAATGTAGGAAGCACGAAAATGCGATTTGGCCTCAAGGAATCACAAATTACCACCTACTTCAAGTTGGTGGTAATTTGCGATTTCCTTTAAAAAAGCACTTTTTTGAAAGTGCCATATGGCACACAATCATGCCCTTAGGGCATGTATGTGCGCCACATGTGAACACATGTACATTTCAGGTGTGCAACAGGGTATACCTCTGGAACAGCAGCACCCTTAAAATTTCACACGCAAGTTGTGAGTACCTATTGGGTACTTGCAAATTGCATGCGCAATTCCCATTCATTCCTATGGGCCTGTAGGCCCATAGGAATGATTTGCAAATGAATCGGAATGATTGGGAATGATTTGCAAATCACAAATTGCAATTCGCAATTAAGGAATATTAAGGAATTGCAAAAAATAATTCGATTCCTACCTACATGGCATTTTGCAAGTCCTTCACAGCGATTCCCTAAAAATCGCTATTAAGGACTCGCAAAACTGCTTTTACCTACATCTGGCCCATAGTTCTAAATGTGCTGTAGGGATAGAATTTTCCCCCAACATACTCATGATATCTGGCCCTATTTTCACAGTGCAAAATGCACCATGGCATCCAAAATGGATGCAAGGATTCATTTGTATAAAGAAATAGTGCTAAATGCAGCATAACACAAATAGCCAGCGGCTGCTCGTGGTTGCTAAAGGTGCTGTCACGGTTGGAATGTTTTCCCCCAAATTGCTCTTAATTACACAAGCAAAGCATAATCACATTGTTATCAGTAATTCTATGTGAAGGAGTAGCATGGAATTACCAAAATTACTCTGATTACACCAGCATAACTAAAATTACGTCCAGGCCTACTTATGACCTTTGGAGTCCACTTCTTTGTCCTGGGTGCAATAAAGCAACTCCAGTCCTTCAGGGCACTTCACAGGTCATAGACAGCTGGTTAGTCCTTTTTTTTATTCCTTAGGTTCAAGAGTTTTCTGGAGTGGGTGCCTGGAGATGCCACATTTAGGCCTCCTTCGAGCTAGTGGGTGGGAATTAACAAGTTTGATACATTTTCCCAGGGACAACCCTACATTTTCAAGATGACGGAAGACTTTGGCCGCACTATATTTGGGATCTGAGGGCAAAGGTTGTGTATGGGGAGTCTACTAAGGCAAGCGTAGAGTTCTTTTTAAAAATATATTTTTTTTATTGATTTTCAAACAAAACATTATCACTTACAGGATTCAAAGGTCAGCAGTAGTTTTCTGGATTTCTGCAAGTCTCAAGTGCATTTCTACATTCAAGAGTCTCTTGTATAGCATTATTATTTATACCATAGAAATAAATCAACAAAGGAAGGAGCGTACTTTGTAACACAACATATAATACAATAAAGGGAACTCTCAATAACAATTTTCCAAAGACTTCTTCTGTATTGAATGTTCTGTTTATTTTCTCTGTTAGGTATCAATGGTCACAGTATAATCAACAGCTGATGCGTTTCGTCCCTTGCAGGGACGTCCTCAGGGCTGTGAAAAAGAGTACAAACAATAATCACTAATCCGTTGAAAACTGAACACAATACTAAACAATCTGATATAAACGATAATTACTAATGTCCCCTGTACCACAAGCTTCTATGTACATAATTCATCATAACCTCACAGTGATGTCAAACAATTAACATTCTGCAACAACAGATTATCACTACCTATTGAACATTCTAAAACCCAATGTAGGGCACCAAAGAACTTAATTTGTCATTAATGGAAAATTTCCAATATTCTCAATGGAGCGTCATATTAACCTGATCATACATTAACATCAAAAACATAGCTGGTTTAAAGCTACGATTGCTCACCTTTAAAAAATATAATTTTTACTCAAAACATATCAGCCGAAACATTCCTTTACATACTGTGGATATTCAGAAGGCGACCCAAAATTCTGGTTATTTGATCTAGAAAATAACAGTGTATGTAAAATCAATATGTGTAGGGCGGTGCCTCTGAGGTTGGTTGAGCGTAAAAGTACAAAGAACTGCTCTTAGGTGCAGACAAGCAGGTGACCCCTCATCGTCCAATTTTGAGTAAAATTGGTTTATTATTTATACCCACAAAGTGTGTCCTGGCTCATCAATCAGAGACTCCTCAGTATTCAGCATCTATCGAGCTCTAATGCGATTTTTAAGCAAGGCATATTAAAAGAAAATCAAAAGTGCCCCCCACCTCCCTTTAAAACCCACCCCTGTCCCCGGTGTGTCCTCTAGTGCGACCCAGTTTGAATGCAATGATATATGATTCAACATAATACAGTGTTACCATGTTAGTTACAATATACATAATATTCCACCATTCAGCATCCCAGCTATTGCTATTTCAGCCGCTAGTACTCTAGTAATATATTCCTGATTCAAGGTGATACATTCTGTGCGCTCATGGCAGAGTTGCCATCTGATTCTTCTTCCGGTGTTTGTAATAGAACTACTAATGCTTCCCAGGCTTTCGCGGTCTCTAGGGCCTTATCCCCCCTTGCCCGTTTAGCAACCTGAAATCGAACTGTGCTCTCGCTCGCTGACCATCCAAGTAATTCTGCTTTCCACCTCTGGATACTGGGGCCTGTGCGGCTTTCCAGTGCATCGTAATGTCTCTCTTGGCGAGCAGTAATCCTAAATCTATGAATTGCTTGTGAGTTTTAGTTTTTATGTATTGGGGAACAAGTGTAATAAGCAAGTACCCATGTCAGGTGTTATCTGTCTCCCTGTAATCTCATATAGCACTGCAACTACCTCCTCCCAATAGGTTCCTAATTGTGGGTAGCCCCACATCATGAGGCTAAACTCTGCCCCCCCTAAATTGCAGCGTGGGCATCTCGCTGTATCAGTATGAAAACATTTATTTATGTTAGCAGGGGTAAGGTACACTCTATGCAATATAAAGAAGTGGACCAGTTGGAAATGGGCTATCCCAGTTCTTTTCCACGCTCTTCTGATTATCTGATCCCATGCTTTCTCAGGGATTTCCTTACCCAGGTCCGATTCCCACTTAATCTGCAGTTCCCGCAAGGGCTCCAACCCCTCACCAGTCATACGTCTATATAAGCACGTAACTGCCTTAAAGGTCCCTGCCGCCATGACCACGTATTGACAGGCCATGGGGGTTTGTAGTTCCAATAGTCCCTCCTGCCATTGTTTTTGTATGGCTGATTCAAGTGCAGGGCAGGTCATACCTATCTTGTAAAGCCTGAAACGGGAGGAGGGCGCAATCTTCATACAAGTCACCCAGCATCTGCAGTCCCCTGGTCTCCCATTCGAACAGTGAGTCCCCATCCCCTCCATGCAGGAGTGCGATGCAAATAGTCAAGGGTATCTCGGGGGCGTAAGGCCGACTAATCATGGCCCTTCGCTGGCTTCCGTTCCAGCATAGTCTCAGTGTCTGGGCCTTACTAGTAAGTGTCCAGAGTCGCAGACGTTGTTGGAGGATGATGGAAGACAATACATGCCTCGGAATCCAGTTGTCCCTACGATCGTCTGGGCCCTGAACCACTAGCGCCACTGTTTGTGTAAGCCATTGCAGCTGGGCTGCTAAATAACACGTCTCAAGGTCGGAGACCACGAGCCCTTCGTCTGCTTTTGGGCACATCAGAGTTTTAAGCGCTACCTGTCATCTGCCAGTCGCCCAAATAAAACCTGTAAGCAACGTTTGGAATTGCTTAAACAGTGACGCCGGTACCCACATTGGTAATGTTTGAAAATAGTACAATAACCGAGGAAGTGCCATCATTTTTCAATGTGCCACTCATTCAGCCACCGATAGAGGTAGGGTGCCCCAGAACTCCATACTGCCTCGGAGGCTTCGGATAGCCCTCCCCACCTTTCCATCTAGCAAATCTGAAGGCGTATGATATATGTGGGTCCCACGATACCATAAACAGCGGTACTACCATTTTATTCTGTTAATATAGGAGGGCCACTCACTCTTCGGGGTCATTGGGAACAGACAGGTTTTAGCCCAGTTGACCTTGAGACCCAATACCCTCCCAAACTCCTGGAGTAGGCCCTTCACACCGTCGAGGGCATCAGTTGCATTCGCTAGGAACATAAGGAGATCGTCGGCGTAAAGTGATATATAATGTACCATGCCACACACATCAAGTCCAGCATATCGCCTCCCTAGCCGGGCTTGGGCCGCCAGAGTCTCTATGGCCAATGCAAACAGCAATGGGGAAAGTGGACAGCCCTGTCGCGTTCCTCGACTCACCGCACAAGAGGAAGATACCAAAGCCCCCGTCAGGACCCGAGCTGTGGATGATTTGTATAATATCGCCATCCAAGCTACATAACCTGAAACAAATATAGCCACTCCTGGCTATCAAATGCCTTCTCTATGTCGAGCGACAGTATGACAGCGGAGTCTGATGAGTAAGAGTCGGCCCCCATTATGCGGAGAAGACGGTCCGATCAGTAAGAGTTCGCCCCTATTATGTGGAGAAGACACCTCACGTTTGTGGCAGTGTTCAGAGTCGGAATAAATCCGGCTTGGTCTCGGTGAACCAGGTGCTGCATATGCGGAAGCAATCGTGTTGCGAGAATCCCACTCAAGATTTTATAATCAGTTATACGCATTGACAAGGGGCGGTATGCCATTTATCAGTGGGAGATTTCCTAGGTTTCAATAAAGGGATGATGACGGCCTCCCGGGTAGAGATCGGTAGTACCCCGGCTCTTTTTGCTTCAATATAGACAGTCAATAACTTGGGGGCTTAAGAATCAATGTAAGTGGAATTGAACTCTATTGGTAACCCATCTGTCTCAGGTGTAATCTAAGAACAGCTCATTAATCCTTTTCTGGGTATAAACCGGGTCCCCTGCCAGATTATTTAATTCAAGGATAATCGTCCCTAGGCGAGCCAGATAAGCAAGCCAACAACGTGCTCGCCTTATCGCGCTCTGTGTGCGCTTGCGCTAGATATTTCTTGTGGTCAAAACAGCGCAGCCTTTCAGTTTTCACCAGTACCTATTCTCTAGGTTCAGAGACCTCCCTCTGTTCGTCGGGGTATTCAGGACATGCTCTTTCTGCTACCCGCAAATGCTGTTCCGTTGTTTCTTAGTCATGCAATAATGTTTTCCGTACTCCTGCCACGTTAGATATGCAGAGTCCCCTCACTACCACCTTAAAGCTGTCCAATTCTACTGCTGAGGAGGATGCCATCCCCTCATTTTCAGTGAAATACTAGACAATTCCAGTTCCTATTGTGTCACAAAAGACTGGATCCTACAGGGCTTCCGTGCGCAATGTCCAAGTTGGGATTAATGGGCGCACCTGGGACCAGAGGAGACACAACAATAATGGGTTATGAACGGATATCATCCTAGCAAGGTATTCACTTTGCTTAAATGTGGCGTGTATGTCAGGTGTGCAAGTTTATTGGGTCTAACCGTACATGTAGTTTGTGTGGTGCTGAAAAAAATGAACAATACCTTTCCCCCAGGTGTTATGCTCGTCAAATATCAACCACACCCCACCTATTCTGCCAATTTTGCCTGGCTGTAGAGATCTTAGTTATTGGTGCTTCAGGAAGTAGGGGGAGAGAGCGATCTAGAGATGTATCAGACACTGAATTAAAATCCCCTCCTATAAGCACCGAGCCAGTCAGGTAGGGTGCCAGCTTTCCAGATGAGGGATTTAAAAGGCTAGCTGGTCCGTGTTGGGTGCATAGATACTGCTCAGTACAATATCTCTGCCGTTAAGTCGGCCCGCCACCACCACAAATCTCCCCTCCGGGTCTACCAGTTGCTGCGTAGGTTGGAAAGGGACTCCCACTCTGATCCAAATCAGCACTCCCCGTGCAAAAGCTGAATATGTAGTGTAAAAAAGTTGCCCCCTCCATCTGCACTGCAAAGCCAGTCCTTCAGGACTGGTGATATGCATTTCTTGGAGAAAGGCTATTTGAAACCCTCTCTACACCAAATAAGCATGTACCTTATGCCGTTGCAGCATTGTATGTATCCCTCTAACATTCCATGAAATGCATTTCAATTCAAGTAATGACCCCATGGCACAGTTGTAAACTAATCGCTAAGGTTGCTCTCCAAAAGGACACACCGGAGCCCCTACCTACCCCAAAACAAACCCCAGAATTCCCCCTACACCCCCACCCCAGAACAGGTACTAAAATACTAGTTCCCATCCAAACTAAGAAACACACTATATCCTCTAGTAGCTACAGAGGATCAGAAAAAGAGGGGGAGGTGGCTTTGAGCCAACAAGGCGCTCTAGCACTCTAGCAACAGAACAGCACCATACCCCGATCAATAAGCAAGCCCCCCCTCCGGGGGCTCCCAAATCTGAGAGAGTTGTCCCAATACTTCACCCCAACATTCCTATAATTCTGCAGTCAATCTCTTACCAACCATATGTCAAGAATGTCAGCCATCAAGGAAGGGGGCAAAGAAGGGAGAGGTAAACACAAAAGGGAGCGGTGGCCCCGAATGGAAGCAATACAGGAGACAATCATACAACCTCATCAACTGTCCCCGGTGTAACATGTGGCAGGGCAATGCTGTCTGTATTGGACCCTTCAGAGTCAATGCCTACTGTCCCTTTCTCCGACTCAGTGTCCGCAACTGATGGTGAAAGACGCTCTTGGAAGAGTTCCGACACCGCCTGCAGAGCAGCTGACCATTCCAGCTCTGTTTGTGGCACTGTAGGGCCCTGTTGTGCAGTGCGTTGTCGCTCGTTCGATCTTCGGGGTCATCGATCTTCTGTGATTGGCCTCTTGCGACGCCCCGCTGTGCCATTTCCAGACCGGTAGGATTCCAACCAGGTCCATGCCTACTCAGGGTTCTCGCAGAAATTAGTGTTCTAATCCAATATTATCCGCAAACGTGCCGGGAACATTAGTGAGTACTGTAGGCCCTCGTCCCGCATCACTTTATTGACCACCAGAAAAGAGGCGAGGCAGCGCTGCACCTCGAGAATGTAGTCTGGGAACAACAAAACTTTTCTATTTTCTACCTTGTATGGGCCCGAGGACTGAGCCATTTGGAGTAGAAGGTCCCTGTCTTTATAATGGAGCAATCGAGCCACCACTGTCTAGGAGGCCTTCCTGGCGCTAATGATCATGCCGATACCATGTGCGCTCTCTCCGAGGTGTAGAATTGCATTAAACCCTTAGGCGCCACACTGTTCGAAACCAGTCCTCCAGATAATCAATCATGTTGGCCCCTTGCACTCCTTCTGGCAGTCCTATCACACGGATGTTATTTCTGCAATTGCCGCCTTCTGGTTCCTCGGCTCTATTCTCCAGTATTTGAACCCTATGCGTAACATCTCCCATCTGGGCCACCAGTGCCCTCTGAGCCGGCTCTAAGCTCCCCCAGGTTGTCTCTGTCTGCTTCATGTGGTCAGCCAGCTTTGGGTGTTCTGTTCTAAGTAGGCTCAGCCCCACCACTGCATTCGCAATGTCCTGCTGTAGAGCGCCTCTGGTGTCCGCTATGCCCTTCAGGATCTGGGCCACTTGTTGCTGTATTAGGGACTCGGACGGCAGTTCAGGGGAGTCTTGCTTCCTTCGATCTGATGCCGAGTCCTCTGGGTCCGGGGCCCCCCCCCTTCCTTCCATCTCGGTTTCCCCGTTGCCTTGGGTATAACTCGGGCCTTTCCGGGCTCCAGGCCTTCCAGGAGTGCAGGTAGTTGTCCCCAAGCTCAGTAAGGCCCAGACCCAGTCCATGCAACAGGTCAAAAAATAGCACCAGGTTCCTCCCGCTGCAGGCCGGGTAGTAGCAGCCTTTCCACATCTACACCGGGGGACCATTCAATTGATTTCCAATTGGTTCAGCTCTCGGCAGGAGCCTGGGCCGCCATTCGTTTTTTTCAGGTGGCACAGCATCTCAACAGGGCCCGACGGCGGTCCCCCACAGCAGCGCGGAAGATGGCAGCCTGGATCGCCCACTGCGGCCCGACTGGTAGGACTCAATCTGCATCCGCTACCGGGGGGCATTAAAATGGTCTCTGGGCAAGTCCACACCACTGCTGTGTGCGACCCGTCGCTCACAATGCTCCGGCCGAACAATTACCTAAGGAGGGTGCAGGCTGCCGCAGAGTCTGTTGCAGTTTTTCCCCGGATTCCAACGCGGAAAACTCTGCTGTCTCCAGAACTCTAGCGGTCTTCCCAGCTCCTCCGATGGGTCCCCAGTGCTCTTAGGGGATATCTCACCAGTGGAAGAGCATCCGCACCTCCTCCCCGGCCGTCCTTACGATCACACTATCTCCGCGATCACCGCCATCTTGGAGAGCCCGAGCCGGCTCCTCCGCTTCTCTCAATCAGCGCCGCTCACCAGGGACCCAAACGCACCCAAGACCAAGGCTTGCGCTTCCCGGGCACCTGTGTTGAGGCAGTAAGAATTTTAACAACTGGCTTCTCTTTATCTCAATGTACTATAATTAAGAAAGACCACAATTCACATATCATAGGCAGCATAAAACAAGCACTAAATACAGTGGCACATTGAGAAGGACCACAGCAGCACATAAAACCAGTGACAAAGAAGAAGTAATAAGTGAGCCATACAACACACAACATAGAGGAAAGACCAGCATTCCATGTACAATGTTTGTCACATCGATAAGAAACCAGCAGATCCGAGCTTGTGAATGGAGCTGGAGATTTTAAAGTAATGACACAGCTCATTAGGAAAAGTATATAAATGCAGGAAATAATATTTGTTATGTGTTTTCTTTAAAGACCATATTTTTTACTTAGCATTTTTTCCACAGTAAATGTATTTCCAATTTTTTAAATAAACACATGGCATATAATATATAACTCTTTAAATAGGCATTTGCTTATAATGCATAATGTTTTGTCTTTGGATGTGGAAGCCTTCATTTCATGATGGCTTCTTCATTCACAAAATACCCTCTGCTACATGCTGGAAACAATGCACCTCAAGTACTATAGTGAAAGTACGTACTAGGAGGTGGAATAATAAACAACACAACCAATAACATGAGGTGAGAAATGGTTCCTTCTATGAAGCTCACTGTATGTATAGTTTGACAAGGAGAGACAAAAGCTCTTGCACGTACCAGACCTAAGTATATGCCCTAGCACAGCAACAGCCATTAAATGATAACCCAAAATTCACTACGTTGTACAAACTAGAGAATTGACTGCAAAAAGATTGCCACCATGAGAATTCATGGGGGACCTCCAGTACTCGCCAGTGGCTCCCAACATGAACATTCCAAGGAGGGTCCACAAAAATCGTTAGATATCTAGTCTGTGCTAAGACATATCTATCTTTCGATGTTCAGGTTAAAGTGCAAATTATGGGCCTGACTTAGGGTTTAGTGGACAGAACAAAGGCAGACTAGGTGGCGGAGGGTTTTCCATCCACCACCCTGCCTATAACCTACCCACCAAATTGAGAGATGGCCACCGGTCTCGCGGACTCCTCCATACATTGACAGGAACCACTGTTGCGGTGGTTCCTATCAATGTTGGAAAAATTTGACAGATCCCACCATCAAACTTGACAGCTGGCTGTCAAACTTTTACAAAACCAATTTTTTTCAAAAACAAACTCACAAAGTGGGTGTTTGTATTTGAAAAATAAAACTTCAATGGCAACCACGCTAAGGGAGGTTTCTCTATGATGTGTATGTGGGGCTCATTATTTTTTTTCCTGTCCCTCACAATACAGACAGGAAAAACATACATAACACCATCCTCTCAAAATAGAGTAGACAGTAATATGTGGTTAATGCAATGGCCATCAAGAAGGTTTACGCTGATGCGGTTACATTTTCTCTGCCTGACTCGAAATTTGGTAGGTGGAGTTTAGCAGAGGGTATTCTGATACTGTTGCTAAGGAGTACCCTCTCCACCAACTCCATAGTAAGATCAGTGCGAAAAAATCCTGTGAGCTCCTACAAACATGGAAACATATCTTCATGCCAGCAATACTCACTATCTCTCTATGGTTCAAAGTTTCATGGAACCTCCAACTATTTAGGGTAAGAAGATAAGGCCTGTGCAAGTTCACCATCCAAAAGGACATGACATTCACTATCAGTGCTCCAATGCAAGCGCCTGGGAATGCCCAGTGTCTGTAAACCTTTAGCACTGTTTGATTTATCTTTTCCCAAGGGTGCAGTGATCCCTTTTTTTCATGTAGGTCTCTATTGATTTTTCGGCCCACGGGTATACCTTACTGAGAAAAGAATATCAGACTGTTCAGAAATGATGCCAACCTCCAACCTATCCCTGTCTCCACCGACCAGACACATACACACTAAAAATACGCAAAGAGATTAGTCAGCTGTACAAATCATTGCCTTTAGTGGAACAGGGAGACAGAGGTGGCAACATTGTGGCAGAAGACAACACTCACATCAGTAGCAGCAACATATTAAGGACAGTGTCCTAACAACTCTGGAGTGCGTGTATTAGTGGATGTGGGTTTATGTATGTCTGTGTTTTGTCTGTGTTTTCGCTTTTAAGTGCAAGAGTAAGTGTGCAGGTGGACGTGTGTGTGTGTGTGTGTGTTTGTGCGCGTGTTTGTTTGTTTAGATCCCTAAACCGTAAGGGCATCATCCATCTAACATGAAGATCACACTAGGCGGTGTCCATGTACCTGGCCTCCGAGTCTCCAGAGAAAGGGCATTGTGTGTGCTGAGATATTTCACTGAAGCCAAGGGACTGAGCATAGCCTGCACTGCAGCCTCTAAGAGCAGTGATCGTACCCGCCCCCACGTGTCTACGTGTCTGGGGCTAATGGAATAGGTTGTAGCTCTCAGGGGAGTGACAAAGGCCTCGTGGTTTCTCTTCCCGGGCGGGAGCCTGTTCTCCATTGCAGACGTAGATATACACAGGGACAAAAATAATCTGTGAAAAAGCACTGGTCGCTAATCCACCTATCGTCATGGAAAAGTTTCTCAACAAATAAAAATCCCACAGCTGCAAAAATGCCAGCTGAAGGTTCTGAGTTCAGTGGCTATTTTAAAGTATGCTAATGAAGTATTTTAAATACTGCCAGTAAATCTGTGTTTAATTGCAAGTGAGCAGGTCATGTGAGCCGGTGTCTAGACAAGCTTGTTCTAACAAAGGAATAATGATTATACCAAAAAAAGAACATTTCAGCAGAAACCATGGATGTCTGGATGACAAATAAAGAACGCGCAGGTGCCCAGGCTGCAGTTAAAAATAGGTGCTGTGAAAGTTAAACTGAACTGTTTATTCATTAACCTTGAGATTAAGTAGAAATGCATGTCAAAGCCATCAGTGCGAGAGGTCAGAGAAAAGACAACAGCCTGCTGTGATTTAACACGCAAAACTGATTTGGCTGGTCCAGCAGGTCCAAGTTCAGCTCAACGGTGGGCCTTATGGGATGACGCATGTTTCAAAGGTTGTTTAAAGGTCTCGCATCCCAACCGCACAAACTGCCGGTTTGCGGATAGACGTATTGTGGGCTTAGAGCCCATCCATTGCTTACCACTGGTTAGCTTTATTTGCACTCGTTTGCTTGCTTTTTATTCATTGCCTTGTCTGGCCTTTCCTTCCTCTTCTTTTGTTTGTCCCTCCCATGGAGCAAGTCCACATTTCGTGAGTCCTACCACTGCTTACACTTCAGGCCGTACTTAGTTTTGGATTAGCACTCCATGAGAGTGTCTGGGTTTCCCAGCTGTCTCTATTTTATTCTATTCACCAGAATTATAGAGTGCATGCCTACCCAAGTGGGCTTCCCAGCACTATCAATACTAGGAGGAGTGAGAAAACTACTGGTGGAGAAAGGAATGTCTTCGCGGAAAAGAGGAGTTTTCAGTTTCCTTCTACAACTCATGTGGTTAGCATCTATTCTCAGGTCAATAGGTAAAGCATTCCAGAGTTTAGATCCCAGGTAAGTGAGAGAGCAAACTCCACTTTTAGCTGTCTTGACTCTGGGAACAGCAGGAAGACTGAGGTTGTCGGACCTAAGATCCCTACTGGTCCGGTGAGAAGTGACCAACTAACAGAGAATATATTGATCCACTTTGTGTTTAGCCTAGTGTACAATTCAAATTGCCTTAAATTGTATTCTACCAGTTATGGGCAGCCAATGAAGAGTTTTAAGCACTGAAAGTGTTGACTGCACTTTGAGAATGCCCAGCAGTGTTCCTGCAGTAGTGTATTGAATAATGTGTAATCTTTTGATGACCGCCAATGGGATACCCCCAGGTAAAGTTAGTTGCCTTTGTCAAGGTGCGAAAGGATCAGATCTTGAATCACTGTTCTTTGACCCTCCATCAGGAGCCAAGCCAGAGTCTTCTCTAGAGCTCTCAGGAGGATGAAACAGCTGTCAGCCATCTTTTTTGTTTGAGATTACAGGAAGAGATGCTTATCCAGTGTAATCCCTAGGCTCTTGACTTCCAATTCGGGAGACGGTTGTTCTCCCAGGGAGGTGGCCAGCTTATTTGGTTCACACAGTGTTGGATTGTTACCAACTACCATGACCTCTGTTTTCTCTCCATTCAGTTTTAAGCAGCTGGCTGCCATCCAGCTGGACACCTCTTCTAGGCAACCATTAAATCTCAGAAAGGTGGAGCCTATATCAGGGGATAGCAAGACAATCAATTGTGTGTAGTCTGTATAAGATCCCATTTTACAGCCACATGAACAGATGATATCGGAAAGGGGGCAGACATACCGGTTCAAAAGAGTGGGGCTCTGGGAGGAGTCCTGCGAAACCCCACATATAAGCTGATGTCTGGCAGAGCTGAAAGGCCCCTCATTAACTTGGAAGTTATGCTTCTCCAGAAATTATGTACGTTTAATTCTCTCCTCTGACTCTTTCCGTGTTCCTCTCTCATCTCGCCTATGTACTTCTCACCCACCCCCTAAATGTTTTGCTTAAGCTCACTTGCTTGTTTACTTTTTTTTTTATTATAAACTCAATGAGAGCGCATGTGTTTTCCGGCTGTCTCCCCTCATGTACTTCTCTTAACTAACAGGCTAGAGGCCCATTCGCTGAGAAAATCAAAAAAGTTACAGAATTAATCTTAATTACTGATAAATACTCAGATATCATGACAGTCCATCATTTGCTTTGCTCACTTGCTACTACAGAAAAGGGCGAATCAATTCCATATTTTGTATAATCCTGCTCTGCTTGAATAGGAGCAGTCTAGCCAGATCAGGTAAGCCATGTCTCCTCTGATCAGAAAAATAAACAACCCCAGCCTGATTATAGCCTTATTATTTCTATGGGAGCACAATCTTACTTTGTATGCATGAGTCAAAGAATCCATAGATAGATAATTTTTTGTTTTGCTAATAACTGATGGTGTTTGACAAATCTTAACAAAACTTCGCAAAAAAAAGTTCATCCCCATTATCTCCTTCCTTGAAAGTTTCAAGATGATACATTAGGCAGGTGCCCAGAGAAGGAGATCCCAAAACACTTTTTCCCCACGCATTTTTCATAAGAAAAATTAGACAACAATTCAGAAAAAAACAGCTAAACAGTTTACACCAAATTTGGCAAAAAGCTAGATCTTTACTCAGAAAGCAGGCTTGTTGTGATTTGGTGTAAAGCTGTTCAGTAATGTGTCCGAAATTAAGGTGGAAATTGATAGATATATTGGCTGTTGGTCCTGTGGGACATCCAAAAATCGACCTTGAAAGAGCTTTTTTACTCATCAGCCTTTTTGGTTTAACAGAACCGGTTGCTCTCAATGGCTGGCCGCATCATGAAACCAAATGTTGTGGCTGCCATTACATGACACTGGGACTTGTTGTCTGTATCCTGAAACGTAAAACAAAAAGGGGTAGAATAGGGCAGGGTAGAGGCCTTTAAGGCCAGGGGACCCCCATCTCCTGTGTCTGAAACATAATACTAGGGGTGGGAGGTCGGTGGCCCCCTTCCCTAATTCTAGTAAGGCCTTTTTTATAGGGAGGGGGCACACTGCTGGGTCCATGAGCCTTTGCAGATCTCTGAGTCCCCATCCTATGGGCCTTCTTTTTAAGGGAAGGGGGGGAGCATGGCCTGCTCCTCGAGCCTCTTAATGCCCTGGGGGCTATAACCCTCGGGCCAGCTCCACTATGGTGTCCCGAAGAGCCAAACTGACCGGGAGCGATGCTGGCTGCCGATGCACCCAGGAAGGGGGGCTCCAGCCCTCAATGTTATTTTTTGTTGGAGCCCCTGTTAGGCACATGGGCACCCACAGGATGACCTAGGTGGGTGCTGCAAAAGTCTAAGTCAAAGAACAATCACGACCACCAGTTGTATATATGTGTGTGTGTGTATATATATATATATATATATATATATGTTGCAAGAGCTCGTCCTGGCTCCACGAAACCAAACAGCCACACCAGCAAAAAGACGAGGTAGACCCGAATAAGTGCTTCTTTTTTATTTAGTCGTTAAAGTGCAACCACATCAGCCACTTATTTAGTCGTTAAAGTGCAACCACATCAGCCACGACGCGTTTCGGCAGATCCCTGCCTTGATCACATGACAACAGTGTCGTGGGATGCACCTCCTTTTAAAGTGCAAGTGCAGGAATGGACATAGAAGATATACTATTTATGAATTTGTTTTCATAGTGTAACTCGTAAAATACATAGAGTAGTTGTAAAATACATTTCATGATGGCATAAAGTTCAATCTTTAAGACTAAAGAAGTATCAGTAAAATACATTGAATTATTAAAGCCACATGTTCTATATATCCATTCATTAAACTTAAATTGTGCATCACCGTGAATCTAAATAAAGAGAAATTTAAAAACTAAACACATTGGTATAAACGCGATAGCATAAAATCTCTTATTATACAATAAACAAAAAAACCGATACCCTTATGTGAAAAAATTGTGTCAAATTGTCATATAATGTATCTTACCAAAAAACAAATAATAGTTAGAGAGACATTTAAGTTTTTCACAAGGATAAATGCAAGGAAAAAGTTATTGTGAATGGACTCATATACATATCTTTGTTTATCGAAGGGTACCTCCCATTTATATGCAACAAACTTTATCTGTCAGCCTGAGTGATTCCCACAATTGAGCAACCTGTACAAGGATTGATTCATTGTTATTGTTGTTCAATCCACTCATGATACGGTTAAAATTGCATAAATAATTAAAAACCCATCTGTAATATCAAAAATATATATCCATAAATAATTTAATTATCTCCCCTCCTATATAAAATCCATATGTATAATACAAAAACAGGTTCATTGGGTATGTACATCTTGGAAGAAAATGGAAAAAATTGTTCGATTTGTCATTATGTTAGACTCAGTTAATGAAAGCTGTATAGGCATCATACTATCTTGTGCTGTCTGTGAATCATAGCTTCCTAAGGAATAGAAGATTTATTCTAAGAATGTATGTAAATCTTCAGTCGTGTTCAAGCCTTTAGGCTGCTTAGTATCTAGAGACAAGATGTAATGTGTCTCCAGTCTTCGCAGCATGCCCTCCCTGTCCCCTCCTCTTCTCTGCATGGGGACTGCGTCAATGATGTAGTATCTGAGATCTTTTAGATTACCACCATGGACCTCATGGAAATGCCTTGCCACGGGATAATTGGGGTCGTTGTTGGTGATCGCCCTAATGTGTTGTAGGATCCTCTTGTGGCTTGGGAGTTTAGTACTACCTACATACTTTAAATTGCAGGTGCACTCTAGTATATAAACCACAAATTCACTTTTACAGGTTAGATGAAACCTAATATTTTGTGGTTTGGAGCTAAAGGCAGTTAGGTAGGAAGTTTTGTTCACTCCAAATGAACAAGCTTTGCAGCTGGAGCATTTGTAAAAGCCTTTTCGTGCTAGAGACAAACCCGTGTTGTCCCTATACTCAGGACTGCTTCTCACCAGTACATCCCCCATCGAAGTGGCTTTTCTGTAGGTGATTAAGGGGTATTCAGGAAGGGAATCTCCTATTACTGGATCCTCTTTTATAAGGTGCCAGTTACGTTGGAAGATTTTGCGTAGCTCCCTATGCTGACGATTGTAGCTAACAATCAATCTGGGTGCCTCTTCAGATATTGTGCTGCTACCTATGTTGTTTTTAGGTGAACTATCAGCATGGTGTAGGAGTTCCTCTCTAGATTTTAACCGAGATTTGGCCATTGCCGCATCAATTGTTTTGGCACTGTACCCTCTGTCTAAGAACCTACACTTACTCTCCTGTTGGTGTCTCCTGAGCTCCCCCTCATCACTGCAAATTCTGCGTAACCGCAGCATCTCCCCGTAGGGGATACTGTGGATGAGATGTCCGGGATGTGCACTGCTGGCATGGAGCAGGGTATTTCCTGCAGTTTGCTTCCTATATAGAGTGGTCTTGATTTTGCCTTCATCAATTTTGATAAGAACATCAAGAAAGGAAACTTGGCAGTCACTTATGTCAGAAGTGAAACATAGATTAATGTCATTCATATTGATGTTATCTACGAAATTCTGTGCCTCATCTTTGCTGCCCTTCCACACAATGATTAGGTCGTCAATGTACCGTAGGTAGGACACTATGTTGTTGTTGCAAGTATCCCGGTATTGCTCCCTAAGGACCAGCTCCTCCCACCAGCCCATAAACAAACAGGCATAACTGGGGGAGAAGCTGGCCCCCATGGCCACACCTTGGACTTGACGGTACATTGATTTATTAAAGAGAAAGAAGTTGTGTTCTAAACAAAACAAAAGCATATCAATCAACATTTTGTTGTGCATCATGAACTCCATAGACCTTTTGGACAGGAAATGTTGAACCGCTTTTATCCCGTCCATGTTACGAATGCATGTATACAAAGAGGAAACATCTAGGGTTATTAACTGGTAACCACTTTCCCATTTAACCTTGGCTATTTTGGATAGGAAGTCCCCCGTGTCTTTCACATATGACTCCAGTTTTAAGACATGTTCTTGTAGAAAGAAGTCTATGTAGTGTGATAGGTTTTCAAGGGGTCCGTCACAAGCCGCTATAATCGGTCTTCCTGGGGGAGTTTCCTTGTTTTTATGTATTTTGGCTATGAAGTAAATCACTGGCGTGCGGGGATGCTCTTTTTTTAGGAATTTAAACTCCTCCATGTTTAAAAGTCCTAAACTTTTCCATGCCAGTAGTTTACTACTCAGTTCATCCTGCATTTGTTTATAATTGATTGGCGAGCTGTGGTGGTAACATTGGACATCACTGAGCTGTTTGTGTGCTTCAGTCAGATATTGTGATAGGGGCCATAACACGATGTTTCCTCCCTTGTCCGAATTTCTTATTACCACTTCATTGTCTTTTTTAAGTTTCTCTACTAAATTATCATATTGAATTTGTTGTTTTGTTCTTCTTCTCTTAGTCGTTTGGATTTTAGTGTGTAGTTTTTTGATTTGTGTGACCACAGTTTCATTGAAAACATCAATGGAGTCCTTAGTTGTGACCGGTACAAATTTCGATTTTCTTTTGAACGGTGTTTCCGGTTTTTTGTTTACCAGACTCCTTATTTGTTGGGAACTGAGAACTGGAAAATCTTGTGAACTTTCCACATTTTGTGACTCCATGTTGGTTTGGGAACTAGACCTAGTGTTGATTAAGTCTTGGACTGATGTTAACAACTCATAATCTTGTGCCAACAGATTTATAGAGTCCGTTTGTGGATCATCTTGTATGGGCTTATTTTTCGATTTGTTTGTAGATTGAATTTTGTGGAATTTTCGAAGTTTAAGTTTTCGTATAAACAGGAACACATCAGCCCTGGTTTTGGTGTAATGAAAATTGCTCTCAGGGCAATACGATAATCCTAGCGACAACAACTGTTTCTCCGCCGTTGTTAAGTCAATATTCGCCAGATTTACTATCGTATTTGAATTTGTGAGTGATTCCTGTGTTACTTCGTTTTTGTCCCCTGTTTGTTGTTCCAGGCACCCCTGCCCCTGCCCCGTCCCCCTCGCTTTGTTGCGTTTCCTCTGGGCGGCCCTCCGCTCCCGCCTGCTCCTTGTCCGTTTTTTGCCGGTTGTTGTTTGCCAGCCGAGCGTAGAGTATCACGTCTTGTCTTACTGATGTACTCTAATTCCTCGCCCATCGTTAATTTAGAGATGTCTTCCTCCTCATATTCAGACCCGCTTTCGGTATACACGCTTGAGCCTGATGCAGAAGACCTCTCTGACTGGGGTTCGTTTTCAGTTTGTGCAGAGCTTGAGGGCTGCGGGTCTTGGCGCGTTTTTCCGGCGCTCGGTTTGCCGGTTTTATTTTTTCTCATGGCATCGTATTTCCTGGAGAATGTGAAAATCCTTCCGTTCTCATAATCCTCTTTGTCCCTTCTGAACTTGTATGACTTGCGGTTTTTTATTTTATCTTCCTCCTTTTTCAACTTATGTTCCATTTCTTCCTCGAATTTCACCTTAGAAGTTTGCGGGTCACTCACTGCTTGAATTTCTGTGCGCAGGGCGTCTATTTTCGGAAGGATTTCCTCTCTATCCTTCTCTGCATGTTTAACTAGTAACTCTACTAATTTTCTCGAAGAGTCCAAATTGCATTGTGCCCATTCCGCCATTAGTACCGGATTAGGTGTGTCATACGTGGGCGCGATCATTATTCTTAGCCCTCTAGGGATTCGGTTTACCTCTAGATAACGACTGAGGGACTTCGCCTCCCACCATTTAACCATCTCGGTGCGCATCAATTTTTCAAGTGCCTTGTATTTATCCTTAAGGTCAGTCCCTGTAGGCACGTTTTGGTCTGTTGTGCCTGCGTTTTTGTTTTTTGGTCTTGTTACTTCATTTGAGAACACCTCTTTAGCGGCGCTCTCCCGATCCTTCACTGTTGCCGCTGACATAGTTGCACTTAGGATTTTTGCAATTGTTGTTCACCCGCTGCGTTTTAGAATGCGTCAAAAAAGGGTTCACAATCTATCGAGTTCCCTTTCGCTTTCTATCGCTTGCACGGGTTACTTTAGCACATACCTCCCACCTTCCGAACCCTGTCGGGTTACCGGGTACCTGATGGAGTTCGTCGTTCGCCGTCAACCGTCCTACACTCGCTCCTCCGAGCTGCGCCAGACCAGCTCCGGCAGACGCGTTCTCCTCCTCAGGCCTCAGTAATGCTTCCACCGCGGAAGGGGGTTGGGCAGGTTTCCGTTTCCGGTGCTTCTCGTATGGACGCCGTGCTCTGCAGTACTCTCGCAGAGACTCGACTACCGCTGCCTTTCTTCCTTCTGCTCAACCGCTTGCTGGGAGGGGGTCCACGTCGCTGGGAAAGGCAATCCAGCGAAATATGTTGCAAGAGCTCGTCCTGGCTCCACGAAACCAAACAGCCACACCAGCAAAAAGACGAGGTAGACCCGAATAAGTGCTTCTTTTTTATTTAGTCGTTAAAGTGCAACCACATCAGCCACTAAATTTCCAGCTAACTATAACATGTGTCAAACCTATGGTTTTTTCAGTGAATTTCATAGGTTTTTTAAATGCTACTTCCTAACTATAACGTGTGTAAAACCTATGGTTTTTTCTGTGAATATATATATATTCACTGAAAAAACCATAGGTTATAGACCATATATAGTTAGGAATTAGCATTTACAAAACCTTGAAAATTCACTGAAAAACCCATAGATTATAGACCATATATAGTTAGGAATTCGCATTTACAAAACCTTATTTTACTCACACAAAACCATTTAAATTCCATATATAGTTAGTTGCACTAACTATATATCGCGCACCCGCAATCCACTGCTGATGATGTCACATATTACATCATTCATGACATGGTCAGTGACATCACTGATGACATCACTGATGACATCTCAAATGACATCTCAAATGACATCACTGATGACATCACGGATGACATCTCATTTGACATTACTGATCACATCACTGATGATATCATTCATGTGATAATACGATGAACCTCTTCAGACTCTAATATAACCTTAGATACAATCAGTGTAAACAGACACTCACAGACTGTCACTCATCCATGGAGTTACTCACACACCTAGTCAGTCATGCAAAGAATCAATCACACCTCCATTTCCTCAACTATACAGTTATACAAACTTTACTTATTCAAACATATACTAACACATATTTACTCTCTTATACAATCCCTGATACAAGTTCACAATGATCCATACAGCCACTCACACATTCACTGGCTCTTATGCGCAGTTATTTATATATGTCAACTCTCACATGTACTGTGTTTTAGATATGTACTTACTTTGACATGTAGCACTGAGATATCCATTCACTCACCAATACACTCATGCACACAGTCAACCGCCCATACAGCTGTTTCCACATGCACTTTTGAAACCATACATCTAGTGAATCAACTGCTCACACATCTATGCACAGAGTCATACACCTCCCAGCCACCCACACACACACTCAGTCTCCCATACAAATACTTGGGCAACCAATCAATAACCCATATAGTTACTCATATAGCTACTTATCAACACATGCAACAGTTTACAGAACAACAGACATAATGATGCACAAATTAAGACAGTTTAGTCACTAACCCATGCACTCAGTGAGACACATTTAATCACTCACTCATACAGTCAGTCATGCACCTACTAAATCCTTCATCCAGACACTTATACATCCACTCATTCTTCAATATGTAAGACATATTTTAACTTTACAGAAACATACAGTCACTGGATGTTGTCATCAGTGATGTCATCAGTGATGTCATTTGAGATGTCATCAGTGATGTCATCAGTGATGTCACTGACCATGTCATGAATGATGTAATATGTGACATCATCAGCAGTGGATTGCGGGTGCGCGATATATAGTTAGTGCAACTAACTATATATGGAATTTAAATGGTTTTGTGTGAGTAAAATAAGGTTTTGTAAATGCGAATTCCTAACTATATATGGTCTATAATCTATGGTTTTTTCAGTGAATTTTCAAGGTTTTGTAAATGCTAATTCCTAACTATATATGGTCTATAACCTATGGTTTTTTCAGTGAATTTTCAAGGTTTTGTAAATGCTAATTCCTAACTATATATGGTCTATAGCCTATGGTTTTTTCAGTGAATATATATATATATATATACATACATATATAAACATATATCATCTGTATATCTATATAAATACAAACATAAATGCATGCATACATATACTTATATGCATACAGATGCATGTTATTTACATGAAAGTTGAAAAAACACTAATAAAAGCAAAGCTAAAAAGCCACCTCATTACAAACAGAATGGCTTTAACTTAAACAAGGGCGAGATCTATTGCATTTTCAATGCTTGTTTACTTTGGTTCCATCAAGAAGGCATTCAGATGTGTCACACATTTGCCATAAATTCTGAATGTTAGCACTCTAGTTGCACATTAGATCACTGTAGTAAAGCTACTGCTCACCAGGGACGTCTGCTGCTGGTATTCAAAGTGCATGTTTCAGTCTGCATGTCAGAATTTTTTTAATGAAATAGAAGAGGATTTGAGAAGTCACTCAAAATGATCCCTAATTTTTCTTTCTGAAGCACTAATCATACTTTCTATGGCAAAATTAACCCCCTCATGTTGTTCCTTTTTAAATTGAGTGTTTTCAGACTTACCACTTCATTCCAATCAAGATGGCTTCTGGTGTGCCATACTTTTGTCATAAGTAAGACTGTTAGCGCTCTAGTTGTTCTTTAGAACACTCTGGGACATTCTGTCATTGGGCTATACTTGGGGTACATCTGGGTGATATTTGGGCTACATTTAGGCTCTTTTGTCTCTGGTGGCCATCTTGGGAGACTGTATGTCAGAATTGTTTAATGAAATTGAAGAGGGTTTTTTGAAGTCACTCAAAATGTGCCCTAATTTTTCTTTCTGCAGCACTAATCATAATTCATATGGCAAAATATACCCCCTCATTTTGTTCCTTTTTAAATTAAATGTTTTAAGAGTTACCACTTTATTCCAATCAAGATGGCTTCAGGTGTGCCATACCTTTGTAATAAGTAGGACTGTTAGCGCTCTAGTTGTTCTTTAGAACACTCTGGGACATTCTGTCATTGGGCTATACTTGGGCTACATCTGGGTGATATTTGGGCTACATTTGGGCTCTTTTGTCTCTGGTGGCCATTTTGGGAGACTGCATGTCAGAATTTTTTAATGAAATAGAAGAGGATTTGAAAAGTCACTCAAAATGTGCCCTAATTTTTCTTTCTCTAGCACTAATAATACCTTCTATTGCATAATATACCCCCTCATTTTGTTCCTTTTTAAATGAAATGTTTTAAGAGTTACCACTTTATTCCCATCACGATGGCTCCAGGTGTGCTATACCTTTGTAATAAGTAGGACTGTTAGCGCTCTAGTTGTTCTTTAGAACACTCTGGGACATTCTGTCATTGGGCTATACTTGGGCTACATCTGGGTGATATTTGGGCTACATTTGGGCTCTTTTGTCTCTGGTGGCCATTTTGGGAGACTGCATGTCAGAATGTTTTAATGAAATAGAAAAGGATTTGAGAAGTCACTCAAAATGTGCCCTAATTTTTCATTCTGCAGCACTAATCATACTTTCTATGGCAAAATATACCCCCTCATGTTGTTTCTTTTTAAATTAAATGTTTTAAGAGTTACCACTTTATTCCAATCAAGATGGCTTCAGGTGTGCCATACCTTTGTAATAAGTAGGACTGTTAGCGCTCTAGTTGTTCTTTAGAACACTCTGGGACATTCTGTCATTGGGCTATACTTGGGCTACATCTGGGTGATATTTGGGCTACATTTGGGCTCTTTTGTCTCTGGTGGCCATTTTGGGAGACTGCATGTCAGAATGTTTTAATGAAATAGAAAAGGATTTGAGAAGTCACTCAAAATGTGCCCTAATTTTTCATTCTGCAGCACTAATCATACTTTCTATGGCAAAATATACCCCCTCATGTTGTTTCTTTTTAAATTAAATGTTTTAAGAGTTACCACTTTATTCCAATCAAGATGGCTTCAGGTGTGCCATACCTTTGTAATAAGTAGGACTGTTAACGCTCTAGTTGTTCTTTAGAACACTCTAGGAGGCTGCAGTAGAACACAAAGGAATCAACTGACAGTCTCTGTCCTTGTTGGATGTACATGTTTTACTGAGAATGTCAGACTTCATTTTCACATGACTGAGAAAGATAATGTGAATTTACAGAAAATATGCTTTCAGTTTAGCTTATAGATCCCCTTCCAAACCACTGTGGGAAAATCATGAGATATTAGTTTTCTTTCAAACAATATTCATGATATCACAGCAGAAGGTTTTTTCACATGGTAAAATCACCTTAGAACCCACCACAATTCCTAAAACGAGTATGGTACCATCAACAAATGATTTATAATGTAACTAAAGTCCTAAAACCCTCTATTAACTACAATGCTTTTTAATGAGGTGCTTTCATGTATATTGGTCCCAAGATGGCTGCAAACACTTCTTGGATGAAGTGCTGACAGCCAATCAGATCAGATGTGTGGTTAGGCTCCGCCCGGATATATATCTTTTTTTGAACCTAAATTACTCAAAATCCACTGGAGCACATATATTGAGACCTAGCAAAGGCACATCGGGCTAACAGTCCCTACAATTTTGCCAAGTTTCGTGCAAATCCATTCAGCCGTTCGAGCTAAAAGTGAGGCCAACCGCCCTATGGAAATTAACATGGGAAAAAAGCGTTTTGGGACCCCCCTTTTTTCTCGGCCCCCCCTTGATGAAACCCCCCCAAATTGTCAGGGGCTGCTCAGAAACAAAATGTTCCATTTTCCTGAAAATTTCAGCCAATTCCGTCCACAAACGCCAAAGTTATTAGACATAGAATTTTCAAAAATCCCATAGAGAAAAAATCCTAACTATATATACCTACTGGCGACCGCCAGTAGGTAATATATATATATATATATATATATATATATATATATATATATATATATATATATATATATATATATATATATATATATATATATATATATATATATATATATATATATTGCAACACGCTCCAACTTTGTGTCGTCAGAAAAACGGCAAGCACACAGGTAATCCGATATATAAAGATGCTTTATAGCAAACCCCCTCACCCTAGACAGACGCGTTTCGCTATCAAAGCTTCGTCAGTGTCAGTTTGTGTTTGTGATCGGTTGCCATTTTAAAGCCCACCGGACCTGAATTAATTCATCAACAGGAAAGAAGGTTCATACATTAAAAAGGCGGTGGCCATCTTTGAATGCATATATATACATACATTTGCAGTTACTTCAAATGGCAAATCAATGAAAGTGCTTAAAGTGCGCAATATGAAAACCCATTAAAAACAACAAACATTTACAATTTATGTACATACTTTTGTTTCATTAGTCAGGTAATGATTTCTGTAGCCCCTTATTTATGAGATGTTCCTTTATTGCCTCGGTTGTTCTGGTTTATCACGGGGTGAATCCCCAAATGTACTCTTTCTGTAAGTGACATGAATAAATCTTGTCCTGACCCCTCTGTTCTGTATGTGGCCCTGTATGGGCAAACTAAATCTTTTATTAGCAATGTTATAGTGCTGCAATGTAACCTCGGACATAGGGGTTTAATGACTTTATCTCATGTTTCTATTAACTCAATGTGTTCTTACTATATTCACCTAGGACCGATACGTGGTACACATGATCCCATGTGTCCATTTACAGATGCACCCTGACCAGGTGCCGCGAGCGTGAGGGGTAGGTGATCCACCGTTACGGCGCGTAATTGAAGGTGCATCCAACCTAATAGCGCTGGCCTCACGGGAGTATGCTGCGAGGCCCTTTACAATCCCCTTAGGGTCGCCTAAATAGAGCAGGACCCCCTGGCCCTCTTATCCCTCCGACCCAGCGAGGTTGTATTTGCTTTTTTCAAAGAGATTGAGCATTGAGTTCATACTTGTTTTTGTGTAGTACTGTATTGAGGTCCTGACGAATCGCCGGATGGCGAGAAACATGTTGACCACACTAGGGGGTTGAGTTAGTGCTCTGTACACTTTTACGGTCTCTAACTCCCCTCTCACCCCCCCTTTTAACTAAGGAACCAGCCACGTTAATAAAGTGGATTGTGGACTGATTACCTTTTTTATTCTCTTCACTCACTATTGCACTGCCTACATTTCTCTACATTTTTGCTACTTTTGCAGGCCTTGCACTTAAGGCAGGGAAAAAAACCCTTGGTATTGGTTAAATTGATGGGTTGGGGTTTAGAAGAGAAGTGACTGCGGACTAAATAGTCTGATAGCGATTGACAGCGCCGATAGGTTATTAAGGGCCTGTCTGTAAGATGCTTTCTTAAAACGTTATCGGTGGTCAAAATATGCCAATTCTTTTTGAAGCTATGGACCAGATCACCAGATTTGTTGTTAAAATGTGTGATCATTCTTACATGGTCATCTTCTTTCAGCCTATCTTAGGCCACAAGGAGATCCCTACTATTAATCGCTGATGCCTTTTCCACCGCTTGGTTAAACAAGTTGCTAGAGTACCCTCTAATCTTGAACCTCTTACTTGCTTCAGCTTTTGCTTGCTGGAAATCTTTCTCTGCTGAGCAATTTCTCTTAAGTCGTATGAGTTCTCCAAAAGGGACATTTTTTATGAGGCTCTTAGGATGGTAGCTAGCCGCATGTAGTGCGGCGTTGCCCGCTGTGGGTTTCCTACAGAGTCGTGTTTGGAGGGTCTGGTTGTGTACATAAACCTCCAAATCTAAATAGCATACATTTGTAGTACTTATTGTGCTGGTAAATCTTAAGTTCCACTGGTTATTATTCAGAGCAGCGATATATGCCTCAGCCGAAGTTTGATCGCCTCGCCACACTATAAAAAGGTCATCAATGTACCTTGTCCACAATAACAAATTGTCACTCCAAGCCTCATTGGCTCCCCCCATGCCTCGTGCTTCTCCCACCAGCCTACGAACAAGTTCGCATAGCTTGGGGAGAAGCACGAGCCCATGGAGGTCCCCCTGATTTGTTTGTACAATTGTCCTGCAAAAAGAAGCATCATGCTCAATATCATGCTACTGTGTATACGATGTTTCTCTGGCTTCCTATCTAGGAACCATTTAGTAGCTGCTAGACCGTATTCATGTTCTATACATGTATATAAATTTACTACGTACAGCATAATTAAAAGCATGTCAGGCTCCCAAGAGATGTTATCCATCATACGGAGAAAGTCTTGTGTGTCTCTCACGTATGAGGGTAAGTCTTTAACGATTGGTGCAAGGAAATAATCAATAAAGAGCAATGTGTTCTCTAGAAGGCTTCCAATCGATGACACGATTGGTCACCCTGGTGGTCTTTTTGCGTTTTTATGGATTTTTGGGAGATGGTAAAAGGTAGGTAATACAGGGGCATCGCATTTCAGAAACAAAAATTCATCCATATTTAGCATGCCCTCATCTTTCCATTTTCCCAACATCAATTGGTACTCAGTTATACTTTTGGCATACTCCGCTCTCTTTATGGTTATGCAGCACTCAGTGTCTTTCAGTTGTTTTAGTGCTTCCTGTTCATAATTTTCTTTGCTGATGATCACTATGTTTCCTCCTTTGTCGGAGGGTTTTATCTCAATTGATTTGTCGTTTTTTAAAGACTTGATCACCTCCCATTTCCTCCTTGAGATATTAGATGTTCTCATATCCATTTTTACTTTGGCCATTCTCTCCAAGTCCATCAACACGGCTTCATTGAAAACGTCCATAGCGTCATGAGCAGCAGTCAGCAGTTTTTTTTATTTATTTTTTAAATTGCTAGGTTCTCTGGTTTGTGATGATGCTTCAGATACATCGTTTGTTTCACTCATCGGCGATCCTCCTCTTTGAATATCTTGTGTTGGGGTCAGCAGCATGTTTGCCAAAACATTAGTATCTTCCTCTATCGGTTCCTCCGTGGTGTCAACCAGACGCGTTCCCATGGCCGCATTGTAGGATGTAATAGGAATATTTTCTTAAATTTCAATTTGCGTATGTATCTACGTCTTGCCTGCTCTATTCTCTGTTGTAGCCACGCCTTGCCTAGCATTGTCGAGCAGGATCGCCGGAGTGAGGAGTGAGGAGTGACGCTCGGAGCCGGACGCAGCCCTGACAATCGAACGCCGCACACAGAGGACACGGAGGACATGGAGGACCAAACGGCAAACGGCGCTAAAAAACGCGGACCAAACCGACCCGGGAAGGGGGCGTTGAACGCCAAACGCCGTGGACTGTACGGCTTGTGAAGGTGTGCTGAGAGTAAATCTACCGCGGACTGCTTGAGTCGCCCGAGCTGCGAGCTGCGAAGTATGGCACGGAGAAGCGGCGGGTGAGTGGATTCAACCTTCACCCTCACCCCCGCGCTTTCCATCGGTGCAAAAGCCCCCAAGTGTCCCTGGTCGTGGCTGGAGAGACCAAGAGACCCGGCGATTGAGTGGGGTGGGTGCAGCGACCTGCCGCGACCCCAGGGGAGATGTTGTGGAACTGGAGCCCGAGTGCCCCAATAAGCCTGAGGGGTGCAGCCTGAAGTGAGCAGCAGAATTTGGGTGAGACAGAAACAGCACCAATGAGTAAATAGAATGGCTAATATCAAGCCCAGCCCCCCTGAAGAACATTAAGACACCCCCGTTTAGGGGTAAAAGACGAAAAAAGACAGCCAGAGGAGGAAGGAGAATATCATCTAACCCTCGCCAAGGCAGGCTGTCGGATAGTTCGTAAAAGAGGTAAGTGAGTAGGAGTGTGCAGGAGTGTATGTTTAAAGTTGGGGCATATTAGTACTAGCTGTTTATTACTTACTCATATTGGAAAGTAAGAAGAATCCAGGGAGCCCAGTAAGGATAAAGCTAATAACCCCCTCAGTATAATTCCAAAAAAGGATATGGGCCCCAAACTTAGACAGAAAGCACGGAAGGAAGCGCAAGATAATAGCCTGGAGATGAGCGAGGTACCAGCAGGATCCAGGTCATGGGAAGAGAGCCAAGAGAGTCTGATTTCCCATGAGGACATTTCCGAGGGGAGACGTAAGAAAGGGAAATGCAAAAAAGGATCAAAAAAGGCCCCGCCAGCGAAAAAGGGGTGTACCTTAATATCTACTAAAAAAAAGATCACTTCGCCCTCTAACCCTGTAAAGGACTTTCTAGGTAAACATTATAAAGCCCAAAATCCAACTGCAATTAACGTGGACTCTGAAGAGGAGTCTCGCCCCGAGACAACAAACAGAGAAACAGAAGACGTGCTTCAAGTGGACCAAAGCAAGAGGGGAGCGCTAGAAAAAGAACTGGAAGACGAGATAGAGGACCCTCTGTTAATAAATTTATCACTTCACAGTCAGAGTTCAAAATTGATGGCACCACGGCTCTCTTCATCCCCAAAACTGTTTTCCCTCCAAACATCGGGGAATGAAGAGCATGCGAGAAGAGAAAGCCTTGAGACTAGCTTTGTTTGGGGGGCAACCTCCAACCAAGTACTACTGAGTCAAGAAAGGAGAAACAACTCAAATCGGCAGAACCCTGGAAGAACTGAAAGTCAAGTAAACCCAGAGAGAAACAGCTTACAAGATCCTGATCTCTCAGCAGCCCCTACTACTCCAATTATGGACCTATTACTAATGTTACAGAAAACTCTGCTGGGAATTCTCGAAGTATCATTGTTGAACAATGGGGTTTTGAATGCTCAAAAGCAATTCCTAAAGAAGATAGAAGACGAGCTGACTGGAATCAAAGGACAAATGACTACCTTGCTAAGACCAGCAGGAACTTCCCAAATTATTGATCAAAGTTTAGGAAGTGAATTGGTAGAGCCTTTAGATGATGTGTATATATCTAGGCGCCCAATGCTGGTAAGAAGAAGGTGCGAACATGTAAGAGCTCGTACCAAAGGCAGGGCAGGCAAAAAGCATGCCCCACAGGTAGCGCCAAAGGAAAAGAAGAAGAAAAAGGAATCTGGAGGTACATTAAATGTCACGGCTCGGACCTTTGTACCGACCAGACCCTCTGCAATAGAAGTTATAAGGAAGGCACAAAACACACAAAAGTAGAGTCAGAGTAGCAAGGACCCAAAAGAGAGAGTACAAAAGAATAAACCTATAAAGCAGGGAATAATCCCATCATTAAAAAGCCAAATGCAGACCCCCTTGAGGCATCGTAACTTGGAGGCAACATCACAGTCACATGAGCTAGAAATGGGCCCAACAGGGAGGAAAGAGCCTAGACAGATAATCATAGCGTCCCCAGAGAAAGGATTTGAGCAGGGGAACAACAAATGGGTCTACTTAGAACCAGCTGAAGAAGGCCAAAGGGGTAAGAAACCAAGAAAAATAAAACCCTTAAATAGATCACAAATTCTGGTGATCTTCTCTAAATGTACAAGCCTGAGTGGGATCGACATAAAAGATTTAAGACAGGTGAGCTTCATAGATACCACGCCAGGTAGGGAAATAACAAAATTATTGTTATACTCAGACCTGGTAAAAAGGGCAATTGTGAGAGCAGCCAGTGAGATTCTCCAAGAGGGTGTAAGGGTGATCACTGAAAAAGACTTAAGGGGCGGTGCATTACTAGGAAGGAACTTCCTAAATTGTCATGCAGGTTTGAGGAAGAGACAGGTGAGACTACATAAGGGTAACGATGAAGTGGGTAGCCGACTGAAGGTAGTGATAAATAACACTGTGAAAGAGGATTGGTGGGGTAACTGGAGTCAATGCAGTTATCTAGGCGATTCCATTGAGTGCGATCTGGATGGAAGTGGGGTAGCCGGAGGTCTAAGCGAGTTAGAATAGGAGAGAGGGGTTCCGCCTGCCCTAAGTCTCTTAACGTGGAATGTAAATGGGCTAGGCAATGATTTAAAAAAGGAACATATAAAGAACCGAGCAAATGAAGTAGCAATTGCCTGCCTACAAGAGACATGGGCATGCGGCGAAACCCCTATTTTCGAGGGCTCCTACCAGTTAAATCGACTGGCGACGAGGCAAAGATTTGGCCGCTCCTCGGGGGGAATAATGACACTTATCTCGACGAGAATATTAAGAAGTGTAACATTGCTAAAAGTAAAGTATAAATGTTTATTGCCTTGCAGGATAAATCATCTGTCCCTGGATAAGACATGCGAAAAGTTAATTGTCATAAATGTATATATGCAGTGGGACAATGTGGGTGACTATGTAATTGAGATGGGGAATTTCAAACAGGATGTAGACGGTATTTTTGAAATGTATACCTCAGACATATTATTAATTTTAGGGGATTTTAACGGTACACAGTCAAAATATCGAGTTGGAAATATCGACCTACCATAATATTGAGTCTGAAATATCGAAGGAGCATAATATCGAAGTCAAGAATATCGTAGGACAGAATATCGACCCAAGGTAAGTAATATCGAAATTCTTAATATCGATGTCAGTAATATCGAAGTTAGTAATATCGATAGCATATATATCGATGTTACTAATTTCGATGACACTAATATCGATATTTGTATTATTTTATAGTTTTTTATTATGTATGTGTTATATGTTTAATTTAAGTATTTAAAATAATTACTATTATATGTGTTTTAATTTTATATAATAATAAATTAATTTATAAGAAAATTGTATGTTTTAGTACCGGAGCGGGTTGTGGGTTTATAGGGGAATAGGGTGGGAAGTAATTTAATTATGGTAAATTGATTATTAATTAGTAGGATTAATTAATAAATTATAATTAATTGGTAATTATTTGAAAATAATAGGAAAATAATTTAATTTAATTTATTAATTGATATATATGTTCTGTAGCGGGTTGTGGGTTTATACGGGAATAGGGTGGGAAGTAATTTAATTATGGTACGTTGATTAATTATTAGTAGTATGAATTAATTAATTTTAATTATTTGCTAATTATTAATAAAAAATTGGAAAAAAAATTAATTGATTAATTGATATATATTTTCTGTAACGGGATGTGGGTTTATAGGGGAATAGGGTGGGGAGTAATTTATTTAAGGTTAATTATTTAATAATTAGTAGCAATTATAAAATAAATTATATTAATTGGTAATTAATTTTAATTAATAGTTAATTCATTTTAATTATTTGCTAATTATTTTTCATTAATTCATTATTGGATAAATGTGTTATATTATGGGTAGTGGTTTTATAGGGAAATATGGTGGGAAGTAAAGTAAATTTAATTAACTAATAATGCATTAAAAGTAATTGTATTGTTAATAATATAATTGATAATTAATTATTAATTGGTAATTAAATATTTTTAAATGGTATTAATTTACAATAATTTTAGGTAAAATATATTTTGCTAAGCATGTGTTTTAAAATTAAGTATAGGTATTGTATATGGTTTATATTTATTTAATAGTTAATTTATTTATAATTACAAAAGTCGTTTATTTATAAGTATGTTATTTTAACCCTTATACTATCCAACGCTTTCCCTACTGTTGCACTCTCTGGAGTGGGAATAGTAATTTTTACCCCTACGCTATCCAATGCTTTCCCTACTGTTGCACTCTCTGGAGTGGGAATAGTCATTTTTACCCCTACGCTATCCAATGCTTTCCCTACTGTTGCACTCTCTGGAGTGGGAATAGTAATTTTTACCCCTACGCTATCCAACACTTTCCCTACTGTTGCAATCTCTGGAGTGGGAATAGTAATTTTTACCCCTACGCTATCCAACGCTTTCCCTACTGTTGCACTCTCTGGAGTGGGAATAGTAATTTTTACCCGTACGCTATCCAACGCTTTCCCTACTGTTGCACTCTCTGGAGTGGGAATAGTAATATTTACCCGTACGCTAGCCAACGCTTTCCCTACTGTTGCACTCTCTGGAGTGGGAATAGTAATTTTTTACCCCTACGCTATCCAACGCTTTCCCTACTGTTGCAATCTCTCGAGTGGGAATAGTAATTTTTACCCGTACGCTATCCAACGCTTTCCCTACTGTTGCACTCTCTGGAGTGGGAATAGTAATTTGTACCCCTACGCAATCCAATGCTTTCCCTACTGTTGCACTCTCTGGAGTGGGAATAGTCATTTTTACCCCTACGCTATCCAACGCTTTCTCTACTGTTGCACTCTCTGGAGTGGGAATAGTAATTTTTACCCCTACGCTATCCAACGCTTTCCCTACTGTTGCACTCTCTGGAGTGGGAATAGTAATTTTTACCCCTACGCAATCCAACGCTTTCCCTACTGTTGCACTCTCTGGAGTGGGAATAGTAATTTTTACACGTACGCTATCCAACGCTTTCCCTACTGTTGCACTCTCTGGAGTGGGAATAGTAATTTGTACCCCTACACAATCCAACGCTTTCCCTACTGTTGCACTCTCTGGAGTGGGAATAGTAATTTTTACCCCTACGCTATCCAACGCTTTCCCTACTGTTGTACTCCCTGGAGTGGGAATAGTAGTTTTTACCCCTAAGCTATCCAACGCTTTCCCTACTGTTGCACTCTCTGGAGTGGGAATAGTAATTTTTACCCCTACGCTATCCAACACTTTCCCTACTGTTGCACTCTCTGGAGTGGGAATAGTAATTTTTACCCCTACGCTATCCAACGCGTTCCCTACTGTTGCACTCTCTGGAGTGGGAATAGTAATTTTTACCTGTACGCAATCCAACGCTTTCCCTACTGTTGCACTCTCTGGAGTGGGAATAGTAATTTTTACCGCTACGCTATCCAACGCTTTCCCTACTGTTGTACTCTCTGGAGTGGGAATAGTAATTTTTACCCCTACGCTATCCAACGCTTTCCCTACTGTTGCACTCTCTGGAGTGGGAATAGTAATTTTTACCCCTACGCTATCCAACGCTTTCCCTACTGTTGCACTCTCTTGAGTGGGAATAGTAAGTTTTTACCCCTACGCTATCCAACGCTTTCCCTACTGTTGCACTCTCTGGAGTGGGAATAGTAATTTTTACCTGTACGCTATCCAACATTTTCCCTACTGTTGAACTCTCTGGAGTGGGAATAGTAATTTTTACTCCTACGCTATCCAACGCTTTCCCTACTGTTGCACTCTCTGGAGTGGGAATAGTAATTTTACCCCTACGCTATCAAACGCTTTCCCTACTGTTGCACTCTCTGGAGTAGGAATAGTAATTTTTACCCTTACGCTATCCAACGTTTTATATAAATAATTGTAAAAAAATTAAATGTTTATTTTATTTTTTATATTACTTACATTTTATTTATGTTATTGTTTTATGTTTGTAAATGTATTAGTAAATTAGAATTTATTTTATTAATTTATAAATTAGTAAAATAATTATTAATACTTATTGTTCTGTACATATATATTATATATTTAGTGTATATGTTTAATTAATGTATTATTAATATATATGTATTATTTATAAATTTTAAACATTATTAGATATTTTTAAATATGTATATTTTATTTATTAGTGTTATATACTTAATTTTACATTTATATATTAAAAGAAAAAAAGTCGATATTTTTAACATCGATATTTTTTACATCTATATTATTTTTTCGATATTTTTGTACTTACCATGTTGTAGATAGGATGTCGATATTTTTGCCCTCGATATTATTGACTCGATATTCTTGTAGGTCGATATTAATGAGGTCGAAATTCTGTCAGTGATCCGATTTTAACCATAAGTTACATCCAATGAAGGCGACCGCTGGTACACAGAATTATTGGACACCTATGGAATAAGCTATGCTAGTTTTCCAACATGTGTTCCCTCGAAGCTAGATTGGGAATTGGTCAATTATTTGGGGAAAATTGTATTTTTTGCTTAAACGGCAGGTTTAAAACAGACTGCCCAGCAAAGAAGACTTTTAAAAAAGGATTACAAAACTCTCCAATTGACTATGTCTTTATGCCAGCTTGGATGTTCCCCTTAGTGCAGGATTTTAAGGTACTTCACAGTGAGGGTAGCGACCATAACCAGCTCTCCGTGAGGTTAAAAGGGGGAAGGATGGAACCAAGGGAAAAGGTGGTTCAACAAGAAATGGAATACCCAAAACGGGCAACAATAAGATTAACTGAAGAGTATTTGGAAAAGTTAAAATCGTTCCAACAAAAGACAGAATTAGTAAATCATGAGAGGTTAAATTTGGAATGGTACGAGGAGAAAATAGCCCAATTAGTCCAATGCCTCAGGATAGAACTAAAAAAGGATAAAAGAAAAGGTACAATAAATCGTGTCAGCCGTTTGAAATGGTTTTCAACGGACTGGCAAAGTAAAAAAAGGGAGATAAGGGCAGAAGCTAGAAAACAAAAGAAAGAATTCAACCAAGAGAGGAAAAAACACATTATTTCTCTGAAAGCAAAATTTAAAAAGATGGTCCTCGATGCAAAAAGGGAGTATAAAGAGAAATGCTAGGGTAAGCTGCTAGAATCAATTGAAGATAAGAACTTGAGACAATTTTGGAAATTGATAAAATCAGCATCGTCTCCCCCAGCTGGAGACATGATTTGCGTCGTAAGTGAAGCAGCCTGGGACAAATACATAAGGGAACTGTACGAAGCTAGATTAGTTTTAGGAGCTAGAGTACCCCCAGGTTGGCAGAAAATCTCAGATGAATTCAAATTAGACTTTACAGAAGACCATGTAGAAGAAATAATCAAGAAGCTGAATCTAACTAGGGCTGCAGGGCCGGATAATCTCCCAGCGATAATTCTTAAGTCCCAAACAAAATGGTGGGCAAAGTTCTTTTCCCACCTCTTCAAACTAATTTTAACTGAGGGAAAAGTGCCATTAAACTGGAAGGGTGCAATAATTAGACCCATCCACAAAAAGGGTAGCCCTGGGGAACCGCAAAACTATAGACTGATAAACCTCCTGGATGTAGGGGAAAAGGTCTTCTCAAAACTAGTCTTAAACAGACTAAATGACTGGGCTGAGGAGAACTCAATAATACCTATGGAACACAGAGGGTTCAGAGAGAGACATTCAACGATAGATCACTGTTTTTCTCTATGGGCAATGGCAAGGAAGTCGACGGAACAGAATGGAAAACTCTGTTGCTGCTTCGTGGACTTCCGAGCCGCATTTGACTCTGTGGATAGGGACTGCCTCTGGGAAATATTACCAAAGAAAAATATCCCAAGAGACCTGCTGACGGTATTAAAAGAATTGCACTGGGATAATTGGGCTCAAGTGATTAGGGATACTGAGGGGTCACTGACGCCAAAAATTCCTATCGAAAATGGCTTGAGACAAGGCTGCGTACTGGCCCCCCAGTTATTCTCCATATTTCTATCAGAACTACCGGAATGCCTTGAAGTGAAGGGTAGTGCTAGCCCAAGAATGAATGGCAAAAAGGTGCTGTGCCTGTTATACGCAGATGATCTTGTAATAGTGGAACAGAAATTGGCCTTCAAAGGAAATTTAATTCTTTTAATGAATATTGTAAAAAGCTATTTTTAAAGGTAAATTTAGACAAAACGAAAATCCTGTGTTTTGGGAAAAAAGTGATTAAGTTTAATTGTTTTTTAGGGGATCTTAAATTAGAATCTGTAAATGAATACCCATACCTAGGTGTGTGGTTTGACAAAAGATTAAATTGGCAAACACACCTAGAAGCCCAAAAAGCAAAGGCACAAACTTCAATTGCTGGTCTAAAAATGTTCAGCCGGGACTATGGGGATAAGTCTCATCGTCCATTATTAAAAGCTTTCAACGCAATGATCCCACCACAAGTACTCTATGGAGCAGAAATCCTTTATTTGAGCGGTAAGGGAGTCTGGGACCTAGAGGAAGGAATATGCTTGAAAAACCTCTTATCCCTGCCCCCATCAGCAATGGTGCAAGCTATAAGAACAGAGCTAGGGACAACAGCTTGGGGGGGGGGGTTCAGGCACAATGTGCAGTAATTAGATTTTGAAAACACCTTGAAAATGATCAAAAAGTGGCACAATGGTGTCGGAAAGAAATACAACAAGGTAACTTAAAATGGGCAAAAATGTGTAGGAAGAGAAGGATACAGGCTTGTGAAAATATAAAAGTGGATCTATGCCGTGATTCCCTAAAAATAGAGTGTTCAAAACATGAGCTGAAATTTAATGGACAAGCTGCTACTAGAAGTATGGATAGGGAATATCTTGGTAAGAAAATATCGGTGGTATTTATGATGAATGCATGGGCAAAGGAAACCTGGTTCCCCTACTTGGATCTCTTGCCAAACCCGTGGTTTAGACAAGAGATCCTAAGGTTACGCATTGGGATTAACCCATGGATATCAAATAAATAATTTAAAACCAAAATGATGGACCCTAATGGGCATTGTAAATACAGGCTGGGTACAAAAGGGGATACTGTGCACTTTTTGTTGGATTGTACAAATATCTTAGATCAGCGTAAACTTTGGCTGCGTCCAATATTTATAAAATATGATATAAGAACTAGGAGACAAGCACTTGAGCTAATCACAGAATTTCCAAGTATTGACATTGCAATTGCACTCAGGAAATTTATAAAAGTTGTACAGAGTTTTATTATAAGTCAGAAATAGATTTTAGTGTTTTAAACTGAACCTTGTCTAGAGATAACCGGTTTTATTAATTTTATTAGGATAAAAATTAATTGGAGGAATCAATTATATGTGTACCCAGTTTAAAATGTTATATGTCTTGGGGAAGTTCATTTACATTTTTCTTTTTAACTAAAGGAATGAGATTTTAACTACAAATTTGTATGAATTGTTGTCGATGGGAAATATTTTAACTCAATTTAGTGTTATGTATTGGTTTAAAGATTACAATCTAAATAAACTTACCTTTTGACTTGACTTGACTTGAATAGATCTATTTTTATATCTACCAGGTCAAACTCACTCGTTGGGCAGAAACTTAATCCTTTTCTAAGGACATGAATTTCAGATTATGTCAGTATTCTTTTCGACAGATTGATCCCATTATTGTCCTCTTCTGTTGTTATCGCCTCCTGCGGCTTGATACACTCCGTGTCACCATCCATGAGGTGTTTGTCTGTGTACCTCCTCTTACCCCTTTTACCCCGCCTCGTCCTCCTCTTTGGTTTGGCTGGGGAGTTGATTCCTTTGCTGTGGTCGTTGGTGGGTCTCCTTTATGACCTGGTACTCATCGAAAAAACCTGGTACTCATCGAAAAAAGGTTTCTCTGGCGTCTTTCCTTTTTTTTTGTAAAATTTTTTATTTTGCAAGTTGTATCATAGAAGAGGAAAGAGAGGAAAAACAGAGGAAGAGTGAGCAAGAGAGAGAGAAGAAGGAACAGGCGACAACCCGCCATGTATCCCCACACAGGGGGTGCTTTTAGAACACGCTCTCAAGAACTGCGAACGATGACTTAAACAACGCCCAAGACTCAAGTTGTAACCTCCAGCGGTGGCGAGGTACGTTCACTGCTCCGCAGCGAGTTCCAAATGTCAAGGGGGAGGAGCGCCTCAGGCTCGGTCACAGACCAAAGGTAGGCCAAATCGTGTGTCCATGTATGCAAATCTGTCGCAACAGAGAGATAAACATTCTCAACGTAACAACCCACCCCCCCCACCCCCCACCCTCAACCCTAGTGGTGGCGACCAACATTCAATCAAATCATCACAACATAATCAGGTGGCTAAAATTGGAAGAGGTGGAGCGCACGGAGCGCCGAGGGACACACTGCTGATGGCAAACCACGGGACAGAAACCGGACCAAAGGCCCCCAGGTGAACATGAAGTTTTTAAAGTTCCCCCGAAAGATATCAGAGAGCCTCTCCATACTCAAGAGGCGCCACAGGCGAGCATGCCATAAGGAGATAGCCGGAGTCGTCGGACTCTTCCAGGCAGCCGCCAGGGTTAGTTTAGCCGCGCCAAGGCACAGCCATAGAATGCGTTTATCTGCCCTCGTCTGGTATTGGAGCAATGGGTCTCTCAGCCCCAGCAGGACAAAGTCCAATCAGTCCGGGACCGGGTAGCCCACCACTTCCCTGATGTGCGAGAGAATCTCAGACCAGAACGGTCGGATAGATGGGCAATCCCACCAAATGTGGCGAAAGTCCCCCAGTTCCCCACAGCCCCGCCAACATCTATCAGAGGAAGCTGGGAAAATCCTGTGCAGTTTAGAGGGGTATAAATACCAATCGAAGATGAGCTTCATGTGTGCCTCCCTAAGATCAGTGGAATGGTTATGTGTTGTCACATCCCTCCATAGAGTCCTCCACTCGGTGTCAGTTATGTCCCGCCCCAGTGTAGTCTCCCAATGCTCCATATACCGAGGTCGGGGGGACACCGTGGTATCAAGGAGCAACTTGTATAAAAAAGAGATCGTCCCCTTCATGGTGGAAGTGTGGAGGATAAAGTCTTCAAACTTCGTCAGCGGCCTCGTGGCTGCATCCACCACCCCAGGCGATGTCGCCCAGTGAAGAAGTTGCAGATGTCGAAAGCGTTCAGTAGGTAAGACACCGTAATCCCTCATACAGTTATGGAACGTAAGAGGTGTCATGCCATGGAATAAGTGGGTGAGGGACCTGCATCCACCCTCTCTCCAAGGCCCAAAGGGACCGTCCGTCAGAGCTGGTGGAAAGGCTGGATTGAAGTGGATAGGAGTAAATGGGGACGGGAACGTTGTCCAACGGTCATCGCCACTAATAGCGTCCCAAACTTTCAGTACCGTGCTAGTGGGGGTGCAAATGTACGCGTTCCTGGGTCGGTCCGCCTTGGGCTTCCAAGCCAGGTCCCAGATGGACCGCCCCACTACACTTCGTTCCATGTGGAGCCAATGCTTTTCGGATAGCCGCTGGGACCACTCTACCAGGACTCTCAATTGGGCTGCCTTATAATATAGGTGCATATCTGGAAACCCCACTCCCCCCTCCGTCCGTGGACGTCGAAGTACCTCATAAGAAAGCCGTGCCCGACCACCTTGCCAGACGAATTTCAGCATGAGCGTCTTGAGTCGCCAGAAGTAATCCACCCCTATCGGGATGGGCAGTGCCTGAAAGAGATATAAGAGTTTGGGAAGAAGGACCATCTTGATGGCATGAACCCTACCCAGCCACGAGATAAATTTGGGCTTCCACCTCTCCAGCTCCGCCCGAATCACAGCCAGCATTGGTGGAAAGTTCGCCTGGAACAGCGCGCCCAAGGTAGAGGTCAGTCGCACCCCCAGATACAACAGGGAGGAGGTCGCCCACGGGAGTGGGGTAAGCAAGCTAACCCGTTGCACCTCCGGAGGCGGAAGGTTCAGGTTCAGAATGCACGATTTGTTGAGGTTCACTCTGAAACCAGCCACAGCCTCGAAGACCGCGAGTTCCTTGTGGACGTGTGGGAGCGATAGCACCGGGTCCTGGATAGAGAGCAACACATCGTCCGCGAAGAGCGAAATCTTGTGCTGTTCCCCTGTAAAGGGAAGTCCCAGGATCCGTTCATTCTCCCGGATCGCCAAGGCTAGCGGCTCTATGCTGAGGGCGAAAAGAAGCGGCGACAGCGGGCAACCCTGGCGCGTGCCGCGGGAGTGCGAGAACGGCCCCGACCTACAGCCATTGACCAGCACCCGCGAGGTAGGGCTATGGTAATTGGCTTCAAGCATTCTAATAAAGGGAGGTGTAAACCCGAAGGCCGCCAATGTACGGTGTAGGAAGCCCCAGTCCACGCGGTCAAACGCCTTTTCCGCGTCGAGTCCTATCAGCACAGCGGGAATGCGAAAACGCTCCGCCTTTTCAATCAGGTGAATCACGCGGCGTAGATTGTCATGGGTCTGACGACCCTTGATAAACCCAGACTGGTCCGGGTGGATCAGGACCGGCATCAAATCCTTCAGCCGACCGGCAAGGATAGAGGAATATAACTTGGCATCTAGGTTAAGGAGCGCTATCGGGCGATAGGAAGCACATTCGGAAAGGTCCTTCCCCGGTTTGGGGAGTATGGTGATCAGGGCCTCCGCCATAGACTCAGAGGTTCGCCCTTCGGAAGCCATCGCGTTAAAGAGTGAAACCAAGAAATCGCATAATTCCGAGGCAAAAGTTTTATAGAACTGAGCTGTGTAACCGTCGGGGCCGGGCGCCTTGTGAAGCTTCAGGCCTTTGATGGCCCCCAACACCTCCTCCCTGGAAATGGGGGAAGAGAGCAAGTCGTTCCATTCCTTGGACACCTGTGGAATAGGAAGGCCCTCCAGGTACGCCTCCTGGGCTGCGGAGTCCAAGGCATCCGCTGAGTAAAGGTTCGCGTAGAAGCGGCCAAAAACGGCCGCCTTGTCCGCGTCCCTATGCCGGACAGCTCCCGTGTTGTCGCGTACGCCCCCAATGTAATCCTTCTCACGCTTATCCCGGAGTTGCCGGGCCAGGTGACGCCCCACTTTGTTCCCCTGGGAGTAAGAAACCCGTCTAAGACGCAAGAGGGTATATTCAGCCCGGTTGTTATAGTGCGCCCTCAGTTTCCCCCGCACCGCCGTGAGTGGTCGAAGAGTCAACCTAGAGGGGTTCGACTTATGCGCCTGCTCCAATGCAGCTAACTCCGCCTCCAGGGCTTCCCTTTCAGTGCGCCTGAGTTTATTAAGATTCGCGTTGAGAGCGAGACACGTACCTCGAATAGAGGCCTTGCACGCATCCCACGTGGTGTATATCGACGTGTCGGAGGGTGGGTTAAGAGTAAAGAAGTCTGCAAGCGCCCGCCGTAACGCAGTGCAGGAGACATCATCCCGCACCAACGCCGCAGGGAAGTACCACTTCCGCCAGCCGTCCCCCCCCACCGCCCAGTGTAGCCCAAGCACCACTAGACTATGGTCAGATAGCGACAGTGGGAAAATACCAGCCAGAGTGATGTCCCCCCTGAGAGCCTGATTGACAAATATGTAATCTATGCGGGAGTATGTATGATGCACATGAGAGAAGAACGTGTAGTCCCGTGTGTGTGGGTGCATGAAGCGCCAGCTATCCACTAAGCCCAGGTCGCTGATTTGCTGCTGTGTAGCCCCTGAAAAGACCCCAGTGTCTGCCCTGCGTGCACCCGAGCCATCCAAATCCCTGTCCCACAGCATGTTGAAGTCCCCCAACAGTATCAAGTGCCCTTCCACAAAGTCACCCATTTTGTCCAGCAGCCCTTGCAAAAACCCATTCTGACCAGTATTCGGTGCATACACTGCTACAAACGTACACAGGCGATCATATAACAAGCCCTTCACCATGAGCCACCGGCCCTCCCTATCGCTGCTCACTCCCAGTGGCTGGAATTGGAGAGAGGCCCTAAACATAAGGGCCACCCCCCTATGCTTAGAGGAAGCCGAGGCCCTGTAGATAAGAGGAAACTGTCTATGCCGAAGCCTCATTTCGTCCTTCCTGGCCAGATGAGTCTCCTGTAGAGCAACTATATCTAGATGGTGGTCCAGCAAGTACTTCCAGAGCTTCTGGCGCTTCTGCGGGGAATTAAGACCCTTCACATTCCAGCCACCTATGCTAACAGGCATAAGGACAGTAGAGGAAGTCGCTCAATACCTGCATGAGGGACAATCAGGGCGTGGAGCCAAAGCGACACCCCACACCAATCCGCTACACCCCCAAGCAGGGCCACAGCCAAACAACCCCCCTCATTACCCAGGCCATTCCGTCGGGCCCGCCAGACCCATCCTCCAGGCGTCCAAGAGCTCCGTGGACAAGCAGACATAGGAAGAACAGCAATCTCGGGACATAAAGTCAAAGGGCTCGGACTCGGTATCCCGGACCCCCCCTTCCCGTGGGAAATCCCACCCCCCTCCCCCCGAGAGATCAACCAGCATGACCTGACAAGATAAGCAGAGAACGAACAGGTCCCAGCCCAGCTCCTGACATAGGAAGCGGCAAAGATTATCACAAGCATCAACCACACCCAGTAGTAACCTGCCATGGTCGCCACCACACACCCCCCCCATCCCAACCCCAGCCCCAACCATCCCCCCTCAACCAAAACCCCCATAACTCCCCAGACCCAGAGCCCCCCCCCGCACCCCCCCTGCAAAAAAGGGCAACAGCAATAGACTAAAGACATAGAACCTGAGTCGAACAGTCATCAGGTCCAGTAGGTCACGATCCGAGGAACTCCTTCCGGATCGATCTGGGGAAGAGGACACCAGCTCGGTAGCCCCCTGGACCACGGCCCGGTGTGTCTTCTCCAAAGTACAATAGTACTCCCGGGCCACAGGGTCAGAGCCCCTCCGACGCCATCAGCGGGAGAAGGGGTCACGCAGCTCCAGAGCTCGTTTGAGAATCAGCCAAGGTGGCGGAGGCCACCGATGCAACCGTAGCATCCCTTTCCTGCACGCTAGTCGTGCGATCCGGCCGTCTCCGCTCCGGAGAGGGGCCGACTCTATGCCAGGAAGAAGAGCGACGTCGCCTTCTGGACGGTGAAGAACGGCTCCCCTGGGACGGCGCCACATCCTCCAGGCCCAGCAAATCAACCGCCGCCTGCAAAGTGTTTATCTGCGCCAGCCGGTTCTGCCAGCGGAAGATGATCCGGAAGGGATGTCCCCACGAGTAAGAGATGTTGTTCTCCCTCAGGAAGGTGGTCACGGGACGGAACTCCCTCCGCTTCCGAAGGGTCGTGGCAGCCAGATCCTGGTACAGCTGTGGACGGTGGTCCCGAAACTGCAGAGATGAGATGGTTCTAGCCTGGCGCAGGATACGCTCCTTCAGTTGAAAATCGTGGACACAGACGAGTATATCAGGAGGAGGGCCCCCTCCCCGTCTGGGCAGACCCACTCTGTGCACCCTGTCCATCTGTATTGTCTGCACACTCTCGTCGTCCAGGATTTGCAAGAATAAGGCCTGAACATATTCACGGAGGTCCCCGGCTTCTCCTTGCCATGGCACAGCCTTGATGCGAATGTTATTCCGCCTGGAGCGGTTCTCCAAATCCTCAGTGTGGGTTTGCAGATCTAAATTTTGTTCCGTGAGGCGGATAATGTCCTGCTGCAGCTGATGCACATCGTTCGCCAAGCTGAGGTCGTGATCCTCCAGTGTCGCCACCCGTTCGCCGATCCCATCCACATCTCTCCTCACCTCCCGCAGGTCCGACGCCAGCTGCGACCTGAGTTCCGAGATGTCCTCCCTGATGGAGGAAAAGAGCTCTGTCATGAAGGCTTTAGTGGCAGGTGCCTCATCATCAGATTGCCTCGATGAGCCACTAGCTCCCGGCGAGGCCGGCTGCTGAGAGTTCTTGGGGGCTCCCTCCTTCCCCGCTCTTCCCTTGCGTAGTGAGGTGGTCATCCTGAGGGTCCGCCCCAGGCCGCAGCGCGGCGGGCCTCCACGCGCCCAGAAGTCCCTGCTACGGTGATAGGCTGGGTCCGCAAGCGGTGAAGTTCACCTCCTCAGGCAACCCGTGCTAGGGTACAGCCCGCCTCTGCCAGCACCCAGTGCCACCGCGGGAATGCAAAAGTCATTAAGCGTGGGCCAAAGGGCAGGGTGGTCCTCCGTGCCGGGGACCGACACCGAATGCAGAGGCAGCGTCGCCACACGAGCCCCTCAGTACTATAAGCCAGTAGCAAGGCTAGGCAGGCAGGTCCCGGTCAGATAGAGGGGCCCCAGATAGAAGATGGCGTTGTGGCTGCCCTCGATGACCTCAGCAAACCAGAGACCCACCGTGGGAGCTCAGGTCTCCGCCCCCAAGGGCCGACGGTCCGGTATTGGGGCCCTACAGGCCAGGCAGCAGGTAGTCCCAAGGGCCGATGCCCGCTAAAGCGATGTGCCCAGGCATGCCACGTGTCCCCCTGCAGTCCAGAGACCACCCCGCCTGCACCATAAGAGGGCTGCCTCAAGCCTGTCACAGGGTGTGCGTGACTTAGCAGGCACCCCGTGCCGGGTCCGCAGCAACGCCAGCCGTGTCTCCAGCCGCCCCACTCCAGCAGGTCTCCACGAGCCGGGGCCGCCCCCACATGTGCACACCGCCTCAGAGCCCTCCGGCGCTGGGCTCCCCCTCCGGGCTCGGCGTGCCGTCCCCCAGTCTCTTACCGAGGCTCCAGGCGCGTCCCGTCAGCTCCTCACCCGCTCGGACCCCGGCCCACGCACAAGGCCGGTCAGTAAGCCTCGGGGGCAGGTCCCGGCAGCAAGCGCCGAACGTCCCTCGGAACGCCGGCTGCGGCGTCAGGTGCGGCCGGCCCCCTGTCACCAGAGGCCGGTGCTTCGCAGGCCTCAGCTCGTCCCCGCCGCAGTCTCCGCCACAGGTCTCCGGGCAGCACTCCGATGGCACCGGACGGCACCCCAAGCTCCCAGTGACCTCCGCCGCTCCCGACTCGATGAAAGGAGCGTCCTGGACCCCGCTGTTCGCAGCTTTGCAAGGTCGGCGTCGGAGAGGCTCTCAAGAGCGTCCTATTCCGACGCCATCTTGGCCACGCCCCCCGGCGTCTTTCCTTTTGTTGCTGGAACTGTTCCTTTTGTTGCTGGAACTTTTGTTCCTTTTGTTGCTGGAACATCCGATAAGTCGACCTCCGATTCCTCAGTGTCAACATTACTGGTTCCTACAGTTCCATGAGCCAGTCTTTATCGCGTTGCATCAAACATTTTAGCAAAAGTCAATATTCTCCCTGTAAGGTAATCTTGCTCATCCCTTTGGGATTTATTCTGTTTCAGTTTTCTAATTCCCATCTCGTAGTCTTTAATCCTCTTTGTCAATGCACCTCTTAGGTCGTCACTCGTTTTTGTATCTTTTTCTTTTGCGATTAATTCCTCCAGGCCTGCTATTTCTTTTATACATTTTTCCCGGTCACTCCATGCGTATTTATTAGCAACCGTACCATTCCTTTTAAAGACTCCGCTGTATAAAAAAAAAAATATATATATATATGATAAATCTAGTAAGAATGAGAACAGATAACTCTGTCAAATCAGGAGGAAGTCATGCAAATTTGACAATTGAACAGAAAAGAGCCTTCGAAAGTATAGAAAAAGATCCAAATATCATTTGTAAACGCTCAGACAAAGGGGGTAACATTGTGCTCATGACACAGAACTATTATTGTAAGGAGGCATTAAGACAACTTTCAGACTCCTCATGTTATACCAAAATCACGAAAGAAGAATACAATCTCAGCATCATAGAACACCATGAATTGATTGAGAAATGGTCCAACAAGGGAATGATAGATGTACATGAATTGAGATTTAAACTGCCAACATCCAGTGACACCGATATTTTATCATCTTCTCAAAATTCATAAGAACTCGTCCACAACACTTGGTCGGCTGATCATTTCGTCCAAAGGCAGTTAGACGGAACCCATGTTTCAATTTATTGATCATTTTCTTGCTGATTTTGTAAAAACACTACCATCGTATATACATGATATGAAGGATTTTATCAGGACAATCTCAAATATAACATGGGAATCTGATATGTGCATGATAGTGCTGGAAGTAGCCAGCCTCTACACGTGTATCAGTCATGATAATGGAATCCATGTTGTAGAATATTTCTTAAAAGGAAGATCCTTAAAGTGCACAGAACACAATGTTATTGATTGAATTTCTCAGGTTCTGTCTGACTAATATTATCTTTTTATTTGAAAAACAGCACTATAGACGAGACAAAGCGACGGTGAAGGGCAACTGCTTTGCCTCCTAGCTATTCAAACTTGTTTGTAGGCTGGTGGGCGAACTAGTTGGCCTGGGCCGAAGACAAAAATCAGTGGGTGACATATATCATTGGTTGGTATGGATATGTTGACAACCTTTTTATTCTTTGAAAGGGTCCACAAAATGAGGCAGAAACATACATATAAGTCCTAAATGACAACACAGTGAATCTACATTTTGTGGACATATCAGCTCCACAGAGGTCACTTTTCTGGACTTGAAGGTTTTTATTAATGAGGGACAAATCTGTACTTCCCTATTCAGAAAGGACACAGCAGGGAATTTGATCCTTGAGGTAAACAGCAATCATCCAAAATGTTTGAAAAACAGCATCCCCTATGGGGAACTATTATGATTAAAAATGAACTGCTCTAGAGAAAGTGACTTTACAGCGGCAACAAATGATGCAATTGAAAGATTCAAAGTATGGGGTTACTCCATGCAATTGCTCAGCAAAACGTTGGAGAGAGTTAATAAAATTCCCAGACACTGTCTGCTTTGGGAGAAACAATCTCAAAATTACAAATAAATACATTTAGGTTCATCACCACTTTCTCTAAGGATTCAGGTAGACTGCAACAGGTTTTGAAATGTAATTGGCACATTCTTAAATCTGATTCATTGATTGGGAACAGTGTACCGGATCATCCCAAAATAACGTACACAGACGGTGTCGCTATCTGAGAGATTCGTTAGTACAGAGTCATTTGGAAACCATTCCCTTCATTCCAAGAATAAGTAATCTAACCAGATTTTTTCTGTGTTCCAAATGCAAGGCCTGCAGGAGCAGTGAAAAAAACCTGACATATAAAATTCCAGGAATGTCATGCCCTTGAGCTATTAACAAGTTCCTGACATGCAACACACCATACTGCATGTATTTCCTCATTTGTCCCTGCAAATTGCAGTATAGAAGAAGTACAATCCATCCTACTAACCGTAGAATACTGGAACATGCAAGGGCCATAGAGAAGAAGGATTTCACATATCCTGTAGCCAGGCATTTTGCACAATTTCACCAGAGTAATAGAAATCTATTGAAATTCTACTGTCTGGACCATGTTCCTACACATGAACAAGGAGGAAATAGGGAACTTAAACTTCGCAGGCTGGAATCTATGTTTATAGTGGATTTACAAACTAAGGCTCCCCTAGGCCTAAACACTGAAGAGAAATTGGCCATACATCTAGGCTAAAGTTGAGGGGGTTTATAATGTACTGCTGTTGGAACTCACTATATTCGGTTTACTGTAAAGTGTCATTGCGGTTTTAATATGAATTCTATTGATCATTACGTTACAATGTACTACTGTTGGAACTCAATATAATCTGTTTACTGTTTTCTAGAGTGTCCTCGCAATTTCAATATGAATTCTATTGAATAACTGTTATTTTTAGTTTCATTGTCATGAATTGTTTGGATGTGTCAAACCAGCAAATGACTTATAATGTTTTGAAGTAAATGGAATTGATATAATTTGATGGTCAATGAAGTTAGAATCTCAATATCCCACAGGCTAAATCTGTATTAAGAGGGAGTTACTGTTTATAATGAATTTTGAATCAGATAGATTCTCACATAAAAATCAGTGAGCGTTAGCCCATTCAGGGCGTGATAAAGGACAATGTCAACAAGGATTGGTCAATTCATTCTAAGAATACAGGACACAGAATGTGTCAAAATGATGTAAATTCTTTGTTTTGCATGGGATGCTCAAAACTGATTCGAGATTGTGAATTATCGCTCATACAGAGCGTGATACGTCTGTAACTCACAATGAAACAAAATGAAATTGATATCTTACAAGATACCGTTCTTGACATGAATTAATGTCACAGTCATGAAAGTAAAGTGGGGTTTTCACCATTTAAAGATGGTAGACGAAAATTGGCATTAAAGTCTGTTTTTTTTTTCAATTGTGAATGCCGAACCGGAAGCTTTTGGTTCACACATTGTAAAAGTATGGCGGAATCTTAGCCGATGTATTCAGTTGTAAAAAGGCGTGAAGCCGAAACGCGTGCTGTTGTTTTGGTTCGGTAAATAAAGTATCAGACTTTTTCATCCTCGTTGGAGTGCGGTCTCTTCACTTGGTCTACCAGTGGGGTTCTGAGCCTATGTATATATAAATATATATATTTCGTCCAAAGTGCCCCAAAAGCATTGAGAGCGCACATGACATTCAAAGGCACCTGACGGTTTAATAAAGGAAAAACGTGCAGCAGCATACATTATTTAAAAATCCGACGCTTTTTGAGGCTCCTGCCACTAAGTCATGGATGGAATGCACACCTGCAGCAGATGACTCTTATCCTCCGTTGATCTTTAAATACCCCCAGTGGGTTTTGCAAGAAGCGGAATGCTTTGCAGTGCATTCGTGGACTTGTAGTCCTAGGTCAGAGTTCAGTATTACCCTCAGTGGGCTCCGCTGTCAAGTGTTTCTGTGCATCACAGTATTGCCCTTCAGTAGGCCATGATGCCGGTGCACGTTTGATTATTCTGCCTCCGAAGTGCTGATTGAGTCCGACATGGTTCAGACTCACAGCCCCTTAAGGTCACAGGTGGTGCAGCTCTCCACGGCTGGGCTGGCGTGCAAAATATTTCGTCCAAAGTGCCCCCAAAGCATTGAGAGCGCACACGACATTCAAAGGCACCTGACGGTTTAATAAAGGAAAAAAGTGCAGCAGCATACATTATTTAAAAATCCGACACGTTCCGAGGCTCCTGCCTCTTAGTTATGGATGGAATGCACACCTGCAGCAGATGACTCTGATCCTCCGTTGATCTTTAAATACCCCCAGTGGGTTTTGCAAGAAGCGGAATCCTTCTCAGTGCATTCGTGGACTTGTAGTCCTAGGTCAGAGTTCAGTATTACCCTCAGTGGGCTCCGCTGTCAAGTGTTTATATATATATATATATATATATATATATATATATATATATATATTTATATATATATATATATATATTTATATATATATATATATATATATATATATATATATATATATATATATATATATATATATATATATATATATATATAAATATATATATATATATTCCAACGTAAAGAGTTGCCCCTTAAGGAAATCCACAAACGGGTAGGTTGCAATTGCCGCTTTATTGTGGAGGCTGCAGCATGGTAACTGGATGTCTTGCACAAAATTCACTGTCTGACGCGTTTCGTGTGGGGACACACTTTCTCAAAGGCAAACACTTCTCACAGTGCTGAGCGTCCTATTTGAAGTTTTCAACACCCGCCCTTTTGGGCGTCGGCTCACCCACAGCCTTATGGTATCAGTAGTTCCCTTCATTCTTCTTAAGTGAGTTGCTCACAGCATTGTGGATGTCGATAGAAAACCCCAGTGGGTGTGCTTGAAGTCCAATGTTCTCAATGCTGCACATTATGACCTCCAACACGACCTCCTTCCCAAAATGCTGTCCATCGTTTGATGCCGCATCAATCCGCTTCTATGCGGCTGGGCTCTCCCACGGCCGGGCTGGCCGTAACAAATTCCAACGTAAAGAGTTGCCCCTTAAGGAAAGCCACAAACAGGTAGGTTGCAATTGCCGCTTTATTGTGGAGGCTGCAGCATGGTAACTGGATGTCTTGCACAAAATTCACTGCCTGACGCGTTTCATGTGGGGACACACTTTCTCAAAGGCAAACACTTTTCACAGCGCTGAGCGTCATATTTAAAGTTTTCAACACCCGCCCTTTTGGGCGTCGGCTCACCCAAAAGGGCGGGTGTTGAAAACTTCAAATATGACGCTCAGCACTGTGAGAAGTGTTTGCCTTTGAAAAAGTGTGTCCCCACACGAAACGCGTCAGGCAGTGAATTTTGTGCTAGACATCCAGTTACCATGCTGCAGCCTCCACAATAAAGCGGCAATTGCAACCTACCCGTTTGTGGCTTTCCTTAAGGGGCAACTCTTTAGGTTGAAAAAAAAAAAAATATATATATATATATATATATACATACTACTATATAATAAAGGAAGAACTTTCAGCCTTTGAGGCGGGTAAACTCGGGAACCACAGCGCCAATCCACACACCCGTTACACCGTTGGAATCGTCAGGGTGTGTAGATGGTTATAGGCTATATAAATGTTTTTAAAAAACGTTATTTAAAAAATGTACATAAAAAAAAATAGTCCCTCCGAAGTAACGCCAGCCGCGACGTGCGTGCTCACGTCAAGAGCGCGGGGAGGAGAGGCGTCCAGGAGCCAGACGAGGAGCGGCGGACATGGTGCGGGGGACATGGCGCTGGGGAGGAGCGGTGACGTGAGGAGCAGCGGACATGCCAGCGGCGGTCAGGTGAAGCGGCGAGGAGCGGTAAACTGAGGAGCGGCGGCTGAGGTAAGGGGACCCATGTCAGAGCAGGCGGGGGTCAGGGCAGGCGGGGGACGGCCCGGGCGGGGGCCGGGCAGGGGCCGGGCTGCTGCAGGGGCAGGCGGGGGTCGGGGCAGGCGGGGGCTGGGCCGGGCGGGGGCCGGGCTAATAGCTGTGGGCCAGGACTCTCCAGGGCGTAGGAGACAGGTCTTAAAAGAACATCTATCTGGTTTAAATCCCCTCCACCACCGTATGTTTATGCCTCCCGGAAGTGAAAGGGAAGCTTACAAATACTGGCGCCTACGCGTTTTTCTATACCCCCGACTGCTGCTCTCATGGAAGGTGTGGGGACGCACAAAATCCTGTTTCTGCGAATATGTTTAAATGCATGTTTGTACTTCTCCGAACTTTGTGGTACTGGAATTTTGCACATGAATATTCTGTTGTTAACTATATTTTCAACGGGGCGGGTGGGGGTCGGGGAAGCCTGATTTCTCCCGGACAAGGTTGAGACGGGCTGCTAGTATATATATATATATATATATATATATATAATATATTTCCTACTGGCGGTCGCCAGTAGGTAGTTATAGTTACAAAGTTACAACCTAGTTTCCATAGGAAAAACATTTTTGGATTTGCTAATAACTTTGGCGTTGTTTGATTAATCGTTGTGAAATTCTCCCCCCAAAAAATCTATCCTGAAAGTTTGGGGGGGGTTTGTCAAGCGGGGGCTGAGAAAAAAGGGGGGTCCCCAAATGCGTTTTACCCTTGTTAATTTCCATAGGAACTTTTGCGACCAGCTACAGCCCGAACTGCTGAATGGAATTACCTCAAATTTGGCAAAAAGGTAGAGCTTGGCTCAGAAAGTGAACGTTTTTTAAATGGTGTAAATCCGTTCAGTAGTTGTGGAGAAATTAGAAAAATAAAAGTTTTGATATCTGGGTAGAGCCTATGTCCAGTGCACGAGCTTCACTATAATTGGGTGCCAACACTCCAAACCAGGAAGTGTTGGCAGCCATTTTGTTGCTCTGTCACTAGAAAACAGAGAAACAAAGGTAGAAAACAAGAGAAGGGGGCAGAGTAGAAACACCCTGACCCTCTAGCCTGGTCAGGGGGTCCCAGAAGGACCCCCAGGGCCCCTCCTAATTATTTGTATTTATAAATCGGCGTAATTCGCGCTGGGGTCGCAGGTTCTCACGTTTTATTTTAATGAGACCCTGAGTTGGGCTAGATCCCGGGGTATTTCTTAAAAAAATAATCATGGGGCTCGCTGGGGCACCTGCAGTCTCGGGGCTTCACTTATGTGGGAGGGGGGATTCAGTAGGTAGTGGAAATTATATCAGGAAAAGAACAATTCACCGTATTGTGGCCTTCCTTTAATATAATGTGGAATATTGTTTTCTTATTATGCAGTGTTTACTGTTATCACAGATAGAGTCACTTTGTTACAGGAAGTTTATTAATATGTGGTAGGGAGTGTTCTCTATCCCGGGGGCATTTCTTAAAAAATAATAGCGGGGGCCGCTGGGGCCTCCGCAGGCCCCAGGACTTCAGTTATGTTGGGAAGGGGGTATAGTAGGCTGTGGAAATTATATCAGGAAAACAACAATGCGTCGTATTGCGGCCTTCCTTTAATATAATGCAGAATAATGTTTACTTATTATGCAGTGTTCACTTTTATCACGGATATATTCCCTTCGTTACTGGCAATTTATTAATATGTGGGAGGGCGTGTTCTGTATCTGTGCGCGGAACAAAATTAATGTTTAATTGGCTGCGGTATTCCAACAACAAGCTTAATGTTCATTGGTTGCAAATGATCAAAAGTAAAAGTTTTTCCTGCCATTCATTACCCTCCGCAGAGTAGTAAGGGCATCTAATTGGCTCACATGTTGTAAGAAGGACCTTTCAGAGCTTATTGTTGATTGGTTGCAAACTATTGAAAGTAGGGTGTTGCTAGGTATTCCCTTCTCCTCCGAGGAGTAGGATGGACATCTGATTGGCTGACGTGTGCTAAGGAGGAGCATCCAGAGCTTCATGTTGATTGGTTGCGAACTATTGAAAGTGGAAGTATTGCAGGCATTCACTTCCCCTCCGCAGAGTAGGAGGGACATCTGATTGGCTGACGTGTTCCAAGGAGGACTTTCCCAAGCTTAATGTTGATTGGCTGTAAACCATTGACAGTAGAAGTGTTGTCCGTGATTCCTTCCCCCTCCGCGGAGTTTTAGGGAGATCTCATTGGGTAACATGTTCCAAGCGGAACCTTCCCTAGCTTAATGTTCATTAGTTAAAAAAAAGCATTAAAACAAAAACAAAACAAAGCATTAAAAGTAGAAGTGTTAGCAGCCATTCCCTCTTTCTCTGCGGAACAACATGGCCATTTTATTGGGTAAAGTGTTCAGAGTACAAGCTTGCTCCTTATTGGGTGGGAATGGTTCACTGTTGTCAGCCATTTTGTGACGCACTTCCAAAGGAGTACGGGAAAATAAAGTAGTAGAGGGGAGGGTAGGAACATTATTAACTCTGTACAGTGGTCACAAGATGGTGCAGAGGGATTGTGATGGCAAAAATTGTTTTTGATATATTTTAAGGACCATTCATATAATTGCCGTGGGGTTTGCAAATCATGGCAAAAAAAATAACAGTGTCTTGCTGTCTTCTTTTCATCAAGTTTGCGGTGGGATACCTCTCAGGAGCACTATTTACTTATAATGTGGTGTTTATTTTTCTGACGGGGAGGTGTGGTTGCGCAGCAAAAATGTCAGTCTAGGATTCAAACAGTTTTTATTTAGCAATTAGAAATAAACTTTCTTCGGAAACTGACGCTGTATATATCAAAGAGTTGACAAATAAAAATGGAATTTCATAAAATAACCCTTGAGCGTCGCCACACCCTCTTTTTTTCTGCTATAGTTTGTAAAAGTGTTGCCCCATATTATTAATAATATAAGAGGGCATAAGTGACTTTTACATAAAGTAGAAAAGAAGTGCTACAACAAACACTCCCGCACTACATCATCTGAGGTCAGAAGAACAAGTAAAAAACAGTTAAACACAAATGACTTCATATTACATAGAAATGTATGCATTAACATTTTTCAAATTTGTATTCTGCAGAATTCGGGAACGTTTTGTCTTAGTGCTAAATGGTTGCACACTGTTCCGCTAACAAATCATGTACTCCTTTAAGAATATATAGGATAGTACTATTATAACACACAGTACTGGTCCTATATATTCTATAGAGAGAAGGTGAATAGGAACCGCAACTGGGAAAAATAGAAATTAGAAAATACCATTCAGAAATGTAGGGTTTATCAAATGTTTAAAGTAAGAAAGTATGTATGAAAGCTATATTTCTTTAGACTGCAATTTCGTAAAATATGCTCACTGAAAAAATATCTGTTCAAGTACGTTATAAAGCTTAGTAAGCTGTATTCCAGGTGGTGCAACAAATCTCCAATTCCTCTTCTGTAACAATAGGACAGTCTATTACAACATGAGTGACACCATTGTTACAGTAAAAAGAAAAGGAAAATAAAGTTATGAATACAACAGAAGATCAATCTCGTAATACTTTCGAGCGGTGAACATTTTCAGAGCTTCTTTTCTCCCGGACTTCGAAATGTTTGATCTTCGTGGCGACAGGTCATAAACTCCTCTGAGATCATTATGACTGTGAAAATTATAATATACATATTCACAGGGCATGATTAAAAGGAGGGACAGACTAAAAACCAGAAGATGGTGATGTTGCTTATGTGTCTTCACTCTTGGCGCCCACGTGTCATGAACTCCTCTGAGATCATCATGACTGTTCATAATATAATACATATACTGACAGTATATGTTCGTCAGGGGAAAATAGTCTAACAACTGGAAGCTGGTGACATTAATTATAAATCTTTAGGGTTTGCACCAGAGGGACACCAGCACCTCTGAACTGAAGTACAGTGCCAATATTATAATATAGAAAGTCACAATATATAAGCTCAAAGGAGCCAGAAAAGGAGCAATGTTTGCTGTAATCTGTCTGTTTCTGAAAACAAGCTGCTGACGTTACAGAAAAAAGACAAAAACATGCAATAACACTTTTTTTCTAGATATAAATGTTTAAATATGGACAAATAGCTGCGTATTATAAATATCTACTATGCCATAATCAAACAACTTACAACTCCGGAATATGCTTTGTTGCCGCAAAACAAGAATCCAACGCTAGAAAAGGGAACCTGTATCACAGAATGGACACGGATAAATAACTCGAGAAAACGAAACTAATTGAACAACGGGTGTGGTTTATATACTTTTTGGTTATTGAGTAGTCTATGGAAGGAAGATGTGGCTCTGCCACATTTTATAGTTTACACGTGCTCACGTTTTAACTGTTTAACTTGTGCACGTGTTGGAAAAAGTTACAAAATGTGAAGCTGAAAATGTTTCGATTTCCATCGTAACACGTATAAGGTTCTTAATATGTACATACTTTGGAGAGTTTAAAAACTGTTACCCGGTAAACTGTGTCATTTGCATTGTCATGATTAAAAACATCTAAATAGAAGACATAAAAAAAATATTGTTCACTATAGAAGAAAAGAAAATATGTGCTTATATTTGTCATCAGTATGCTGTTAAATTAAAAAAATGCCAGCATTTGTAAAGTGTACAGCTACCGCCAGAAAGGTGTGCCGACGCTCGGGGTCTTTGGGAAGATTGAGCAAGGTGTTGCCCCAGTGAGATAGTGGTGGGCAAACATACTGCTGGAGCCGGGAATCGAACCATGAACACTGTTCTTCGAAGTCAGGTATTATAGGTGCTGCGGCACACTTTTAATACACTTATATGTTAATTACTGCTAATTAAGTTGTAAACATTGTTAAATTATAAGTAGGGCTCCCTGTTTTCCGTTGTTACTGATTTTTACAGATAAATACAGACAGAAAACTATTTATTTTCCTCTCTGTATTTATTTTAAAATGTGGATAAAAACAGAAATTGGGTTATTTTTTGAGCAATTCTAAATGCTGTCAATCATGACTACCAAGCAAATAGGTCTGTTGTTCTAAAAGTAAAAGGGTAAAACAATAAAAGAATTTTAGTAAAAAGCCTTAACCTCTTTAGTGCGGTGCGAATTTTCGCGCTGTGCTGAAGGTTCTATTGAGCGGGCGGGGCCATGACGGAGTGGTTCCGTCATTAGCACAGCTCAACCGGCGCTCATGATGGAACCACTCCGTCATGAGCACCGAAGGGTTTAAACAACAATATATATGCTCATATAGGAAAACATGCACATTTTATTATCAAGGTTGTGCATATTTTATCGTCTTAGAGTGTTTATATGACTGAAAACGGTCAGTCCTATATTTATCAGACAAATAAATGTGGAAATATACTAATTTCAGATTAATTTTTTCACAAAACCCAAAATAAATATGGGTAAATACAGATACAATTATAAAAAAAAAATATGGATTAATACAGACGGAATTGCCCCCAATAAATACCATAAAACCGGGAGCCATAATTATAAGTTATAAAAGACTACTGTTAAGTTAATTTTCACTATAAAAAGTATCTTTTTAAAATTTACTTATAAAACATTAAGGGCCAGATGTAGGTAATCTCGATTTACCTACTCTTAAATACCGAATCATACCGATTCGGTATTTAGGAGTAGGTAAATGGGATGTAGGTAATTTCACTTTTGAAATTACCGAATCGGATTGATTTGGTAATTACCGAATCGGTATTTACCGATTCGGTAATTGCCATTGATTCCTATAGGCCTTGAGGCCCATAGGAATCAATGCCAATTACCAAATCGGTAAATACCGATTCAGTAAAATTACCGAATTTGCAAGGGGAACAGGGTGTCACTTTGACACCCTGTTGCACCCCTCTATTGTGCATGGGTGCACATGTCTGCAACATGGCACGTTTTTTAAAGCAAAAAAAATGCTTTTTGACGGGTTTTCATTATTTACCACCAACTTTTAGTTGGTGGTAAATAACGAATTCTTAAACCCTTGTAGCACTGATTACAGTGCTACCTACATGTTGAATTACAGAATCGGTAATTTTACCAATTCGGTATTTTACCGAATCGGAAAAATTACAAATTCGGTAAAATTACTGATTCTGTAATTTAACATGCCCCTACATCTCAATATCCAAATACCGGTCGGAAACGGCCGAAAATCGGTATTTTTGGCCGTTTCCGACCGGTATTTGGATACCTACACCTGGCCCTATAGGTTATAGGGACATTGTAGTTAGAAATTAGCATTTAAAAAAACCTTTGAAATTCACTGAAAAAAAATATGGGTTTTATAGAAGTTATAGTTAGAAATTTGCATTTAAAAAACCTTAGGAATTCACTGAAAAAACCATAGGTTTCAGTGGCGTTATAGTTAGCTGGACATTTCACTTGTACAAAATCATAGAAATTCTGCGGTTATAGTTAGTTGAGCTAACTATAACTTGCACCCCCGCAATGCACTGCTAATGACGTCACTTATTACATCATTCATGACATGGTCAGTGACATCACTGATATCATCTCAAATGACATCACTGATGACATCATCCACATGACAATCTGATGCACCTCCTCACACCCTAATATAACCTTTGATACACCTCCTGTAAATTACAGAGTACCATTTTCAAAATCATCGAGACACCAATGCCATTTACTACAAACGCACTCACTAATTCCTAGGTCTACAGACACATGCTCTCATTCACCCATACAACCATTCATACATATAGTCACTGATCAATACAACACTATCATATGCACTCATACACCTATACAAACACTCACACGCCACCACTCATCCTAGTCAGTCATACACTCATCGTAGTCAGTAATGCACAGAATCAATAATAGTTCCATTTACTCACCTACACAGTTATACAAACACCACCTCATTTATTCATACCGATTCTGAAGCATACTTACTCTCTTATATAATCACTAATACAAGTACACACTGATCCATACAGCCACTCTCACAATCACTGACTCTCACATATAGTCATTTATATACTCCAACTCTCACATACACTGCCTTTTACAAATGTAGTTACTTGGACATGTACCACTGAGATCATCCAATCTCTCATAAGCACATCCATACACACACTCAACCGCCCAAAAAGCTGTTTCCACATGCACTCTTAAAGTCATACACCCAGTGTGAATCAACCACTCACACATCTATGCGCAGAGTCACACACCTCCCACCCACTCACACACACTCAGTCTCCCATACAAATACTCAGGCAACCAATTAATAACCCATATAGATGCTCATGTAGCTGCTGACCAACACATGTAGCAGCTTACACAACAACAGACATACTGATACAGACATTCAGACAATTTAGTCACTAACCCATGCAATCAGTAAGACACATTTAATCACTCACTTATACAGTCAGTCACGCACCTACTAAACCCTTCATCCAGACACTTATACAACCACTTATTCTCCAATACACCTTGGCATATATATACAACATTTTTAATTTTACAGAAACACACATTCACTGGATGATGTAATTGGTGATGTCATCAGTGATGTTATATGAGATGTCATCAGTGGTGTCACTGACCATGTCATTAAAGATGTTATATGTGATGTTATCACCAGTGCATTGCGGGGGCGCGAGTTATAGTTAGCTCAACTAACTATAACGGCGGAATTTCTATGGTTTTGTACGAGTGAAATGTCCAGCTAACTATAACGCCCCTAAAACCTATGTTTATTTCAGTGAATATATCTATATATATAAAATATAAAAAAATATATTTTTTTTACTGAAAAAAACACAGGTTTCAGGGATGTTATGTTTAGAAATTAGCATTCAAAAAACCTTTGAAATTCACTGGAAAAATCATAGGTGCCTGAGTGTCTGCGTGGTTGGGTGGAAAATGTGTGACTCCCTGCATGGATGTGTGAGTGGGTGATTTACTAGGTGTATGGGATTCAAGAGAGTATCTGTGAAGGGCTGTATGGGTGGGTAAGTGTATGTATGGCTTTGTTGGTGAGTGAATGGATGTCTTACTGGTATATGTGTAAGTAACTACATATGTAAAAGGCAGTATATGTGAGTGTTGGAGTATATAAATGACTATATGTGAGAGTGAGTGATTGTGAGAGTGGCTATATGGATGAGTGTGTGCTTGTATTAGTTATTGTATGAGTTAAGGTATGTGTTAGTATATGTTTGAATAAGTGAGGTGGTATGTATATAACTGTATAGGTGAGTAAATGAGAGTGTTATTGATTATTTGCATGAATGACTAGCTGTGTAAGTAACTCTATGGGTGAGTGGTGGTGTGTGAGTGTCAGTATAGGTGTTTGAGTAAATATGATAGTGCTGTATTGATGGTTGACTGCATGTATGAGTGACTGTATGGTAGAATGAGTGGATGTGTGTATAGACCTAGGAATCAGTCAATGGGTATGTACTAACTGGTATTGGTGTGTATATAGTTTCAAAAATGGTAGTCTGTATTTTAGAGTGGGTGTATCAAATGTTATATTAGGGTATGAGGAGGTACATCAGATTATCACGTGGATGATATCATCAGTGATATTAACAGTGATGTCATTTGAGATGTCATCAGGGATGTCATCAATAATGTCACTGACCATGTCATGAATGATGTAATATGTGACGTCATCAGCAGTGCATTGCGGGGGCGTAAGTTATAGTTAGCGTAAAGTCATATACGTATGGGCTCGTGCTAGGTGCGCGACTTCCATGGAAAAAATTATTTTAAAAACTACATGTATAGTAGTTCAATATTTATATTAGAGCAAGATTATCTACACTAATTATAAAAATCATATATTTGTAATTGCAATAAAGTTATATTATTCTTAAATGTATTTTCCCGGTATGGTTGCGCAGTGCGCGACTCCCATGTGACTTCAAAAGAAAGCATGTCATTGGTTCACAAGGTTTCCATTCTAGAACTTGAAGGACCCCACCCATTTCTTTCATTCTTTCAACACCATCATTGGCGATACACCTGTTGTGTTTTCTGAGCTGTTTAGTGAATATTTTTGGTTTGTATTCTCCATCTTTAAAATGGCTTTTATCATCAGATGAAGAAGATTTGGAGGAGACAGTCAGGAAAAGGAAAGAATCCATTGTGTGGAAGTTCTTCACCATTCCTGATGGAGAAAAAAAAGTGAATGCATGCAAAGTGAGCTGCACACTTTGCCCAAGGATGCTGTCACGGGGAAGTGACAAAAAGTATTCTTGTGGAACATCTAGTATGCTAAAGCATCTGCAGATGCTTCACCCTAGCCATCTGGCACGTGAGCAACACCAACGCCCCCAAAAAGCTATGTAATGTCAGACAAGGGAGCTGGTTCAAGCACCTCAGGAGCCTCAAGCTCCTCATCCGGGGAGTGTACATTTGTCCAGAATTCGCAAATTTAGAGCAACACTGCATCAAATGCAAGTCTGTGCTGTGTTTTGGAGAGCAGTCAGTTGATACTCTGGTTTCTGCTGCAAGAAACCACCCACCATTGTTAATTTTTTTGTTGCAATGACAGTTTAATTCCAAAGTTTATTAGTTTCCTCTGTTGGTTTTCCAGTTTAAAAAAAAACACCAAAAAATACACAAAATAGTTTAAAAAAACAGCAAAAAAATGAAAAAAGAAGTAAAAAACGTTTCTTTGCAGAACCACCTTATCTGTTAAAAAAAAGAGAAATAACTGCATGGTATTGCCTGGGTGATTGCATGAGTACATGCATAGAGCTTGAGTGATTGAAAGAGTGCATGGGTAGTGCGTGGGTGATTAGAGGATTGCATGGGTACTGCATGGGTGATTGCATGAGTGCATGGGTATTGCCTGTGTGATTGGAAGAGTACATGGGTAGTACCTGGGTAATTGGAGGAGTGCATCAGTAGTGCATGGGTGATCAGAGTAGTGTATAGGTAGTGCCTGGGTGATTTCATGAGTGCATGGTTAGTAATTGTGTGATTGGAGAAGTGCATGGGTAGTGCTTGGGGGATTTTATTAGTGATTGGGTAGTGATTACATGAGCAATTGGGTACTAATTAGGTGTTTAGAGGATTGTATGGGTACTGCATGGGTGATTGCAAGAGTGCATGGGTACTGCTTGTGTTATTCTATGAGTACACAGGTAGTGCTTGAGTGATTGGAAGAGTACAAGGGTAGTGCCTGGGTGATTGTATGAGTGTATGGGTAGTGGCTGGGTGATTGCATGAGTGTAAGGATAATGTCTGGGTATTTGGAAAAGTGCATGGGTACTGCCTGAGTGATTGGACAAGTGCATGGGTAGTTCCTGGGTGATTACATGAGTACTTGAGTACTAACTGGGTGACAGGATGATTGCATGGGTACATGGGTAGTGCTTAGGTGATTGGAAGAGTGCATAGGTAGTGCCTGGATGATTTTATACATGCTTGGGTGGTGGCCTAGTGATTTCACGAGCGCTTGCATACTAACTGGGTGAATGGCGAATTGCATGGGTACTGCATGTGTGATTACATAAGTGCATGGGAAATGTTTAGTTTATTGCATGAGTACATGGGCACTGTTTGGGTGATTAGAAGACTATATGGGTAGTGCCTGTGTGATTGCATGAGAGCATGGGTAGTGCCTGGGTGATTGGAGAACTGCATGGCTACTGCCTGGGTAATAGAAGAAGTGCATATGTAGTGTCTGTGTGAGTTTGTAAGTTCATGGTTAATGTCTGAGTGATTGCATGAGTGCAGAGGTAATGTACGGGTGACTGGAAAAATTCATGGGTGATACTTGAGTATTTGCATGAGTGTATGGGTAATGCTAGGGCGACCCTTGACCCTGACTCGGGTAGGTCGCTCCCCCTCACCGCACAGCACCACCTGTGAGACTGTGTCCCCCTGCTATGCTTTTGCGCTTTCCTTCCTTAAATCTGCTGCTTAGTTTTGTGCCCTTTTGTTACTCTGATTCTGTTGTTCGGTTCTGTGGCCATGTCCCCCTGCTCTGTTTTGGGCTTTTGCTAATCTGTATCTGTTGTTCAGTTTTTGTGCCCTTGTGTTATTTTAGTTCTGTTGCCTGGTTCTGTGCCTTCTTTTTTCTTGCTCTCCGTGCCCCGCTTTCCTGCCGCTGCATCCCCTGCAGCCCCGTCCCCTGCCTGCCCATTCGTTGCCCGCTCCCGCCTCCCTGTTGCTCCTCCCACCCACCTCCCCTCATAATGGCGGCCGCTGCACGTCCGCTACGCGGCTGTGCACAGCGGGCGCGCTGCTGGTGTACTGAAGGCATGCCTAAGGCCAGTCGTCCGTGCCTGGACTGCGCCCAGTGCCAGGCCCCCTGGTCCCAGCAAATGCCACACCAACCGCCACCACTACATTGCTAGCACCCTCCACACACTCAACACCAGACGACTGCACACCAGCTTCTTCGCTGCCCCGAAGCACACCAAAGGACCCTTCTCCTGCCGGAGCTGCAGCTTCACCAGCCTCCGAGCCGCCAAACCACCCACCGCAACAGAACTCAACCACCTCAGATGCATACTACTGAACACCCACTCCGCACGCAAACATGCAATCGAACTCTGGGACCTGCTCGACATATCCTCCCCGTACGTCGTCTTCCTGACAGAGACCTGGATGAATGCCTCCACGGCCCTCGACATCGCCATAGCCATCCCGGACGTCTACAAGATCACCCACAGGGACCACACCAATAATGTAGGAGGTGGAATCGTCCAAAAGAACACCCTCAGAGTCATAACCAGCACCGACGACACCCTCAACACCAATGAACACCTGCACTTCCAGATCCACACCGACCCCAACACCACCCTCAGAGGAACTCTCGTCTACAGACCCCCCGGACCCCGGCCTTAGTTCAGCTACTCCATCACTAACGTTGTCAGCACACACGCCCTTGTCTCCACAGACTACATCCTCCTCGTAGACCTGAACTTCCACCTCAAGAACAACAACGACACCAACTCTACCAGCATGATTGACAACCTCGGCAACCTCCGACTCTGACACCTCCTCACAATGCCCACCCACTCCGCCGGCTACACGCTTGACCTCATCTCTCCGCCAGCTCCTATGTCACCATCAACCATACCACCGAACTCCACTGGACCGACCATCGCTGCATCCACTTTACCTCACGGAAACCCACCATGCACCACCGCACTCAACAGATCCCCCGACGCAGCTGGATCAAAGTCACCAAAGACCAGCTAAACACCACCCTCACCTAAAGCCCACCCACTGGCCCCACCAACCCCAACACCGCCACCCACAATCTCAGGCAATGGATCAACAACTGTGCAAACACTCTCACCCTGATCAATAAATCCTCCAACAGACGCACTAACAAGAAAGCAAGCTGGTTCACCGCAGACCTCCCGGCCTCCAAGCAAACAAGCCGAAAGCTAGAGAAGAAATGGCACCGCGAACAGACACTAGACAGCTATGTAGCCCACAAGAACGCCATCCGCAGACACCATCACCTCATCAGATCCACCAAAAGGGCCTCCTAACAACAACGAGCACAACAGCAAAGAGCTCTTCAACATCGTGAAGGAACTCTCCAACCCCCCCAGCTCCAACACCAACGACATCCCACCATCGCAAGACCTGTGCGACTCCCTTGCCACCTTCTTCCTTTTTAAAAAAATTGTTACTCAAGTAGTACATATTTACATTATCCAGTTATTAAACGATTTAACATCTGTAACATTATTCTCATTATTAAATACATCTACTTTGGCAAAACTATTTACATCTTTACATATTTAAACTTATTTACACATATTTACACTAATTACACAACCTTTTATTCTACTAACTTCTTCTTCAAAGTCATTAATGGATCCTATATTTTCATTCCTTTCCACTTACCTTTAAAACCTTTACATTTATACAGAGACATTTCCAGCTGTCCTATATTCAATATCCTATGCATCCATTGTTAATAAGCAGGCAGTTTGTTATATTTCCACACCGTGGCAACCAGCAATCTTACCACTGCAACTGTTATGAATACAAAATCTCTCTGTGGAGTATCTGATTCCATCCTGTTATCATAGCCTAAAAGCATCAGCGTGCGGTAATTTTTATTTCAGTGTTCATTACTTGAAACCAAAAGTTCTCCATACCCATTCTAAGCTCGTTCAGTTTCCCACGAGAATAAAACATGTGAATACTATCTGCCGGTCTACTTCGGCATCTTGGACATTCATCTGTCTGGCTCATTCCCCAGGCAAACAGCTTTGCTGGCGTATAGTAGGGATCGTATAAGGTTTTATGCTGGTGCGCTTTCAAATTTGATGGCAACAGAACCTTGCTCCCAATCTTTATTATCATATCCACATATCCACATCTACTTTTCCATCTACCAGCTTTTCCGCCTATTTCATCTCTACTTTCTCCATGTCATCTGCTAGTCTTTGTAGCGATTCCGCATACAAATCTCTGAACCTACTATTTCAACATTTCATTACTCCCAACATTGATACTTCCTCCACTTTAACAGTTCCCTTAGCAAGGCCCTTAATATGATGGTGCATCTGTATATATTTGAAGCAGGAGCTTCTGCTTAGGCCAAACCTTTGAACAAGCTTCAAAAAGGTTATTTGTTCTTGATTATAAACCAAATCTGTCACCATCACAATCCCTGCCTGGCCATCCCATCATAGAGTGCCTGTGGGAGAAAATTTGAGTGCCATACTGAAGTATACTTATTGTATTTAGATATTTGACAGTGCTTCGTCACCTTTCCCCAAACTTTAATTGCCCCTGAACATACTTATATTGTATTTTGTTTTATCTATAGCTGGATTCAGATTGCATTTGAAAGAGACCTTCTGTATCATTCCCCGGCTGCGAGGCCTACGGGTGGTTATGCGCTATATAAATGGAATTTTTTCATTTTTTTTTCATTTCATTTCATTTCATTTCAACTGATATATATTAGGTAACTTATATCCTTCATCCCTATCAGTTTTGGAAAAATACAACATACCTAACTGTTGTAGGACACAAGCCCAATAGTTAAATAATATATTAGGAGCACTCCACCCCCCCCCCTTCTATGGGCAGAGTTAAAAATGTATATGCCTGTCGTATCTTTTTATAACCCCATATAAACTTTGAGAACATGACCTCAATTCTTTTTATTTTGCTCCCAGGTAGTTCTAGCGGTATCGCTCGCTTTAAATATAAGATCTTGGGGAATATCCTCATTTTTAAGACATCGATCCTACCTATAATCGTAAGATGTAGCTTATCCATTTGCCTAAGTTCTGCACCTATTTTCCCCAAAACAGGATCTATATTTACCTCCCACAACTTATCTGTCTGTGATGTTAAATTAACCCCTAAATACATGGCCTTCTCTATCACCCGAGTATCCTGCAGATGCCACTGGGAGGAGCATAAGATTTGGGTTTATTCTTTATTTAGCAAGTAGCCAGACTGCCTCCCGAACTCTATTGACATTCTTTCAATTTCATTAATTTTCTCTTGCGGATGTGTTGTAACTATTCCAATATAATCTGCATGTGCAAGGATCTTTGGGGCATATTATCAAGGGGGTTTATCTCCGCTTTTTTGGCTTTAAAAGCCAAGAAAGCGGAGATAAAATTATCTCCCTATTACCTAGCTGCCGCTAACACCAGTTAGCGACAGCTAGTAGGAGATAGCAACCATCTTGGGCCCCACTTTGCATGTCAGTGATATTTATCACTAATGAGATGCAAAGTGGGCGTGCCAAGATGTTAGAGACTGAAAACAGTCGCTAACATCGCTATCTCCTATTACCAACTTTTGGAGATATTTGCGCTAAGCGGGAATATCTCCAAAAGCTAACACCTGCCCTGAGCAGTTCTTAGCCATGTTATCCAATGGGAGGTGGATAACATGGCTAAGAGCATTAGCTCGCTAATGCATGAATATCGCTGAATTTACAGCCAATAAAAATTTGCTGATTCCGAACACAATTACTTGGCTAGTATCCGTACTTAGGATTCTGCCAGCTTCCTTGTGGGAGATGGAGCCAATGTTGTGACACAAGGGAGCTATCCATTTTTTCCTTGCGTTGCGATAACTTGGACAAAAAAACAATATATGTGAAAAATCCTCCCTTTGGTTATTGGTACACAAGGTCCAGTAGTCGTTGTTTATCTTCCCCCAGCTTTTCTCGGTGGTCTTTGTCCTCACAGTTCCATATCTAAATTTTAAGTACAATGATTTGGCCAAAGGTGGCTGGATCTCATCGAGAAGTGATTCAAAAAAGGCCTCACTTTTTGCCATTAAAATTTTTTCGGTAAGAGGACCATGCGTTCTTATATACACTGAGTCATGGCTCACATAGGACCAAAAAGACAATTTAACTATTTTCTTAGAGGCAGAAGTTAAGGATTCCGGCTCATTCCAAAAATGGGTTAAACCTAGCTTAGTTAACCAAGCTTTCACATGTTTGAACCAAAAGATTTTACTGCCACTATCTAGGTCCAGGACTTCTTTCAATCCATGTTTGTAATCATTCAGTTCAGGGGTTGTCCATAGTCTGACCCATAGCAATAGTGGTCTCAGCATTACATGATGGTCAGTATGTTTAATATTTAAGTCAAGAAATAAAGGTATCAGTGGAGTATTGTTAGGAACTTTTAATAGTCCCCTGATAAACGTATTCTCCTGTGTTTTGAAGGTCTTTCTACATACTGGACCCCATATCTCTGCCCCATACAGGGCAGCTGATTGAACCTTGTATCTAAAAATCTCTAATGCTGGGGTAACCGCCTTATTCACACTTTTATTGTATCTTTGTAGTATTGGAAAACAATTTTGTTTAAACACCAGTTTTGATTTTTCCAACTGTGGGCTCCATCCCATTGACGAATCTAGCAGAACCCCCAAGTAAGTAAAACTATGTTCGTAATCTAATTTATGGCCGTTTAACATTATGTTTTTTTTAAAACTTTTGTGCGGGTTTAGTGCCATGTATTTAGTTTTTTTTATATTAATTTCTAATCCTTTTAAAGTGCAATATTGCTGGAACCTGTCTAGTAAGGTCTGGAGGCCCCGTGGTGTTTGTGAAATGAGAATCGTATCGTCCGCGAAGAGGAGGGACGCTACTCGTTTCCCCCCCAATCGAGGCGAATCATTGTCACAATTCTCCATATAGGCTGCAATATCATTAACATAAAGGGAGAAAAGTGTGGGAGCCAGTACGCATCCCTGGCGTACTCCCCTTTTTATGGGGATTGGGTCTGTAAGTTCCCCATTTGGACCCCACCTAACCTTAGCATAGTTCTCCTGGTGCAGACCCATCACAAGTTTTAGCAATTCACCAGGGAGCCCCTGCCTTTCCAGAGTTTTCCAGAGTAGATCTCGAGGGATTAGGTCAAATGCTGCTCGCAGGTCTACAAAGGTCACATACAAGTGACCTTTGCGAATGATGACATATTTCCAGTACAAGCAGCATAGCCTTAATACCTGGTCAATGGTTCCAGTTTTTTCCCTAAACCCCGCCTGATATTTTGATAAAACTGATTCATCCTCCAACCACGTATTTATTCGATTTAAAATATGCCTGGCATATATCTTTTGTATTATATCTAAAAGGCTAATGGGGCGATAGTTGGCTGGGTCGCCACGATCCCCCTTTTTAAAAATAGTAATAATTTCTGCGCCATTCCATGTGTCCGGAATTTGGTCACCGGCCGCAATAATGTTAAATATGTGATTAAGGTGCCCATACATCAACATTATTCAAATAAAGATCACCTGAAATTTTGTCAAGCCCGGGCGCCTTCCCTTTCTTTACCGTAGCAATTGCTGTCTCTATTTCCTGTAAGTCAAAAACTACCAACGGGTGGGTCTTCTCTGACAATGCAACCATAGATTCTTCTATCAAAACTTCAGTAGAAGTTTTGGCTGCATACAACGTTGTGAAATGTTTGACCCACGTATCCTCATCCAGGAAAACCTCTCTAGAACCTTTTTCGCGTTTATTCCCCTTGGCCACTAGTTCCCAGAATTGTCTCTGGTCCTTATTTTTAGCTGCTGCTAACATACTAAACCATAATTCCTCGTCCCAAGAGGATTTTGCTTTTGTTATTATTTTATTATATGACTTCCTTTTATCTCTAATTTCTATTGGACCTTTCCTTTTAACAGCATCAATCAGTGCAGTTTTGGCAAGACGACATTACTTGTTGTACCAAGGTTTTCCTACCGGTTTTGCATTTGCCGTACCCGTCCCTTTTTTGGGTTTTTTTGTAAGAAGTTCTAGTAATTTACTAAAAAGGGATTTATGTAGTTTAATAAATTCTTTATGATTCAAATGTATTTACAAAGGTACAGTAAATGTTAGCCAGTAGATCCTCTCTTTCCAATATGTATGCCCATTTAACAGCCCTACGATTGTTGCTAAGGATGATATTGTCTGTTGTAGGTAGAGGTACTAGACTATGACTTCCCTCAATATCTCCCGGCCCCTTTATTAAACTTTGAAGAAAGCCAGTTTCTAATGGATAGTGGTCACTGTCAAATCTCTCCTTAACCTTTAAATCAGTTGTAAATGGCCAAAGATCGAAAGAGACAATGACATAGTCTAATTTGCTTTCATAATCTCGCCTCTTAAAAGTGGGTGCTTTCGGACTGTCAGATGGCATACGCCCGGCATACGCCCGGTGCATGCCCTCAGACCATGGGCTGTAAACAACCTTGTGATCTGGAGAGCTAATGTGGTACCAGCAACCGTTCCATTTTCAATCAGGGCAGGTATCCCGTTAGCAGCATCCTCGTCTTCAAACAATTGTGCTATGCCTACAATTGGTTCAAAATTGCAGTTCATATCCCCACATAGGATTACACTTGCGTCTGGTTTTATTGTATCCATGAAAGTCTCCAACTTCCCGATACATGGTGACTCCTTGTGGGGTGGGTAAGGACTATTATACACGTTGAGGAGATAAATCACCCTATTATCCACTGTGGTTATTTCCAGACCAAGAATATCTGGAGAATCAATATTAAGGGTCTTTATACCAATATTAATGGATACACTGATCTATATTAAAAGACCTCCAGAAGCACGGCCTCTTAATGAAGGCACGCCTCTACTTGGTAAGATTTATAACCAGCCCTGTGCATCTGAACCGTGGCCCAAGTTTCTTGCAACACACAGATATCAAAAGTATTCATATAATTGTTCCAATCAGAGTCACATAGTTTAGCACGCACCCCTGCTATGTTCCATGAAACGAGTGAAAATAGGGGAGGTTCCGCATTTGTCCCGGAGGGCACTGAAGGTGTAGATAAAGAGGGACCACTATTAGCCTCATTTCCAGTTACAGTAGTATGGTTGTCTACCTTTGCGGATCTGGTCCCTTCTTCCTCCTTAGACCCTTCAATACAAGTGGTGTTTACATCCCCCTTAACATCCTCCCTGTTCTTTAATCTTCAATCGCACTCCTCCAAACCACTAAATACATCAAACTTGTTTGATAACTCTAAAGGTGTGAATGGCATCAAATGAGCCATTTTTCTGTATTCCCCTGTGTTGTGACTAGGGGGTATTGTGTTCCACCCCGGTGTCACAGGAATTGGAGCTAATTGGTGCATATAGGCGGGATTCCTAGCAACCTCCATGTTAGAAAAATAATTAACAAAGGGAACTTTGTTAGTTGCAAGTTGGGGAGGGAATACTGTGGATCTTGGGTAAAAGTATGTCAAAGGGCGCGGTACAATACAGTTATTTTCCTTGTCATAAGGCCAGTTCAGAATGTATTGGACAGCTTTTTTATCCCTAAAATGTACAACTACAATATCTCCCCCTATGTCCTTGGATCTTCCACCCAACCATGGCAGGCGTCGGACATGGACTATTTCACCATTTATATTGCTAGCTTTAGGTCTATATAATGACAACCAATGCATTATTTTATTTTTTAATTGGAAAAAACCTTCCCGTTTACTACTTGACAATTCCGGAACACCAGTAAGTACCACCACATATGGTACGGCTTCTGGCGGGAGTTCGATGGGTGGTCTCCTACCCTGGCCCCCTCTCACGTGGCTGGTTTCATTCTCCTCCAATCTTGTAGGTCTACTTGGAGGGATGCTTGTTTCCCTTACTTGAGTATTAGCTGTGATGTCAGAGGTACAGTTTGGTGTTATGGTTGGTCTGGCCATTGTTATTTTTGGCTGTTTTGAATTGGGGTTAGGGGGATGTTTGCTTACAGGTAGTACTCTTGTAGGCGCGTGGTTGATAACAACCGGAGTAGCTGGTTTCAGGTTGTTATGTATAGTGGAGGTAGAGGGGGTTACAGCCACTACATCTGTTGAGGAGGTGTAAACCATAGTAGAGGCTTTAGGAGGTTTTGATGCTAATGTTGGCTCTGATGACCTGATAGAATTCCCATATGTTGCCAGATCCACCTCTATTTTCCCCAACCTTAGTTCTACTCCCTTTAACCTTTCGGCTATAGCCAACGTGTAGCTCCGCACAATGAGTTCGATGCTATCCAAAGAGTTTTTGGGGGGGCTAGTTGAGACCCTTCGACCATTGTAACGCGGTTGGTGTCAAACTCAGTAGCTAGATGGGGAGATGATAGTACAGGTGTTAGAGGAGCTAGTACTGTTCTTATTGTTTCTTTAACAGCTAATTCTCCCGTGGCCTCGTTAGTAGTAAGGTTGGACTTCTTCCCAAACTCAGTGTGACTCAATTTTGGCTTGGTAGGGTCCATCCTCTTCCGTCTCTTTTTTGGTGGTGGAGTGCCATGGATTTTATGTGGCAAGGGCCTCACACTTTTACCTCTTACAACCTTCCCCGGCCTAGCTGTAGGTGAAATCAAGACCTTTGACGAGTTAAGTATACTAGAGGAGTCATGAGTGCCAGTGTGGGTTTCAGATTGTGTTGATGTTGAGCCAATGGCAGGTGCTAAACATTCCCTCAGTAATAAGGGCACACTGGAAGCTGGTGATGTAACGTCCAAAATTATGCTCGTTATCCGGGGTAACAGCAGGGATGCGCTCAGAAAGAGTCCTATTCTTGATGTGCTCGATAGAACGACGGCGGTCTGCCCGCCGCTTATCTAAGGATTGATCTTTAGATCCCTCGGAAACGGCTTTAGTAAAGTAGTTATACAGGGTTCGGTTTGACGCGCCCCCAATTTTATCCTGACCAGTAGTAGCTGGACTGTTTGCAATTGCAGCCATGGTAATGTAGTGTTAGTGAAGCGCCAATGATGTAAGAGAAAGCACTACTTACTCATCAGTTAGACGACAGCCAGGGGGTCTGGCCCAGCCCGGTCTCCTCGGGCCTCCTCGGGCCTAAGAGGGCCCGCCCTTTGCCCGGGCTTCGCCCCGGGCGTCCCGCTCATGTCCCGCGAGGGAGGGGTGACGTTGGTTATATGCGCCTCCTGGCGCTTGCAGGTATCGTGGACCCCAGCAGGGCTGCTGGGAAATGCAGTCCAGCCCCTCGCCGGTCTCCACTCGGCGGCTCCCGCTTAGGTTGACAAAAAGCGGCAGAGCGGCGGGAGACTGGCGGGCGGGTTCACAAGAAGCTGCAGGGGACGGTGTAGGTTTCTTGGAGCAGGTAGCAACGCGAACAGCAGTTCAGTGCTTCGGCAAACAGGAAGGAGGTAACCCGCTTACAGCGGTGGTGACGTTGGTTATTTGCGCCTCCTGGCGCTTGCAGGTATCGTGGACCCCAGCAGGGCAGCAGTTCAGTGCTTCGGCAAACAGGAAGGAGGTAAGCCCTCTCTCACTCAAAGTATCCCATAAAAAATGCCAAGACACTCAGTCAAAGGCCTTTTCTGTGTCCAGGAGGACCAAAACCACTTCCAAACCCTCTGCTTCTGCAATTTCTAATATTAATATAACATGTCAAGTGTGGTCTGTGGTCCCCTGGCCAGGAACAAAACCATGTTGCCAAGGTGATACCATTGATATGACTATTCTTTGCAATCGAGAGGCCATTGTTTTAGAATTCATTAACAAAATCGGACGATGTGAAGATGGTAATTCTAAAGCTTTGCCCTTCTTAGGGAAGACCACCATATCCGTACCCTGCCACGATATTGGTGGGACTCCACTATATTGTATACCTAAATACAGATCACATAAAATAGGGAGAATCTGTGTGGCTAGCATTTTATAAACTTCTACCGGTATTTTATCCGGTCCGGCGGCTTTTCCTGCAGGAAGGGATGCTAAGGCCTCCTGAACCTCTTGCATAGTACTTTCCTGCTCTAATTCCTGTGCTGTGTCATCTTCCAATTTAGGCAACATAAGATTCCTATCTGCTGTCTCTGCCATATCCAGCAGAGTATCCACCTGATATAGTCTTCCATAGAATTCCTCAAAGACTTCCATTATCTTCTCAGAACCTTCCACTATTTCGCCTTTATTATTTTTTTTTTCAAAATATTATTTCTGGTTCGGCGGCAATGGAGTAGGCTGTGAACCTGCACAGCTCCGGTGCCCCGCTCCCTATATTAGCAATTTTGAGCGGACCTTCTGGGCTACTTACCGTCCCCGGGTGTGAGGGGGATCCCTGGTCGAGTGGGGCGCTGAGAGATTGGTGTCCGGACCCCTGGGAGCTGTTGGTGCAGCGGTGGTGAGACGGCGGAGTCCTGGAGGGCGGTTGAGCCCGCCATCTTAGCTGAGGAGCCGGCGGCGGACCCTTCCTCCCCTCTCGGGGGTGACGCTGGGTAGCTCGGCGCGGCGACGTGGGCTCCACTCCCACGCTACGGACCCGGAGCCTGGTGTGGGGGACGGCGCTCCCGGACAGCGAGAGCCTCACGACCCCGAGGCTGAAGCAGGCACCGGATTAGAAGGCGGGCTCCCCCTGGCTGCGGCGGTAAGGCCTGACAAGGCGGGGAGTCCTGGTGCTGGTCTGCCGGGGGGCCGTGCTGTCACCGCACGCTGAGACCGGGGCCGGCCGCTCCCGGTGACCGGCAGAGTGGCTCGTGCCCGCGGAGGCCCTGGGAGCTGGACTGTTTGAGGGTCGCGGCGCTCTGGCGGCGGAGAGGCCCGGGGCGACATTGCAGTCGCCATCTTGGATTCCTGGTCGCCATTGGGGACGTGGCTGGAGATGGTGTCGCCGCGTGGCTGCGGAGGCCTGACCCATTGGAGAGGAGAACGGAGGTGAGGCGCATCCGCTGGGGGCTGCGGGGGGTGTGGCTCCACGCGAGACTGGTGCCTTTGGAGGGCCTCAACCTGTCATACAGCACCCCCCCTGCCCACTGGGGCCTACTTCGGCAGCTGCACCCGGCGGGGGAGAGTTGAAACCCTGCGGCCCGGCGGCGAACGACACGGAGCACCCATAAGCCCTTACTGTCTGCTGACCGCACACCCGTAGGCCCACGAGACCGGGGACTGCAGCGGACTGTCTCGGCTGAGGGCCTGGAGAAGTGGCCTGTGGGGCAGGTGGTGGTGCGACGCTGCGAGCATCCTTGTGGGGCCCTGGGCCTTGTGCTGGCCCTCCGGCCGGTGGGCTCTAACCTGACTGCAGTGGCGGCGCACCGGGCCATCCTGTTGAGCCACACCTATCTACGGCCTGCCTTTCCCGGTTAGTGGCGTGCAATTAATGGCCGGAGAGACTGTTGGCGCCATTGGATTTGAGCCCTGGAGGTTCCTTCCTCGGCCTACCAGAATGTGCTGCTTCTCCCTATTATGGTGCGGGCGCCGCTGTATCCCTTGGGGCCTTGTCTTCTTGAACTGTTTGTGCCCTAGCATGTGGTCCCCTGATTTTCTGCCTCTCTGCCCTGGGTGTAGCGCCTTGACCTCCGCCCTGTGCTGCTGGACCCCATTTGCTGCCCGCACTGTCTGGGGCATTTCTGGTGGGCTTCCCACCTGGGCCTGTGGTGGACTGCTACCGCCTGGAGACACGAGCGCATAGCTCTTAACTGCCGGCCCGGCAATGACAAGATCCAAGGGGGGCAAGCAGGAACCGGCAGCGTCGGCCAAAGGCACGTCTGTGATGGCTATGTGGGGCAAGTCTGAAGCGGCGGCGCCAACTGAAGACCCCTCGTCGATGACTGCGGACTCGCCGCCGGTGACCCAAGCCTTTATGGCCTCCTTCATGTCTGATCTCAAGACTGAGATAGGCTCCTTGCGCATGGAAGTCCAAACATGCGTTAAGGAGATGCGCAAAGAGGTCACTGAGCTGGGCGATAGAGTGGACGGCTTGGAAAAAAATGGTTGACGCACGTACGGAGGACCAGGAACAGCTGTGGCAGAGGGTGGCGGCCCTGGAAGAGCAAAACATTGAACTGCAGATTAAGCAGGAGGACCTTGAGGACAGGAGCCGCCGGAACAACCTCCAAATCCGTGGTGTATCGCTCGACGAAGAAGGGACGGACATTCTGACCTATGTAGCGCAACTCTTGCACGAGGTGTGGGGGGACGAGGATGCCTCCCCTCCGACGCTGGATCATGCCCATCGGGTGTATGGACCGGCGGGCAGAGCGGGCCTCCTTCCAGACATCCTGACTCGGGTGAACTACTTTACAGAGAAGGAAGCCATCTTGAAGGCGGCCCGGGACAAGCCTAACCTCATCTACGGAGGCCACAAAATCCAGATTTTTCAAGATCTGGCCCCTAACACCCTGCGACGGCGCAGAGCTTTTCGGCTGGTGACAGAGAGATTGAGGGCTCTCAACATTGCCTACCAGTGGGGCCACCCCTTTGCCCTCATCTTTCACTGGGAGGGCAAGCGTAGGGTCCTTCATTCCTACCGGGAGGCAGCACAGCTTCTCAAGGTGCCGGACTCGCCGGCCCACAGCCCCTCAAGGTCACGTCCACAGGAGAGAGTACCTGCCTGCCCTGACTGGACCCGGGTCCGGCGGCACCGGCGATCCCCTCCAGTGGACGAGAAGACTGCGTTGCAGGCCAAACAGGACCTCATAGCACATATCCGCTCCCTTAAGGATGACCGCAATGGCCAGACCTCCCCTTCGCCTTCCCCATGATCTGGGCCGTGTTGCAGCATACTCTACAGTGACTCCCTCCGGCGCTCTGGGGTGCCCTTCTGACTGTCACCTTGCAATCCTGCCTTGCTGCCTGCACGGCCGCCCTATGAGATGCTTGGACTCCTACACCTTGCTGCTGTTGATACTCGGAGCGCCAGTTCCCTTGAGGCACGGGCGACCTGCGCCCCATCGAAGCCTTGTTCTGGCCTACGCCTGGTGACTCCGTTGCCCCTAACCTCACCGGGCGGATTCCCCCGGAGCTGCTTGCGGGATGGGCTTGGCCCCAATGGGGCCCTATTCGCATTGCAATGCCTGGTTCATCATCAGGGGCCAGGTGGTGGCCATTGATATGCCCAACTGCTCCGCTTAGTCACGCGATGCCCCTGGCCCTGGTTCGAGCAGCGGGGCTACCGGGGCTGAGATCTCCTCTCCTGCCTGTGAGTGCCCCCCCTGCTGCCCCATAGGGAGTGACATTCCTGAGTGCATCCAAACCCATGGGTAGAGGATGCCCAGTGACTGGGGTAGTCCGATGTGGCCCTGTTGGCCTCTGTTGTTCTTGATATATTTGAGGCGTGTTTGGCCTCATGCTGTTCCCTCTCTCTTTCTCCTTCTCTTCCTCTTCTCTTCTTTGCTTTCCCTTCCTTGGTCTTCTTCTTTTTCCCTCTCCTCTAGACTGGCGGGTGGTGGGATGGAGATGGGGTGGCGACTGCTGCCTGGGTGGGGGGAGTGGACCCTTTGGCAACTTCCTATGGTCTCCTTTTCTTGCATGGGTGGGAGCGGGGCACGTGGGCGGATCTTGTTCAACGTTTGCCATGGCTGCGACTGTCCCTAATACCTTGAAGGTCTTATCACTTAACGTTAAGGGCCTGAATTCCTCTAATAAGCGCAAACAGGTTTGGCGCTACCTCCTTCAACAGCAACCTGACATTATTTATCTTCAGGAAACTCATTTACTGCAGGGGGACACGCACCGCATGGCCCACCCCAAGTACCCTCTTCAGTTCTGGGCGGCAGCGGACACTAAAACTGCAGGGGTGGCCATACTGTGCAGAGCTGGCTTCATGTGGGGGGACTCCCCGCCCTATAAGAGTGGGGATGGGCGCTTCCTCAAGGTTACGGTGTGTGCGGGAAGGCACAGGCTCACCTTATGCAATGTGTATGCTTCTAACCAGTTACAAGAAAGCTATCTCCGGACATTATTGAGGGAGCAGGTACCCTGTAGAGACCCGCACTTGATACTGGGTGGAGACTTCAACCTAGTGTGGGAATCGGATTTGGATCGATGTGGTGCTACCTCCAACGCTTCAGGGGTAATGTCCGCTGTCCTGCGCAAGCAGATTGCAGACTTAGGACTGCTTGATGTGTGGATCTATCACAACCCGGACCTTAGAGATTACTCCTTCTATTCGCATACCCATAGGTCTTACTCCCGTATCGACTTTCTCTTTGCGTCGCTGGAGTTGCTCCGAGACACGCTGGGTGCTTCCATCTCGGACATTTCTCTGTCGGATCACGCTCATGTTGAAATGCGTCTTCGGGACCCGGCGGTGCGTCCCATGCGTGTCGCCCGTTGGTCTTTCCCGCCGGGTGTCCTCCGGGATGCTGACGATGTAGATAGCATCCGAGAGGCCATAGACGCCTACTTTGCTTCCAACGACTCCCCGGACATGCCTTTCCCGGTGGTTTGGGATGCCTTCAAGGCCACGATTCGGGGCCATATCACCTCACTGGCGATTGCACGCAGGCGTGCTGCCAGCAAACTGGAGGTTGAGTTGGCAGCGGATATTAAGAAAGCCGAGATGCAGGACCGGGAACGGTCGTCTCGAGACACTCGGAGGAGATTGGCCACGCTCAGAGGGCAACTCAGACTGCTACGCACAAACAAGGCGGAAGGTGCCCTGTTGGCCTTGAAGCAACGGTACTTTGAAGATGGCGATAAGGTAGGCCGATTACTGGCGAGAAGGCTGAGAGCACGTGCTGCCAAGGCCCACATAACTAGTGTCCAAGTGCAGGACGGATCAAAAGTGGTTACGGAGACATCTAAGCAGGCCGCATTTATGGACTACTATACATCCCTGTATAGGAGTGAGCCTGTATCGGTGGACGCGATGGCAGCCGTCCTCGACGATTATGAGGGGCCGTGGATACCGCCTGGGGACACGACAGCGTTGGAAAACCTCATTACGGAAGACGAGGTCACGACAGCGATTAGGAACTTATCTCTGGGGAAAACGCGGGCCTAGATGGCTTGCCGTTATCTTTCTACTGCACATTTCAGGCCCAGCTACGGCCTCACCTCCTCAGGTTATTGAACTCTTTCTCAGATGAGGTGGGTCCATCCCCTGACATGGGCATGGCGGAGATAGCGTTAATCCCGAAGCCCGGGAAAGACCCCGCACTGTGTGCGTCCTACCGCCCTATCGCCTAGCTTAATACGGATCTCAAAATATACACTAAGATCCTCGCCCAACGCTTAGATCCGTATAAGCAGTGGCTTGTGGACCCCGACCAGGTTGGCTTTATCCACGATTGCCAGGGGGCAGACAACGTGTGCAAACTTGCGCACCTTGTAGGGAAAGCGCAGCATTGGAAAATCCCGGCCTGCCTTCTCTCGGTGGACGCAGAGAAGGCGTTTGATCGGGTGGACTGGGCCTTCCTCAGGGCGGTACTTCGTTAGCTCACGCTAGGTCCAGCGATGATTGCTAGGATTATGGCTCATACATAGGGCCCCATGCTCGCATTCGAGTCAATGGAGACTTAACGCAGCCCTTAGCGATTCACAGGGGCACTAGACAGGGGTGCCCCCTTTCACCCCTCCTATTCGCGCTAGCAGTGGAACCCCTTGCGGAGCTTATACGGCGTGACTCAGACATTCACGGGATAACACACGGGGACGGGACAGCAAGGTGGCGATGTTTGCGGACGATCTGATCCTTACTCTCACGCGCCCGCGAGACTACCTGCCGGCTGTCCATAGGGCGCTTTGTCTCTTCGAAAGAGCCTCCGGCCTCAAGATCAACCACGACAAGTCCTGGGTCCTGAACCTTACCATCCAGGCAGAAGACCTTCCCACCCTGAGAGAGATTGTGCCCTACCAGTGGGCTGAGCGCCATATCAAATAGTTGGGTCTCACCCTGACCCTTTCCCTCGATGACTGGAGTTCTGTTAATTGGGGGACCTGCCGGAAGGAGGTCTTAGACGACCTGCGGTGGTGGAAACCCCTGATGCTGTCCTGGTTAGACCGCCTCCACGCAGTCAAAATGTCGATCCTTCCCAAAGTCCTGTACGTGTTTCAATGCCTTCCCACTCCAATACCGCTGCATTGCATACGGAGTTTGCAACGTGAGCTCACATCTTTCATCTGGGGTGGCAAGCGCCCCCGTTTTTCCCGGAAAATCCTCATGGCCCCGCGCGACAGGGGGGGACTAGCCTGTCCTAACTTAGTCCACTACTATTGGGCCGCGCACCTCCGATTTGTGATAGAGTGGGGGGTCAGGGACAGTGAAAAAGGGTGGCTACACATGGACAGGGCGGTGACGGGGTGCACTGTTTGGGACCTGCCATGGCTCCACCGAGCGGCCCGCTCTAGAAGTGCATACCTGGCAGTGCCCACAAAAACTGTACTGGACATCTGGGACGACACTGCTGTCTCCAGTGGCCTTACTACGTTCCCATCCCCGCATACCCCCATAGGGGCAAACCCTCACTTCCCGCCGGCCCATCAAACCCGGGCTTTTGAGAACTGGATACAGGGGGACTGTCGGGTGCTTTGCGACCTGTTCGACGGGGGCTCTTTTAAGTCGTTCGATCAATGTTGTGAGGAGTTTCGCTTGCAGCCTGCTGCGCGGTTGCAGTACACCCAACTACGACACTGGGCTTCTGAAGATAGTGTATATCGGGCTGCTACATGCGCCTTCACCCCCTTCGAACGCTTGGCCCGCACCCTTGGGGGTTTGAAGCGATTGATCTCCCAGATCTATCACATCCTACAGCACCCGCCACTCATACCCATTCACCCATATCAGCGTCAATGGCAGATGGCGGTCGATACGGATATCACACCTTCACAATGGGAAGCGGTGTGGAGAGATATCCCCAAGGTGTATTGGAGCATCCCGCAGAGAGTGAACGCTTATAAACAAATTCTGCCACCTTATTACAGATCCCCTCCATTTGTGTCATTCTTGTTTTCCGGTGTTCTTAAGGACTTCAGTATCACAAACATTTCTTTCTGGGAATTGCTTGCACCTTCTATCCTTTCAGTGTAGAACTTGCATCTGGCTTTCTTACTTAAGGATTGATATTGTTTTAATTCTTTTTTATAATTTTCTTTTGCCTCACTACTATATTCCTTCCCCCAGACTCTCTCGCACCTTTTGCATTTTTTTTGGCTACGAACATACAAGTCTTTAACAAGCAAAAAATGAACAGCACAACGTCCAATCTGTTTTACCTCTTCAATCTCATCAAATTTAATCTTCAAAAATTTAATCCCATCTCTATTTGGATAATTAACAAAATCAACAGTTTTCCCCATTGCTCCATTTACTAAACACTTTTCTACATCCAAATTACGCTGTAAAATTACCCGACAGTTTTCATATACATATCAACTCTTTTCTAAACCAGCAGTCTTAGATATAGACTTTTCCAGAGAATCCAATTTTGATTTTAATTTTTCTGACAAAATAATAGTAATTCCTTTGTGTTCTATTTTATCAATGGCTTCCATTTTCATTATTTGTTGTTTTCCCAGCTTCAAAAGTTCTTGATTGAATGTAGAACACTCTTGCAGTGTTGGCATTAGGCAAGTTATAGATTTGTTTTCTTCAAATGTTTTGTATATTATTTCAGGAGCATAGTTTTCATTTAGAAACAAGTTTGTAAGTAACCGACTTTGCAAAGCTTCTTTACCATATTTTTTCAAAATACCAATTCTTATATCTCAAAGAATGCTTCCATAATGTTCATCACTTGCTTGTCGCATAATCTTAATAAGTTCTTTATATTTAAAATGAGACCAAATGTTGACATTTCCAAAATTTCCTGGTGTCTAAAATGTGTTGACCTTTTACAGAAGTACGTTGTAGTAGGTCGCCAAATACAGTTACATGTTTTTCTCATCATAATCTGTTTTTAAAATCTGCTGCATTCTTAAATGTACAAAGGCAAGCATTAAGTTTGAGACCATGCTCAACTTATCAATGATCAGAAGTTTCATTTTCTTTAGTACTCTTGAAACTTCATAACAAGCTGCCCAGTAGCTTGTGATATTCCAACTTATTTTCATGTTCCAACTTATTTTCATGTTCAACTGGTAGCATGAGTATGAGTAAACGATATAATGTAATCTCTTTAATGTTGTATGCTGCTAACCAAGTTGGAGCACTTACAACGCAAGATACATCTGATTAAGTGGTTTTCTGTAGATAACTGGTCAAAACTTTAATTAAGACATGTTTTCCTGTACCAGCTTGACCACTGATATAAATTTGAATAGGGTTAAGTGATGTGCAGTTGCATTCTTTTTTTTCATGAAGTAAACGAAGGTCTATCTGTTCTGTAACTTGCCAATATATTTCTTTATGTTCAATATTTAGTTGTTCTTACAAGTTTCCCAACTTCAAAATATCCTGTTGTGCTTGTTGCATTGCCATTTCTACTTCACTCATGTCTATTGCTGGCTCATTTTCAATTATTGGTTCTCCTAGTGGATCTTGTCTCAGTGGAGCAAAACTTTGAATATCTTGAGAACTGTCTCTAGTAATTTCAGCTGCAATAGTAGTTTCTTGTTCAATCTCTTCATTCAACATTTGAGGATCATTTGGAAAAAATGCATTGAATGCTATCTTAACATGCATTAAAAGAATCTTAATAGCACTCAAAATCTCCAAGTAATTCCATTTCCGTACGCCAAGGCTTGAAGAATTGCAGAAGTGCTAAATAGAAAAATTCCCTTTTATCTGGAGTATCATAACTTAGTTTCCTGTGATTAATAAGATTTCCTTTGGCATGTTTTACCAAACATCCATCACATCCAATCACTGCATATTTTTCTTCATTTATATTTTCTGTAATATTTCTCTAAAAGCTGCAATATTGCAGTACTTCATACAGACATATGTTTTCCAGATATGGACTTCTTTTAGGATAGTACGTATCCAACATATTTGTTTTTACAATATCTGTACTTTCCAGTTAGTTTAATGTTAAGTGTTCAATTTCTTGTACAGATTTCAATACTCAATTTCGTTTTGCAGCAAAACCTAGACTTGCCCAAATGATTCATCTTGACTTTGAATATAAACTTGCAGATGTAACCTATCCAAGCATTCGTAGGATCCAATCTCTCGATGGGAAAGCATCTTCAAACTAAAACTATACAATTTGTTACTAAGAGTCTTCTCTTGTGAAATTTCTTCCCACATTTCTTTCAACTCCCTTTTTTCAGATTTTGTTATGTATGACGTAACATAGCGAGCAACATCAATCAAATTATCTGCAACATACTGGATATCTATATTTGAATTCCACATCGTCAAAATCGCTGGATTGTAATCATTAATCTACTTTGAATCTTCACTTCTTTTTATATTGTTAGTATTCTTTCGAGATTATCGAGTTATAGTATGCCTCACTGCTGACATGAAACTGTTGACTCTTCCTTTGGAAATTACTGGATGTGGAAATCCAAAACTACATTTTGTAGAAAAAAAATTCCTTTGACTTGTACTTACGTCGACAATATTTCCCACATCTATGAGTTTGAAACCGTAAAACTTCGCTGTCTTAATTTATTTTCTTCTCCTGTTTTTGGAATACCACATGTACCATAGTCTGCAATTAAAGATAAAACCATCTCATCTGAATCAGTTCCAAATTTAGGTGCATCCTTGATCCATAAAAGCATATGTACATGAGGAGCACCTCTAGCTTGGTACTCCTTTATCCAAAAGAAATCAATACCTTCTCCAAGAGGTGGGTTGTTTTTATTGCAGAAAAAAGTCATCTTAGCTTGAAACCTATGATTAAAATATCGGCATACATTTGCAGGATCCAAGGAATACAGTTCTCCAGCTGTCTTGAATTCAATGTTTTTAATATTTGAATTTTCTTCTCGAAGAAATTCAAGTAAATCGTCCAATGCGTATTCAGCACAGCTTAGCGTAACAAACCATGTAGGGGTTCCTAAGTTCCTCAACATACATTTAAGTTCCCCGTGACGACGATACCAATACTCATTAGTCCCATGTTGACAGGCCATCAAATTAATCTATTGAGATTCTAAATGAACGACTCACAGTTGTACATTGGACACGAATTCCTTTGCAGAACATGTTGAAGATGTACTCCTGTTTTTAATATGTGGCTCACTGCATATTTCCAAACAAGTCACTTTCAAACAAAAGATGAAATATATATAGAATACATTGTCAAAATCTTGGACCTTCTGAGTACAGTCTTGTTGTACAATATTCTGAAGCTGGAATCTGCACAGGTCGTTCATATCGTCCACCTTCTCAAGTGGGGAAGAGCTGTGGAAAACAACGGGCTTCTAAATTTCTTTCCCATGCACTGATAGAAGTTCCCTTCACTTTCTTCATTTGGAATAATTCAATAGTATTTCCAATCACTTCCTTCGAATATAAAGGATGTATACTATAATGTTCATAAATTTCTTTACTCCTGGGGATGTCCACTTTTTTGATTTGGCCAGTTGAAATTTCGCTATTATCTCCTAAAACTATTTCGTTTTTTTCCAGATATACATTTTTGTAATAAAGATTGTTTTTATGAGATATAATGTAGCCTTTTGAACTTTGATAACATCTACTAACTCTTGCCATATTTTCCGACTCTTTGTTGGAACACTATTAACTAAAATAACAGCAGATTCAGTTTCCTCTCCCTACACCAATAGTTTTAACATTTTTCTTTACATCTAAAGGTAAATACACAACTGTTCCTTTTAATCATCTTGTAAATCTAATGGAGGCAGCTTACCTGTTTTAGGCTCCATACGAACAAGAGCCTGAAACGGGTGAACAGATTGAACCAGAATGAACTCATACATATTTAAATCTACCAGTTCTGCAGGAATAGCAACCAACTCTAAGTTAATGTGTACAGCTCTATCTAGTACTTTGTTCTCTTCTAGTTTAATGTAACAATATTTACAAATACGTTGATCACTACCCAACTCAAAACGACCTTCCCCCAACAAATAAGCACCAAATTCCTCCCACTTATCATTATTTTCCTTTTCACTTTTTAAATACATATCAACATTCCTAGTTTGATTTCTATAGTGAGTACGTCGACAACAAATACAAACATAATTTGGTTTTTCAAAACAAATTATCTTAAACTTTGTAATTTCTTCTACAAACTTCTCAGTAGTACTATCTTCTACCTCCTCTTCAACACCTATACTTATGAAACTCCCACTTTGTGTGCACTCTTCTCCAGTACTAAAGAAACAAAACTCTATATCATCACAAACATTTTTAACATCTGATACTGTCCTATGCAAAAGAACAGTGTTTATTTCACTTAAAAATAATGCAGGACTTTTTACATAGTACAATCTTCTTACTAACTTCCGCATTGCAGTCTGATGTACTGCTACCATTCTGAAACGATGAACAACACTTTGACACACTTTTCTAGAAAGACAAGCCAGAGAATTACATTGCAAGCCAGTGTTTCTTCTCACTTTATAAGGTTCTAGTCCTTGCAATATCTCAATCTTTTGTTTAGTACTTTTTTTAGTATACTGTTGTAAGAAATTTCATAAAATATAAATAGACTGCTGTTGTATACTACAAATACTACTACAACCCCATGTGTACACTGGAGCTTGTTAACGTCTCCCTTGAACTTCTTCAGCTATCACTTCTTCCACATTTCTGGGAACCATCTTTTCTTTTTCAATTGCACAACCGTTCTTCACTTCATGAGCACAACCACTGGTATTAACTGTGTGAACTAATCTATTATTTTCAAAATATCTCTCTTCATTAAAAAAAGGTTCTAAACTAGAAGTGTGCTTCCATTCACGTGATTTTTTTTGGCAAAAGTTAGTTCTATTAACCACTTTTTTTCCTTTAGTTTTCTTCTACATAAAATCCACTTTTATATTCAAAGTCTTCATTCTTTTTAGAACTAATATAAACAATCTTCTTTGCAATTCAAAAATCTTTTCGACTACACTTTCAACCTTTTATTTTTCTTGTAGAATGCAGATCTTTTTCTATATTTTTTCAAGTCTTTCATTATATTTTGCAGTACTCTACTTTTAAAAATTTGTCTCCTAATATCCTTAAACTATTTCATCCTACTTTTGTGATAATTTTTTTGCCCAAAACATGATAAATATTTCCTTTCTGCTTTTCCTTCGGAATGGTTGTACTGCTTTTCTTTTTCTTTTGTCCATTTTGTAAATTTTAAATTCTCTTCGGGGGTAGCTGTGCGCTTTACAAATACTGGCATTTCATTTCATAAACCTTTTAACAAAATCTTTAGTTTTCTTACCAGAAGCATTTTTCTTCAATGTCACATGTTGTACGTTGTCTGATTTCTCCTTCTCTTTTTCTTTTAAACAGGACTCTTTTCATTCTTTTCTTTTCTTTGCAGCTTTTCTGGTCATGATCAATATTTAGTAATAATAATGGTCAGTATCCGTAAAGAAAGAAAAGTTAAATACACTTGTTAAATCATTTAATATTAATAAAATATGTTTATACAAATTTTATGAAATATAAGTTAAACAACATTTTTATTTGCATTCTAAAGGAATTAACTGAGTAGTTTTATAAGAGCATGGGTACTTTTTTGATGATTGCAAGACAGCTGAGATAGTACCTGAGTGAATCAAACAGTGCAACCTACTGGCTAGGAAGAATTATTATCAACAGAAGTATTTAAGTACATGATTACAGATGGATAGTAACAGGTAATTACATGAGTGCAGACATATACGTTGAGTGCATGGATAAGTGTATAACTAGCCCCTGAAAGCATAGATGACTCATTGAGTAGTGCCTAGGTGAATAGTTTGATGCAACAGTAAGGCCTGGATGATTCTATAAGTGCAAGAGTACTGAGTGGGTTATTGCATGAGTGCCTAGCTACAGCCTGCATATTTGCACAACTGTAGGGTACTACATTGTTAGTGCCTCTGTGATTGCATGACTAAAGGGGTAATAACTGGGGTATTAGTGGAATACATGTAAAGTGAGTAGGTGATTTTATAACCCATGAATACTACCTGGGTGATTACACAAGTGCTAACTTATTACCCAAATAATTACACGACTGCAAAAGAAACTGCCTGGGTGATTTTATAAGTGCATGAGTACTGGCTGAGTGATAACATAACTACAAGACTAGTCTCTGCATGATTCAAAGAGTTCAACAACAGTACCTGGATAATTGAAGCACTGTACAGATAATGCATTGGTGATTGCAGGAGTACAGCAGTAAGGTCTGGGGGGATTAAAGGTGTATGTTATCCCTGGGTGATTGCATGACTGCAGGGATAATGTCTGGGGATTTACATGACTACATAGCAAGTGACTGGGTGTTTTTATAAGTTCATGGGTACTTCATTAGTGATTTCAGGATGAGTAAACAAAGGACTGTAAATGTAGTGCCAGGGTGATTTCATAATAGCATGACTACTGGCTGAGTGATTACATGATTAGAAAGGTAGTGCCTCTGTGATTCAAGCAGTGTAACAGTAGTGCCAGGGTGATTATATAACTACATGAGTTATACCTTAGTGATTGCATAACTGCATAAATAGTGCCTTAATGATTGCATTAGTGCAGCATTAATGCCTGAGTGATTACAGCACTGCATATGTAGTGCTTGCATCATTGTACGAGTGGATGACGAGTACTTGGGTGTTTTTAAAAGTGCATGAAGAGTTGGGCCTAGCCAAATATAAAGCAGCAGACTATTACATGACTCAACTATAAGACTGTCCATATTGTTAAAAGCACGCTGTTGAACTTGGCCCATTTTCCCAAAATTTTTCGCTTTTCACCCCCCTGTTTAGCATGTCTCCCCGATTGTAAAGAACACTGTATAGGCCATGTGTGGTGTGAGACGCCATGTTAAATGAGACGCAATGGTGTGCGCACCTGTAATATCCCTATTGTAAACATGCACCTTACTGAGATGACGCTTTTAAAATGGATGCCAGGGCTGTGTGCTGTGCCACCTGGCTGCAGTGGGTTAGCGGTCTAGTTGTTTGGTACCCAGCCATGCCAGCATTTGGAGAGAAAGCATGGAACCCAGGGTGCTCTACTCATCCCCCTGAGCCAGTTTGAACCAGTTCCCCAGAGGCTTCTAGAAGCTTCTGGCATTGTCTGGGAGGTGGGGTGAGGGGCGCATAAATAAGGGGGCTGTGCCACGATGTGCTCAGTCAGAGCAGGGACAGGAACGTGAGGGGACCTGCTGCCAGGGGAAACCGCCTCTTGGGCCTGTGTGCTGGACCCTGCACCCAACCAAAACCCCTCTTCTGTCCCCTAGGACTAGTGGAAGCCCCACTGCAGGAGTACAGGCTGCTGTACAGGAGGAGTGCCACGCTTAAGTGGAGTATAGTGAAAGCCTACCGCCCTGTCTTGAAGAGTACCCAATGACTGCTGACCTTGCCCAGTAGTGCCTGCTGCTCTGCTGCTTGGCCCCTGAGGAAGGAGCACCATCCTAGGTCCCTGAGGCTGGTGGGACCATACGCCACGCGAGAGCTACACCTAAAAGCACCTGTGGGAGGAGAGCGCTATATTGGGCCTGGACTGGACCCCCCAGGAGGTGAGGAGCGTTACCCTGGGCCCCGGAGGCTTGCTGTTGGGACTGTCCACCCCCTAAGTGCTATAACCCCGAAGCGATGTGTGCTGGAAGAGCTGTGCCTCCTGAGCGCTGCATGTATAACCTATATTGTGCCTTCTAAGCGCTACAGCGCACGATTCTGCCCCCTGGTGCAAATTTAAATAAAAGCGGGTACCTACCCCACGTGAGGACGCTATGCTGTTTTAGACCCGGCGGGAGCCTACCCCGCGTGCGTGCTGGCCGGAGGAGCGAGTGCAGAGAAACAGAAGACGGGAGGCCCCCCCGTACTTCTAGCATGCCTGAGCATAAGCGTGTGTGAAGAGCTGCTTGAGAACTCACCGCCGCTGCCCGGGGGACATTAAGGAGGCTGCTCGGGCTTTGTCGCGCTGAGACTAGAAGAGGCGCTGCTGAAGGTCGTCGCCGCGGCCCCTGAAGCCTGGGGAGGACTGACGCGGTATTCCCACAGTGCCACAGTATTCCCGCAGTGCTGCAGTAGGCCGCGCCAGGCCTGAGAAGCCAATGAGGGGGGTATCATGTGGCTGGGGCGCCGGCCATGTCACCGGCCGTGCCCCCAGCCTGCCCCACACGGATTCGCTGTTGCTGCCACACCCCCTCCCTGGCCGTGCTGTGATTGGCGGCCGGAGCCACACTCCCCAGGAGCCACGCACGGATTGGCGGTGGGGCCCGAGGTACTGCTGGAAGCCAGCGGTGATGTTGTGGGGCTCCGGTAGCAATGAGGGAGCCCCGGGAGTGTTGAGAGACCGGAGCAGGAGCCCACCCCGCCGGTCAGGGCCTCGCAGGACCGCGATTGTCTGGGGAGTGTGGAGGGGGGCCTCTAGGCACATTGTTGGTGCCTGCCTCCTCCGCGGTGAAATACCTGCTGCTTGTTCAAGCCCTGGACCCCAGAGCGGGTCCTGGGTGGGAAGCCCCGTACCTGCCACCCAGGGGAGACCGGCAAGAAGAGTCCCGGAGCCCGGTGAGTGGGGCTCAGCTGCATGGGAGTTGGGGGGCTGGAGTCGGGGCACACTGTCGGTGCCCGCCCCCCTGTGACTGACATGTAGGGGTGGGAGCTGGATAGTGCTCCCATCTCCGAAACCGCCCTCCTCGCTGCAACAGATGACATCCGCACCTTACTGGACAAAGGAGAAACAGTAGCCCTCATCCTCCTCGACCTATCAGCGGTGTTCGACACAGTCTCCCACCGCACCCTAATACGCAGACTCTACGATGCAGGACTCCAGGACAAGGCCCTCGACTGGATCTGCTCCTTCCTCTCCGGCAGGACGCAGCGGGTCAGACTCCCCCCTTTCCTCTCGGACCCCACACCGATCACCTGCGGAGTCCCCCAAGGCTCCTCCCTCAGCCCGACGCTCTTCAACGTCTACATGGCTCCACTTGCCCCCATCGTCAGAACCTACGGACTCAACATTTTGTCATATGCAGACGACACCCAGGTCATCCTCTCCCTATCCAACGAGCCCAACACCGCCAGACGCGACTTTCAAGAAGGCATGGAAGCCTTTCATCCAAATGGATGAAAAACAGCTGCCTTCAACTAAACACCAACAAAACAGAAGTACTCATCATGGGCCCAAACCCCGACGCCTGGAGCGACACCTGGTGGCCCACCGCCCTCGGAAACCCGCCAACCCCCACAGACCATGCACGCAACCTGGGAATCATCCTGGACTCCGAGCTCAAAATGGACCACCAGATCAACTCTGTCTCATCTTCCTGCTTCCACACCCTCCGCCTCATTTGTAAGACCTTCAAATGGATCCCCCTCGAACACCAAAAGACAGTCACTCACACCCTGGTCACCAGCAGACTCGACTACGGCAACGCACTCTACGCCGGAATAAACAAAAACCTCATCCGCAAGCTACAGAACATCCAGAACGCCGCCGCAAGACTGGTCCTCAACCTGCCAAAACACTGCCACATCTCCCAGCACCTGCGCACACTCCACTGGCTCCCCGTCGAGGTGAGAATCACCTTTAAGATGCTCACCCACGCACACAAGGCCCTCCACGGCACCGGACCAGCATACCTGAACAGCCAACTCAAATTCCACGCACCCCAAAGGACCCTACGATCAGCCCAGCTTTCCTACGCTGTGGTCCCCCGCACCAGAAAGACCAGATCGGGAGGCCGCTCCTTCTCCTTCCTCGTGGCCAAAGCATGGAACGCCCTTCCGCTCCACCTCAGACAGACAACATCGCTCCCCATCTTTGCAAGAAACCTCAAAACCTGGCTATTCGTCAGACCCCCTCCTTGATGGAATGGAACCTGCACCCCCCCACCCTCCCCACCCCTAGCGCCTTGAGACCCTTACGGGTGAGTAGTCACGCTTTAACAAACTCCTGATTGATTGATTGATTGATTGAGTCCCGGGAGGGGACTCCAACACTGGGGGCCATTGTGTATTTAGCGAGCCCCAGAAGAGGGACTCCCACATCCTTCCTGCTGGCCTGAGCTACCCTACACAGCTGCCCTGCAGGACAGTGGGCAGCTGCAACGACCTTGGGCCATTGTTGGGGGCAGTGTTAATTTGAGGGCCTCCCTATGCAGGATGCCTGCTATGTTTGGGAGTGGTATTTCTGCCCCATGCTACGTGTGATCCTTCGCCCTGCCAAGGTGAATGAGACTGCTGTAGTATGCCCCTGTGGAATGTGTTCATACCCAGGAAGGGTTTTAGGCCTTGTGACTGTGACAAGTTCTGCAAGGAGGAGATAGGGGATTATCTAAGATCATTCCTTCAATTAATGGCCTTAAGCAAGGTTGCCTCCTTGCCCCACTGCTCTTTTCACTATATATTGCAGATCTACCCGCCTCACTTTCCTCTTGTGACGGTATAGCCCCAGTCTTGGGCGGAAAGCACATTTCATGTCTGTTATATGCGGATGATATTTTAATAATGGATCTTATGCCTAAAGGTCTTGCCAAACGCCTCCATGCTTTACATTTATATGCAGAAACCCATTATCTAAAAATCAATGCATCAAAGAGTAAAATTATGTGCATTTCAGGCCGAAAAAAACATAAGTTTGAGAGCTTTGTCTGGTCTGTGGGAGGTGACAAACTTGAGGTGGTAAAGAGTTATGTTTTCTTAGGAAAATTAATCTCAGACACCCTAAGCGATAAATCCCATATCGACAACAATGCCCAGAAAGCCTTATCCCAAGGGAGAAGCTTAAGTGCATTGTATTCGGCAATGGGAAGAAGGCATTTTTCTTATTTATTGGAGGTCTTCAGGGCAAAAATTCCCTCTACCCTCTTGTATGAATTGGAACTGGTCGACCTAAAGCATTGGGATTTTTTAAATGTGGTTGAAGGAAAATTGTTAAGAAGCGTAACCTCCATTAATTCCGCCTGCTCAGTGGCCGCTTGCAGACTTGAGTTTGGCCTGCGCAGCAGTTGTGTGCAGGGCCTGGCAGCTGTAGTACGTTGGGTCGCAAGCATAGCCAGAGGAGAAGCGGGGACAACGAAAATCCTTTTAAAGGCGGAATTATTGGGAAGTTTAAGAGAACATTCCCTAATTGTTAAAAACTTTAGAAAGGCTGTATCGCTTCTGCAGTTGGAGGAGAGTACCCTCTTTTCCTTATCCGCAACCCAGTTAAAGTCTGTCTTGAAAGAGGCCTCCTGGGACCTTAGCTATAGATTGGACAGCGCCTCGATCCTTGTTAAGAAAGGTGTTAATCCCCTTACTGACTCATTTGCAAGAAAATTTGTGCAACCTTATGTCACTTGGAATTTGCCCCACGGCGTCCAGAGATTCCGGTTACTCCTTAGGCAGGACTTGTTACCTCTAAATAATCTTTTGTTTAAATGGTACGGAGTCCCTGCGATCTGCGACTTTTGTCACCTGTCCACTCAAGATCGAATGCATGTACTTTTTATATGTCCAGCGTTGCGTCCATTTCGTCGCAAATGGTTAAGGCAAATATGCTTGCAAATGGGTATTTTGAATGCTAATTCTTTTATGTTTGCCTTATATAATCCCCCAAATGAGAGATTCTGTTTTAACATTTTTAATTTTTTTAAAATGCTTTTTAGCTATTTATTGAAGGATCGCCTATGATGTATGTATCTATGAATTATTTTGTATTGCGGTAATTGTTGTAAACTGTCTTTCTGGTAATGAATGGAGTTTTGTATTGTGTGTTTCTTTTATGTGGACCTCTATGGAGTTCCAAAACATAATAAAGATTGAGCCTTGTGACTGTGGGAGGACATCTACCCCTGCCCTAGGCTTTTCTGCTAAGAGGGTGATGTGTAGCCTAATGCCATGCATGATACCTGCTGTGTTTAAAAGTGTTGACCATGCCTGTGGTCCCAGGAAGCTACCCTAGGTTCACCTGTCATGCCCCCGAATTAGGTCTAATGTCTGCATGCCTTCATGATCATCTGCCTTGTACGCCTATTGCCCTTTTTGCATGAAATGCTAATGCAAGCCATACTGTGCTTTCATGCCTAATGGTTTATTTTATGCTGAATGCCTGCTGTTATTCGCCTACTGCTAAAGTTAAACAAAAGGGGGGGGGTGCGGGACGGAGCATTTGAACCAATCAAACACTCACACCTAGTCAACAGATCTGGGTTTAATCCATCACTGTTCTTTAGCCCACTCTGCCACCCCAGTTCAGACATAGCCATATGCAAATCAGTCTGACCCTGTGCCTCATGGAAACAGTCCAGCCCGAACTATCAAGCCATGCCTTCCCTGGACCGGAAACAAGCTTCCTAGGACCGGTTTCTGGCATTACAGCCGTCTTCAGCCAGGCTTGCTTGAATCCAGTGGCAAAGTGAGCAAGGGACTCACATCTGAGCACACCCTGCCAACTTATGGTGAACAAAGCGGTACAAAAGGGGGTGGTGATGGACAGAGCATTTGAACCAATCAAACACTCACACCCAGTCAACAGATCTGGGTTTAATCCATCACCGTTCTTTAGCCCACTCTGCCACCCCAGTTCAGACACGGCCATATGCAATCAAACTGCTAAATTTAGGCCTCTATGTTATCATACTTGTGCTGATGAGGTATAGTGAGTTCATATGCCTACGTATAGCTTTACACCTAATGTGTTATGCTAAATGTTAATGCTTACGTTTTAATTGCAACATTGACCCTAATGGACTTAGCTTTTTCTTCTTTTTCATTTACCCTGTAAATAATCCCCGTGTATATATTGCCCTGGCGCCAGTTGGTGCAGCGTTGTGACTACTGTGATTTCTGTTGCAGATTTGAGAGTTATTCTTTTTCAGCAAAACTGGTGTTGTGTCTCTTTTTGTGGTGTGCCTTGTGTGTCGTCTGTGTGTACTGCGTGGATGCTTAACACATGTCCTCAGGAGTTTGGCCTGCCCGCTCGGCACCATGCTACACCCCCGAAGAATTGACCACCACATTTCTAACACACGCATACATATGTCTCTACCTTTTCAAATCATACAATATTTCTGAAATATAGTAAAACCTATAAACAGAGAAAAGTACTAGATCTGCCTGAGTGATTCCAAAAGTCCATGGGTAGTGCTTGGGTGATTGTATGAGTGAAAGGGTACTCAGAAGATAATTGCAGGAGACGATTGATATTGACTAGCTAATTTCATGAGTGCAAACATACACATTGGCTACATAGATAAGTGTATAAATAGTACCTGAAGGGATCGGTGAGTCATTGAGTACTTCCTAGGTGAATAGATGAATGCAACAGAAGGGCATGGGTGATTCTACGACTGCAACAGTAGTGTCTAGGATATTACATGACTGCATTGGTCCATCCTGCAGGATTGCATGAATGTAGTGAAAGTACATAACTAGATTCTGGATCATTACCTGCTTGCAAGGGTAATATCTAGTGGATTACTGAAGTACATAGCAAGTCAGTGGGTGATTTTATAAGTTCATGAGTACCGCCTGGGTGATTACTGAACTACTAAGATACTGCTCGACTGGTTACAGGAGTGCAACAGTAGTGATTGGGTAATTGTAAAAGTACATGAGTAATGGCTGAATGATTACATAAGTACAAGAAAAGTGTGTATGTGATTAAAAGAGTACAAGGGGATTAAAGGACTACATGGGTAACATGTCGGCAATTGCACAACTGCGGGATAATGTCTGGGGATTTACATGACTACATAGCAAGTGACTGGGTGATTTTATAAGTGCATGTGTACTTCTTGGGTGATTGCAGGACTATTGAGGTACAATATACCAAACATAAATAAGGAATGTGTCACATATCTTTAGTAAAACTCTCACCATATTTCTAATAACATACATACATATATCTGTATCATAACACTATTCAAACCTCAAAAATTCAAACGACAAACTTACATTTTCAAACAAACATCTAAAATTATGCGGCATCTTTTAACTATGCCTTTCTGCAGACTACAGAAAAAGAAGCCAAATTAATATCACCTTATATGAGCATATTTGAAACCACACTTTTGTGCTGCACCTTCACATTTCTTTTGAAAATTATGCATCATCATTCAACTATACCTTTGTACAGACTAGAAAAATAAACTAATTATTAACACCTTATATGAGCATCTTTCAAAGCACACTCTTGTGCTGCATCTTCACAATTCTTTCTAAAATTATGCGGCATCATTTAACTATACCTTTCTACTGACTAGATAAAAAAGCCTAATTAATAACACCTTGTATGATCATCTTTGAAACTACACATTTTTGCTGCATCTTCACCAATCTATCTAAAATTATGCAGCATCATTCAACTATACCTTTCTACGGACTAGTAAAAAGAAGCCTAATTAATAACACCTTCTATGAGTGTCCTTGAAACCACACTTTGTGCTGCATCTTCACCTTTCTAACATTATGTGGCATCATTCAACTATACCTTTCTACAGACTAGAAGAAGCCTAATTAATAACACCTTATATGATCATCTTTCTTCACCATTGAAAATAAACCTAACACATAATCCACCTCACCAACTTATAACTCACCTTCCAAATTGATCTGTAGAATATAGAATATCACAACCTCAGAAAGAATGTTCTTATGCACACAATCAATGTAATGCACTACTCTCAGCAAGGCAAAACCAGTAATGGCAAAGTTCCTCTCTTTCTCCACACAAATGCATGTAAGTAACAAATCACATTGCTTCCTAGATTATTCCTAGATTCTTCCAAATTCTAAAGCACACTTCTAATGGTAACACATATCAACCCTTACCAACTGACTTCTAAAAGTACCCAAATTGCTTCCGGACTTTTTTGGGAGTTGCGACTACACCGTGCACCAACGCAGTCCCTTGTTCTTGTAGGAAGAGTTCTTCACCAAAGAGGAATATGTTTTTCGTGAGGCACCACTCCATTAGTTCTAGGAGCATTCGATTATATTCCAGAAATCGTATTGGTCTCCTTTTTAGAAAGTGTTCAGTTGTTTTAAGCCCATCCGTATGCCTTATACTAGTGTATAAAGTGGATATGTCATGGTGTTTGCATTCCATCGTACATCAAAAATGCATTTGAGAAAGTCTGTGGAGTCCTTAATATATGAGGTCAATGATCTTACAATTGGATTTAAGAAGTAATCAATGTATCTTGACGCATATTCTAACAAACTCCCACATGAGGAAATTATGGGTCTCCCAGGTGGACTAGTGGTGCTCCTATGCACCTTTGGCAGCATATAGAATACTGGGATTGCTGGCTTCTCCTTCTTAATGAATTTAAACTCGTCCCATCTCAGTAATTCTTCCTCCTTCCAGACATCCACTCTTTTAAAGAATTGTTATTTTACTTTTTCATATTCCTTCATACTGATCCTGCTGTAGAATTCAGAGTTGTTTCATTGGCTGAGTGCTTCCTTCTTATAAAGTTCCCGGCCCCAGAGCACAATATTTCCTCCTTTATAAGAAAGTTTGATCAGTACTCCTTCCTCTTTCTGTAGTTTGATCACTGTTTTATGAAATAAGGCTTTTTTTGGATTCATTTTCTTTTTCTTTTGATTTGCTACATAGTACAGTCGTTTCGAATCCTTTGTCACATTCTCCCAAAAGATATCCAGATTATCTCTTATCGATTGGCGTGGAAATCTAGATGGCAGTAGAAAAGGGGTATGATCCCCTCTTTCCATCCCTGTAGTCATAGATTCTGTTTGTTCATCACTTTCAGATGGACCGTCATCATTTATTAGTGTTAGCAAATCTGTCAAAGCAGGTGCGTCATTCACACTCAAAAAATTTAATTCATTTTAAGAGTCTGATAGTTGTCCTTGAGAAGGCTGGTTTAGGGAATTTTGATTCAAATGCATTTTAGACAATTTAAGTTTGCGGAGAAACCAATATAAGTCCATTCTGCTATTGGGGTAATGATACTCATTATCATCACAGAAAGACAGTCCCAATTTCAATATCGATTGTTCTCCTGTTAAAATCACAGTACTCAAATTAATGAATGTGGTGTTATATATATATATATATATATATATATATATATATATATATATATATATATATATATATATATATATATATATATATATATATATATATATATATATATATATATATACAAGGGACTGCGTTGGTGCACGGTCATCTTTATCCAGCGCACTCTCAGGTGCCTCAGTCACGGGGGTGTACCCGTGTTGTTCAATAAAAGCTCCACAAGTTCAGGAAAAGTTTTATCCTGACAAAAGAGTCACTCGCAGGAGGTGAGGTTTTGAATTATTTAATCACTCGTGCAAACCAACACGTTTCGCGTGTCACCTTCTTCAGTGTCATCGGGCGTGCCGGAAACGGCAAACAATTCTACATGTGAATTCATGAAATTAAAAACTGGCTGTGATTGAATAGTCCTGTTGCATTATGACAAAACATAGCGCCATCTTTGCATGATTTTCAACAATGTTAAATAAATATAAATTCATCATTCCCATAATCATTTCTGTCTTAACTACTGTACAAAATAATTAATGTTCTCTTGGAACATGAATTTCAAAGTCCACCTAATTTAGCCCAATATGGGCACGTGATAATGTGTCATTTTCTCATTATGTTTTAACATTGTCCTATTATGATTGAGTCCTGAATGGGCCTTTTATGCCATGGCTGCATTTGATTGTGGTATGGAAACATGAAATACATTAGCAAATATATGATTAAAAAAAGAAAAGGAAAAGAAAAGAAAATATTCAATACATTATTATTGGAAGATGTTGCTCCAAAAACAATAACAGAACTCTGTACTATATAACTGAGTAGTCCTTAACTCTCTGCACTGATATTTCATTGGTCATATCTTTGTGATGAAGGTAAGTGTAGTATTTTACACTGCGGCTTTAATAGAATCTTAGTTATGTCATCCTATGTTGACATGGGAATGTTCTAATTTGAGTCAGTTGATGTCTGCTGGCATTATATGTGGATGGGATCTTTTATTCCTGGATTAAACTTCATTTGATGAACTATTCCTCATCTTGGATTTATTGGAAAATACTTCACTGGCGTAGTCGGCTTGGAACAGAGGAAAAAGATCCCAACATAAGTCTTTCTGAGGAGGAGAAGAATCAACTTTATTCTTTCTGGCTAAGAAGATAAGTCAACCACTCACTTAACTGCCTAACATAAAACTCTTATCATTGACATCTATCAACTTGTGAGTGACATTGACTCTTCTTCCTTTTTATTATAATCAGCTGCATGTTTTACAATCTCTTCTCCTATGCTGGAGCATAATATCTTGTCTGTTATTATTTGATCTATTATGCAGCTTCAATATTCAAACTTGCAGTAAGCTATTGAGCTTGAAGAGTCTTTATTAAAATATGCTTGTTGTGCTCGAGAAGCCTAATCTTAAGCAGTGCGCAAACAGCTTCATCAAAACAATTCTAACTTCAGGTAAGAATCAAGGCATAATGGAAGTAATTCTAGCTTAATGACTGTGAATTAACTCGGCATGCAATCAACTGTCTAAAAAAATAAAAAGAGCGTGTGTTGTCTGGAAACTTGCCTGACCTCGAGCATCTGTTAAATATAAACAATGCGTAAATTAATAATAATATTTGTGGCTTTATGACTGTAAATTATCTTGGATTAACTCGGCAAACAGTTTGTATAAAACGCATGCAATCAGCTGTTTCAAAACATAATACTGTGCGCGAGAGGCGCGTGAAGCTTCAGCCACTCGTAATGGAATTTGTTATCTCTGCCATCGCGTGGTCTCTCTAATTAAATATAAACAACTTCCATGAACACGAGCACCAAAGCCGTTATCGCGTGTCTTCCATCGAATGGAAACAATCTTCATGAACACGAGCAGCAAAACCGTCATCGCGTGTCTTTAATTGAAGGGAAAACAAACTTGTTAAACACGAGCGGCACAGCGTGAAGAAGCCGTCATCGTGTCATTAAAGTTAAACAGCGTCCAATTAATACTAAACGCGTGTCATTATTACGCTAGTCAAGAGCCTAATTGTTTACTACCAAACCCTTGTCCGTGGTGTCTACCCATTCTTAACACAGAATACTTTCATTTAAATAAATATACTAAGGAACATTCTTCACGGAAACACGGATATACAAAAACAGTTGTCTACAATGGATGCTGGATGCTTTCAGTTAAACAAACATATGTAAACAGAGGAACGTTTTCAACAGTCTCTAAACTAACGTTTACTCAAATTAACATTTTATCTCAAGGCATTTTGTATCTTACCTTCTTTTCCTTCGTGTTTTCAACCAACTGGAGTTATTTAAGAGGAAAGAAGGATTTTGATTGGTTTATTGCTGCATTTCCTGTATATTTTTCTCACACAAGGGCAATTGTTTGTAAAAACAAGTTCATGGTTTTCATTTTTTTTTAACTATCTATTCAATGCCATTTTAATCACTTGTTTATTTACTTAGTGTCTTTTCAAAAATTACAAAATGCAAAATGTTACAGCTGCGCCATTTTTTCTATCCAGTCCTGTTGAACCTCCAATCAGATGGAAAAAATGGAAAGTAGTCTTTGAACGATTTGCTAAAGTTTGTGGGACCTCTCTCAGTGCAGAAAGAAAATGTTCTTTATTACTTCATTGTTTGGGATCTGAAGGTCAGGATATATTCGATGATTTGCCTGATCTTCCTCCTTCAGAGGCAAATGGCTTAAATGAATATGAAATTAGCATAAAGAAATTAGATATGCATTTTTTACCCAAAGTTAGTACTATTCTTGAGAGGTACCAGTTCACAAAATGTATGCAAAATGATGAAGAAACTATTGAATCTTATGTAACTCGTTTAAGGAAGCTTGCATCTTCATGCAAATTTGGAGCTTTGATTGACGAACGTATTCGTGATCAATTTATGTTTGGTTGTGGAATAGAAAAAGTTCGAGATGAGTTATGGCTAAAAGATGAACTTTCACTTGATGAAGTATTATCTATTGCCAAGCGTATTGAACATTCTCCTAAATGTGTGGCTATAATCAAAAAAAGTGCTGAAAAAGAAAATAAAGTGCAGATGGTAAAGACTAAAAATGATAAATATGTTAAGGATGCCACTAGGCCAGAGTTAAAAAAGTCTGGATCTGAACTTATGTGTTTTAGATGTGGCAAACCAGGTCATCTCGCTAATGACAAAAAATGTCCTGCTCTCAAACAAACATGTTCTAAATGTAAGTTGAAAGGTCATGTCTCCTTTTTGTATAAAACAAAAATTAGATCTAAGGTAAAAGAGGTAGACATTTTTGAGAGAACCTCTTCGGGATCTGATTGTGATATTGAAGTGGATCAAGCTATTGGGGATGGTGGGGTAATCCCGCGTAAAAGACCTGATCCCATTGATGAAATATTAGTTGAGGGCGAAAAAAACAAAGTTTTGTTCGATTCTGGTGCCAAAATTACCATCATTTCTGATGAATTTTTCACTAGGAAATTGAAAGGTAAGGTATCTCTTATAAAACCTGACATCATTCCATTAGGATATGACAAGAAGCCTATAAAACTACATGGTTATTTTATGGGTCTTATAGAGTACAAGTCTAGGTTTGTGTCTGGTAAAGTGTATGTCTCCAAGAAGGGTGACAGCATCATCAGCTGGTTTCATCAAGGTGATTTGGGTGTATATTTAGATCCTAATGCCACTCCTTGCATACAATTGAGAGACAGAATTCTTAATGTTATAAATGAAGAAGAAAAATTAATTGAAGAGAAGAAATTAATTGAAGGGAAGTCAATGGAAGACAAATTTACATGTGAGTTAAAAGAGAAATTTCCTAATGTTTTTAAAGAAACTCTAGGTTGTTTTAAAGGTTATCAACATAAGATACGGGTAAAGAATGACTCTATTCCTGTGAGCTGTAAGGTCCGGGGTGTACCTTTAGCTGTAAAAGAAGATATGAAAATAGAAATTGGAAAACTCATTGAAAATGGCATAATTGAAGAAATAGAGGGTTGTGAATGGATGGCTCCGGTCGTCGCAGCACGAAAACCTAATGGCGATTTGCGCTTATGCATTGATCTCAGGCAACTGCATAAATGTGTAATTGTTGACAGATATCCTTTACCTAATATTGCAGAGTTATTGGTATTGCTAGGAAATGCCAAAGTCTTTAGTACAATAGATCTTACCTCTGCCTATCACCAGATTGAATTGGAGGAGTCTTGCAGAGATCTTACGTCTTTTATTACACCTTTTGGCACGTATAGATTCAAGAGGATGCCATTTGGGTTAGTATCTGCTTCTTCTGTGTTTCAGCGGGTTATGGAAAAAGTATTAAAAGATGTTCCTGGTGTTTGTATATATCAAGATGATGTATTAATCTTTGCAGATAATGTGTCTGACCATGATATAACATTAAATATGGTATTGGAAAGATTCAGCATACACAACCTCACTGTGAAAGCAAGCAAGTGTAAGTTCAGGTCTGATTCTATTAATTACTTAGGACATAACATTTCAGGTGATGGTGTGAAACCTAAATCCGAATTTGTAGACACCATAAACAAAATGGTGGCACCGGAAAATAAAAGTGAACTCATGAAGCTTTTAGGCATGATAGAATATTATGCAAAATGTGTCAAAGGCTTCGCCGAATTAACAGTAAACATGAGGTGTTTGTTGAGGAAAGGTGTGGAATTTCAGTGGTCTGATCAATGTGAGAATGAGTTTGTTGAAATTAAACAAAGGTTAAACAGTGCTCCTGCGCTAAAAAGTTTCAATCCTAAGTTCAAGTCTATTCTAGTCACTGATGCAAGTGAGAAAGGGTTAGGTGCTGTATTGAAGCAGAATGGTCCTGAAGGCATGCAAACCATAATGTTTCTGTCCAGAAGTTTGAGAGATGCTGAAACTCGTTATTCTGTCGTAGAGAGGGATGCATTGGCTGTGTTTTGGGCAGTGTGAAAGCTAAAGAAATTTCTTTGGGGTCTGGTCTTTGATGTCCATACTGATCATAAATCCTTAGTGGAGATTTTTAGCAAGAAAGGTTTGGATCTGGTATCTGGTAGGATATCAAAATGGGTTATTGGCCTACAAGAATATAGCTTTGGTATTCAATACATTCCGGGTGTGGATAATGGTATAGCAGATTTTCTCTGACGTTTAGTTTCTAACAGAAATTTGGAAGACGATTATTTGGATTTAGATGATGAACTGGTTTGTGCTGTGGATTATGAATTTCTATCTGAGAAGAAATGGTCTGAAGAGTTGCAAAAGGATGTTACTTTATGTGAGGTTATGTCTTATAGTACGCACACGCAGCCTATGTTATTAAGAAGAAGACCTAATGGTCCTTGGCAGGACATAGCTCTTGATTTAGTGGGTCCCATACAACATAGAGATTCTCAGGTGTTTATACTGGTGGTCATTGACATGTTCTCAAGATGGCCAGAGGTATTTTTTTTGTCTGGAATTGATTCAAGTAAGATTATCCAATGTTTGGGTGAGTTATTTTGTAGAGAAGGTCTTCCTGCAACCATTTTATCAGATAATGGAGTTCAGTTTGTTTCCAAGGAAATGGAACATTATTTATCTTCTAAGGGTATTACACATAAGACCTGTTCTCTTTACCACTCTGAGGCCAATGGTATGGTTGAGAGATTTAATAAAGTAATCAAGGACACTATTAGTTTAGCTAAAAATTTGTCATCTGATTGGAAAAAATGTGTTTTGAAAAAATAGAAGAATATCGATATACTCCTCATGCTACAACTGGAAAGACGCCATTGTTGTTGTTTCGGGGGAGAATTCCTAACACTCATGTTGAACCTTTTTGGGTTAATAAGTATGGAGTGTTGAAGGGTAAAGAATGTGTGTGCAACAAAGATGAAATTGTTAAAAATGAGAGGGATAAAGCTGAACGTCGAAAAGCATATTTTGATGTTAAAAAAAGTGTCAAAAAAACTGTTGTCTGTGTTGGCGATATGGTCATGATCAGACGACCTGGCATGGTGGGTTCTTCAGAAACAAAGTTTATGAAGCCTATCAAAGTAATCAAAATTTTCAACAATGCAGTGCAAACTCACGATCACTCACGATTTGGAACTTAAACAGAGTTGTCATTGTTAGAAGGAAATTGCAAGGAGGTCTTGATTCGAAGGAAAAGGATTTGGAAAATAGTAAAGCAATTGTTTCTGGAAATGTTAGGTCTTCTGCACGTGTGTCCAGAAGGCCTAGTTATCTTTCTGATTTTGTATAGTTGTGCATCTTTATAATTTTTGTGTATGTTCATAACTTATATATTGTTTTTTTATTTGTTTTGGAGGGAAGAGGATGTGTAGTATTTTACACTGCGGCTTTAATAGAATCTTAGTTATGTCATCCTATGTTGACATGGGAATGTTCTAATTTCAGTCAGTTGATGTCTGCTGGCATTATATGTGGATGGGATCTTTTATTCCTGGATTAAACTTCATTTGATGAACTATTCCTCATCTTGGATTTATTGGAAAATACTTCAGTAAGCTTTTTTTTCCTCCGGCTTGGAGGTTCTTTCCGGTTCTATCCCCGGGGCCGGCGGCAGATTAGCCCAGCACCATGTGACTGTGAGCAATAGCTTGCTTAATCTTCCCGACGGCCCCCAGCGCCTAGAGACCCTAACGGGTGATGGTTTGCGCTTTACAAATGTGGATTATTATTATTATTATGCAGTGTGAGTGATTGGTGCAGAAAAAGATTTTTAGTGATTGAAGTTCAGCTGTCCAATGGAGACTATATCGTTGGATCACGTTGTTGTATGGAAAGAAGCTCTTCAGGCTTGCTCAGCATTAAAACGCAACTGCTCACTGGGCTTCACTGGAGTGTCCCATGTTCAGAGCCTATCCAAGCACACAGCATGGCAGATTTGGTAATCTAATGTTGTACTCGGTGATATGTGGCTTTGTATCCCTGCTACTGTTCAGATTTATTTTGTACCAATCGTTAACTGTTGACGTTAATTTTCTGAGGTGAGGAAGCTTTATTCTGTATCCATCCTTACTACACTTTTGTTCTGTTTCCACCCTTACTAATAGTTTTCTTTGTTTCACTCAGTTCGAGGCAGCGTAATTTTGTATGGATGAACACATGTGCTGCACACTAGTGAAGGTGACCACTTTTTGTTCCATCGTCAGGCGTCCATGCTGGCCACATGTGTAGTTGTCTTGGTGACTCAGTGACCACGGTGGACCGTGGTTTTAAACCAGCTGGTACTGCTGACTTATGCTTGGAGTACGTTTGGTGGCAGTGATACTGTGATGCTGCAGATCTTGTGACTTAATCTGCAAAGTCATGGTTTAGACCTAGAAACAAAGAAAATGTGTCTATAAAAACCCTGTCAAATGATGCACATGTTATAGCATAACTTGGAGTGACGTGTTGTAGCACATGTGGGCACAAGATGGGGCACAGGACAGCATCTAAAGTGCTATGCACTTTCACAAAAGTGGTAATGGATGCAGATTCACAGGCAAACAATGCCTTGCCCACGTGCTAAAACAGACATACGCGGAAGCACTGCTATGAGTGGGGGCTGTGTTGTGAGGCAAAGGAAATTATTTTAAACAATTCACCAACATCCCTAACGTTCAGACAATGACTTTAATGCATTCATACATTCTGCATGTCATTTGGTTTGTGGGGCTTCTAAATGGTATGGAAAACAGTGGAGGTCTTTAAAAAGGATTTTGCTTATGAAGCGTAATCATGATCCCTTTTGTAAGAGATGTGGTCTGTGTCATTGAGGGGGATGTATAATACATTTGCTTGACAGATTGATAAATGAAGCTTTCCTTTACAAAGAGAGTACCTGCATACAGTGAGTTTGGACACCATGAAAAGAATGTGCACATCCTAGTGATGCTCATATGCACTGCAAATGTACACCCTTGTGGAATGTCCTTGGAGTGCCCACTTACATCACAGGGATATGGACTTAGAATGTATAAGTTTTTCCATTTGGTGGTCAAAAAATATATAGACAAATTTATTGACGCTCCTAAAGAAAACATAAAGGTTTCTTTGTAATATGAGTTTACACTGCATAAGCGATTGCCAGTCTTGTGTCAGTATTAGGTATGATGATGTCACTGTGACGCGCCTGAAGAACGTTCCCGTACAATATGAGTGTAGAAAGAGGCAGCATAAGTTCATCTTGGGGGCTGAAGTGCCTTTTGGTGGAAGACGTACATATGGACAGGTCTTAAGGCCCATCTTCTCAGAGGTCATTTCCCAGGGATTCATGCACCCATTCTTCAGTGTATAATGCCCTGTGGCTTCAGGGCCAGGATGGAGCCCTCATACTGCAGACAGCACGTGGACATGCCTGCGAAATGCACATGCAGATTGTAGTGATCTATCTTCACAATGCTTGAGTATAGTCTTGTTACTGGCCTTTAGAGTGCGCGTGTACATCTTTGACAAACATAGGCTGCCTTTAGAATGTATGTGCGGATCATAGTGACAGGCCTATAGAATGCACAAGTACATGCTAGTGATATGTCTATAGACTGCATTATGGATGAGCGGCAGCACGACTGTAAACTCTGCTCCGCCAGTGGTCAGCTGAGTTTTTTGTTGAACTCTCCATTCGAAGCTGAGCTTGCTAGTGTCAAAACTCTGTGAACTCTGCTGTGGGAGCGGAGTCCTCCACCCACCCCTACTATTGATCCCCAGGGACCACCACCTTCCCGGGGCTTAATTTTAAATATTAGAGTGGGGTCATGTGGTCCCCCTTGCCCCCGGGGACCACCAACTTGCAGGTGCAGAAAATAAAATACATGTGGGGAAGCTGTATACAGTGGGGGAGCTCAATATATGGCTCCGGAGAGCACCAACTCCACTACCCTGGCCTTTGAAAGAGAAGGAAGGGTGTAATGCAGCCCCTGACCCTGGGGACAGCCACCTCCCAAGGTCCAGGTCCTGCTATGTCCTGGGATGCCCACCTCCTAGGATATAGCTGTTTGGTTATGGTTCTGCTCCCACCAAGCAAAAGCAAACATTCAGGTTCCAGCAGGAGGGAGCTGTCAAAGCAATACTTTTATTTCATTGCTTGCCCGCAGACATGCAGGCAGGGCAAGAGATGGAAGTATTGCTCCTGCACGTAGGGAGCTGCATTTCCAGAAACTTTGTGTGCAACAGCAATGCCAGCTCCTGCAGTAGGCAGGGAATTGGGTGGGACTGCGGGGGCCTTTAGGACCCCTGTGGTTCCAGGAAAGGTCAAAAGGGAGCAGAAAGAGGTACAATTAAGGTCAGCAAAGAGCGGAAAGAAGCAGAATAAAGGTGAGAAGAGAACAGAAAGAGGCAGAATAAAGGTCGGAAATGAGCAGAAAGAGCAAAATAGAGGTGAGAAACCAGCAGCAAGAGGAAGAATAAAGGTCAGAAACTAGCAGCAGGAGGCAAAATAAGGGTGAGAAGCGAGCAGAAAGAGGCAAAATAACATGGAGAATGAGCAGAAAGAGGCAAAACAGAGCTCAGAAACAAGCAGCAAGAGGCAGAATAAAGGTCAGGTGTGAGTAGAATGAGGCAAAATAATGGACAGAAAGAGCAGAATGAAAATAGAGAGTTGGAGCGAGGAGAGAAGAGGCAACAAAATGAGCAGAGGAGGCACAAAACTGAAGGCAGCAAAGGGTAGCGGACTGCAGGCAAGCTGGACAGGAGGACTGTTACAAGGGGAGCTGACACAAGGACCTGCTTCCATGTGCCCCTTACTATTTTTACCATGCACCCACTGACAGACCTACTCATACACTTATGTACCCACTCACACACCCACTCCCAGACTGACTCACACACCCACCCCCACACACACTCAGAGACTCACACACCAACTCACATATCTACTCAGAAACTCACACACCACTCACAAATCTACTCAGACACTCAGGCACCCACTCACAGACCCAATCAGAGACTCTTGTACACTCACAGAGACCCATTCAGACACTCATCCACCAACTCACAGACCCACTCAGACACTCTTGTTCCCATTTACAGACCCACTCAGAAACTCATGCACCCACTCACAGATCTACAGAGAGACTTAGGAATCCATGAACTGACCCACTCGGGCACTCACTCGCCCACTCGCAGACCCACTCAGACACTCATGCACCTACTCACTCGCCCACTCAGAGACGCATCCATCCACTCACAGACCTTCAAAACACTAATGCACCCACTCACAGGCCAATTCAGACACTCATGCACCCACTTACAGATCAACACAGGCACTCCCATATCCACTTACATAGCCATATATACACCCCTTCAGTCATTGGCACAACCACTCACAGACCCATACAGCCTCTCACACTCCCGAAAAAAACACTCACACATCCATCCAGAGATCTATACAGCCACTCACTCACGCACCTATACAACCACTCACACACACCCTCTAAAAGGTTACAGGAGTTAGGAAATAACATTTAAAAAATATTCTAAATTCTTGAAAAAAACAAAGTGTACAGGGATGTTATAGTTAGGAAATAGAATTTTAAAAACACAGAAGTTCACTGAAAAAAACAAAGGTTACAAAGATGTTATAGTTAGGAAATTGAATTAAAAAAGCTTACAAGCTCACTGAAAAAATAAAGGTTTCAGGGATGTTATAGTTAGGAAATAGAATTTTAAAAAACATAGAATTCACTAAAAAGGCAAAGGTTACAAATATGTTATAGTTAGGACATTGAATTTAAAAAGCTTAGAAATTCACTGATAAAAACAAAGGTTTCAGGGACGTTATAGTTAGGCTCGATTTTACTTATACAAAACAATTGAAATTCAGCAGTTATAGTTACCTGAGCTAACTATAACTTACGCCCCTGCAATGCACTGCTTATGACCTTCCATATTGCATCAATCATGACATGGTCAGTGACATCACTGACGACATCATTGATGGCATCTCAAACTGTATTGATCCATAATAATTACATTATTTTTCCTAGTATGAATGAGCAATGGCAGATTTAATTAGTGTCGGTCTGACAAAAGGAATTAGCCAACTATGGGGTTCTCAGCTGATTTGACTCCTGAAGTTCATGCTGCCAAAATAAGACAACAGGATGTAGTAAAATCAGTAGGAACCATTTTAAGAAATGTCCTGAAAGATTTACATTTTGGACTTGTGATGCCCCAGAGCTCTGCAAATCTTGGGAGTCAACAGGAATTCCTGATGTCTTAACATTATTTACATCATTGATTTATATCATCAAAGCAAAACTGATACAAACTGAATTCCTTGATTTCCAAACAGAAGCCAACAACATTGATGATGGCTTTGAAGATGAAAGCGAACTAGTGGAAGACAATCCCATAAACCAACAAGCTTATGCTGTGCAAATGCACTGTCTTTTTCAAAACATGTCTTATGAATAACATTACGGCAAAAAGAAAACTCCGCAACACATGATGAGTGCCCACGCAATGTATAACAAGTGCAAAAGCAGAGAGCTAATCCCTTCAATGAATAGGATTAGTGTATCAACAAGTTATAATTACTTAGTACAGAGTAGTAACTTGTTAGCAGCTCAGGCTATAAAATATTGTGAATTCGACAGTACACCACTTACCAATCAATTTACCAGGAAAGGATTTACAATTGCTGCTCTTGATAATTTTGATTTTGAAGACAGCTCTTTTTTGTATGGAACATCCAGTACACATGATACTGCCAAGGTGCTTTTCAAGACTGTACCAATGAAGTAGCTTCTGGAAAACAAGCTGTGTCAGCTATAGGCATAAAAATACGAAGCTACAAACTTATAGCCCAACTGTCTTGCCAACGTGTGCAAAATAAATACAAGCCATCAAAATGTCTCAGTCTACTAGAATGTTTCAAAGTGGCTGAGGACATTGATCTTCTACTACCTGATGCTCTGGTCTGCAAAGCTAATTTAACTGAATTTATCAAATCGCTTATCCAGTGTACACTGAAAGATGAAGAAAAACCAGTTCCTCCAAGGCTGAAATTCATGCCCTGATCTCTCAGAACACCGTCCAACTAAAGAAGGTTGGGTTTTTACCAGTAATACCATCTCCAGTTACAAACTATGCAACATAATATATAGATCTAAAACATTTCCAAAATGTGCATACTCAGCCAGAAGAACAGCCTTTCCTAGCCTGGCCGATGAAGAGTGTTAGCCAGAAATCGGTGCCAAGATGCTTGTTTCTGGTTCAGGGAAGACCTGGCTTGGCAGTTCGGGCTGGACTGTTCCCATGAGGCACAGAGTCAAGACTGATTTGCATATAGCTGGGTCTGAACTGAGTTGATCATGGATTCAACTCAGATCTGTGACTGGGGTGGGTGTTTGAAAAGTTTCAACGCTCCGTCCATCATCTCTTTCTGTTTGCTTTGTTCGCACTAAGTTGGCAGAGTATGCCCAGATGTGGGTCGCTTGCTCACTTTGCCATTGGATTCAAGCCAGCCTGGCAGATGAAGGGTGTTACCCAGAAACCTGTCCAAGGATGCTTGTTTCCAGTTCAGGGAAGACCTGGCTTGGCAGTTCTGGCTGGACTGTTCCCAAGAGGCACAGAATCAAGACTGATTTGCACATAGTTGGGTCTGAACTTGGGTGGCAAAGTGAGCTAAAGAATGATGATGGATTCAACCCAGATCTGTGACTGGGAGTGAGTGTCTGAAAAGTTTCAGCGCTCCATCCGTCATCTTTTTGTGTTTGCTTTGTTCGCCCTAAGTTGGCAGGGTATGCCCAGACGTGGGTCCCTTGCTCACATTTTAGAGGAGTTAGAGATGCACTACCTTCAATTGAGCTTGATGCTGATATGTTTGTAATGATTTAACTTGATTTTTCAATCTGTTTGATTGGCGTGCTGCAGGGGTAACACGTTTGTCTAACCCGTGTCAAAACTATAAACTCCCTACCTCGAGACCATAGGTCCCGACCCCTACGCACATTTTCCAATGGGATCTACCCAAATAAGTTTTAACGATTTTTCTCAATGATACAAAAAATATATATTTCACCTTTTTGAACATTTATTTTGACACCATAAATATTCACATAATCTTTAAATCATAAACTTTCATTTAAATGAAGTGTAAAACATGCTATAATCTTTACAAAGAACACAAAAATATGACAGTCTTCTTCTGTATTTCTTTTCAAGATGCTCTATGCATTTCGGGTCTCACAGGACCCTTCATCAGGAGCAAGTGCCATCTACAAAAATAATGCACAACAATGAGCTTTTTATCACAACTGGAGTAAACAGTATGGCATATGAAAAAACATTAGAGTATAAAAAACATGCATTCTGAGTATACTTGAAAAGAGTGTGTGTAACCCAAATAACCACACCACCGTGATAACTTCAGAAAACCAAAGAACACGCTTACTTGATACTTTCAAGACCACGCCCATGGTACCTGAAAAATTCCTAATAACCCTACGTCAACACAACCTCTAACTTAATGGATTACTGATGACCTTAACCAACGTTTCGAAGTCAACTTACCAAAAGACGGCTATTAGTGTATCCAATCCTGATCCGAGTTTCAGAAATTTCTATGATGCGTAGAACGCGACCGTGTGACAGCCCCTGGGAACAACAATACAAGAACATGGTGTCTAAGTTCAACCTTCTCTCAAGCGGTCTTTGCTAACAACTCTCTACTGACACTTCCCTATTGTTACGACCTCCCAAATCTTACCGGTGTAGTTATAGAACTCAATCTAAAACTCCGCTTGAATCTCCTCCAATCTTTGCCACTCCGCGAAAAACTCCGCTACCACCAAACGCTGTTGTCTACGGTTTCCGCAGTAAACACTAACACAGGACCTCTCTATTTATATATCCTTCGACTCCGCAAACTCCGCTCTCACGAGACGAAATTACAAGCAAGTATAAGTAATGGACACAAACAAAGGACTTCTAAAAAGGATACTGTAACTGACAAAACTAACAACACAACACTGAAAAAGGACTCCCCCGTCCAAAAATCGGCCGCCATTAATGCGGTAAACAAATACTTAGATTTGAACTCGTCGTGAAAAACTAATCAAATAGCCCCTCGGTTCCGAACAGCAATCAGGAAAACCCAAATGTTTATTCAAAAATAAAATAAAGTAATAAATGTGTGGGCATGCTCAGAATACTGAAAACATCATGTGATTCGTATATACAGGTTTTATACATGTGTACTTATCAACAGTTGGCCACAGACATGAGCAAAATTTATAAAAAAACAAGACAGATCTATCCGTTCATTTAAACCATTCGGTTCTTGGGTACCCAATTTTTTTATCCAGAATACTTCTCTCTGCAGGAGGGATCTGGTGCGATCCTCTCCCTCAGGGAGAACAACTTGTTCTAGCACTCCAAATCTCAATTGAGCTATACTGTGTCTCTCATTTATCCAATGAGATGCTAAGTTACTTTTCAGATTTTTGTTTCGTATGGTACTTTTGTGTTCTGAAACTCGCACTTTTAATTTTCTCTCCGTCTTTCCTACATAAACTTTCCCGCAAGGACATTTGATGTAGTAGGTTTTCACGACGAGTTCAAATCTAGGTATTTGTTTACCGCATTAATGGCGGCCGATTTTTGGACGGGGGAGTCCTTTTTCAGTGTTGTGTTGTTAGTTTTGTCAGTTACAGTATCCTTTTTAGAAGTCCTTTGTTTGTGTCCATTACTTATACTTGCTGGTCATTTCGTCTCGTGAGAGCGGAGTTTGCGGAGTCGAAGGATATATAAATAGAGAGGTCCTATGTTAGTGTTTACTGCGGAAACCGTAGACAACAGCGTTTGGTGGTAACGGAGTTTTTCGCGGAGTGGCAAAGATTGGAGGAGATTCAAGCGGAGTTTTAGATTGAGTTCTATAACTACACCGGAAAGATTTGGGAGGTCGTAACAATAAGGAAGTGTCAGTAGAGAGTTGTTAGCAAAGACCGCTTGAGAGAAGGTTGATCTTAGACACCATGTTCTTGTATTGTTGTTCCCAGGGGCTGTCACACGGTCGCATTCTACGCATCATAGAAATTTCTGAAACTCGTATCAGGATTGGATACACTAATAGCCGTCTTTTGGTAAGTTGACTTCGAAACTTTGGTTAAGGTCATCAGTAATCCATTAAGTTAGAGGTTGTGTTGACGTAGGGTTATTAGGAATTTTTCAGGTACCATGGGCGTGGTCTTGAAAATATCAAGTAAGCGTGTTCTTTGGTTTTCTGAAGTGATCACGGTGGTGTGGTTATTTGGGTTACACACACTCTTTTCAAGTATACTCAGAATGCATGTTTTTTATACTCTAATGTTTTTTCATATGCCATACTGTTTACTCCAGTTGTGATAAAAAGCTCATTGTTGTGCATTATTTTTGTAGATGGCACTTGCTCCTGATGAAGGGTCCTGTGAGACCCGAAATGCATAGAGCATCTTGAAAAGAAATACAGAAGAAGACTGTCATATTTTTGTGTTCTTTGTAAAGATTATAGCATGTTCTACACTACATTTAAAAGAAAGTTTATGATTTAAAGATTATGTGAATATTTATGGTGTCAAAATAAATGTTCAAAAAGGTGAAATATATATTTTTTTGTATCATTGAGAAAAATCGTTAAAACTTATTTGGGTAGATCCCATTGGAAAATGTGCGTAGGGGTCGGGACCTATGGTCCCTCGCTCACTTTGCCACTGGATTCAAAGTAGCCTGGCTGATGAAGGGTGTTACCCAGAAACCAGTCCCAAGGTGCTTGTTTCCAGGTTCAGGGAAGACCTGGCTTGGCAGTTCGGGCTGGACTATTCCTATGAGGCACAGAGTCAAGCCTGATTTGTATATAGCTGGGTCTGAACTGAGGTGGCGAAGTGAGCTAAAGAATGATGATTGATTCAATCCAGATCTGTGACTGGGGGTGAGTGTCTGAAACATTTCAGCGCGCCGTCCATCATCTCTTTGTGTTTGCTTTGTTCGCCCTAAGTTGGCAGGATATGCCCAGATGTTGGTCGCTTGCTCACTTTGCCACTGGATTCAAGCCAGCCTGGCTGATGAAGGGTGTTACCCAGAAACCTGTCCCAGGATGCTTGTTTCCGGTTCAGGATAGACCTGGCTTGGCAGTTCGGGATGGACTATTCCCATGAGGCACAGAGTCAAGCCTGATTTGTATATAGCTGGGTCTGAACTGAGGTGGCGAAGTGAGCTAAAGAATGATGATGGATTCAACCCAGATCTGTGACTAGGGGTGAGTGTCTGAAAAGTTTCAGCGCTCCATCCATCATCTTTTTGTGTTTGCTTTATTCGTCCTAAGTTGGCAGGGTGTGCCCAGATGTGGGTCCCTTGCTCACTTTGCCACTGGATTCAAACTAGCCTGGCTGATGAAGGGTGTTACTCAGAAACCAGTCCCAAGGTGCTTGTTTCCGGTTCAGGGAAGACCTGGCTTGGCAGTTCGGGCTGGACTGTTCCCCTGAGGCACAGAGTCGAGACTGATTTGTATATAGCTGGGTCTGAACTGAGGTGGCGAAGTAAGCTAAAGAATGATGATTGATTCAACCCAGATCTGTGACTGGGGGTGAGTGTCTGAAAGATTTCAGCGCTCCGTCCATCATCTGTTTGTGTTTGCTTTGTTCGCCCTAAGTTGGCAGGGTATGCCCAGACGTGGGTCCCTTGCTCACTTTGCCACTGGTTTCAAGCTAGCCTGGCTGATGAAGGGTGTTACCCAGAAACCGATCCCAGGATGCTTGTTTTCAATTCAGGGCACACCTGGCTTGGCAGTTCAGGCTGGACTGTTCCCATGAGGCACAGGGTTAAGACTGATTTGCATACAGCGGGACTGAACTGAGGTGGCAAAGTGAGCTAAAGAATGATGATGGATTCAACCCAGATCTGTGACTGAGGGTGAGTGTCTGAAAAGTTTCAGAGCTCTGTCCATCATCTCTTTGTGTTTGCTTTGAACAGCCTATCCTGACAGGTTTCTGCGATTAATGTGTTTTCTGTAATGTAGCTAACATTTTTATGATCAAGCCAGTAGAATTTGTGTGCAGGAAGTAATCTCATTGAATCTGACATAGACGATGCACTTACTGAGGCGTAAATCTTTAGAATCAAAACTGCCCAGTCAGTATTGAGCGGAACTGATTATGTTTGTTCATTAAAAGGTATGTTCATCATATCTGAGACTATAGAAACATTGTGCTGAAATACTTTCTGGAACAAGAATGACAAATTAGGATTTACATGTGTTTTCTCAGAAGTGAACAATTGACCTTGCCTGCATCAAAAATTCGACCCCTATACTTGTGCAACTTGATCAATTCTGCTCAGCAACCTTGAACACAATTAACTTGGAGATGTAAACTTCCCTAAACATTGCTGATGCTTCAGTAAAGACTGAATTTCCAATGATTGCAAGATTAATGATTATCAATGAGGAGTTGGTGCCTGCAGAGATATATTCAAAAGGTACAGGTCATATTGTTCAAGAACTTAACAGCAAATTGGAGGAAGCTGACCTTCCCGTTGTGATACATGTTGAGTGGGCTGTTCAAAATGGTTCCAATTGAGTCATTGTACTGTCAATTGACACAGATGTTATTATTGTGCTACTTAGATTTGTTGTAATGTTGATAAGACAACGATTGACAGAGTTATGGATAACTTATGGAACAGGCAAGAAAATACACCTAATCCCCCTTCATGTCCTGTACAAGAAACTTGACAAAGAAATGCCCGGTGTTCTTATCAAGTAACATGTTCTTCAGGAAGATGACACTATGAGCAAAATTGTAACAAAGATTGCAGCTTTAACCGCTGAACCTATGAGGTTTAGAAAATGATTTTCTGGGACAGAAGAATGTGACTTGGAAGCCATAGAAAAATATTTTGGGGCTTATTTATGAGCCCTTGCATCACTTTTGCGCTGCCAGTGCATCACTTTTTGTGACGCACCAGCAGCTTAAACAATGTATCATGTTGCGACATATTTCCAAAGTGACACATCTAGGTAGATTCATCACTTTGTAAAGTTCTGCGCCACATTATACCTGCGCCAGGTATAAGTATCCAGGGTGGGCGTTCTGACGCAAGTAAGCCTCGTAGAAGTGACGCAGCAAAATCTATGACATTTCACTACGTCACTTCTAGGACTCAAATGCATCAATATCTTACGACTGCCTCACAGCAGGCGTAGGACTGATGCAGGATAATTTGAAATGGGACTTGCCCGTGTGAAAATGACCCATTGATGGAGTTGCATCACTTTTGTGACACACTCCAGCAATGCATCATTTTTGTGCCTACAGGTACGTCAGAAATACTGATGTATCTGTAACTCCTTGCAACATGATGCATCATACTGTAAATATGACGCATCCAGCATGTCGCAAGGAGGGCGCATTGCTGTTTTCACACAGCGATGAGTCCCTTTTCATAAATGAGGCCCCTTGTATGTTTGTGGAAAAAGACCACCGAATGTCACACATTTGATGATCTTCAATACAGTGAGTAGAAAAAGATGCATGTGAATTTGGTTAGGAAGATATTGATTGGGTGCTACAACCTATGAAATTTCTAAAGCCTCTACCCACAGAACTTACACATACATGTACTTACAAAATTGTGCTACAAAAAGATGTTTCCGTCGATATGCTCTTCTCAAATGTTCCACAAGCAATTGCGGAAACAAAGTGAACTATGAAAACGTGTCTAAAACAGGAGTAGTAAACATATTTTTTTTTCATATTCAGATAAGGAACATTGTTTGGTGTATGCATAAAAGGATTAAAATCCATTAATATTTGTTTAATATCTATGTATGTCTTTTCTTCCTCTATTATAGCCGCCATTTAGCAAAAAGGCGGAAGGGTTGCTAAGAGGAGTTAGTTTGTGTCGCCATAAAACTACTTGACCACCAAAACCTATGTTTTGACACCAAAATGAAGTATAAAGGTCTCATGGTTTGAGAAATAGTCCATCATCACTGCAACACAACTACCTTATCTGCCTTATTTAAAAATGTCATCCAGAAAATTTGGCCCGGATTAAATGACCAAAAAACACAAATCACATAAAAAATGGAAATTTCTGAACAACAATTTTCTTAAGGAGGTATATCAGACAGATGGAATTATTTATTAGAAATCTTCATTTTGTTTAACTCCTGCTGACTTTTAATTGTTGAAATGTTTTTTAAACCTTGAAATACCTTCTTAACAAGGTTTGGAGTTGAAGGACTTCCAAAGGTGTATCTGTGCTTTATGTCATTGACTCTAACAGGGCTTTAAGTGGGCCAGGTCCTGTTGGGGCTCAGCACCTGCAGCTCTAACAACCAGCTGCTGAGACGGATCCCTATCAGTCTCTCCATTTTTGCCTTCACCCTCAGTGTGAAAAAAAATCTTATAATTGGGTGGCAGTACCACCCATCACAGACCTTTGATGAAACTTCAAAGAAACTCCTTTGTTGTGCATTCTGTCATGTTTATAAGCTAAGTGGAAGATATGATCACTTGATAGTGATCTGGAAGCACCCAACCTGGAATCTGCAGAGGGGCAGGAGGGGTGAAGGGCAGAGCTCAGGCTCTAAACATAACAGGTCTAAAGCCACTGCATGGGCTGCTGCTGCCCAGTATTTGCAGCTTTTATAATTTTTTTAAGCCTACAATAACCAAAGCTAAATCTTTCAGAAAGAGCTTGAATTAAATTTCCTATTGGAGCATTATATTTATTTCACAATGTCATAGTTTCTGAATTGAAGCTTATTTAATAATATTTACATCAAATTCACTGTTGTTTCTCATTTATCCTATTCAAATAATGACCACTGAAGCCAACAGTCCTGGCTTGTTTTAGGTATAATGTCCTTTGTTGTATTAAATATCTAAATGCAATAATAGAAAGATGTAACTGAATACCAGGTATTTAAGTGACGCATGTAAGTACATAGGCCATGCCCCTTTGAGAGACCCCCAGTTGTCAATACGGAATGTATAATATGGAGATATGGGTTGTTTTCATAAGCTAAAATGCTGAAAGGCACAGAGTGGCACTCATACTTGTACTCGCCCAGAGGGTTGTGGATTTGCTTGTTCCAATTCCTAGCACAAACAGCATAACAGATACACTAGCTTGTGCCTCAAATGCAGATGGCAGCCAATACAGTCTTACGGTTATTCACCATAACTGTGAGAAAAATGTACTTAATTGGTCTATGACAATGCGTATAGTGTATGGCAGGAACAGTTCACTGTATAGAAAGCCCAGTGTACTTTTACTAAGGAAAACACATTGTCAAAGCCAGTAGGTCATTCATATAACTGAAAGTGAATAGATGATTCCATCCATGCATTCACATATCCATCCGTCCTTGCTTTTAGTCACTTTTCATCCTTACACCAGCAGGAATACTAAATGGATTGGTCCTGGTAAAAGTCTGAAAATCAAAGAATTCAAAAATGTTTCTAAGTCTCTCTTCAGAAAGGGGCTGTGTCACTTTTTGAGAAGAAAAATCTTCCATGCACAGGACGCCAGTAAAACTGTAGCCACCACCATGAAAACGAATGTTGGATACCTCAAGCAGGCTGGTCCCTCTGGTGCTCTGGAACGTTGGAGATTTCTCACTGAAAAATTCTAAGCCCCAATGTAGAATGGGACATAGGGCATTATTACCAGTTGGGGGGTTTTCGTGGTTCACAGTATTGGCATGGCAGCCCGAGTGCCATATTACGAGTGGGCAGATCGGCTTTGCGAAGACCATTGCGGGGCCGCCAAAATTGGCAGTAGACTGCCGGGTTCGTGGCTGGGGAAAGCCACCATAGGGCGGTACAGCGGAGCGGCCCCGTCGTCCTTAATATGAGTTGCCTGTTGCAAGAGCGGACCACGGCGGTCCGACTGCCTGCTTTAAGGTGGCGGTGATGAAGGATTTGGGGTGTGTACTCACCCCTTTCTTCTTCTTTCAGGCATATTCTAATGTGGATCCCTTACTCCAGGTCACCCATTTTCAGCAGAATGTTCACGCCGAGGAGTATGACCCTGTTTGCGGTGATATACTGGTAAGTCCTTTCTGAATCATATACCCATTGCTAGGACTGCCCAAATATGGGTTGAACCTCGGAAATGGGTATATGGTATTGTCCCACATATATCATGCATATGAGTGCATCCAACACATCTGCAGTCGAAATGCACACAAATGCATCGATATATTTGTGAAAAATACTCATCAATGCTGCAAGATCCCTGCCTCCACACCTCTGGCCCCATTGTCAACTCAAAATTCAACAGTCTTCGGATCATGGGTGGTGTGGGCTGCTGGTAGGGGTGGGCGCAGCCCTACAGCTTTCGGAATGCCAAACTCATAATGTGGCCAATAGTAGTGTGTTCGGAGGAACACAGATCTTTTAGCTGAACAAAGATTAAATGAGTTCTGAAGGAATCTTTCTTTCAAACAACCAGAGGAGTACAATTCTGATGCCTCCTGAACCTCAGGAGAAGACATTTAGAGACTCTCATGGTGCCAGGCAGAGACAAACAGTGAAGTACATATACAGATGTTACTGGTCAGCTAGTTTCTACAGGGAAAATGCCACTTGCAGCTTGCTGTGTGCAACACAGGAAGTCAGCCGACTGACCCTTAGAGTCCACATCTTTGTCCTGGGTACAATAAATAGTAAGTCCAGTACTTTAGGGCTCTACTCGCACACAGCAGATCCAGACCTATTATGATCTTCCACAGGTCCGGTAAGTGTTCTGAGAATGGTGCCTTGGGAAGCCACCTTTCTACCTCGCACAAGCTAGTGCATGGGTGTTTATTCTTGGGCACTACTTAATCAGTGGAGTAAAAGTTCTGGGGCAACCTTGCCCACTTTTTTTAGCCGTTTCTGTGTGCTATACTGCAAAGAATCCCACCTGCCCCTCACTTTCAAAATTCAAGATTGAGAAAACTTTCTTCCCTTGTGCAGAGCCTGTGAGCTCACCTGGGTGTGTTACCAGGCTAATGAGCAGTTTCCACATCTGTGATCTAAACACTAAGGCGGCTGAAGGATGCAATATGCATAAGATAGTGCGTGACTCGCCATGTATAAATATGTAAATATGAATAGTAAATGCTGAATGTATTTAGTAACTTGTACATAAATATCTGTATATATGTATAGTTGGAAATAGGACACACTGTTTACTAATGGGGCACGCGATAGAATCCTCTCTAGATTTATGGTTCATGACGTAAATGAGTTAAAATGGCCCCTCGCAGTGTCGTGCTGTAAACACTGACAAAGGCAATCCGAAACCCGTCTGTTTTGTGAGGAATAAAGACTTGTACTCTTTGTCTAAAGGACAGGAATCAAGAGTTGGAGCTGAATATATATATATATATATATATATATATATATATATATATTTGTAAATGTTATATAATTTTTAAAGTGATAAAATACATTTAAACATATTTAATATCTATTCTTTTATTTTATACATATATATATATATATATATATATATATATATATATATATATATATATATATATAATATATATATATATATATATAATAAAATAATAGATATTAAATATGTTTAAATGTATTTTATCACTTTAAAAATTATATATCATTTACATATATATATCTATATATACACAAATAACATCAAATCTAATTAAAAACCATTTTAACTATAAATTAAAACATGAAACTATTTACCAATCTTTAAACTTAAATTTCCCAATCCAGTCAGTGCAACAATAGGGAAAGTGTTGGCTAGCAAAGGGGTAAAAATTACTATTCCCACTCCTGTGAGTGCAACAGTAGTGAAAGTGTTGGATAGCTGAGAGGTAAAAATAACAAATTAATTTTCCCACTCCAGTGAGTGCAACAGTAGGGAAAGTGTTGGATAGTGGAGAGGTAAAAATTACTATTCCCACTCCAGCGAGTGCAACGTTAGGGAAAGTGTTGGATTGCGGAGGGGTAACAATTAATACTCTCACTACAATCAATTCAAAATTAAAAACAAACAAAATATCAACAACAACAAAAATATTTTTAAACCTAATAAATAAAAAAATACATAAATATGTTAAAAATTGAAATACAAACATATTGAATATTAAAACAGATTTAAAACACACATCATAATGATAAATACATATGACAAATGCCTACAAATATTATACTAAAAATAAATTACAAGCAAATAAATAATTTTCATTTCAAATTATTTAGAAACAAAAAAATGTAATATTACATAAATTTACTTTTTTATTTCCCACCCTATAACACTACACAATTCACAAACTACATCTAAATTTTAAAAAATGTACTTCCATAATTAACATAAATAATTACCAATTAAAGAAATATTATTAATTAAAAAACTAATTAAAACTCATAAAAATTCAAAAATTGTATTACCAAATTAAAACTTATTTTCAATTAGAAAAGTCATAGGGGCCATTAGGATGGCAGGCGGACTTCCATCCGCCTGCCACCCTAGCTGTGCTGGAACTGGCCGCCAGTGGTGTGTCCGTCCCGCACCGGGGATTAGGATGCCACCACCCCCGTAGCGGTGGCATCCTCCATTCCCAGCATTGTGGCCACTGCCCGCCACAATGCTGGGAATGCGTGCATTGTCATGCACAAGGTGACAGGCACCACGAGGTGTCTGCCACCATGTCCATGACAATGCATGTGCACCCCCACACCCCCAATACCCTGGGGGCCCGCAATGGGCCCCCGAAAGCACAATGCACATGCATTCAACCCACATGCTAATATGGATGGTGGTGTCTAGCAGACACCGCACCATTTTAAACCCTTTTCTGCCCGGTCGACTTGTCGACCGAGTGGAAAAGCGGAGGTCGGTCTTCCCGTCCGCCGCGGTACCCCCGCCATACTAATACGGCGGGGGTAAATGGGTGGCGGGGGGGAAGGATGTAGGGTGGATCACCACCGCCATGCGGGCGGAGGCAATCCACCCTACTTTCTAATGACCCCCATAGTATTTAACAACTAATTAAAAAGTAAGCAAAATTAATTTACTCCCGTCCCTTTACCCATATAAAAGTAAAACCCACACACACAAAAATATAAATAAATACCTTAATTAAATATCAACTATTTAATTAATAATAATGATCAACTAAATAATAATTGATTAAACATAAATTACTTCCCACCATTTACCCCTAAAACCCCACAAACCACACTTAAAATTAATTATGCCATTTCCATATTTAATATTCGATTAAATAATTAATATTAATCAACAACTAATTAATACTTAATTACAAATAAATTACTACCCACCCTTTACCCCATAAATCCCACAACCTGCACCTAAAATTAATTACACAATTTCCATAATTAATATACAATCAATTAATTAATATAAATTATTAACTAAGTATTAATTAATTAAACAGAAATTAGTCCCCAACCTTTACCCCTATAAACCCCGCAATCCACACCTAAAATTAATTAGACACCATTTCCATAATTAATTTTCAATTTTCAGTGAATTAATTAATATAAATTAACAACTAATTATTAATTAGTCAAATATTATTTCCCACCCTTCATCCCTATAAACCTGACAACGTGCACCTAAAAAAAATAACACAATGACCATAATTAATTGCCAATTAATTAATTAATATTAATTAACAACCAATGAATAATTAATTACATATAAATTACTTCCCACAATTAACACTACAAAATCTCAATAAAATATATATTAATAAATAAAAAAGAATCATTAATTTATTATAATTAAATTACTTCGCACCCTATTCCCCTATAAACCCACAACCCGCAACTGAACTAAGAAATGCAAAATGTAATTAAAACAAAATTGAAAATACAAAAAATGTAATACATATATTAAAAAACATAAATAATTCTTATACAAAAAAATGTATCACAAACATTTAAAATGTAAACTAAAATACATAACACCAATTTAAAAAATCGATATTTTGAACAACTATATTTTTGCAAAACAATATTAATGACTTCTATATTTTTTTAAACAATATTTCTTACCTTAAATTCGATATTCTTGACCACAATATTCTTGCTGCCGATATTTCTGTATTCTGTCTGCATACCGGGCATATGATGTAATTTGGAGTCCAAAGTCTCATCAATGTTCAATGAGCATTTGCATGTCACATGATGTCTGCCACAACCCCAATGGATGGTAATTTGGCGTTTTACTTTACCTTCATGACATCATGATGTGTTATAAGGGATGGGTAGATCTGTTGGAATCTGGGCCTTGTGTGAGCATTCTGTATATTTCAAATTCTATCCATCCTATTTGGTTACATCGGTTTTGCAATGGTATGACACCAGTTCCAAAGTATGCATGGTGATCAACTATCCTAGTATGGACATAAAGATGGATTGTAGCCTAAATGCATTGATGTAGTTGGCAACACTCCATGTTTATATCCATAGAGTTGACCATGAAGCTGGTGTGATATGTGCACTTCATCAATGTTTTCTGTTGATTTGTGATGGTCAGGTATGGAAATGCAGTTGCAATAACCCATATTACATGTCACGTCAGATGCATCCAGGGCCAGTGGAGAAGGGGCCAAAGTCAGTGGGGACACAGCTGGTCACAGTGGTTCTGGACATGTGGCCTCAGACACGGAGGGGCCCTGGGACCAGGAGGGTATGAGGAGTGACATGGAGGACAGCAGCTCAAGCTCGTCATCATCTGAGTCATCCTCCATTGGACACTCCCAAGTGGTGAAGAACCCCACAGGATCAGTACTACCTTCATTCTTGTCCGCCACCCCCAGTTCCATTGCCATCCTCTCTGTTGTCCCCCAACAAGTTGGCTAGCCCCATTCCCCTAGGAGAGGAGCAGTCTCCTTCACTCCAGACACCTCAGCTCCTGACCCTGTTATCCCGATGCCCTGATTAAAGAGGCTATTGGCCTCCTGAGGATCAGCTTTGTGGGTGAGAATGCTGTCCTGAAGGGTAGTGTTGAGAGAGATGATGTTTTCCTTGGAGGAGATTTTCAAGTAAAGTTGTGCATTGTCCGCGTACACATGAATGGTACTTGTAATGCTATTGGTTGCCCCTGATATACCTCAATTCACAGGTCCTGTGCACGTTGAGCTTTTCAGCCATGTGCAACATGTATTGTGCCCCAGAGCCCTAGCCTTTCAGGGTTCCCGTGATAGAGTCATATATTTTCATTAGAGTGTATTGTGCCCTTAGAATGCTTCTCACACTGATTATTGGAAATCCCATTTACTGACATTGCCTTTTAATGTGGGATATTTGTGAGAGTCCAATACAGAGTTGCAGTCAAGAAGGTCTGTTTCACATTAATGACACATCCATACAGATGCGTCTTTAACATCAAAACAGGACATGGGATGTGTGGAATGTGAGTGTGTCACAGAGTTTAATAGGTGTGATATTTATGAGGAGGTGCTGTTGTGTGACACAATTTGATGCACACATCACTATCACTGGTTATGAGTTGTAAACACATGTCCATTTGTGTACAATGTGTATGGACAGTAACAGTGATTTGGGGGCGGGGAAATCACACAGATATATTTGGGTAATACATTTAAAATAATCCCACACAGGGTCCAAGTGAATATGTTTGACCAAGCCACCCAAACACCCTAGCCTGGTCCATGAACGAACATCGTTTTGCTGAGGAGTCTATGGAAACAGGTATGCTGAGAAGTCTATGGAAACAGGTAGTAGTATGACTTAACGTCCATTGCATTCAGGACGGTTTGAGTTTTGGACATGGTCAAGCAGGTACAGCAGGAGCAGGATGTGAATGATCGGATCCATGGAGGCACAGGACATGTAGAGGTGAGCAGCTTTGAGTTTCGGTCTTGTATACCTCCCTTTCCGCCTCCTCAGATGTCGCGGTTCGTCGGCCAGGGACATGCTAGCTGTAAGGCAACTTGTAATTAGGCCAGCGGTTTTACTGGCGGTCTGAGCTTCAGACAGGCTATTCTGCAGATTTGTCAGGCGGTGGCAGCGGGACAGCGGCGGTCTTTCATCTATGTAATCGCATGTCTAGTAATACGGTGGGCGGTGCGCCGAGGTCGTGGCGGTCAGACTGCAAACGTGGGTCCTGCGGTCTGGGGACCACGAACTTGTAATCAGGTCCTTAATGTACCGATGGCAGAGTGTTTTTAAGTCATATATGATACCGTAAATAATGATTGTCCTCATTTTGTTGACTCGCAGGAGCCAAGGGCCATGTTGGTGCATACAATCTGCACAAAAGGAGGCATGCAGCAACAATAAGAACCTCTTCCCAGTACCCACTTTCAAGTTGCACTCTCCCTTTTAGTTTGAAAGTCTCATGTTGTTAGAGATTTAAGGCTGGCCTACAAAGTGGATTGTTGCATCAACGTCACTTCAGGATCTAGATTGATCGTGCTAGTGAGCTTTCAGGATACTGTCATCATGAAACTTTGGTGCGATCTAGAGCTTAATTTGGGCCAGAGGTTTCTGGTGCTTGGCATCGGCAATTAACTGTCAAAACTGGCACTTGTAACACTCTGCCAGGTGGAGGTGTTGCTTGTCTAATTTTGGGGTGAGCATAATAATTGATATTTATTAATTCAATATGCATTAAAAATGACTAAAACCGGCCACCACAGCCATTCTTATAGCTTTGGAGTCCTTGAATAGTCAGAATTGTCACACTCATAGGAGTGTGATAGTTGGTAGTGGTGTTATTACTTTAATTGGCAGAGCGGACAGCGGCAATGGACGGGTCAAGTGGAACTAGCATCCTGACAAGGTCCCTGCACTTGTTTTTATAAAATTAAACATTGTGGGTGCTTGCAAAATCTAATTTTTCACACTATGGCTTGTTACTATTGCTATTCCTGCAGAAATTCTAGTAATATTCAACAAATGTGTTATTAGAAGATAGAATTTATGACCAAAGACAAGACGGAATTCACCAGCTCAGCATAACTGTAGAAGATTGATTAAATTAGGACCAAAACAAATCTTCACAAAAGAGATTTTATTTTGACACTATCAGTCAAGAAAAGCTTTGAATTAATCAAATAGTCTGAACAATATTTCAATATATTCTAATTGAGAGAGTTCTAGTAGGTAATGGCATGGAGGCTGTCTTTTTAAGATCATATTGAAATATAGCCTATTGTGTAAAGAGTACAATTGACATTTCATTTAACTGATATATGTAAAAAAAAGGAAAGAAAATTACCTCTTTTTCTTAAACATAGGCTGTATCACCTAAACAAAGTGAGCATTGGTAGTGTTAGATTAAGACAATCTACCACAGTTTTGGGCTGACTGGGTTCTTAAGTCAGAGACTGAAAGCTTGCACTTTACTCTATATGATGCGTTCAGCGTGAGGTGACCTGTGATAAGAGAGGGAGTTTATATATTTTAAACCGAGGTGATTTTATGTGTGCTGTACTCGTGATATGCTCTGTTATGCTTATTTAGGCCTACTAACTCTGCGGGGTTGGATCCTCCATTAGGGCTCAGAGGCTGCGCCCCCCCCCCCAAAATGATTTTCCTTCACATTCCTGTACAAATATTGAATAGAATGATTTATTTAGAGATACGATCATATCTCTAAACTAATCGATGTATTTAAGTCTGGGCTGTCTGACTCTGCCCGAGGCAGCCTGCCCCTCCTCATTCTGAATCAGGAGACGGAAGCCAGGCAGTAAATCAACTTTCTGAAGTGTGACACATGGTGCAGGGCTTACTGTTCTAAAGCCCTTCATAGTGAATCATTGCCATTGTAGTCTATGGCAGTATTCTGTATAGTTATTATCACACAGAGTGCGTCCGGCTGTATGTGAGAGAGAGAGGAAGGAAGGTAGGAGTCAGAAGAGGAAAAACAAGAGGAGAAATTTGCTTCAGGACAAGAACCCTCACTCACCATTAGGTGACATGCTTCATCATATGAGTTCCCTCCTCACATCCAGGTGTGCAATGCATCCTTACTGCTGGATCTTGCAACCCTCCACAAACAGGATTTAACTTCGTCCCGGTATCAGGTCTATGCTCCATCATGGTAGCCTGAACTTTTGACTTTGTCCTGGTCCAACATGACCATATAACCCCAGTTGGAGCTTTCTGGTGGCTTTAAGCACTATTTTTACTTAAATCTTTAGAATGGAATATCTCCGTTTTTACTGATTGGATTTTTGTCATTTTGGTGTCAAATAATGTATTATATTTCACTCTATTTTTCTTAAGTGGTATGGGATTTTTCTTGTGTTGTGTTTTCACTTTATTACTGTTTGTAGTGCTGTATAAATACTTTATACATTGCCTTTCAGTTGAGCCGGACTGCTTTTGTGCCAAGCTACCTTGGGGTAAGCACAGGTTAATTTGGGGTCTGCTTGTGTGTCACCCTGACAAGAGTTGTGATTGCTGCTTGAGTAGGGTTTCATCCCCTCAACCAGTCACCCAATTTCCTACACAAGGCCATAGGAAAAAGGGGATGGGCCCAAAATGTTGTTTCTACATGTTAAATCCTGCAGGAAAATTGGGAAGCGACAGAGAAAAAACGGAATTACACCAAATTTGACCAAAAATTAGAACTTTACTCAGAAAACGTGTTTTCATTATTTGGTGTAAATCTGTTCAGTTGTTTGAGAAATTAGCATTTAAATAGGTGCTTGGGGAGGCCATGAAGAAGTATAATGTAAGTGATAGCTGGACAGCTGGTCCTGCAGTACCACAAGTATAACCCCCTGGAATCCCTGCACTGCAGTACTCTAGTACGACCTAGTGTAGCTCTTGTGAGGTACCACTGTAGTCTCACAGGAGCCTTACCACAAGACCATGCAAATTTTACTGGATGAAGCTTACACAGCCCTGCAATACCATGAAGGTAATGCATGAGTGGCAGTGCAGCTGGAGTACCATGGTCATGCAAACTAAAAAAATAAATATACTTGTGAGGTAGGGGTCCATGGGGGGGATGTATGACGTTACGATGCGTACTTTGACAACGCGTACCGTTACAAGGCTACTTTTACAACGCAAGTTGTTACAACGACTTGCGTTGGGGGGCGCTGGATAGTAAATAGTTTTATTTACTATTCCAACTCCAGTCCCCGTGGACTCTAGGGAAGGAGTTGGATAGTAAATTAAACTATTTAGTATCCTGGAGCGCACCCCAGCGCAAGTCGTTGTAACGACTTGCGTTGTAAAAGTAGCGTGGTAACAGTACCGCGTTGTTAAAGTTTCGTCGTAAAGGATGTTCCCCCCATGGGGGGATTGGCATACACTGCGGACTGGGCATATTGGACAGTGGCCACTGTGTAGTTAGAGTTAAGTCAGAGTTTCCATGGATAGAGCTTTTTTTTTAAATTCCTAATAACTTTAGTGCGATTGGACATATCTTTATGAAACTTCTCCCCAAAAAAGTTCATCCACCTCAGCTCCTTTCTGGCACATTTTGGAGTGATATGTCAGGGGGCAGAAAAAGGGGGGCCCCCAAAATGCGTTCGACCCATGCAATTTCCCATGTGAACTTTAAGAAACATTTTAGATAAAGCAGCTGAAGGAAGCTTGCTTTTTTTGAACTGGTATAAATCTGTTCAGTGTCTCAGAAAGGTGCAGGATTTTTGTCCAAATCCATGTCTACAGTTCTTTGTAGTTATGGGATTGCAACAAAATACATGGGTGGATGTACAGGTTTATAGGTTCCAACCTAAATATGGAGTCTGTGTTAAAAAGGAGAAACCTGACAAAAAAATGTTTTCATCTGCACAAATCTTTTGTTATAAGTGCTTACATTTCACTTAAACTTATAACAGTAAACTTACCTTTTATTGTTATGTATTGACTCCCCTAGCAGACTATAGTAACAGACAAACAAACATGAGGTACAAAGTTAAGGCCCTGATTACGATGCTGGTCGGACGCGCGTCCAACCAAAATCGTCTCAGAATGGAAACCGTCTGACTAGTAGTCAGCAGTCCCATCTGGAAAATTAGGATGCGACCACCCAATAGGCAGTTAGAAACATCCATTTTTTCATTGCTGCCAGTGCTTTAGTCGGAAAAGGGCTGCACCACAAGCCCCATTGAAAAAATGGATGTTTGCAAACATCCATGCACCGAGTGCAGGCACCATCTGGTGCATGGCACCAGTGGTATGGATGATTAGGGTTCACTGAGGGACAGGGGTCATGCTAGGGGGCCCCCAAAGTCAATTTCCAAGAGGCTTTAAATGGCGGTTGTACCACCATTGAAAGGCTGTATGAAAGGGACATCGTAATCCCTACCGTGGCCTGAGCAGGCACCACCCTATTGGAGGGTATTACATTCTGACCAACCGTCGGACGGGCTCCTTGGGCCTTTCGGCAGCATCACTCTGCCTGTTGCCTCCAACCACCGTGCATCTTAATTACGGACTGCGGCACAAGATGTGGGTCAGACCACAACTGATGACCTGCCAGTTTCAATCCGACCAACATTATAATGAGGCCCTAAATGCTTCTATTTTCAAACCAACAGATGTGGTTGTAAAACAAAATGTTTTATCTTCTTAAGCAATTTTTTATTTTGCTTGGATTTTTCAAATTTTCCAGTCCAGGGTCTTGTCGCGGATGCCGGCATCGTGGAGTCTTGTGCGGTGGGAGACAATTTTGAAGGTGGCTGAGAGGTCCAGCAGGATGAGGACTGCGGTTTTGCCTTGGTCGAGGAGGGAGCGGATGTCATCGGTAGTGGCGAGGAGTTTGGTCTCGGTGCTGTGGTTGTTTCTGAAGCCGGATTGTGAGATGTCCAGGATGTGGTTCACTTCAGTGAACTCAGAGAGTTCGGCATTGATGGTTTTCTTGATGAGCCTGGCTGAGAAGGGGATCAGGGTCATGGGTCTGATGTTTTTGAGGTCTGTCAGGTCTAGGATGGCTTCTTTTGCAGGGGGTTGATCTCTGCGTGTTTCCAGTCATCGGGGAAGGTCGTGGTGGTCTCGATGTAGGAGTTGATGGTGCAGCGAAGCTCGAGGCAATGGCGTTGGCTGCTCTATGGAAGATGTTATATGGGCACGGGTCCAAGGGGGCTCTAGAATGGATGCTCTTCATGTTCTTGAGTGTGTCTTCTGTGGTGAACGGAGTCCAGATGAATAGGATCTGTTGGGGTACATCTTGGTTGCATGTGGAGGTGTCAAGCCTGACGGGAGGGTCTTGGATATCGAAGCTGTTGTAGTTCTGTCTGATCTTGTGGTGGAAGAAGGTGCTGAGTTTGTAACAGAGGTCGTGCAAGGATGGGACATCTGTGGTCTCGCTGTTGGGCCTGGCGACCTCCTTGACGATTGCAAAGATTTCTTTGCTGTTGTGTGCATTGGCATTGATTTTGTCTTGGAAGGCCATTTGTTTGTGGTCTTGAGGAGGAGGTGGTATGCGTTGACGGTGGTTTTGAAGGTTGTGTGGATTTCAGGGATTTTTTTGTTCCTCCAACTCTTCTCGAGTCATCTACAGGTGCGTCTGAACTAGTGGAGGGCAGGAGTGAACCAGCTGGCTTTCTTGGAATGAGGGTTGCCGGGTGACTTCTTGAGGGGTGCCAGAGTGTCAACGCAGTTGGAGATCCATTGGTGGAGGTTGCGTGCTGAGGTGTTAGCACCTGATAATGTCGGTGGTGTGGTTGTGATGAGGAAGGCAATGAGAAGTTCTTCTGTGACCTTGTTCCAGCTACAATGGGGGCAGTGAGGGTGGTGGTTTACAGTAGGGAGGTGAAGGCAAAGTGCGCATAGTGGTGGTTGGTCCAGAGGAGTTCGGTGGTGTGGCTTTAGGTGACTTTTCCACCGGTGGAGAAGAAGGGGTCGAGCATGTGTCCCACTTAGTGGGTCAGAGTTGTTAGTAGCTGCTTGAGTTCAATGTTGGCGAGGCTCTCCATAAAGGATGCGGTGTTCTGGTCTCTGGGTTTGTCTATTGTGACCAGATGACAAGTTTAATTTACTGTGACAAAAGTTGTGCATATTATAACTATCAGAAAACTTCAGAAAAAAAGGTAACCACTGTGCACATATAGAAAGTGTTGCAGAGATATGTTTCAGACAGTTGGTATATTAAATCAATGGATTGTTCTCAAAATGTTAAGAGAAAATGTAAAGCTACTCTTCTTAATAAATTGTTTACCTACACATTTCCATATACAATGTGACGTTATAGATAAAGAATTTAGGGCCAGATGTAGGTGGCCATTTACCGACCGGTAATGGTCATTTGTGATGTAGGGGCCCTATTTTACCGATTCAGTAAATTTACCGAATCGGTAAATTTACCGAATCGGTAAAATACTGAATCGGTATTTTTACCGATTCGGTAACTTGGAGATGTAGGTGGGACTCTTCTGAGTCCCACAGGCCTTACAGAATCGGTATCCAATCCAATTGGGTGGTAAAATACTGAATCCAGGTGTGCATGCACATGTGTGCATGCACACCTGTGCCATGTGACAGACAGACATGCCCTTAGGGCATGTCTGTGTGCCACATGTCACACGTGCCTGAATTCGGGGTGCTAGAGGGTGTCAAAGTGACACCCCTTGCACCCTTGCAAAATTCGGTATTTACCGAATCGGTAAATACTGATTCGGTAATGCACATTGATTCCTATGGGCTTCAATGCCCATAGGAATCAATGGGCATTACCCATTCGGTATTTACAGAATTGGTAAATACCAAATCAGAACGATTCGGTATTTATCGAATGTGAAATACCTACACCCCCCCTCCATTTTACCACTTCTTAAATACTGAATCGGTATGATTCGGTATTTATGAAGTGGTAAAATGAATTTACCCTCATCGGGCCATTAGTGCTTTAAACAGTGCAATGTAGAGTTCAAATTAATAATGTGCAGCTATTTCTGTATAAAGGTTCTGTAGAAGATCGTAGACATTGTTCAAGAATGAGTGATGGTGTGAATCTAAGAATTGTTGATGTCTTTATTTATTTATTTATTTATAAGTTTTCTATAGCGCTAGCTGGACCAGGGGTATCAGAGGGCTTCACAGCATATACAATAATGTGCAAACAGATGATACAGGAGAAGGGTAGAACATGGGGGGGTTCGAGCAGGGAAGGGAACAAGCAAGTGGACGAAGGAGCAGAGGTCCGAGTCAGTGTTGTCAGTCTCGAAATTTAAGGTAAGATGGAGTGTCGGCTAGGGAGCTACCTGGGCTCTATCTGTTCACTCGAGAGCGGTCGAGGAAGAGGGCTTTGAGTAGGTTCTTGAATTTTGGAAACAAGGGGGTTGTTCTAATGTGGGGGGTGGAGTTCCAGATTTTTGGAGCGTTTCCGGCAAATGATTTGGCTGTGGTTTTATGCTTGTGAGTTCTTGGCGGGATGAGTAGTAGAGAGTTGGAGCTCCTGAGGTTTCTGGACTGGCCTGCCCTTTTGAGTTTGGTGGCCAGGTATTCCGGTTTGCCAGTGTGCAGGGCTTTGTGAGTGGGGCAGGCTGTTCTGAAGCTGGCTCGCAACTCAACTGGGAGCCATCTGAGTTCTCTGAGAGCTGGCGAGATGTGTTTACATTTCTTAATTCCAGTGACCATTCTGGCTACTGCATTGAAGGTTGTCTTTAGGGGGGCGAGGTGGGATTTTGCTGTCCCAGTCAAGGTAGCGATCCTGTAGTCTATTCTGGAGAGGACCAGTGCTTGGGTGGCTTGTTTGAATGTTATACACCGTAAAGAGGCTCCTTAAGGGCTGCAGCAAGAATTGTGCCACCCTAAAGGACCCCTAAATACAGTATTTAGGGGATACTCTGGCACCAGAAAAAAAGCAGATCCTGCCCACCTACAAAGAAGAAGGACACTGAACATCTACGAAAGCAAAGACCAAAGAAGAGCAACTGACTTGACACCAGCCGTGCCACCCTGTCTGCTGTTCCCTGTCAAATTGCACCACATACATATCATTCTGCAAGCAGTCGTGCCTCCAAAGCCTGGGAGGGCTGGCAGCCTTCCATAAAAACTCAAGAACTCCCGTGGAGCAGCATAGTGGCTCCGCTGCATCTTACAGGCACCTTCAGACCCGCCAAACCCAATGCCGCCAAGCACCTCTGCACCCAACACCGCCTCCACCCCATGTTAAAGTGGTTTGAGCATGGTCCCTAAGCCATCAAGAGACTGAGACCAATTTGGCTTCAACCCTCATGAATTCTCCGACATCGCCTGCAGCCTCTGTGTGTAGACCTCCCGACTGTGAGTGCAGCTGGACGAAGAAATCTGCCACCTCAAAGACCCTCTGCACCCAGCCACCCTGCCCCGAGGAGAAGAGGACCACTGGTGTCCCTACGAACCCTAATATCGCAAGACTTGAACCCTCTGGTTGGTTCAACCCGACGGGCCACCAGTCTAAAACTGCAGCTTCTTTTTCCGCAGATCAATCCCCATCTACTAACATTGGACACCCAAATATGTATTTCACCACTGCACCCAGCCGCCCCAGTGCTGCTGGAGGTGACCTGCTGGTGCTGTCTTGGACCTTGTCTCATATTCACCTTAAGTCCCAGAGATTGGTCTCGTAAGTCGCTGTACTGAACCGGAATGACATACTTGTTTTTTCTTCCATAGGATAACATTGCAGCTTCTGAAAAATGCACAATGTGTTAAGGTTTTAAATGTAAAAGCATTTCTCTTGCAAAATCTACTTACCTGACAATATTAATTCTGGTGCCTAAACGTATATAGAGATATGTGTTATTTTTATAAATTGGTGTGGATCTCCTAATTGAGTTGTGTCTCATTTTTTTACTATTGTGTGTATTTGCAGATGTCTAACACTCCTCTCTGATAAACCTAAGGCTGCTTGACCACACTACCCACTTGGAGAGCATCTTGGGATTGCTAGAGCAAGTCCCTGTCCACTAATACGGGAATACCTGAACTATTTGCAGTATATGTCTTTTTGATATACTATATAAAGAGCCAGCTTCCTACATACACACATTTGCTGTACATAGGCTTTAGGAAATTGAATCTTAATGTACCTTGCTGAATACCTTCCAGTATAATGAGCGTATAGCAAAGAGTTTCATTCATTGGGTAATGTCACCAATGTTATTATTTCAGATGTCATCAATTATGTCACTAAGCATGTCATGAGTGATGTAACATGTGAGGTCTCAAACAGTGCATGGCGGTGAGCACGTTATAGTTATATCGCTGAACTATAACTGGCGAATTTCAAAGGTTTTTTCAGATTTAGAACGTCGCATTATGACTAACATTGTCACCTAATTATAGGGCCCCTTTAACCTTTGTGTGTTTTTCAGATCATATATGGAGAGTTAATGCTCTCTTAAACTGACCTCCTGAAGGGAGCCACATTGGACAGTGACTACAATGGGCGTAGACATTTAGAAAAATCAGTTTAGTACACTGTTAGTGCCGGATCATGTTTACATTTTTTTAAAGTTTTAAATCGAGATAATGGCATTTTTGGAAATGTGTGAAAAAGTTGAGGTCTAATGTAAATGCTAGACGGAAATACAGAGCGAAACCATGACTGAAGAAAACTTTATAATTGATTTTTTGCTACTATAACTCAATTCTGATCATTTTGAATTAAACTCCGTCACTGTATTTGCTGTTGAGGTGTCATTAAAGGATATGATAGAGTATGCACTGTGAAGTTTGTCATATTTAAACATTGATAGCTTTTTCGAAATGATGCTATGAGACATACAATTTACCACAAAGCGCCAAAATTAGCGATGCAAAGTAAAGAGTCAGACTAAACACAATTATCAGTGAATGTTTTACAAATATTTACTCTTTTTAGAGAAAAACAAACAAAGAGACTGGAAATACTGCCAATGTCAAAAGTCACAATCCACTTTTTATTGACTTTTTCAGGTGTCTTTAGATTTCATAGGAAGCGCCTCCCATTTCACAGTACAACGATTCCCTGAACAGTCACTTCAAATGATTATAACTCAACCTGTGAACCGAGGAGGCATGCACCTGTTAAATATTAACAGAGGAGGCAGGGGTGAGCGCAAGGTTCAGTGAATGTCTTCAAGGGTAAATCTGCTTCAAGACGAGCAGATTCCGCATAGGCAGTGGAACAAGAGAGAAAAATGCCAGCAGCTAGCATCTTACGTAAATCTTTAGACAATTCCACTTGTGCAAATTGTTCAATGCACAATGGAGGCTATAGACACAGTAGATGAGTAAGGTGTGAGGTCAGAAGGAGAAAAATATGACGATGGAAGGGAGGGATCTGAAAGAAAGTGTAAGGAGGTGCATAGGCCCGTAGAAAGGGAGCTTTACCTTCAACGTGAGAGAAACTCAGGGGCATATTATCAAGGGGGTTTATCTCCGCTTGTTTGGCTTTAAAAGCCAAGAAAGCGGAGATAAAATTATCTCCCTATTACCTAACTGTCGCTAACATCAGTTAGTGACAGCTAGTAGGAGATAGCGACCATCTTTGGCCCCCCTTTGCATGTCAGTGAAATTCATCACTAATGACATGCAAAGTGGGCGTGCCAAGATGTTAGCGACTGGAAACAGTCGCTAACATCGCTATCTCCTATTACCAACTTTTGGAGATATTCGCGCTAAGCGCGAATATCTCCAAAAGCTAGCACCTGCCCCTGAGCAGTTCTTAGCCATGTTATCCAATGGTAGGTGGATAACATGGCTAAGAGCATTTGCTCGGTAATGCATGAATATCGCTGACTTTTCAGCGATATTTATGCATTTCGGCCGATTTTTATCGCTTAGGAGATAAACCTTGATAATAGCAAGGTTCCTAAGTGATAAAAATCGCCACAGCTCGGCGATAAAAATTGCCGCTAAGCCAACATAGCGATAATTATCGCTAGTTGTTGGTAATATGCCCCTCAGTTTCCCTTCCAGCTCTCTTATGCTATACCTATTATTGTGCCTTGTGTCCCTGTTAGAGTGGTTTGAAGCTTCTTTCTGGCCCCTCTGCAGCGAGACTACAGAAAGTTGCTGATTCTCTGGGTCTACTCCTGCCATACTGGGGAAGAAGTCAACTTGTACCCAGCTCAGGTCACTGTTGCAGTTCCCATTCTTGGTCATGGCCGCAGTTAAGTTGAGTGGCTGGAGTTGCAGGTATCTACCACCCAAGTTCCCAACATGTTTCTTCCAGTTCCAGCACCCATAGTTCAGGTATATCTAAACACGGGGGGAGGGTGCTGCACCACCATCAGAGAAAGCCACTGTTTACCAGTCAAGGGGTACCAGATAGTTCCTCCACCGGGTCCCAGGACAGGCCACCAGCAGAGGGAAATAGGCCCGATTAGATTTAGGAGCCTCAATAGCCTTTTAGCCATTCTGTTTGTCAGGTGTTAGACATGTCATTCTTAAGGTAGTGTTTCCCCAGGCATTCTGCCTTTTGCCTCAATCTTTTATTATCTTTTATTGCATGATTTGTTAAAACCCTAGCAACGCTCGACAAAAATTAAAAATCATTATAATATATAAAATTGATATTTTGATTTTTACAGTATTATTAAAAACCTCCTGTCATCATGACAAATGGAACTCTGTTATAAATACACTATCTGTAACTCCTATAGTTGTGTTCCAGTAGGAGATGGCAGTCCTAATAAAATAAATGTCTAGAACCCAAGCCTTTTGCCTCAATGCTTTGCTGATTCTTTTTTTTGGCCTTAGGACTCTGAGTACTTTCGACTGCTAACCAGTTCTAAAGTGTATGTGCTTCTCCCCTGAACATGATGACATTTGTGTATACCTGATTGGCATATTTGTTGTACTGGTAAGTCCCTTATAAAGGGGTATACCATATATCCATATATACAGGGCCTGTACTTCAAATGCTACTAGTGGGCTGCAGCAATGATTGTGCCACCCATAGAAGTAGCCTTACAAACTTGTCTGAGGCCTGCTACTGCACTGTATGTGCAACTTCAATTGCAATTAAAACCACTTGCCAAGCCTTAAGCTTCCCTTTTATTACATATGTTGCCCCCAAGCTAGGTCCCAGGTAACCCTAATGGCAGGGTGCCATGTAATTAAAAGGTTGGACATGTACTTGTATATTTTGCATGTCCTGGTTGGGACAAACAGCCTATGTTGTTTTTCACTACTGTGACACCTACCCCTCTCACAGACCAGCATTGGGAACTCCTTAATACACTTTTAAGCTGTAATTGCTGATCAGAAAGAAGTAGCTTTTACATTTTTCATAAGAATATGACTCGTTACAACACATACTGATACCACACGTTTCATTAGGTATTATTACGCATTGTCAATTACAACGGCCTACCATTACATTGCATACTTTTACCACGAATAGGCATGCGTGGTAAAGGTACACTCATGGTAAAAGTAAGAAAGGGAAGTTCCACTACCATGCCCTTCAATAAACCCTCATTTAGTACCCTTGAACAACCCTATGCCCAACCCCCATTCCTTTCCCTACCCTAAAACACTACCCTGCATGACCGTCCCGACACTACCCTAAAACCTACAACACAACCATAGCAAAACCCTCTCCCGACCCCCAGTCCTCTCCCTACCCTAAAACACTACCCTGCATGACTCCCCTGACACTACCCTAAACTTTAAAACACTACCCCCAGCATGACACTCTCTGACCCCCAGTCCTCTCTCTACATTAAAACACTACCCTGTACGTCCACCAACACCACCCTAAACTCTCAAACACTACCCCCAGCATGACACTCCCTGACCCCCAGTCCTCTCCCTACATTAAAACACTACCCTGTATGACCACCAACACCACCCTAAACTCTCAAACACTACCCCCTGCATGACTCTTCCCCGACCTCCAGTCCTCTCCCTACCCTAAACTCTGAAACACTATCCCCAGCACGTACCTCCCCCGACCCCCAGGCCTATCCCAACACTAAAACACTACCCTGCAAGAGCCCCGACACTACCCTAAACTCTATACACTATCCCCTGTACGACCCTCCCCGACCACCAGTCCTCTCCTTATACTACCCTAAACCCTAAAACACTACCCTCTGCATAACCCTCCCCCGACCCCCAGTCCTCTCCCTACACTTAAAAACTACCCTTCATAACCCCCCTGACACTTCCCTAAACCCAAAAACATTACCCCCGGCACGACCCTCCCCTGAGCCCCAGTCCTCTCCCTACACCTAAACATTATCCTGCACAACCCCCGACACTACCCTAAAGTTCTACCCCAGCCCAATCCTCCCCCGACCCCCAGTCCTCTCCCTACACTAAAACACTACCCTGCACGACCCCCAACACTACCCTAAGCCCTAAAACACTACCCTGCATTACACACACATCCCATCCCGACTACTTTTTACCCTAAAAAAGTAACCCCACCGCAGGCCCAATCCCCCTTACCTCTCTGTCCTTGTGGTTCCTCTTGCCTCCTGGTTCCTGCTTCACGTCAGCTCTGAGGGGCGGTGCATGTTATGAAGAAACAGAAGAGCCTCTGTTTCCTCACAACGAGGTGGATTGCCATTTCCTTTACATCACATGCGTTGTTAATGTGCATGCACATGCGATGTAAAAAATGCATCGTAATCGCTACGCGTTGTTACATCGCATGCGTTGTAAAGCTTGCAATATAATTGCATGCGGGGAAACAGCTGCGTTGTAATGGCTGTTTCCCATTTGGAATGGTAATGATAAATCCTCCTTACTGGTGTAGTTGGGTTTAACATTTCTGTTTTAGAAATGCTACTTTAAGAAAGTTGGCATTTCTCTGTACATACTGCTGTGTGTGTTTAACAGCCTGTCCCCAATACACATTTGGGTTGGGTGACAGCTACACTTTATGCATTCCCTTTAGACAGCCACAAACACTGGAAGGTAAGGTTCATCTGCATTGTGACGGGTCTTCCTGGGCAGGGAGGAATGAGAGGAGCTTTTTCTTACACTTCAATAGGTAGTGTCCTGTCCACACACAAAGCACTGATATACCCCAACAGATATCCATACAGACAGGACTGGGTTCAAAGGGGTCTTTTTGTACTTCAGAGAGCTCTTTTGAAGTTAACCCCTACATCAAAGGAACTTTTGGATATCAGTACTGTGTCTCTGACCCTCTAAAATCAGAAACTTTTGGGTCTTGAACCGTACCTCTGTCAGAAGGACTGTTGTGCTGCATAAAGGACACTGGACACTTTTCTGGAAGGATTGCTTTTCTGCTTGTTGCCCTGCTGCCCGCTGCTCCTTGACTATGCTGGAAAGGCTCTGCCTTCCCTCCAATGGATTTCCAAGGGCTTGCTGGCTTGCCTCCTGTTTTCTTAAGTCCCAGGGACACAAAAGACTTCCTACAATTCTGCTGGTGCGCCTGGACTCTGCCTTCTGTGAGCCCTACTGATGCCTGAGGTGCCCCCTAAAAGCTCTAGGTCTCAGAAGTGGATCTGTTTTCAGCAAAAAACAATGCATTGCATTGATTGCATGAGATTTTTGTCTGCATCGTTCTTAGACGCCGAAGCAGAGGCTGCCCAATGATATTGGCTTTACAGTTTGAGCAGCGCAACAACAATGCTCTGTGCAGCTCGATGACAACGCCTTGCTTTCACTTCAATGGAGCTTGACACTGATGCAGGATCCTCTTTGCGCAGCTCAAAGACGACACAGTAGACTCTCGACCTCAACCAAAGATCAATCCAAGGTATTTCTTCAGCAGGACCTGTGCAGGTTCTGTAGCCAGCCTGCTGATGATGGCGGTCGGCCCGAACTTTGGATTTGCACCGCTCTCTCGCAACCTCAAGTAACTTTTTAACCGCTAGTGACTTCTAAGCACTATTTTTTCATTTAATCTTTAAACATGAATATCCCGACTTGTACTGATTGGGTGTTTTTTTTATTTTGGTCTCATTTTGTTCAGATGAATATTTTCTATTTTCCTAACCTGTGCAGAGTCTTTTTGTGGTGTACTCATTGTGTTGCTGTGTGTGTGTTCAACAGATACTTTACATATTGCCATTTTAGATAAGCCTGACTGTTCTGTACCAAGCTACCAGAGGGTGAGGACAGGTTATCTTTTAGTGTGTATTGAGCTGAAGCTGACAAGAGTGGTGGTTCCTGTCTGTCTTGGGTGCATACCTCAATGAACAAGGAATCCCATTTCTAACACCAGTTGATCAGAAACCATACTCTTCAGAGCTTTGGTCACCTTCCATGGCGGAATGGAATCTAATGCCAGCAAAGGCAACTTCCTTTGGGTTATCACACTAATTCATGTCTGGGTCTAGTCTGTTATCCACATAGATCATGAGAGGCATCCGCTTTCTCATCATGGAAAGAGGACTTGGTGATATTTGCTTTAACTTCTCTGGTAACTGTCCAGTCATCAGGAACCTTTATCCATAGGGACTGGCTGGCACTCCTGCATTCCTGACAGCCATCCTGGTGAACACATTTCTAAATGAAGCTTATGAGCAGTCGATAATGCTCACTTTGATAGTCTATCATCAGCAGCAGCTGTGTCACTATCATCCTATTATTTTTTCTGGTTTTAGCTGATACCTCAAGGGTTGCTGAGTAGAAGGGATCCTACCAGGCATGGGGATGGTTGCTCATGACTGCAACCCCCTCCGCTTGAAGGTCTGAGACCAGCTACCTCTACATATGGCATATCAATGCAAATGATGGTGTATCTTCAGCCGGCACTGCTACCATTTAACTTTAGTCTATGCTAGGAAGCATCCGGGGGGGCTCATTTATAGGCCCATGGGTGTAAAGTCTGTGCACCCTGAGAAGCACTCACCTCACTAACAGATGTCAGTAAGGAACATCCAAAATAAATAAATATCCTGCCAAAAAGGAACTAGAATATAAAGTGTAGGCACAATTCTCTATCAGAGGGGTGGTAATATGCGTCTACCAATACTGGGAGCAATACCTCTTTGTATAGTAACCCTCACACAATCTAATAGTGTCATGCTTCATCACTGGGTTCACCCAGGCTCCTAAAGGCCAGGGTGGGCTTGACAAAATTTCAGGGAGAACTTTTGAGAAAAGGCCAGGGGGTTAAAGATTAAAAATCCACCACGCACTGAAGCTACACTGCACAATCATAATGACTCTACAATATCTGTTATTGTGAAGAGTTTATATGTTGCTCAAAGAGATTGTCGATTGTCTCTCAGACAAGAACGATTCATAAATACAATAAAATCAACCAACTCAAGTAGTATATTATGAATGTCTGGTATTGGTTTGGTGCACAACTCTGTCGCATTAATATAATCATGATCACTATCATCTGCTTAATCTCCCCATTCCTCTTTGGCAAAGGCAAGACTATAGCAGGGTTCAGGGTTACAGTGTTTGATTGAATTATTTTATGCTGCTAAGATTATTGCTCATACTTGGTAAAGCAACTATTTGTGAGATGCGGTGTAAGTAATGTCTCTACTGAATATGAAACAAATATGAGTGTGTGCCCCATCACAACTGCCTCACTCTGTACAATTGCCAAAGAAGTCAACACAATATTTTTCATGCAACCAGGCAGAGCAATGAAAACTGAACCCAGTTTTGCTGAATAATATGCAATGGGCCACTTAACCGATCCATGTTGCCGAGTCAATACAGAAAGTGCACATCCTTCTCATTCATGACAGAATAAATATCATCCTGCTGTTGCCTCTTGTGTTGTTATATGCTGTGCACACTCTTTAGCAGTAGAAGTAATTTTCATTTTTTCCAGAGTTATGAAAAGCATGAACGTTTGACGGCCCAGTCTTGTCCCACATAGTTGCACTGCCCAACTCACCGCCATCCTTCACCCCCCTCACAGGGAATCACCGGGAACAAAGGCTGACGAGTAATGCACATGGAAGACTCCTTTGGAGCGTGGAGCCAAGAGAAGGAGGCAAATACCGGAGACCAGGGGAGAAACCGCGAACTGTCGATTTACTCCAGAAGCTCAGAGGGTAGTCAGCGCAGCATGCCAGGAAGCCAACGATCCTGCATTTCACCCCAACACACTCCTCCTGCACAGGTAAATGCCTGGTTTTGGGGGTAGGCCAGGAGGTGGGAGGGAGTCGGTATGGCCGGGAGATATTAGAGAGCCCCTGAAAAAAAAATGACCACCCTTCCCTCACAATCACAGGACACTCGGTTCTGGATAGGAGCTTTTCTGGTGATCCCTCACTCAAAGGAAAATTAAAATAGAAATACGTACCGGTATCAATTCTTCTCTTTTCTCTAAGGAAAAGACGATGGTAGTCTGCTGTGCCGTTGAGGTAAAAGAAAACCAAGGAAGCTAAAAAGAAAAGAGGAGTCAAAAGAATAAGACTTATTAAGCCCCAGCTGTCATTGTGGCACTAAGGCGCCAACACAAGCACATATGACAGTGGACACCTATTTGAGTCGTGACAGACTCCCGCTGCACCCGTCTGTGGCAGGAGGAGGCTGCGCTGAGGCCCCCCTCATGGCTTTATTCAAGGAGGGTTTTTCAGCAGCCAGAGGACCCTGCAGGGAACTGTCTGCTCAACGGCTTTACTAATTATATAACCTCTCTCTCTTTCTGGGCTCACTAGTTCTAACATCTTTCTCTGGACTAAATTGGATTAATCTTTGAACTGGTTAAAATAAGTGCTGCGATGAGGAAGCGTAAGGCGAACCCAGTGCCGGATCACTGAAATATTATCGACGGGCACATTATCGACTTACCAAAATATCGTTGACAAATTATCGACGACAAAAATATCGACTTACTATACTTATTACACAAACTACAAAAATATCGAGTATAAAATATTGAGTACTAACTATATCGAATACATAAATATCGCTTAAATAAATATCGACTACAAATATATCGTTGGACATGAAATTAGCCCTAACACTACAAAAATATCGACTACAAAAATATAGACTACCAAAATATCGTAAAAAAAAAATATATCGAGTTCATGTTTGTACACTTTTCTTTCTAAAATACCATCTTTATCATCAATAAAAGTCATTTCTCACTAAAAAATACATTTCACATATAATACCTGTTACTTACATAAAATTACTATTAATCCACATTTGCTATACATTCTATTACATGCATTTTATCATTTTCTACTATTCTTTGCATTTAACTAACATTTTCATTACTTATTTTCACATATAAATATATTTCATTTAAACACGAACCTGCTTTAATGCGGGAATAACCACATACCACCATTCTCACATCAACAAACACTCCAATTAACTAAAAAAAATTCAAACTAGCCTATACTATGCTTCCTTACATCCTACAACCAATCAAATCAAAGCACACATAACACATATACTATAAAAGGGATACATGCATTCTACCATTTGTTGCTGCTACCTCTCTGGAAAGTAGATGCCAACACTCTGAAGATTTTGTTGCAGAATAAACATCTTTAAAGATCCAGCTCACTAGCTAATTAATCAAGTAAGTAACACAGCATTTTTGTAGAAAACTAAATTATAAGTGCACTATTTTCCTTACATCTCCTAAGTCTTACACAAATTTTATTTTCATCTCTTCCTACTTTTCTAATAGAAACTACTCCAACACAATTCCTATTACATGGTCATATTTCTTCACGTGCAAAATCAGATAGTAAGTATATAATAATTCTCTGTTACACACCAACTGCTGTTTTTAAACACTAATTTACAAGAGTATTTAATTTTTAAAAACATTATATTTACAGATATACTGAAATTGTGCTATTTCTACAGCAAAAACGATAAAACTACACTAATTACACATGTAAGTATAGATGTGTTTGTTATAAAACTGCCAATTTCATTAATGCACATTTAGAAACAACATGTCTTGCTTTTTACATCTTCCCTATAGATCATTTGAAAGATCCAACATCAACTATACCAAAACACAAGAATACCCTTCTGAAAAATGTAAGTATAATTGTAATTTGGCAAAAAGTGGGCACAAAAAACGCTAACTATATTCTTAACACCATGTTATATATTTTGAATTGCCTCTACAGATATTCAGAAAACATCATACATCTATTCTACATATCATATGAAAACATCCTACACAAAATATACCAATATACAAGAATAGCCTTGTAAAAAATGTAAGTATACTTGTCATTTCTCTAAAACTGCCGAAAAAAACACAGACTATGTTCTTAACAACATGTTATCTATTTTATATTTCATCTACAGATATTCTGAATACATCATACAGCTATTCTACCTACAACAAAGAAAACGACATATTTAGAAGTTAGTATACGTTTAAATCTGTTACATTTCCAAACGGTTCAGTATTAAAATTATAATATTTTGCTTTTATTTCTTCTATCTACTCTACAGATCATACCTGTACTAACTTGATGTACTCCAGCAATTACTACTATTCTACTATTTAAACAAGTAAGTATATGTAATGTTTACATCAAATGCACTAGTAAGCAAAAATGACAACTGCTTTTGAGTAGGAAATACGTTTGTTATATGTAAACATTAACGTTGCTTTTCTATATTTTCATACCAACAGCAAATAAAGACATACATACAAAAACATCATTGAAAAGACATTTCTGCTTCTGTGACTACTACTTTGATTAACTGTAAGTATAAATGCATCAATAATGATGTTAGCACCACAAAAGTAAAAAAATTTGTTCTGATTTTGTTTCTTTCTACTCTTTCCTAGAACAAGTAAATCAAAATGACTGAAGGTGCAGAATTTGTCATGTCTCAGAAAAATAAATTACTATTATGCTACATGGGTTATGTGTATAATCAGGAGAGACAAAGTGGTAGAAAGGTTTTTTGGAAGTGTACCAAATATTACTCCAACAAATGTTATGGGAGGGCCACTACTGAGGAAAGTAATGTGCTATTTACTAGAGAACATATTCATCCCCCAAATGTCACAGTAATTGAAATTAGAGATGCTTTAGAAAGTATTAAAAGTGCTAGCACACAAAGTGACAAACCCACCACACAAATCCTTAAAGAAGAACTGGTAAAAATCCCAGCCCATGCTTCAGGTCAACTACCCTCTATTGACTCCCTGAAACGCACAATTGCACGCACTAAACGACTCACTAGCACAACCCAACCCAACCCAACTTGTTTTGAGGAAATTATTATTTCACCCGAAATGGCCATCACACACAATAAAGATAAATTTATTCTTTTTGATAATGAAAGCAGTACAAACAGAATAATTATGTTTGCAACTGCAAGTAATTTACGAAAAATCCAACAGTGTCCCCAATGGATGATGGATGGAACATTTAAACCCTGCCCAAAACCTTTTTACCAACTGTATTCCATCCACGGTTTATACCATCATTCTAACATACCTTTCATTTACTGTTTGCTACCCAACAAACAGCAAACAACTTACACCGAAATTTTAAATGTTCTCAAAACGGAAATCAATAATTATTTTCCCGAAAAAATAATTATTGATTTCGAATTAGCTATGATTAATAGCATTTTGAGAACATTTCCCCACACAGCAATCCAGGGTTGCTATTATCATTTTAATCAGAGTATATGGAGGCATCTCCAAAAATCTACTTTAAGTATACTATACTCTACAGATAGCACCTTTGCCTATCAAGTTAAAAAGTTAATAGCCCTGGCCTACGTCCCTGTTACAGATGTTGCTGAACATTACAATTTATTAATTGACAGCGCATATTATAAGAGGAATGAGGATAAACTAACACCATTGCTAGACTATTTTGAAGACACTTGGGTGGGAAGGTTGCACAGATCAGGACATCGACGCCAGCCCAAATTCCAAATCCCTTGGTGGAATGTCTATCTCAGTACTTTAAACCAAGAGGCTAAAACCAACAACAGTGTTGAAGGGTGGCATAATGCTTTCCAAGCAACTACAAACAGAGGCAAACCCACATTCCATAACCTTCTAGAAGCTTTGAAAAAAGAACAAAGCTATCAGGAACTAAGAATGGAACAATCAGTGTCACAAATAGGTCCAAAACTCACTAAACAAACCAAACAAATGTTCCGACTACTTCAAAGTCAAGTCACATTATACCCTACAACTAGAGGATTAGAATACCTGGCAATAATAGCAAAAAGTCTACTATAAAAATGTAAAGTAAATATACGAATGTCTTCTTACAATAATAATAAAAATGACATGTCATAAACATATATAATGAATTATAAATAAAACATATTTGTTTTGAAATTTATGTAAAAAAATTCGTAACAAATATGCAATGTTTATAATTTTTTATAACATACACATAACATTAAAAATCGACATTTCCCACCCAATCAAAATTGTAAAATAAATACTTACAATTTTTGGACTTGAGAGACGCAATCAAGGAAAAAGCAATCCATACAATCCAATCCAATATCTTACTATTCCAATATGGGAAACCCTCAAAAACCCGAAAATAACATGTAAAACGTAAAAAAACGCTCCAGGAAATCCCGAAAACAGTAGTGTGGACACTTTAGGATTTAAAGTTATATACACACAATTTTAAAAAAACGGTCACGCATATCAATGTATCAATCCGAATCGAAACCCTCAAAAAAACCCGAAAAAGGTTTAAAAAGTGTAAAACCCGCTCCTGGCAAACACGAAAAATAGGAGATAAATGTCAAAATATAAGCATAATAACTTAAACATTTGTTTCTCCGTTAAAAAACACGCTTCCTTCCATGTAGTTTTCATGCGAGGAACCGATACCTGTAAAATAACATACATAACGAAAGCCACCCACAAATACCCCCTTCACATTTGTAAATATACTAACAATGAACATTAACCATGTAAGAAGACATTTCCGAACACTTAAAATTAGACTTGAAGGAAAAAAAGCACGACACATCTATAACGGAGACTTTTCACCCAAACGCTACTTAAACTAGTAATACATACACCAAAAAACACTACAAAGTTCGATTATACCCTCAAACATGACCACTTACTTATAATTTGTAGTTAAAAATAACCTTACCTCTCTCCACGCGAAGCAACTCCCAACCGCGAGCTTCTCCAGTCCTGAATGGAGCGCAATAACCTTACGCGGTAAAAAAGTAGTCCCCTTAACCCATTTGTGTAAAAGGATAATAGAATAAACAATGTCATATGTAAAATATATAATACATACACATGTATAATGTAACAAATTAATACACTATACTCATGACAATTTTCCTTTATTAAGAAAAATAAATATATTTAATATAAATTAATATATAATATTTATTATATATTAATAATATTAAATAATTATGTAAGACTTTGAATAAAAGATGTAAATATTTTGTTATTGTGTATATTTATATGAATAATTTTGTGTTTAATTTTAATAAAACATTATAAATGTTTATGGTAATAATTAATAATGATAAATAATATAACTTATTTATTGTTATTAATATAACAATTAGAACCATTTACTATATAAAGAATGGCCTGAAAAAAAGTATCTATTTTATCTGTGAATGTATATATTTTTGTTAATAATAAATGAATGTTTATGTTTATTAATTAATAATAATAATATTTAATAAAATAATTATTATTTTTATTACTTATGACAAAAAGTTTTATAATTATTTCTAACTAGGACAAAACTATATAATTGCTTTACTAATATTTGGTCAATACCAGATATTATAATTAAACATATTGTTTCCCTATACAATTATAAACTTTACAACCAAATCGATTTATATGTTTAATGTAAAAACAACATTTTGTGAAATATACACCAAGAAAAATTTTTTTTGTATTTCAATGTATCCTAACAAATGTAATAATAGTCATGTTACTTGTTAAAATGAAAAATGTATTATATATATTTTATTATATTAATATTTAATATTAACATTATTAAATATTAATGTAAGAAATGTATAACAAATCATTGTTTTATGTATTTCTATATAAATACTTTAAATTGTAAGTGACTGATGGGAATATGTAAAATTTACTGAAAGAATGTAGTAAACAAATTTTTTTTTACATTGACAACATGTATATAAATGTAAAGATGTTATTCTGTGAATAATAAAAGTCAAAAAAAAGTGATGTTATATTTGTTTGTGATTGTATTGTAGTACACAATAAAAAATTAAAAAATGGTTTAATAAAGTTATTTGAAAACATCCATGTTGCATTCATTTTTTATATTAAAATACAGTAATGAACAAATGTATACAAATGTGCTGCACACTGACCAATTTTATATGTATTATTACTACTCCAGTCAATCTAATATCATAGAAGCTGCAGGACACTAGCAAAAAATTATTTACTATTCCTACTACACTCAAGGTAATACCATAAAATGTGGTGGAGACTGACCAATGTTTTTTTATTAATCCAACTCCAGTGTAGGTAATATTACTGATGGTGCTGGACACCAACCAATTAATAAATAGAATTCCAATCCACTCTAGCTACTGTCTGGAAACATGCTAATACATATATTGTTTAGATCAAAATAAAGCGTACTAATGTAAAGTTATAATAATTTCTATTTTCGTGTAATAGATTTAATGTATCAGTGTTAAGTTACACTATACATCAGCACTCTAAAATACCCAAAACTGTCCCAAAACACTAAAAAGACCCCTTCACCCTAAAGGCCAAAACTGACTCAGAACCCTACAAATACCCCTTTATCAACAAACTGAAAACTGACCCAGAACCCTACAAATACCCCTTACCCACAAACTGAAAACTGACCCTGAACCCTACAAATACCCCTTTACCCACAAACTGAAAACTGACCCTGAACCCTACAAATACCCCTTTACCCACAAACTAAAAACTGACCCTGAACCCTACAAATACCCCTTTATCAACAAACTGAAAACTGACCCAGAACCCTACAAATACCCCTTACCCACAAACTGAAAACTGACCCTGAACCCTACAAATACCCCTTTACCCACAAACTGAAAACTGACCCTGAACCCTACAAATACCCCTTTACCCACAAACTAAAAACTGACCCTGAACCCTACAAATACTCCTTTACCCACAAACTGAAAACTGACCCTGAACCCTACAAATACCCCTTTACCCACAAACTGAAAACTGACCCTGAACCCTACAAATACCCCTTTACCCACAAACTGAAAACTGACCCTGAACCCTACAAATACCCCTTCACCCACAAACTGAAAACTGACCCTGAACCCTACAAATACTCCTTTCCCCACAAACTGAAAACTGACCCTGAACCCTACAAATACCCCTTTACCCACAAACTGAAAACTGACCCTGAACCCTACAAATACTCCTTTCCCCACAAACTGAAAACTGACCCTGAACCCTACAAATACCCCTTTACCCACAAACTGAAAACTGACCCTGAACCCTACAAATAGCCCTTTACACAAGAACTGAAAACTGACCCTGAACCTCAAAAAAACTCCTGTACCCACAAACTGAAAACTGACCCTGAACCCTACAAATACCCCTTTACCCACAAACTGAAAACTGACCCTGAACCCTACAAATACCCCTTTACCCACAAAGTTAAAACTGACCCTCAACCAAAAAAACTCTTTACCCAACACCTAAAAAGTGACCTTAAACACTATAAATACCCCTTTACCCACAAACTAAAAACTGACCAAGACCCCAAAAATACACCTTTACCCCTGAACTTAAAACTGACACTGATTATTAAAAAACACCCCTTAATGCACAAACTGAAAACTGACCCTTAACGCTTTCAAAACCCATTTACCCACAAACGTAAAAATTTCCCAAATCCCACTAAATACACCTTTACTCACGAACAGAAAAATGACCCTGAACCCTAAAAAATTAACCTCTAACAAAAACTATTAAACTGAGCCTGAACACTATAAATAATAATGAACACAACATTAAACATTAATATATAATAAAAAAAAAAATATTTTACAAAAACAATAATAAAATATATTATCACATTAGCTATAATAATAATTTTGATTAATTAATATTGTTTAATTCCAATTAATTAATTAACATCAACATAAATTAACACATTACATTTAAATGTATCCAATTAATGTAATTAAGTCATTATTATAAATTAATTACCAATTAATTTTTTTAAATGATATGCAATATATTAATTAGATCATTAACTAATTATAATTAATGTGTTAGCAATTTATAAATGTAAATAATATGCTAATTCTTAATAAAATAAATCACTAATTATTAATAATTAATAACCAATGTATCAATTAAAACAATATACAAATCAATTTTTAAAAATAATAATTATTAATAATTAATTAATCAATTAATCAATTAAATTATATGCTAAATACTCAATTAAACAATTAACTAATTAATATTAATTAATTACCAATTAAAATCTAATTAAAACAATTACCAAACATATATTAAATAATTAATTATTATTAAATTACTTCCCACCCTATTCCCCTATAAACCCACAACCCGCTCCTAAACATTAAGTACTATTTTTTTATATATTATATATATATTATTTTATAAAATCATTATTTTCTAACATTTTCTCGATATTTTTTACTTTCACTATATTTCGATATTTTGTCTGGTCGATATTTTTGAGTCGATATTTTTGTATTCAATATTTTTGGGTCATTTTTACAGTCGATATTTTGTCCAACGGTATTCCTATAGTCGATATTTAGTTAATGTCGATATTTTTCCGTCGATATTTTGTCCATTCGATATTATGTAGTCGATATTATGTCCAGTTACCCCCAGTGCCTTAAGTCCCCAACACCACCCTTAACGGGCTTCTTCAACAGGTTGTCGGAGCTCTAAATAAAGAAATAGAAATGGTGGAATGCAGAATGTCTCTATCCTCACCTACACTTCCCCATGAAGGTCCAGTCCAAGAGTTGACATGGGGATGTAACAAGGTCCCAAGGTCCTACAAACGACCCAGCCAACAGTCCCCCTCTCTCCTAAAGTGTTTTTAACTGTTCTGCCACCCTCCTCCAAACTGGAACTGAAATACAGAATGAGGGGGGAGATGGAAGTACACTATTTAAAGGGGGAAAAAGAAAAAGGGTGGAACTGGGTACTACCTACAAGAAGCAATGCTTGGCTAATTACAGAAGTAACCACAGCCCAGCCTAGAAAGTCAAATTAGTCAAAAATTGCAAAAGATTGAGGTAGAAGTTGGCGCAATTTTGAGGTTTGCTAAAAGACTGAGACATAAACCGATTAGAGAGATGCTTCAACTATACAAAAGTCAGAGCCTATCTCTTGGCTCGTACAGGGCAGGAGTGTGGAGGTACACAGTCAATGAAAGTTGCAGATAGCAGAAAATAAGTTTTATATGGAGAGTTTTAGCATTACCAAATCCACCCCAAGCTTCATCACACATGCAGAAGTAGGGATGGGATTTCTGGAAGACCAAAGTGGTATAGCCCCTTTATTATTATGGGTAAAATTATGGAGCACTGACTGGGCCAGATTTTCTAGGGACGTTCTGAGGGACTGTTTAAACCTAGATATTATGAATTCCATTCCATTGATGGCAGATGTAAAAAAGGTTCTCTACACTTTGGATCTGAGAGCTCTTTAGGACTTCCCAAAAGTCATAGGCCCTCAGAGAAAAGGAAGGGTGAAAAAGGGTTTTACCTCTTTTGAGAAGAAAGTTTAACTGAAAAGTCTCTCACCTCAAGTGCTACCAGAAATTGTATGCAAATTTTTAATGGTCCCGGAATTGATTGCTATTTAACTTTGATAGGAGATCTGCAGCACATATTTTATATGACAAGGTTAAGACTAAATTTGATCCATCATTTAGTTGCCTTTCCTTTGGCCGGCTGTTCTGACCGGGTTTTCTGCCCCTTTTTTGAGTGAAGGTGACTTTAGCCTGCTATCATTCTAATAGGAGGACTAGAACCCCGGACCTGGCCTATTTACAAGGTTTTTGATGTAATTCCCTACCCTTTTCTTTATTCTAGGGCTTATAAACTTGTGTTAAGGGATAGATTCCTTAGTATTAGTATTAATTCGTCCTTTTGTAAGGTAGCTAGTATACTTCTAAAGAAGTTATGCTTATTTCGGGCCTTGTAGGCCTCGAATGGGAGAGACTCCATATTTCTTTCTGCCTCGGCAGCTTGGGATGCTTTTAGGTCAAATGTAATGTTTTAGTTATAAGGTGTTGTTCGCTTGGAGAGAACCTGCTCAGGCTGGCCCTTATCGAAAGACTGTATTTTTCTTCGTGTCGAAGACATAACATCAGGCCGGCCGGCTGAGAACGTGTTCTTGGCACGGGGTGGTACAAGAATTTGGTGGGCGGCAGGTTACTGGCCGTAACTTTCCATGCATGAACAAGGTTCCATATTAGCGAAAGCGCAGAGAGCTTAAGGGTCAGTCCGTGAGTCAGTTAGTAGGCGGCAGCTAGCCGTTAGCATTATTGCAGTTAATCAACTTAAGGCAGACAGTTGCCATTTTGAAGTCCGAGAAAGACCGAAGACTAACACTATCTTAGAAAGATTGAAGTTATTTTAGCTGGAGCAGCTGGTGAGCTTTGATACCAAGATCAGAGCATGCAGAATGAAGCAGTTAGTGAAGCGAACGAATACCAGAGCGGCAGAAACTGATTTATAAGATCGAAGTTGGAAGGTGAAGACAGTCCGTGATTGAGAGGAGAGAGGAGTAGTGCAGAACAGCGAGAGTGCAGCAGATGAGACAGAGAATAAGAGGAAGGTTCCAGTGACTTGGAGGGGAGCAGAGGAGACAGAGCATAGCGGTGCAGACGTGTATCCGTGACTGCAGGGGTGATCCTAAGACGAGCCAAGGCACAGACGAGAAGGGAACCCAGATGACCACTGAGTCCAGACTTCGTACTCATAAGGTGACGTCGACCCTTTCTTATTAGTGTGCACACACATTCTAATCTTTCCTTTTGCTTTTCAGGCTATATGTTATATTGCAGTATTATATTGTTGTTGTTATTATTAAATAAAGGTACCCCAGTTCTTAGTGAACTAGTGTGTAATTGTTACTTTCTCATGATAAAGTTAACCTTTCTTCTAGTCAGATGATGTTATGTGGACGGATGCGTCTCCCGTCCAGGTAAATGGTAACTGAGCAAGGGAGTAGAGGAGCACTCGAAATAGGGAATAACCTTTACACAGTGTAATTTGGCCATTCTTGTGTGAGAGGATTGACCTGTCTATCTGTCACATAATCTATAATATTGTATCCCTAGTATATAGAGAAATTTCCCAATATAGAAAGAGAGAGAGAGAGAGCTGAAAGTATTCATAGGAAAGTGATCGTCGTTGTGCAGACGCGTTAATGAGAGCATTGACTGTGGTCGATGTGTATACCCACAAGATTGTGGCTTGCGAGAGCACCGGAAGGATACGGTGTGTAATGAGATCGCTGCTAGGGAAAGTGGCGTTAATGAGAGCATTGACTGCGGTCAATGTGTATACCCACAGGATTGTGGCTTGTGTATGTATGAAATAGTGAGAGCACTGGGAGGACACAGTGCGTATACCCACAGGATTGTGGCTTGCGCGAGCACTGATGGTGATTAGTGTGTAATGGTAAGTAATCGGAACTGCCTCAGGGTAGTCCAGTCTGGGCCTGTGTTGCCGCGAGACTATAAGGTATGAATGTGGTGTTTTGGAAGATCTAAGCTTGTATATTGCTAATTCCCCATCCTTAGGTAGGTACCCAGGTGCCTTTTGTAAGTAGGTCCTGAGGAGGGAGGTGGTTACGTTTCGGCAGGGTTAGTGGTGTCTTGGTGAGCTGATTCTATCTGGTCCGAAAATCCGGTCGTTACATCTGGCGTCACGAACCGTTTACGAAAGCCTGTTAGCGTGATGTTGTTTCTAATTTGTTGGTTTGCGCTCGGCGCGTGCGGAGTTTATTTTGTATATTATTTGTTCATAGTTGTATATATCTTTTTCTTTTGGCACCATGTTTTTGAGGTCAAAGTCTACTTTTAAATTGCCTGTTGAAATTCCCGGCTGGGAATCAACGCCTTACGAGGCATTGGCCCGTGAGTGGGCCGATTCTACTGGTTTGAGTGAAAATTGGAGTTCTTGTTTGGTACTAGCGGAGCCGGATAATGTAATTGCTTGTCTACAGAAAGCGCCAGTTGTGAAGGGTGAGGAGCTTCCTGTTTTGGGACGCAGATGTTGGATTGTTTTATCTGCGTACAGGATTGTGCATGCAAAACTTTTGAAATTACAGAAACAATATGTGGACATGGAAGAGAAGTTTGTTGAAGTGCAAAATGCTCACACTCTTTTGAGATGTCAGAATAAATTGCTTACCGACAAACTTGAGACTTATCAGACAATTGCTGAACGAGCTGCTGTTCGTATTGCCAAATACAAATATAAGAAAGTCGTGGTCTGGTTTGTAAACGGAAAGTGCGTCTGGTCGTGGCGAAAGCCGGGCTGGACTGGAATCCTGATGAATGGGATGGTAATATCTGGGAATCGAATGATTCTGGCTCCTCGGCTGAGGAGTCTGACAATCGCGAGTATTCTCGCACCGGATGTGACTGTAATCTAATACTTTGACAAACTTGATGGTTCCGGCGATCATGGTCGGTATTCTAAATCTGATGACATTTCTCAATCTGAATGTCTCTCCAAATCTATTGATCGGGCTTCTTCTGATGCTCGTACTGAGGTTTCTGCGCATCCGGTTTTTCGACGAAAATTATAGCAAGCTCCTGGTAATCCAAATGGTATTCCTTTGGAATGTTTGGAAGATTTTACGCAACAGGAAGTTAGTGACATTTTGCAACGGTTTCGGCAACGGCCCAGTGAGGCCTTGCTTACATGGATGGTGCGCCTTTATGAACTGGGTGCTGCGGGCATCATGTTAGATGCAGGAGATGCCTTGAAATTTTGTTCTTTGAGTTCTGATTCTATTGTTCAGGATCATTTCCGTAACTATAATGCTGCTGGTCAAATTAGTCTGCTTCAGTTAGCAACTGATGGTTGTAATCACAAATACCCTACTGAATTTGATTGGCCTCTGAATGACAAGCCATGGTACACATTGCGTGATGCGGCACAAAGGCTGAAGGAGGAGGTGATGAAATTGGCGATTTTTCTGAGTACATCTGACAGATTGTTGGATGGTTTGTTGACATCTTCTGTGCGGAATCGCATTATCCGTTCTTCCCCTGTTGCTTATAAACAGGTTATGATGACTTTGTTGATCAAGCAGACTGGCAATGCATTGTCTATGGTGCTTGAATCTGGACGTCAGCTTGGTGAACTGGGCGAATGGCTTAAACCTGAGAGGCAGTCTAGACCCGAGGGTCGTACTGCTGGAAATTATAAGTTCACTAGACGTGATATGTTTCTTGCCCTGTTGGATGATGGCGTGAAGAGAGAAGACATTGATGGTGAACCTAATAATCGCTTGTGGGACATGTTTCGCAAGCGTGGTTTGGATCGGAAGGAGGGTGCTCGACGTGTGCGGAAGAATGACTGTGATCATGAATATTCTGATGACAGTGGGGATGATAGACGTTGTGATGATTCGGATCGGCATGATGGACGACGGAATGAGCGAGATGTGTCCCCTCAGCGTGACAGAGAAAGGGGAGAGAGGGGGAGAGAGAGAGGGGGAGAGATGATCGTGTTGAAGGCAGATACAGAGATGAAAAGGATCAGTCCCACGAGATGAGGAGAAGGGGGGGATCGACACAGATTTTATGAACTAAACTCACAATACTATGCAGATCATAATAATCCATTTCGTAATGGGGATGGATATGAACAGGACTTTATATCGTCCAAGAAAATTGAGAGCATTTACCCTAATTTGTCTTGGTTGTCAGAACGTAATAAAAATGACTAGGCAATAGGTCAAGCTCCAGTACGCAGTTGGGCTCACAAAGACAATAGACCCTATGTAGATATTGAAATTTTTTGGAGACATCGTAATATACAAAGGGCCCGAGCATTGGTAGATATAGGAGCGGAGGCCACTCTAATTCATGGAAAATCGAAGAAATTTAAAGGACAATTTTTCACAATTACTGGTTTAGGTGGAAAGGAAACTCCCGCAGTGCAAACAAAAGTTGAAATGAAAATAGGTAGAATTCCTCGAAAAGAATATTCTGTTTTAGTTGGCCCACTTTTGGAATACATAATTGGAATTGATATCCTAAAAGGTATGACATTGCATTTAGATGATGGTTGTTATCAATTTGGAGGTATAGGTTATGTATCATCCAGACCTGTACGAGTTGGTCGTCTAAGAATGCCTCCTATAAAAATTCCCCAGGCTACAACAGTCGTTTCTCAAAAACAGTATCGCATCCCAGGTGGTCATGAAGAGATTAGTTCTACAATCCAGGATCTAGTGAATGCAGGAGTTATAACTCCGGTTACTTCTGCTTGGAATAATACCGTTTGGCCTGTGCGTAAAAGTGATTATTCTTGGCGTATGACTGTTGATTACCGCGAATTGAATAAACATACACCCCCTTTGACGGTTGCAGTACCAGACATGATTACTTTAATTGAAAGAATTCAGAAGCATCCAGGAATATGGTATGCATCTATTGATATTGCTAATGCTTTCTTTTCAATCCCAATTGCCCCGAGTGTCAGGAACAATTCAGTTTTACGTGGAATGGACGTCAAATGACGTTTAGAAGTCTTCCCCAAGGCTATGTGCACAGTCCTACGATATGTCACCGGCTGGTGGCTGAACATTTATCTGAAATACCCATAGACCCACAAATTCAAATGTGTCATTATATTGACAACATTTTGATTCAAGGTGAGACACAGGATCAAGTTCAGACTCAGTTAGATCAGGTTATCAATCATTTACGTGAAAAAGGTTGGGAAATCAATCCCGACAAGTTGCAAGGTCTGTCACAAAGTGTGCAATTTTTAGGCATCAATTGGCATAAAGGTAACAGAGAAGTGATTCCACAGGTGAAGCAGAAAATTCTTGATTTTGCGGTTCCTCAGAACCGAAAAGAAGCCCAGCAATTTATTGGTTTATTTGGTTTTTGGCGTCAACACATCCCACATTTGAGTCAGATATTGGCCCCTTTATACAGAGTTACTCGCAAAAAGAATGCGTTTGAATAGAGTAAACCGCAGCAAGATGCGTTTGATTTGGCGAAAGAAGCAATTCAGTATGCTTTGGATTTGTGGCCCGTGCGTGATGGTGAGGTGGATCTGAATGTGTCTGTGCAAGGTCCTTATGCAAATTGGAGTTTGTGGCAAAAACAAGGCAGAAATAAAGTACCGCTAGGTTTCTGGACTAAAAAGTTACCTGATGCTGGTGAGCGTTATACACCTTTTGAAAAACAGTTACTTGCATGTTATTGGGCTCTGGTGGATACCGAGCAATTAACTTTGGGACACGATTTGGTGTTGAGACCTGAAATTCCTATTATGCAATGGGTTTTGAGTTCGCAGAAAACTCATCGAATTGGGCATGCTCAAGAGGCGAGTGTGATTAAGTGGAAATGGTACATACAAGACAGGGCACGTGTGGGACCGAACGGTGTTACATGAGCAAGTGGCGCAGGCGCCATCGAATGAGCCTGGGAGTGAATACTCCGTACCTATAGTACAGGAATCCCCTGTTAAGTGGGGTAAGCCATTTGATGATCTGTCCACGGAGGACAGAAACCATGTGTGGTTTACGGATGGTTCAGCGAGGTACATAGGAGAGAAGAGGCATTGGAAGGCATCGTCCTATAATCCTATCACAAAAATTGCTGAGTACAACTGGTGAAGGAAAAAGTAGTCAATTTGCTGATTTGTATGCTGTTTACCAAGTTTTAAACCAGGAGTTACCTGGTACGTGTCACATTTTTACTGATTCCTGGTCCACTGCTAATGGACTTGCGGTTTGGTTACCAACATGGCATTCTCGTAATTGGGAATTGCATTCTAAAGAACTTTGGGGTAAAGAGTTATGGCAAGAAATTTGGGAACTACTTCCACAAAGTACTGGTACAATCTTTCTTGTGGATGCTCATACATCGATAGACTCCCTTGACAAATTTTTTCACAACATTGCAGATGAGAAATCTAAAATTGCTGAGGCAGTGGTGGACATGCAGGATTCTGATTTGGCGGGATTGGCGAAATGGGCCCACCAGAAAGCAGGACATTTTGGAGAGAGAGCCACTGGCAGGTGGGCTGCTGATCGAGGGATTTATATTCCATTAAATTTGATTAAAGATACTATACTGCATTGTCCTATCTGTCAACATTCTAGACAGCGAAAAGTACCCCAAATTGTTAAAGGACATTTACACGGAGAAAAATTACCCGCTCAAATTTGGCAGATTGATTATATTGGTCCACTCCCTATGAGTAAAAATTGCCAATATATTTGCACCATCATTGACACATACAGTGGTCTTTTGGTGGCCTTTCCCTGTAAACGAGCTACCCAAGTAAAACCATTAAAACATTGGAATAGATTATGCTCTATTATGGTGTTCCATTTCAAATTCAATCTGATAATGCATCCCATTTCAAGGGAAGATTGGTGCAGGAATTTTGTGTGGAGAACAACATTGAATGGGTGTTTCATATACCGTATTACCCACAGGCAGCAGGCCTTATAGAAAGAATGAATGGTTTGCTAAAAGATCAATTACGTAAATTAACTGACAATAAATATAAGAATTGGAGAGAATATTTGTTTCAGGCACTGTTGATTTTGAATAATCGTCCCTTTTTAAATGCTGAATCTCCATTAATGCGTTTATTTCCTCCAGCTGTTGATGCTAAACCGAATACAGTTAAAAACACTGTAATGTATTGGGAGATTTCCCCGGGAGCCCGGGCTCCATGCAGAGCAACCCCAGGTTCCACAGGCTTGGACCTGCATGCCATGAATGACATTACTGTAAAAAGCAGAGATCGAGTTATCATTGAAACTGGCATTGGTGTCTGTATACCAACTGGAAATTTTGGATTAATTGCCCCTAGATCGGGACTGGCCTTAAACGGCATTCAAGTGCTTATCGAAAGACTGTATTTTTCTTCGTGTCGAAGACATAACATCAGGCCAACCGGCTGAGAACGTGTCCTTGGCACGGGGTGGTACAAGAATTTGGTGGGCGGCAGGTTACTGGCCGTAACTTTCCATGCATGAACAAGGTTCCATATTAGCGAAAGCGCAGAGAGCTTAAGGGTCAGTCCGTGAGTCAGTTAGTAGGCGGAGGAGTCATTGACAGTAATTATCAGGGAGAGATTAAGGTACTCCTGCTAAATAGCAGTGAGGTTGATTTGCCGATTCAAAAGACTGACCGAATTGCTCAATTGCTAATCATGCCTGTTTTCAGTGGTGAGATTCAGAAAGGCACTGCCTGTTCGAGGACAAAAAGGTTTTGGCTCCACTGATAATCCAGGAGCGAGAGTGTGGGTGCAATCGCCTAAAAATCCCCCTGAACAGGCTGAAATTACTGCAACCGGTCATGATAATACAGTACTTGTCATGAGACTAGGATAAGATAGCTGGGAAGCTGTCCCAGCTGACAAATGTTACTTACGAGAATGAATAATGCCTGTGTTTGATTTTCCTTTCAGGTCATTCTCTGGACTGCTGTTGCTTGCTACGTCGGGAAAGGAGGGAACCCACAGACTTTGGTTGATTCAATAACCTGAGTACCGCGTTCCTTCGCTGCGTGGGATTCATCATCTAATTTTTGGACTACCCTGGCACAAAGGGTAACAAATTCCCGACATTTCTGTTTAACACCGATGCGTTTGGTGACTGACATATTAGCAACCTGTTTGGTTGCCGTCCCTGCTTCCTTGGAGACCCTTGCCCATATTTTCAATATATCAAATGCCCGTCCTAATATTATTCTTGGTGATTTCGCTACACATGAGTACTGTCCTTTATGTACTATGCTTTTGGACCCAGTACCACCGATTCATTCACAAATAACTACATACAATATCACGCAGGGTGATTTATGTTTTTTCCTTACCTGTGATCCAAGCGCCATAACTGAATGTGTGCGTCTAAAACTAAAAGGCGCTACTTCTTTCACAGATAATTAAAAGACTTTATGTTACCGGAGATCATCGAAGTCATGTATTTCAGTTAGAAATATTATGACCTGTAAAAGTCTTGTGGTTACCCCTAGTCAATATCGCACAATGCAACACAATTCGGACAGTGGACCACTCTTATACTTTCAAAGCACCAACCCACATATCACCAACATGTATATATAATTTTCAATAGAATTGCGTGCAAATTTTCAAATACTCCCTGTCCTGAGAGTATATCCCGAAACCTTGGGAAAAACGTCAATATTTTTTATCAAACTTGAAAAAGCACCGCTTCAGAGTTAAATCTTCACCAAACATGGGTGATAAATACGTGATCAAAGAATGTCCCAAATGAAAAGACGCTGAATCGTAATTGCAAAAAGTTCAAGGTTCTTTTAATAATCCATTTAAGAAACCAGCCAACGCGTTTCGTTCCGTCAAGCGTGTCACCACACATGCGTATATTCCAAGGCAAATCGTCATATCAGTATACATCCATTCCCTCTATGCGGGTGGTCCCAATGAAGTAAGTCCAAGCTCAAAGAAATATTTTTTCTCAGGTACGTTTCACACTAATTTTTTGAAAGGTGCGAGATGTGAAGCTTCTACCTGCCGAAAGAATTTGGCGTGTGGATTTGGAGACGCCAGCTGGGGGTTACGGGACCGACCCTGACAGGTGACTACCTCAAAGTGACTTTAACATTGCGTTCCAACTGAAGAACAAAAAGTGGGACCACTCGACGGTGCAAAATGCGCACGTCACATTACTAAGGCAACTACCTTAAGGTGACTTATGCAGTACGTCTGAAGCAAAGTACAAGAAGTGGGACCCTTGGACTGTGATAAGTGCACTATCAAGGCGAATATCACATCTCGCACCTTTCAAAAAATTGGTGTGAAACGTACCTGAGAAAAAATATTTCTTTGAGCTTGGGCTTACTTCATTGGGACCACCTGCATAGAGGGAATGGATGTATACTGATATGACGATTTGCCTTGGAATATACGCACGTGTGGTGACACCTATTGTGCCCTGAAGAAGTTCCGCTTGACGGAACGAAACACGTTGGCTGGTTTCTTAAATGGATTATTAAAAGAACCTTAAACTTTTTGCAATTACGATTCAGCGTCTTTTCATTTGGGACATTCTTTGATCACGTATTTATCACCCATGTTTGATGAAGATTTAACTCTGAAGCGGTGCTTTTTCAAGTTTGATAAAAAATATCGCACAATGCTATTACCTTCTGGATGGCTTTTCTCTTGTGGCAATACATCTTGGCCTTACATTCCTGCGAACATTACCGGGGGACCCAGTGCCATCACAAGATTGAGTTTGTCAATGTTTTCTTCACATCCTAATGCAAATTCCCGTGTTGTCCATGATGCAGTTATGCTAAAAGACGATTGTGATTCTACACTACATTTATATTCTAAATCTGAATACCTTAGTTTAGCCTTTTCTATTCTGGGTGTCCCTGCCTTAGCCGTCTATAATGCCAAATCTATTGGAAAAATGGCCTGTTGGATGGTTAAATCTATTAATCACACTTCTACAATTCTATCTGACATGCTACTTGACGCCCAGGGTGAACGCAGAGCTATTTTGCAGAACAGGGCCGCAATAGATTATCTTTTGCTTAAACATGGACATGACTGTTCTGACTTTGAGGGCCTTTGTTGTTTCAATTTATCAGATCATACTAGATCTATTCAGGCTCATATTGACAAACTTCACGACTTGACCAAAGAAGTTAGAGAACACATTGACCAGGGCTGGTTTGACTGGCTCTTTAACACCTTGGCTGCTAGCAGTTTTCCCGTCCTGTGCTGGAAATTGCCATTTTGCTGGTGTCATGACGAGCTCAGCTCGTCATCAGCACAGCTCAACCGTGCATCATGACGAGCTGAGCTCGTCATCAGCATCGAAAGGGTTAATTGGTTACCAGATTTACATTCTTTACGTCAGATATTAGGGGGGATCCTGCTTGCTATTTGTATTTGCATTTTAGTTGCTATTTGCTGTTTTATTCAGTGTATTCCTTCTTTACTTCAAACCTGTAGATGTGGTACTAGAAATAGATCAGTTAGTTTTGTATCATATTATTCTTCGACAGATGTTAGTTCCATTCAGCGAATGATTAGTAGTCTAAAGTCAAGGGTGAAGTGTTCTGACCGGGTTTTCTGCCCCTTTTTTGAGTGAAGGTGACTTTAGCCTGCTGTCATTCTAATAGGAGGACTAGAACCCCGGACCTGGCCTATTTACAAGGTGTTTGATGTAATTCCCTACCCTTTTCTTTATTCTAGGGCTTATAAACTTGTGTTAAGGGATAGATTCCTTAGTATAAGTATTAATGTGTCCTTTTGTAAGGTTGCTATTATACTTCTAAAGGAGTTATGCTTATTTTGGGCCTTGTAGGCCTCGAACGGGAGAGACTCCATCTTTCTTTCTGCCTCGGCAGCTTGGGATGCTTTTAGGTCAAATGTAATGTTTTAGTTATAAGGTGTTGTTCGCTTGGAGAGAACCTGCTCAGGCTGGCCCTTATCGAAAGACTGTATTTTTCTTCGTGTCAAAGACATAACATCAGGCCGGCCGGCTGAGAACGTGTCCCTGGCACGGGGTGGTACAAGAATTTGGTGGGCGGCAGGTTACTGGCCGTAACTTTTCATGCATGAACGAGAGCTTAAGGGTCAGTCCGTGAGTCAGTTAGTAGGAGGCAGCTAGCCGTTAGCATTATTGCAGTTAATCAACTTAAGGCAGACAGTCGCCATTTTGAATTCCGAGAAAGACCGAAGACTAACACTCTCTTAGAAAGATTGAAGTTATTTTAGCTGGAGCAGCTGGTGAGCTTTGATACCAAGATCAGAGCATGCAGAATGAAGCAGTTAGTGAAGCGAACGAATACCAGAGCGGCAGAAACTGATTTATAAGATCGAAGTTGGAAGGTGAAGACAGTCCGTGATTGAGAGGAGAGAGGAGTAGTGCAGAACAGCGAGAGTGCAGCAGACGAGACAGAGAATAAGAGGAAGGTTCCAGTGACTTGGAGGGGAGCAGAGGAGACAGAGCATAGCGGTGCAGACGTGTATCCGTGACTGCAGGGGTGATCCTAAGACGAGCCAAGGCACAGACGAGAAGGGAACCCAGATGACCACTGAGTCCAGACTTCGTACTCATAAGGTGACGTCGACCCTTTCTTATTAGTGTGCACACACATTCTAATCTTTCCTTTTGCTTTTCAGGCTATATGTTATATTGAAGTATTATATTGTTGTTGTTATTATTAAATAAAGGTACCCCAGTTCTTAGTGAACTAGTGTGTAATTGTTACTTTCTCATGATAAAGTTAACCTTTCTTCTAGTCAGATGCTGTTATGTGGATGGATGCGTCTCCCGTCCAGGTAAATGGTAACTGAGCAAGGGAGTAGAGGAGCACTCGAAATAGGGAATAACCTTTACACAGTGTAATTTGGCCATTCTTGTGTGAGAGGATTGACCTGTCTATCTGTCATATAATCTATAATATTGTATCCCTAGTATATAGAGAAATTTCCCAATATAGAAAGAGAGAGAGAGATGAAGGTATTCATAGGAAAGTGATCGTCGTTGTGTAGCGGCGTTAATGAGAGCATTGACTGTGGTCGATGTGTAAACCCACAAGATTGTGGCTTGCGAGAGCACCGGAAGGATACGGTGTGTAATGAGATCGCTGTTAGGGAAAGTGGCGTTAATGAGAGCATTGACTGCGGCCAATGTGTATACCCACAGGATTGTGGCTTGTGTATGTATGAAATAGTGAGAGCACTGGGAGGACACAGTGCATATACCCACAGGATTGTGGCTTGCGCGAGCACTGATGGTGATCAGTGTGTAATGGTAAGTAATCGGAACTGCCTCAGGGTAGTCTAGTCTGGGCCTGTTTTGCCGCGAGACTATAAGGTATGAATGTGGTGTTTTGGAAGATCTAAGCTTGTATATTGCTAATTCCCCATCCTTAGGTAGGTACCCAGGTGCCTTTTGTAAGTAGGTCCTGAGGAGGGAGGTGGTTAGGTTTCGGCTGGGTTAGTGGTGTCTTGGTGAGCTGATTCTATCTGGTCCGAAAATCCGGTCGTTACACCGGCTCTAGGGTCACCTTGGGTACAAAGTTTCCATGTGATGCTGTCTCCACTCAGTCCACTGCACACTTTATGCTGTTGTGCACATTATATGGCCCAATCAGATATCAATACTGCACTTTTGCACAGTCACTTTATTTCATATAAAGAGGGTTTAAGGTTTTTTCAATACCTTTCCTCCCCAGATTTTCCCACCCATTACTTAGCGTTATAATTGCTGCTATAAAACTCAGGAAATCCTATCCAATATAACCCCTTGGGTGCTCATGACGAGCTCAGCTCGTCATGAGGCACGGTGCTCTTTCTGTCGAACAGGCTCCTCCCAGAGCTTTCCCATCTCCTGGTAACTTTCCATTTGGATTTTATGGAAGTATCACCTTATTTTTGGTTTGTTGTTCTTGTTCTGATATCATTGACGGTGTGCCACTCTGTGTAGTGGCGTTTCAATTTGCTTTCTTTTGAAAATCAATAGAAAGATTTTTTTAAAGTATCACCCTATTTGGCTGCAATTTCTACTGCATCTATACCATTGGATTTTAAGGACTTTGTTGTTGAGAAATCACAAGTAAGTTCAAAATCTTTTGTACAAGGGTGTTGTTTTTTGGGATAGAGGGCATGCACCAGTATTTATTTGTACTTTTATCCAATTTTTTATTTGATTATGGTTGTGGTGAGTGGCCTGGAGGTACAGTAGGCCCCTAGTTATTTTTTTGCATTTTGCATTGAATTTTTAATCTTTTGTAAAGGAAAAAGGTTGCACAGTTCAGTACATTTTCTCCATATTTGTTAAATTTGCACTATCCATTTTTTTTACTATGCGGCCAAGTCTGCCTACAAGGCCATCCAGCCAGTACAAGTCAATTTGTATAGCTCACTTAATCTTCATTTTTGGCATTGCTGAATTAAATATAGTGTTTGCTTCATTGTTTACCATGCCTCTTTTGTGTGTGTGTGTTTGCCATAGGCCACCCTTTGTATGTGTTCTCCATGATATGTGGCTGGGGGCCATTTTGTGTAGTCAATGTCCATAGGCATGCATGTGTTCTTTGTTGTCCATGCCTCTTTGCTTGTTGTTTGACCATGTGGCTGGCGACCATTTTGTGTAGCCAGTCAGTGTGCTTTTTCTCATAGGCCTGCAGGTTGTCTTTCGGTGTCTATGCCTCCTTGCTTCTTGTTGTGGTATGACCATGTGGCCTGTGGCCATTTTGTGTAGTCAGCCAGAGTGCTTTTGTCATAGGCCTGCATGTGTTCTTTCTTGTGTTCATGCCTCCTTGCTTGTTGTTGTTGATTGACCATGTGGCCGGTGGCCATTTTGTGCAGCCATCTAGTGTGCCTTTGCGATTGGCCTGCATGTGTTCTTTGTTGTCCATGCCTCCTTGCTAGCTCTTGTTGTTTGACTATGTTGGCAATGGCCATTTGGTGCAGTCAGCCAGTGTGCTTTTGTCATAAACATGTGCTGAATGAAATCCTTTTTCCAGTTTTCAGAAACATTTTCTAGGGAGATTGATAGGAGAGGGGTATGCCTTTTTGCTTTTGTTCTTTTTTTTTTACTTTACCCTGATATCAGTGCAATGTGTTTGAGGATTAATGTAGTATACATATATATGAACAGTGTTTAATATTACATGTATTTTTTCAATTTGTACCTTGAAACTCCATGCCTCCCAATAGGTTTCTAATAGTCCCCTAAAACACCAACAATTAATTGTAATTTTTTTATTTGATTTTTTATTATTGTTTGTATTTTTTTTATTGTTGGGGGAGTTTTGTATTTTATTTATTTTCCATCTGCCCCCTGCTTAACATTGGTGCCTGCCACACACCGGCATTAAGTTTTTTAAGGATTGTCATTACTTATTTTCCCCTGGTCCCCCTGCCTGCCATAAACGCACACCAGGATTTATTTTTTAAGGATTAATCCATTTTCCCCAGGACCCCCTGCCTGCCTTAGGTGGCAACCAGAATTCATTTTTTGAGGATTATTCCATTTTCCCGTACACCCCCCCTGCCTGCCATAGGCGGAGACCCGCATTTATTTTTTTAAAGCCTGCTTCCATTTTCCCCTACACCTCCCTGCCTGCCACAGCTATCTCCCCTTAGATGCACATAAAGCAAACAGTTAAATCTATATGTTGTTTTCCTGATTGAAATATTATGTCATTATGTTATGGTGGTGTGGTTTGACTTTGAAATGGATACTCTATTGTTGTTAATTATTTAACCACACAAGCAAATAGTGCTATGAATAATTCAAACTGCAAAAATGCCTCATTTTATCAAACATTTCCCTTGCTTGTTTGCCTTTAGGTGCACAAGAGACTATGTACTGCCAAACAGAAGGCTATCACAAAGTGATGTGACCACAACACATGAGTACTTCTCTCTTCTGCTTGTGCAGCTGAATGCCAACTGACAGAGCATGACAATGGCCCCAAAGAAAGCTGCTGTGAAGAAGGGACCAGTGAGGAGAAGAAGAAGCAGATTGCCACCATTGGTTTGTCGCGCTTCTCCTCTTCAAGACAGTTTGTGTGCCTGCTGCACCATCCTCTGGGCTGCAAGCTGGGAGCAGCACTCCCACATCAATGACAGCACCACCCAAATCTAAGCCCAAGCCCTTGTCTCTCAGTGAGGCAGACATTGTAATCATGGCGATGAGGAGTGAGTCCAAATTGGATTTGTCTCAGCCACAAACTAGTACCCAATCACCATCCCTGCCTCTAACCCTTAGACAAAATAACAACCGAATGTCATTTAGGAGAGATTTAAAAACCTACCTGTTTTCAAAAGCGTACTAATTCACCCAGTAGCCCGATACAATAATCAGTCTAAAGCGCTGCGAGGCCTCCGGGTTGTTATGCGCTATATAAATGGAATTTTTCATTTCATTTCATTTCACCACAAAAAAACTGAGCAAAGTGGACAGCAGGAGTCACAGCCAGCAATAGTAGATCTTCCTGAAGTAGAAGCATAACAAGAGGTTGAGCTTCCTGCTGAGCAAGATGTACTTCTTCTTGAACCATTGGCTTCCCGATCACTATAAAAAATAAAGAAAATGGTACCCGCCCATCTCCTCCAAGCCCCCTTCTGATGCTCTGCATATGGTCCAGCTCCAGCTGAGTCTGAGACCCGCCATGGGAGACAAGGGAAAGGAAAAGTTCCTGAAAGCCTTACAATTATAGAAGGGGATAAGGAGGACAACCCAGTCACTGTCATGGAAGCTGGCTCAGAGGATACCAACATTACCCCTGCTATTAAGCATGCTCCAGGGGATGTGGCACTGGTACCACCACCACCGCAAACTTCCATATATGTAAGGCCCATGCTGAGACCTGCATTCACTACTACCTCAGTCGAAGTTTGCACTTCAGAGAGGCAATCGTCAACACACCCACCTATTGAAGTTCTTCGGGCATTGACAGTGGCACCAGTGGCCCAATATAAAAGTTCTCCTCCCCAGTTTGGGACTTCTTTATTATTAGCTAACAGGAGGATAACATTGCAATATGCTCCATGTGCTCCATGTCAAGGTAAGCCTGGTTCACACTATGGTACTGGAAGCCAAACAACCCGTATGAAAACACATCACGCAATTCGGTGGGAGGAGCACTTTAAAAAAAAATGTTGAAGGTGGTGTTGCTGATGAAAGAGGGGAATCAGCTCTGATCACGATGGGGGGTGATGAGGAAGAAGAGGGTGACAGCTTTATGCAAAGCAGCTCTGTCCCCAGCAGTGTGCCAGTATTGCCCACATCAGCAACTTTGAAATGGCACAAGAGTCAGATGGAGACACCATAGCAACAGCATAAAGTGACTGCCCCAAGATGCACATTAAGTCTACCACCTCCTGGTTCACACCGGAAGTCACCTGCGTCAGTGACACCACAAAAGAAAAGAAATCCTGGCAACTATCATGAGCATGTTTAGGCAGGAGGTGCACTATGAATGCAACCACCCAATTGCCTGTTTGCACAAAGGGCAGCTGGCTAAAATGTTAGCACTGGCCCTCCTCCTTTTTTCTTTTGTTGGAAGAAGTGTTTTTTTTTTAGAATTTGTGCTGGCCATTAACCTAAAATGGAAGGTTCCCAAATGGAGCTATTTTGCCAGGGTTGCTGTTCCATACTCCTTCACAGTGTGCTGCAATTGGTTGGACAAACTTTGTAGGAGCATGCTGTTCACACTATCCACCAGACAACAGGCAATGTGGGCCAGTTGTCAAAAAACTGATTACATGTATATCACTGAACACTGGCTCTCTTTTCTGGGGATTAGGCAACAGCTATCTACAGGTCTCAGCACTGAAGAAACTTTTAAGGCTGTTCGGAGACATGCAACAGTAGTGATGCTCACCACTGAGAAATCACATACAGCTGCAAACATCTTGGAAGACTTTAACAGCAAGGCGTTTGAATGGCTGCAACCCAGAGGTCTCCGAATTGAATTTGTTGCCATGGAAAATGGGAGTAATATAGTTAAGGCTATAGCAGATGGTGGCTATTTCAGGGTCTTTTGTTTGGCATATTTCGTCAACCTGATTATGCAGGACTTTCTCATAAAAGAAGAAATAGCAACATTTTGACAACCTACACAAAAATCTGCACTCATTTCAATCATTCTTTTAAAGTCTGAAAGCAGTTGAGGATCAGTCAGCATGCTAATAAAATGACAGTTAAAGCCCTCATACTGGAAGTGCCAACATGTTGGAACTGGAGCTATTGCATGTTGCAATGTCTGTTTGAGCAGTACAAACCACTCAGTATGTCATTCAAAGAGGAGGAGATGCGACTGGGAAAGCATGCCCATGGAGGTGGATAAATGGGGCCTTGTCAAATGTCTGACACAGATGCTGCTTCCTTTTGAGTTATTACATGGGAAGTCAGGAAAGGGAACAGTATGATGAACCAAGCTATCCCGTTGTTGTATCTGCTACAGGAATGGTCAAAAAGGTGTTCCAAAGGTTCGCCAGTGTGAATGGAGAAGCGCATGTGTTGGTTGAGAGCTTAATCCTTCACTTGGCTGTTCATTCAATGCTACAAAGAGACATCATGTCATCCAAAGAGTACATCTGTGCCACAATACTTTATCTACTGTATAAAACAATACTTGCCACTTTCATTCCTTTTTCGGAAGTGGATGTTTCACTACGTAGGGCATAGATTGTTGAGCAAGCGAGAGACCTATGCTTGATAGTTTTGGCATGTGGCGAAAAGAAACAGAACAACGAAAAAAGAGAAACAAAGTCAGATTAGAGAAAGAACTGCGAAAAGCAGCTCACCTAGCTGCCAGAAAGTTAGAAGAAGAGATAAAGGAGAGAGAGGAAACCAAACAGAAGCAAGAGTCCAAAACATCGAGTCAGTGTCCTGTCAGAACACCCTCTATACTCTACCCTGAGTTACCCACGAAACAGCAAGCAAATGATGATCTTTTACTAGGTCCTCCGATCATCTACATGCCCCCTCCATATGCCCCTTCCCGACCCTTAGCACAGCACCCGCCACCCCCAAGCATAGGCGAGAGTAGTACCAGGGCCTCGGTCCCCATGGCCTCCGCGCCGGCCGAACCCCTTGTACTCGATACAGCACAAGCAACAATGTTAGATGACCCTGAGGCCCGAAAGACAGATTCCACGAGAATTAACAGGTTGAGCAAAGATGAGCGAGCAGGGATCGACAAGGTAGTAAAGTCCCTAGTAGAACGGAAGGAAAGTGAGGAGTACATAATGGACATGTTCAACTCATATGCTGGGAGCCATAGACGGCACTTTGTTGTTCGATTGTGCTATGATGCCCTAAATGCTTACGAGGACCGATACCGAGACAAAGGTCCTGAGAGTCTAACGACTCTATATAGAAGGGTTGACATCGGGGATGAGGGCGAGTGTGACGTGACGGACCTCTTCACGCGTACGCTTGAGGTTTTCCACCACCTCACTGAACATGGTTTGGAAGCTAAACCTACGACTCCTGTAGCGACCGAACCACGAATAGAGCAAGTTGGCGCCATGATGCCAATAAGAGAGGCTGCTCCTTACTGGGTTCCCCCACGAGGCCAGGGAACACACGATGATGTTAACCATCAAGATGCGAAAGGGAGGGTAGTGTATAACTGGGTCTACCAACCATGGGATCGGCAAGATATGGTGACGTTCCGAAAATCTCTGCCCGATCTATGGAAAAACCCCACTGCCTTTTATACAGAACTAGGTACAGCCTTAGGTTCAACGATTATGACCCTAGCTGACATCGATTTGTTTTTCGGGTTGTGTCTGCCAGCTGATGTGTGGAAGCAAATCCGGAAAGTCGACCACCTTGAGCTGTTCGGACATACCTGGTCACAACTCGATGGCATAGATAGACAACGAGAACCTGGACAGAAACCTTTAAAATCCATTTTAGAACTCCCAGACAAAATTGTGCAGAAACTGAAAACCCTGATCCCAGAAAAGAAGGTGGACTGGTCGATAGTGACAGCCTGCCGCCAGAAACCCCAGGAAGACGTGTCAGAATACTTCTCCCGGTTCGAAACGGTGTTCTCCGATTACAGCGGCCAGGACATGACCACTGCAACCGGACACCATCTGTTTGTCCAGAACTATGTTAAAGGTCTGTCACAAGAGGTCTCTCAGAAACTACAGGCCAGCGAAAGTAGTTGGGCAGCATCCAAGCCTTCGGCTATCCTTCTGATGGCCCAGTATTACGAACATCAGAAGAATGAACACGATAGAGCGACCGAGAAAAAGAAGAAGGACTTGAAGGAGAGGGTGATGACTGCGCAGTTGCAAGGGGTGACTATAGGACGAGAGCAGTACAAGGGAAATTACCAGTCGAATGCTCCTAGAAACCCACCCCCTAAAGAACGCACACCGTCACCCTATGTCGGACGAAAAGATATTGGTGAGGACCAGTGTGCATTTTGCAAGGGATTCGGCCATTGGAAATCCCAGTGTCCGGTCCTGTTAGAGATGAATAAAAATAGGGACACCAGAGACGTAGCGGGTGGACCAAGAAATAGAGGACAAGGACGAGGGTCCACGAGTGACACAAATAACGACAGACCAGGCAGACTGAACACATTTGACCGTCCCCGACAGAATCAGTACCAACAGTCTGACTGCGACGACGCCCACGACTTCGCATAGGACTGCCAAGGGCAAGGGAGGGATCCAGTTGAGCTCTATGTTGACCAGCAAGGTCCTTATGTCACCGCTTAGATCCTGGGTACGAAGTCTCCATTTCTGGTAGACACTGGTGCAACACGTAGTGCGTTATCTAAACGACTGATTCCAAGGGCACCCTTGTCTGGCTCACATGTAACATCGATAGGTTTCGATGGAACGCCCTCCACTAACCCTTTGTCCACACCGATCTTCTTTGACCTAGAAAATAACATCACTGACACGACGCTTTTGCTTTCATCCAACACCCCTGATGCCATTATGGGACTTGACTTACTGAAACATTTCCGAGCCACCATTAGGTATTCGCAAGATGGAGTTCGGGTTTTTCTGTACGATAACCCGGCTCTGCTCAGACTTTGTCCTTCCCGACGCATGTTTTCCATCTCTGACGCTGGCTCGTCCCTACTTGACACTCTACCTCCATATCTGTGGGCCAAGACTGACTCGGACGTAGGACGCATGATGATCGACCCAGTGCACATAACTGTTCGACAGGACGCAATACTCCCAAAACTTCCACAATATCGGATATCGCCCGAGGGCGAGAAGGCATTGGTAAAGATTATTCAGTCCCTGATAGATGCAGAGTGGTAGAGGAAGTAGTTAGCAATGTTTGCAACAGCCCTATCCTACCCATCATAAAGAAGCAAGGAGAGGGAGATGAGAAAGCGTACCGCTTCATCATCGACCTACGAGAGGTTAACAAAGTAGTTGTGCCTCAGTATCCCGTAGTCTCAGACACCACCACTATTCTGACTCTGATTCCTTCCACTGCCACCACCTTCACTGTCATTGATCTAAAGAACGCCTTCTTCTCTATCCCCATCCACCCAGACAGCCGATACCTCTTTGGCTTCACCCTAAAAGCCCGCTCGTATAGATTCTGTCGCGCACCCCAGGGCTACACTGAAAGTCCCAGCATCTACAGCCAGGCCCTCAAGAGACAACTGGACGCAGTCCAGTTACCCGATGGAGTGGTGTTAATACAGTACGTTGATGATATCCTCTTGGCGGCCGACACCACTCCACTTGCGGTCACAGCCACCATCCAACTCTTGCACTTCCTTGCGGAAAATGGCCACAAGGTCTCCAAGAAGAAGTTGCAATTCTGCCAACCCCAGGTCACTTACCTAGGCCACCTCTTGTCCAAAGACGGGAGAAAGCTTACCCCCGACCGAATTCAGACCATCCTAGAGACCCCTGTCCCCAAAACCCAGAAACGAGTCCGCTCCCTGCTAGGCCTCACTTCCTTCTGCCGACAGTGGTTGCCAAACTTCAGCCTCATTGTGAAACCAGTGCTTTCTCTGCTGACATCCCCTTCCCACTTCCTTGGACCCCTGAATGCCAATCCTCCTTCGTAGAATTACGAGATGCCCTCTGCTCAGCCCCCGTCCTAGGAACCCCCGATTACACGAAGCCCTTCTCCCTCTACACTCACGAAAGGGAGGGATGCGCTTTGTCTGTCCTGACCCAGTCCATTGGCCCAAAACAACACCCATGTGCCTACTTCTCTGCCACTCTTGACCCCGTAGCCAGAGCTTTGCCTGCCTGCCTTCGAGCTGTAGCTGCCGCTGCTATCTCTATCCGACAAAGTAAGGGGATCGTACTCTCGAACTCCCTCACGGTGTTAGTGCAAAATGCGGTCGACACCCTCCTGAACCAGACTAAGACGCAACACCTGACTAGTGCACGACTGACTGGGTACGAACTGACTCTGCTTGCACCCCACATCACCCTGAAAAGATTCACCACGCTGAACCCAGCGACTTTGTTACCCCTACCAGAGAACGATCCCAATGTGTCCCCTGTACATGACTGTGTGACCCTCACGGACGAACAGACTAGGAGTAGGGTTGACCTCAGAGACACAGCCTTCCCAGACCCTGACGGAGAGCTGTGGGTGGACGGTTCTTGCATCAAACTCCCCGATGGCACCACCTCAGCTGCTTATGCAGTTACCACAGCCCGAACTGCAGTAGAGACAGCCCGCATCACACAACGATCTGCACAGGCAGCAGAACTGATTGCCCTCACACGAGCATGTATCCTGGCAGCAGGAACCACCGCAAACATTTACACCAACAGCCAGTACGCCTTCGGGTTGGTTCACCATTTTGGGCTCCTATGGAAGGAGAGGGGATTCTTGACCTCACACGGCACCCCCATCCTACACGAAGATCTAGTCTCCGCCCTAACTGAAGCAGTCCTTCTTCACAAACAACTTGCAGTAATAAAATGCCAAGGACACAAAAAGGTGACAGACATCATTGGGCAGGGGAATGCACTGGCTGACATCACTGCCCGAACCACAGCTGAGAATAGGACAACGACACGCATGTACGTGACCAGGTCACAAGCAGAGAAATGGACGGACGCTAGGGAAACTATTAGGGACATTCAAATGGCCAGCTCACAACACGAATTGACTGAATGGGCATGGGTGGGACTGAAAGACGATGAAGGCTGTTGGCGGACAAAAGACACGAACAAATGGTTGCTACCCGATTCATACCTGATCCCCATACTGACCATGGCACACTCCCCTGCACACATAGGATCTGCCCCTATGACCGAACTTGTCTCCAAAGTTTGGCACAATGACAAGATCGCAGACTGGTCCAACAATATCTGATATGCCTGCAACACAACCCTGGGAAAGGAACTGTAGTGCCCCGGGGAGGGTTTGGGGTTCCCAATCATCCGTTTGAAGTCCTGCAGATGGACTACATCCAGCTAGAAAGATGCCAAGGCCGGAAGTATGTACTTGTTGTAGTGTGCGCATTTAGCAAGTGGGTGGAAGCCTATCCAACCCGTGACAATACTGCCATTGCCACTGCAAAAGTACTACTGAAAGAATTCTTCCCTCGTTATGGCCTTTGTCGAATTTTGTGGAGCGACAATGGCCCCCACTTCGTAGCCGAAGTTATCCAACTCATCCTGAAGGGGTTGGGTGTAAAACAAAAGTTCCACGCAGTCTTCCATCCCAATCTGCTGGACTAGTCGAACGACATAACGCCACATTAAAACTCAAGCTAGCTAAGATAGTGGCTACCACAGGACTGAAAAGGCCAGATGCTCTCCCACTGGCATTGCTATCAATGCATTCCACCCCCACCAAACACCACTTGACACCTTAAGAGGTCGTTTTCGGCCAGCCCATGAGCGTCTGGTCTGCACCAAAACCAACTTCCATTCATGACGTCCCGGACGTCCCAATGTCTGATTACTTGTACAAATTGACTAAGACACTGTCTATTATCCACCAACAGGTGCTGCATGCCATTCCTGATGCTTCCAGGGGTCCCGGACACACCGTCCAACCCGGGGACTACGTGTTGATTCGAAACTTCCAGCGTGCAAAGAGTTTGGAACCCCGGTGGACGGGCCCCTGGCAAGTCTGGATCACCACCCGAACAGCTCTTCGAGTGGAAGGAAAGCGCAATTGGGTGCATGCGCACCACTGTAAGAAGATCTCCTCGACCCTGACGATGACCGAAGACGTGGCCACCCAAGAAGAGCTCCTGAACAAAGATCGACCATCCCTGTACTGTTACCCTGATAAAGAGACTCTTGAACTGACAGAATTTCCCGATCCCACTGTGCCATCCAGAGAAGGGTATAACCTGCGAATAAAGGAGCGAGCTTCGGCTAAGCAGACCACTGACTAAGTTATAATTCTCAGAGCGGTGGCCTAACACTACTAAGGCTGCCAGGAGAGAAGCCAAACGAAGTTTGTGGTTCTGCCCACTACCGAGCCCCTTGAAGAAGATGGAAGCGCCCGACATGAAGATGATGGAAGCGCCCGACATGAAGATGATGGAATCCCCCGGCACGAAGATGATGGAAGCAACCGGATATCCAAAGATTCGCTACAGGAACCCAAAAACTGACAAAATCCACAGTTCAAAGACTATTGCACTTTTTATCGCTCTTCTCTTTTGCCTCCTCCTCATGACCTCCCTCTGGATTGTGGAATAGAGCCCACCAGCTCATGAGACATTCCTGACCACTGCACAGCCTACCACAATGAAAGAACACTATCTGATCTCTCTTTCACCCCAACTCCGAGAAAGACGGAAGGAGTTTTGGAACAACTCCTTCGTGCAATTGCTGCACCAGCACAATCTTGCCACCAATGCCACCAACTGCTGGATCTGTGGGTTGCTACCTCACGCCACTGGACATTCTATACCCTTCATCCCTTCACCCTTCTCAGTGCACGGCTCCTGCCTTGCTTGGCTGATCCTCTTGCAAGAAAGCTATAGGGATAATGCCACCTCCAGCAGAACTATGACACATTTCTTTCATGGGGTCTGGCAGAACAAAACGAAGAAAACTGCTGCACACTTTTGCCCCCTGACATCCAACGACTCTATCCACATGGACATCCCCGTCAAAGAACGGATTGAAATGCAGGTGTTCAACAACCCAACCAGACCCACCTTCTCCTACCTCCGGAAACGAACAGCTGCCACCCTGACTGTGGCCCTATCCGTCATCAACGTCACAGGCCTTATGTGTATCGAAGGGCTTGGGACACAGCTGGTAGGCCGAAGCGCTTGCCGCATCACCAGAACTTTGGACTCCACTGATCCAACCACTTTTGTCACTTCTCCGAATATGTACTTTGTTTGTGGTACAAAGGCTTACACCTGGCTCCCCAAAGGCTGGGGGGGCACCTGTTACATTGCCTTCATCCTTCCTCTGACCTATATAGCTCCAGCAAATCACCAAAGATAAAAACGAGCGAAAGACATTGAACAAGCCGACTCCACCGGAGCACAGTTCCTCGACGCAATGAAGGGACTTGTTCCACTCTGGGGTCCGATGACGAACAGCCGTGCCATCCGACATTTGACCCAGGCAGTTGAAACGACAATGAACATTACAGCTGGCATCCTTGTGAACAATACAGCCGAGCTTCAAGCGGTCCGCCTGGTGGCTCTTCAGAACCGCCTTGTTCTAGATGTGGTTCTAGCGGATCGTGGAGGAGCATGCCGTATCATTGGGTCCAGCTGCTGCACCTATATACCGGACAATTCACCCTCAGTGTACAAAGCCATTGAACACCTCCACAGACTTTCCTCAGAAGTTCACCAGGAACAAGAAGAATGGTCGCTTGGTGGTTGGTTCTGGAGTACTGTGAAGAACTGGGGGTGGAGGTTATTTACGATCATACTGATACCCGTTGTTGTAATATGTGGGTTCTGCCTAGGAATTCAATGCCTGCCGCCTCTGTGTTCACTATGTGCAAATTGTATCTGCCCTAAGACTCTGGACTTCGAAAAAGAACGCATGAGAGCATTGTACGATGTCGAGGTCAGGAACTTGATGAAGATAGATATTGATTAAACAAGCTGGCTAGATATGTTGAAAGGGGAGGACTGTTAAAATCTAGTTTGCGACATCAACATTATCGGCGCCATCTTGTCCCTTTTTAGGCTCATTCGTGCGCGTAAGTGGTAGCCATTTTGAATACCATGGCCTCTCTGCCCACTGCCGAAAGCCAGTGAGTCTCTTTCTCTCTCTCTCCTAACCTCGCAAGCATCCCCCCGCACGCTGACAGCCCCCGCTCTCATATGCTTGGGCCATAAACCCCTCTTCCGCGCAACCCTGCCTCGGAAACCCATCCTGTTCCCAGCTCAACACCTCTCTCCATTCCTTTCATGATCCCGTATCCTTTGATAAACCCCCTTTTCCTCTGTGTCCGATTGTCCTGCTCGTTTCCAGGCCGCCACCTGGCCCTGCGGATGCTGTTTATTGCCCCCATACAGTAGGAAGCCTCTCCCATCAAAGGATCCACAACTGATCAAAGCCCCCATCCCTTGAGATCCGATCAACCACATGCATTCCAGGAATTGACGGAATGTCCAGCTGCGTGACAATCATCACCTATTGTGACCGGGGTGGGGACTTCTACTGTAAATGTGTGTGGGAACGGGCTTGAAGCGGGGATTCCGAGGATGTCTTTCCGTACATCAAAGTATTGACAAAGATGTGTTTCATGCAATAAAGCCATAAACCTGTGTATAAGAGGCCAGGCCTCAGAGATGCGGTTAGAGCAGCTCGAGAAGATACCCTGTTGTCTGAGTTGACGTGTTCTGCTCCATCGGAATAAAACTTCTGTTTCCTGCCTTCCAGTCTCCAGCGCCTGCCTCTTTGTTTGATAGATTCGAGTGGTATGAGAGGCGGTTAGCGCCGGGCAATATTTAAAAATGTTCTCGGTCAACATCGGCCCTACCTTTTTCTACATTACGGAGGGCAACACTAACACATATGCACCGTGCTCCTAAAATCAAGGGGTGTACACACAAGGTGTACGCACCATACACCAACAACGCTGGGGTGTACGACCCGTACCCCTACGGTCCGTACACCTACAATCATGGGGTGTACGCACGGGGACATACGCACTGTACCCCTGAAATCCAGGGGTGTCCGTACCGTACCCCGATGCACCGTACCCCTGCAACCATGGCGTGTACGCACCGTACCCAGGGGGTCCGTTTCGTACGCATTTCGAGGCGAAATCTGCTTTTACGGACGTTTTAAGCTTCCATAGAAAAAGAGTCGTAGGGAGTGTTGTGATACGATTCGTACTTGCTGGGTCGGAAAATGCAGCTTCGATCTGTACGGACATCGCGTACTGCGCATTCTGAATGCGATTCATACGATTTAGTGAGTTGAACGGTCTTCGTTACGATTCGTATGGAGAACTGCTTTGGGCACATCGTACTACATCGTATGTACGGGTACGGTTCTGCGTACGATTTGTACAGGAAAAATGCTCCGTACGGCTATTCAGAGGGCATTTTACCAAATCGGAACGGCCCCTAAGTGTGTACAAAACGGTGTCATTAGAGAGGAGTTGTAAAAAGATAAGAGCTGGTCTCACCCTCCTAAAACAAGCCTTTTTGAGAATGGGGATTATGAATAACTTTCTGGAAACCACATAAAAACTATAAAACATTTAAAAAGTGCATCATGTCCTGAGGAGACTGACCGTCACAGCCTCATGGTGTGAGGCACTTCCCTCTCTGAGCACCACATGGTTGTGCAAGGAGATTGTGAAAACGATCAAGCTGAAATCTGGTCAGTAAAAAGCAATCATGAATACTTTTAAGCCCTAAAAGATATTATTTGGTGGTTGGTACAGTTTTTAACGCAATGTACCTAAGCACGCTGGACTTACACAGCACTTTTTCCTCTCTATCACAGCAGCCCCTTCTAAAAAACACTCTTTAATCCAAGCAAAGTAACTCTTGCATATAAGCTCGGGGTTATCAAATAGTTCTGTCCTACCAAGCCTAGAAAGGCCTGCTCTTATATACGGGAGCCACTGGATGCGCGTGACGTGGTCAAGGTAGAGGCAATCCTTCAAAATGTCTTTGCTAAGTGCACTTTCTTGCTTAGCCCAAATCTTTAACGACAAAGCTAGTGGGTGGAAATCCAATTCATCTGAGAGAAGGGGCGTCCCCAGCTCTTCATGCACAACATATGACGGGGTACATTGCGGAACTGAGGGGACCCGTCTCAGGAAAGTATTTTCAGCAATTTGCAAGGTCTCCAACCCAATGTGACCCCATATCTCGTTCCCATAACTGATCTTCGAAATGCATTTAGCTTTAAAAACTCTTCAAGAGGGACCCTATTGGTCCCCCCCCCCCACTCCGGCAGCAATCTTAAAAACAGCTACAGTCACTTTGACCAGATCCCCTTTCTTACGAGTGAGCAGGGGCCCCAACTGAGGGCGTCGTCAAACACTACTCCCAGATAGGAGAAGATTTTTGTCTTCTGTATTGACTATCTTAAAGGTAGACTGCTTAGCTTTGTGAGATCCCACCTGCATGTCCGAATTCTCCATAAAATGAACAAAGGAGTTCAGCTGGACCTGTAAACCCCTGGCTGTCCTCGCCATGAGAACAGCATCGTCTGCATATAGGAGGACCAGCAGGCTACGTTTACCCACCTGGGGGCAATCAACTGTTGTGTCCAAAAGGACCTTCTCCAGGGAATTGATGTATAAGTTAAAAACAAAGGGGGTTAGAATGCACCCCTGGCGCACCCCTCTCTTGATGTCATACTTGTGGATCGCTTTGAGGTCTTTTGAATAGCAGACAGCCGCTTTGAGTCTCCATGAAGGTCCCTAATAAATTAAACAATATCCCTGTCAATGCCAAAAGAGGACATCAACTGCCACAGCTTCAATTTGAGGACAGGTCCATAAAGCCTCAGTGGATAGAGCCGAAGCGGGCCACAGTGTACTTATTCAAATCCAAAAACAGATTAAAACATTGATCCACCCTGGAACGACCTGGTCGAAAACCATATTGTTCCTCAGCTAGAATGTTGTTTTCATCTGCCTAGGACACAATTCTATCCAGTACAACATGATCCACCACCTTCACCACAGAATCCAAAATAGAGATGGGCCTGTAGCAAAGAGTGCTGTCCCGGGCCCCCTTTTTAAAAACCGGGATTATGGTCGATAAGGCCCAAGAGTCTTGGTGACCGACGTGGAATGATGCGTTAATAACAGCTGTAAGTAGAGGAACCCAGGTTTCCACATGTGCAATGTAAAGATCTGAAGTGATCTAGGCCTTATGTCCCATGATGCTGGCTCTTACCTATTGTGTTGTAAAAACTAGCTCTCCCTTGCCTTCCACCCTTTTCTGCCCTTCAGTCAACAAGGTGTCCGACTGAAATATACCCTCAAAATGGTTTATCCAATCGTCCTCTGTGATATGGGCATCCAGTAAGTTGCTGCTATCTCCAGCTAGGAAGGTACTGTTGATAATGCCCAAGAACTTTGAGCTATTGCTCAATGTGCTGGCCTCTATTAGTTCGATCCAGGCCTCCTCCTTCAAGGCGGACTTGTGGTTTGCTAGAGCGACCTTTTAGGCTCTCCGGAGGCCTTTGACAGCCACCTGATATTGAGGCGTGACTCACAAGGGTTGTTTCAATTTCCTGGGTGCCTGGGAACACACCGAGTCAAACCATCTTGGTTCTAGGCACTTGCAGCGCCCACCTGGGGCCCCGTAATAATTTCCCTAGGGCACTGGACATACTTTCAAATACATCCATAATATCCGATGCACTGGCCTCACTATCATGACAGATGGCAAACTCTCTATGACACTGTATTAAAAAGGACTCATGAAGTTGCTCCAGGACAATTTGTCCCCACTTTAATCTACGCCCCGCTTCCACCTCTTTTAAAGGAACACCCGACCCCTCCTTGATATGTTTGTATACTAACGACCATCCTATGAGACATAAATGGGATTGTGGTCGCTATATACACTCGCCTCAACTAGAAAATCTGTAATCAGGGAATAATAAGGTGTAGAAACAAAGATAAAATCAATAATAGTCTCACACCCTCTCCCAATAAAAGTAGCGGTGATGTCGGTTTTCCCTGGGGCAGCTGATTCATGGTGTATGTTAGGTCGAATTCTTGCACGATAGTATTAAATGCAGAACCCTGAGGTGTAATTGCATATGCATGCTTGCTTGTCGCGCACAGTCCATAGCTTTCACCCCTCCCTGCCTAAAATCTCCACACATGTGGATTTTAAATCCCCTGTTGTGGTATGGTAACTTTGCCCTCTCAGATTGATATCCCGGAGTACAGACCCCAGCCGCGTTATATTACATTCTTCCAAGTGTGCAACGCCCTCATTGTAAACATTTACCAGTAGGAGCTTTCTCTTTCTGCTGGATATTAACATCACATGTAGAGTGGAGGAGGCATGGAGTGCTGTGACAGAGTTGCCACGGACTGCTACTGAAACAAAGTTAACAAGCCCCCCCCCCCCCTGGTTAGTCCTAGACTAGATGGGGTCGCTGGCATGAAGAAGGTTTTGTAGCCTTCTAAATGATAACTATTCTCTACAGCCCATGTTTCCTGTAGGCAAATCACATTGAAGCTTTTAACAAGGAGTAACCATTCAGGGTCCTCGGGTCCTCGACCTTACTCATAAGCCCTAAAATGTTCTAGGAAAGAAATTTACACCCTTCACACTTGTTAAATACCTGGTCCGAGGGCCGCGCCTTCCCCTGAGGTATAGGTGCATCAAGGTCCTGAGTACCAGCACACCTTCAATCACACCCTTCCAATGAACTCAGGGGGGCAAACCTATTTACTAAGCTTACTCCTGTGGTCGCCACCATTTGACTGCTGTAGCCCACCTCTTGATGCCGTTCCTGTTGATTCCCTGCTTGGTAACTTCTGGGCATGTAAAAGTAGCCCAGCGGAAGTGCCAGAATTGCTGTTGTTGATTTGCACGACATTACTTTAAATTCGATTCACCATAAAAGAATTGTTAAAATAATGACAGTGCAGTCCCCCGCCCAGGCTTTCTTGGCACTACCCACCCACTGTGTCCTACGCACCATAAGGATTTGGTTTTCCACCCTAGATCACCACCTTATTCTTCAGTTGGACAAAACCTTCCTTTGTCCCTGGATCAAGACGGGATACATTGGCTAAAACCACGACAAGCGGGGTAGACTCTGGTCGGAGGTGAACAGAACACATACTAAGGGGAGGATTATTCAATTTCCCTGAAAGCATGCCTTCCCGCCTTTCGTCAGAACTGTAGAATCTGCCCGCTTTGGATCCCTGAGCTTGGCGAATGTGAGAGAATTCTGGCTTCAGGAGACTCTCCCCCCTGCAATTATCTTATCGGGCTCAGGTGATACTTTATATTGTATCCAATTTTTAGCTCCTGCTCTTTTTTAACCAAAAAATAGCAACAATGTTATTTACGATTACCTGTTTATATTTTTGTATCATATATATATATATATATATATATATATATATATATATATATATATATATATATATATATATATATATATATATATATATTCACTGAAAAAACCATAGGTTTTAGGCCTTATATAGTTAGGAATTAGCATTTAAAAAACCTTGAAAATTCACTGAAAAAACCATAGGTTTCAGGCCCTATATAGTTAGGAATTAACATATAAAAAACCAATGAAATTGCTCCTATATAGTTAGTTGAACTAACTATATATTTCGCGCATTCGCAATCCACTGCTGATGATGTCACATATTACATCATTCATGACATGGTCAGTGACATCACTGATGACATCACTGATGACATCTCAAATGACATCACTGATGACATCACTGAGGACATCTAATTTGACATCAATGATCACACCACTGATGATATACTTCATGTGATAATACAATGCTCCTCCTTACACTCTAATATAACCTCTGTTACACCTAGTGTTAAATACAGAGTATCATTTTTGAAACCATTGACACACGAATACCAGTTACTACATACGCACTCACTGATTCCTACGTCTACACACACATTCACTCATTCAGCCATACAATCACTCGTACATACAGTCACTCATTATTACAACACTATCATATGCACTCATACACCTATGCAGACACTCACACACTGCCACTCATCCATGGAGTTACTCACACACCTAGTCAGTCCTGTAAAGAATCAATCACACTTTGATTTCTTCATCTATACAGTTAAACACAGAACAGCTTACATTTACACAGATATACTAACACATACTTACTCACTTATACAATCAAATCCTTCATCCATACTCTTATACATCCACTCATTCTTCAATATGTAAAACATATTTAAACTTTACAAAAACACACAGACACTGGATGATGTCACCAGTGATGTCATTTGAGATGTCATCAGTGATGTCATCAGTGATACCACTGACCATGATGTAATATGTGACATCATCAGCAGTGGATTGCGAATGCGCGAAATATATAGTTAGTTCAACTAACTATATAGGAGCAATTTCATTGGTTTTTTATATGTTAATTCCTAACTATATAGGGCCAGAAACCTATGATTTTTTCAGTGAATTTTCAAGGTTTTTTAAATGCTAATTCCTAACTATATAAGGCCTAAAACCTATGTTTTTTTCAGTGAATTTCAATGTTTTTTTATATGTTAATTCCTAACTATATAAGGCCTAAAACCTATGGTTTTTTCAGTGAATTTCAAAGGTTTTTTAAATGCCAATTCCTACCTGAATAAGGCCTGAAACCTATGGTTTTTTGCAGTGAATTTGCAAGGTTTTGAAAATGCAAATTCTATTAGCGGATAACGTTTAAATATGTTAATATCCTTGTGGGACCACCTGAGCAGCCCTAGGGATCCGATTTTTGGACCGGAGCAAGATGCTCTCTGATTGGGCCGTATTTCTTGCCTTCTGCCCCCTGATTGTGCCGTATTTCTTGGCTTCTGCCCCCCTGATTATGCAGTATTTCCTGCCTCATGCACCCTGATTGTGCCATATTTCTTGCCTTCTGTACCCTAATTGTGCTGTATTTTTTGCCTTCTGCTCCCTGATTGTGCCATATTTGTTGCCTTCTGCCCACTAAGTGTGCCGTTTTTTCTTGCCTTCTGCCCACTGATTGTGCCGTTTGTCGGGCCTTCTGTCCCCTGATTGTGCCGTTTTTTGTGCCCCTGCCCCCCTGATTGTATTATCTTTGCCAGTGTTGGTTCTCTGCTGGTATTGCCTTTGTCCGTGTTTTTTTTTTTGCTGCCGTTATTGTCTTTGCCTTTTTTTTCTGCCGTTATTGTCTTTGCCAGTGTTTGTTTGCTGCCGTTATTGTCTTTGCCAGTGCTTGTTCTCTGCTGGTATTATCTTTGCCAGAGCTGTGTGGGCTGTGGGAGCTGTGTGGGCTGTGAGAGCTGTGTGGGCTGTGAGAGCTGTTTGGGCTGTGAGAGCTGTGTGGGCTATGAGAGCTGTTTGGGCTGTGAGAGGGTGGGCTGTGTGGGCTGTGAAGGCTGTGAGAGCTGTGTGGGCTGTGAGAGCTGTGTGGGCTGTGAGGGCTGTGTGGGCTGTGAGGCCTGTGAGAGCTGTGTAGGCTGTGAGACCTGTGGGGCTGTGAGAACTGTGTTGGCTGTGAGAGCTGTATGTGCTGTGAGGGCTGTGAGGGCTGTGTGGGCTGTGAGGGCTGTGAGGGCTGTGTGGGCTGTGAGAGCTGTGTGGGCTGTGAGAGCTGTGTGGGCTGTGAGAGCTGTGTGGGCTGTGAGCTCTGCTTCTTTTGTGCCTCGGTCTACCTAGGCGGGCTGTGAGAGCTGTGTGGGCTGTGAGAGCTGTGTGGGATATGAGAGCTGTGTGGGCTGTGAGGACTGTGTGGGCTGTGAGGACTGTGTGGGCTGTGAGGTCTCTGTGGGCTGTGAGAGCTGTGAGAGCTGTTTGGTCTGTGAGAGTGTGAGCCATGTGGGCTGTGAGAGCTGTGTGGGCTGTGAGAGCTGTGTGGGCTGTGAGAACTGTATGGGCTGTGTTGGCTGTGAGAGCTGTGTGGGCTGTGAGGGCTGTGTGGGCTGTGAGAGCTGTGTGGGCTGTGAGAACTGTATGGGCTGTGTTGGCTGTGAGAGCTGTGTGGGCAGTGAGAGCTGTGTGGGCTGTGAGGGCTGTGTGGGCTGTGAGAGCTGTGTGGGCTGGCACAGAAAAGCAGGAAAACAAATGTGTAGAACTCAAAAAAGGGGGCAGGGTAGAAGCACCCTGACCCTCTAGGCCTGCTCAGGGGGTCCCACAAGGACCCCCAAGGCCCCTAAAAATAATTTTTTTTTTGAAAAATCGCGGTGTGCTCGCACGGTGCGCGCACGGTGCTCGCACTGTGCACGCTTATAGATATATAATTGATTTCAACTTGAAATTTCTCAGCAACTACTGGAGGGACTTATACCATTTAAGCAAAAGCGTGATCTGCGAATCAGACTCTACCATTTTGCCAAATTTCTTGTAATTCCGTTCAGCTGTTCGGGCTGTAGCCGTGTCTAAAGGTCCTATGGAAAATTGCATGGGGAAAACACGTTTTGGGACCCCCCTTTTTTCTCGGCCCCCACTTCACGAATCCCCCCGAATCTTTCAGGGAAGGAGCGGAGCGTAACGCGCCATCTTCTTTGAGAAATTCACATAGATTGATCAACCGGCGCCAAAGTTATTCCCAATAGAATGTTGCGCATTTCCTATGGAAACTAGGTCCTAACTATATATACCTACTGGCGACCGCCAATAGGTAATATATATATATATATATATATATATATAGCGTGATCAAGGCTTAACCGCCGAAACGCGTTGTTGTTGCCAATAAATCTTTATTGAAATTGCACAGAAAAGGTGTCCGGGCGATCACTTCGTAGTGAACTGATTTTGGAAGTCTATATATATATATATATATATATATATATATATTACCTACTGGCGGTCGCCAGTAGGTAGTTATAGTTAGGATTATTTTCAATAGGGAAATCGCAACATTCTATTGTGAATAACTTTGGCACCGGTTGAGGAATCTGCCTGAAAATTTCCTCAAATTTGCCTCGCGGCGCTCCGGTCCATCCCTGAAAGTTTGGGGGGGATTTGTCAAGCGGGGGCCGAGAAAAAAGGGGTGTCCCAAAACGTGTTTTCCCCATGTTAATTTCCATAGGGAGGTCGACCTCACTTTTAGCCCGAACGGCTGAATGGATTTCCACGAAATTTGGCAAAATTGTAGGGACTGTAGCCCGATGTGCCTTTGCTATGCCTCAAGATATGTGCTCCAGTGGATTTTGAGTAATTTAGGTTCAAAAAAATATATATCTATAAGCGTGCCCCGGTAGCGCACCGGGGCGCTAACCAGTTCGCGCGCAGAAAGTTGATTGGCTCTCGGGTGTCTTTCAACATTCCAAACAGTCCGGAGCGGCCACCATCTTGTGTCTCGGTAGGATCGAGACACAAGAGGTGGCAAAAGCAAAGGGGGAAATGACCATAAGGGGGGCAGAGTAGACCCCCCCTGACCCCCTAGGTTTGATGTGGGGGCTATTAAAGGACAACATTTTTTTTTTCGATTTGCGCGCACTGGGGAGCGGACCGGGGAGCGTACCATGGGGAAAAAAAGAATGACAGAGTTTTTAAAAAATGTAGCCTTTTTTTATAAATTGGAGGTAGTTCTAAAAAGAACTGTGTTTTCTTCTTTTTGTTGTTTTATTTTTTTTAATTTTTTTGAACATTTTGTACTATTTTTGGCTTTTATGAACTATTTTATATTTTTTTTGTTATTTTTATGGGGAGAAACAAAAAACAGGGACTTGTAAACGGCTCAACTGGAGCAAAAAAAAATCAGGAAAAAATTATTGTTTTTTGGGGCAATTGTGGTTGTCACCAGCACGGTTGATGAGCTTTATGCTTTGCTCACCATAGGTGATGGTCTTACCACAAAATATACAAGAGATCTTGTATTCCCCAAACTGTGGTTGTATGTTTGGGACCATCTGCCTTGTCTCTGGTCCCGATGGAGTGGGTTGCTTTCATTTGGAGGTGCTGGGTGAAGATTGGGGAGGGTTGCTGACCAGTTCTCTCACCTCTGCCGCAGCATAGTTGTTGGGATGCTTGCGCTGCATGTGCCGAATCATGGTGTTATTGCCAAATGAGTATTTCTTATTAGGGTTCCCCCTTGAAAGTTCAATGCCACAGATTTGGCAAGTCACCTTTGGCGCATTCACTTTCTTCTTGCCCTCTGGGATGGAAAAAAACTCCCATACAATGTGCTGCTTTGGCCTATATGGGGTATTGTCTTCTGGTAGGAATGTCCTACTCCCCTCCTCCTCCTCCTCCTCCTCCTCTTCCTCTTCTTCATCTCCACCACTCTGGTGTTGTGGTGGTCCTCTTGGTGGTGGTGGTGGTGCAGATGCTCCAGCTGCTGCTGCTACTGTAGCCATTTTAAAGTGCAAAATATTAGTCACAGATCTCCAAACAGGTCTTCCTCAGTCAAAGGACAAAGTCAGAATAAGGAAAAAAGGTGGGGGCTTTCATCATTTGGAAAAAAAAACTGTCCTGAACCAATGAAAAGTGTTATTTTCAGGTCACATGACTCGGGCTTTCATCATTTGGAAACCAAAACTGTTCTGCACCAATAAAAAGTGTTATTTTCAGGTCACATTCCCCCGACGCGCTTACGCTACGTTGCGCGATCGTATTCGCTCGAGTGCTTCCGGGTACGCTTACGCCGAGCGTATCATGTGGACGCGGCTACGCGATACGTCACGATGATGTTTTCGTTCGCGGCAATAGCGCTAACGGGACGCTCACCGGGGCGCGCCGGAAAACTGTGCTTTCCGGTGCGCTCACCGGGGCGCGCACCGGGAGCGCTCCAGGGCAAAAAAATAATTTGTATTATATAAATATACAATATAGGATTCATTATAAAAAATATTACATTTCATAGGTTTGAGGCCCTATATATCGTTAGGAATTAGCATTTAAAAAACCTATGACATTCACTAAAAAATCATAGGTTTCACACCAGTTATAGTTAGGAATTAGTATTTAAAAAACCTATTAAATTCACTGAAAAAACCATAGGTTTCACACCAGTTATAGTTAGCTGGAAATTTTACTGACATAAAACCATTGAAATTCCAAAGTTATAGTTAGTTGGACTCACTATAACAAGCGAGCCTGCAATGCACTGCTGATGACGTCACATATTACATCACTCATGAAATCGTCAGTGACATCACTCATGACATCACTTATGACACCAACCAGTGAATGTGTGTCTTTCTGAAAAATTAATATGTTTTATATATGTATTTGTAAAGGTTGATGGAAGAATAAATGGTTAAATAAGTGTGTAAATGTTAAGGTCCACAAGATCCACAAAGCCCCACAGTCACAAGTGAAGCTGCTAAAATGAAGGGAAGGGTAAGCCAACAAGTTAAGCGCAGAGGCCGTGCGCTGGAAAAAAAAGAATATGGTATTTTTACCTACAGTCTGACCGTGTGGGAGTCCTGGCCCAGCTGGAAACTCCAAAGATCAAATAATTCTTTAGTGATCGAAAGCAGCAATCCAAAACCCTATTCCACGGTTCAGGTTGAAGATAAAGGTGAAGAAGCCAAGAGGGGGGGGGGCCCAGCCCAGCCTCCTCTGGGCTCTGACGGGTGCTGATGAGCCCGCACCGCGGGACATGAGCAGCACCTTTACAGTGTGCGATGCGGGTGAGCGGGGGCAAAGCTCCACCTTCTTGTGGCTCAGAGGACACTAGGAGTCCGAGTTCTGGCGAAAACCGTCGTAGAAGGAATGCAAGTATGGTGTCTCGCGCCGTGGGAGATGAGCAGCGTGCGCGGCGTGGGTCAGCTGGGGGCAAAGCTCCCCATCCTTTTGGCTCAGCGGACACTGGCAGTCCAAGATGCAGCTACCTGTCTGGGATTGGTTGTAAAATTGCTCTCCCTTCTCAGTTAATCGCACATGAAACATAATAAACTATTGCAGCAGCCTCTGCTCTTCCTCTGTCCCTTGGCCCACTCCTCATGAAGCTTACCTTCTGTCCTTCTCCTTGACTCTACAATCTCATTTCTGTTTTACAGGCCACAGGCCTTCTCTAATCCTGCATGAAAGGCAAAAGCACCATAACACTCCTGCTTACCTTACTGAACTGGTTCAGCCAAGCATCCAAGTGGGACATTCATGGATGAATGCAGATACACTGCCCAATTTTACCTTTATATGCAGTATAATTTTTTTTTAACAATCATCATTTTTAGAACTATGTTAATTTGCTCCTCCATAATTTGTATTTGTCAAAGCTGGATGACAGAACATTTAGATAACACTTGGGTCTCTGGGGCTGAAGGACTATTTGCAATGCATTTAACTGAACTGTGTCATTCCTTCATTTCTTTCCACAACAGATTTGAGGAGGATGATGAGCTTCTCATCGCTGTGATGAATATAGTTTTGTAGTAATTGTCTTTGTCACTCCTTTCTTCAACTTCATGTTCTCATCCATTCATCAAACGCCAAAACCGCTTCCCCCTGGGCTGTGTGATATATTGAGGTGTGACTTATGAATTTCCACAATAAATTGATCACACTCTTGTTAAAGCTGATGTGGTGAAAGTGACACCAACTCACTGCAGGATCTTCTCTTATTTGAGCAATGCCCCACGCCATCCCCACTTACCCACCCACGCATAATAGTCATATATAACAGCATTCGTCACAATCTTCATTCAGGCCTTGTGTTGCTTACACGCTTAACCTTCTTCTGTCCTGAGTCCACTCCTCATGAATCAAGGACTTGGTAGGTTTAGTTTAATAGCTCACCGTTGCTCAGACGTTACTATTGCTAGCTTTATATCAGGTCAGTGATTATATATATATATATATAACCCACTAACTCTGTATTTTCTTTCAATGTAGTTTTCTGTGATGGATGATCCTTCTGATAAATCCTAATGTTAGAGTTCCTCTAGGGGGGAGTGGGACCTCACTTGTGATCTATGGTCTTCCCTGTTAGTGCACAAGCCTGCTACTACTACCACCACAATTTTAAAGGCACCTTGGGGAACCCTACAATAAGATTATAGAAGATTGAGAGAGGTACAGCCATAACTTCATCTATTCTGGGAAGAGAACTAAGTGGTCTTGTTTCCTACCCTCTCCACCCACAACAAATGTCACTCCAACCACCAAGGTAAATATATTTAAAAAGGGCCCAGAGGGCATCAATGAGGGTGTCGATTCATGCCACCTCATGGCAAAGCAGCGCAAGCTCCCGTGGGATGTGGTGGAGTAGACGGTCACTGGGCGATGAGTTGGCAGGCAGTATTGGTGGATCCCGGCTGCCAGCGCCGCTGGCAGTGGTGTGGTGGGGATTGAGGCGCTGGCAGATGGCTGGAGGTACTGGGGCAGTAGCACATGCCTCTGCCTCTTCCTCCTTCAAAGCCATCAGCCGGCGATATTCAGCCTGGATGGCCACAAATTACTGCTATCTCCTATTGAGATGGTGGACCAGCAGGAGTAACTATATCATGAAAGAAAAATGAATAAAAAATACAAATTGTAAATAATGCAACTGATAACTGCCACTTGTACCATCACCTCTCAGCTCTAATCTAGTTGATGGTTAACAGTTATCAATTTGTGTCTAGTTTCCATTTTTGAAGAAAGAAGGGGGGTTTGGCCCTGTAGGGAAGAGGGTAGGTAGGGCCCCTCTTTTTTGTAGTTTCCATTTTTGGCATTCAGAGTGTCTGATACAATAAATTCTAAATGAGGAACTTTAGCGGTTTGTAAAAGTTGTCTACAGAACTGACCATGCAAATTACCTTCTTAATAAATACATCAGAAAGGGTCGAACCCTTATGAATTCTACCATCTGTATGCAGATCCTCTATTGAATTACTTGACGAATTGAAAAGTTCATTCTATCAGCTTTATGATATAATAATATACCCATGCCCCAAGCTGAATCTTGTGCTTCAGTTCCTTCCTTTTTCTTGTATCAGCTATCATGAATTTATGTGTAATAGACGGCAACCTGATGAAGGCATGTATGCCCAAACGCGCGTTGTAGACATCTGCCGCATTGCCTCCATCTACTTAACGTCTATCGTCCCTTGATTTCCTGTTTATGATGAATGATGATGTATTATTATGCAACTACCTATGAAATATAAAAAAACAAAAAATATAATATCACTTGAAAAAAGAAAAAAGAAACTGAAAATGATGAATTAATGTATGAGTTTATAGCCATTTATGTTTGAATAAGGTGGTTTGTTAATTTATAGTCCATTGTGACTGCAAACTTCAGAAAGGTATTTCTTTTTTGACATATTGTCTAGCTAAACTTTCTTCCCTAATTTACTTCCCTATGTTTAGCTAGTTTCCACATAGGGGTCCCTTTCTTCCTAAAATGCCATTGCTATGTGTGCCAAGGACCAGGCCGAGCATGTGGGTGCAGTGACAAATATCAATCCACAAATCACCCCAAACTTTTGCTTAAAAAGTGACAATATGGTGCATTTCCACACATACAGCACCACATGATGGGTCTTAAGGCAGGTTTGCAATTTAAATACACATGAATTGGTTACACTGGCAAGTACACTTTGGCTTTAGAAAAGCATAGGACTCCAACGGTAGTACCAATATAAGATTTCACAAAAGATTCTCAACTAGAGCTCTGTTCATAGGGTGGGGAAATGTTGGGAGCCTATACAAGATCGCATACCTGGGGATACATGCAGAGGGGCACATGTTATGCCCCCTGTGTGCACGCACCCCCAGTTCCTGCAGGGCATGGTCTTGGCAGTCCATGCCCTGCAGGAATTCGCTTTGGCATTCCAATTTCGGTGCCTTTATCATAGGCACCATCGTGGGACAGCCTGCGCTTTGAGATCTGCCTAGTGCACATTCTTTACAGCAGGCATATTAACCCTCGGTGCTACCTCAAAACTTCCACTAGAGAAAAATCTGAGAGTTATTTTGACATATTTATTATTGCATGAAAATTACTGGAGGCAAGGAATGTCGCAGCAAATGATTTTAAAACAATAATATCCCCTCAAACACAATGTTCCCACCAGAAGTCAGCACAAGTTCAGTGCCACCAGTCACCCCGCCCTAGAGCTGGCCGAGGCACCGCAGCTGAATTCTATTAACCAAAGAAATGCAGCAAGCCTACTAGGGACATCTTAAGGATTTGGGGGCCCTGGGCCAAACAAATATAGGTGCCCCTGTTCAGAAAAGGTTTGAATTTATGATTATATTTCAGCTCTTTGATGTTTTCATAGGCCAGGTCACTGACAGTATACAGGCCGCAGCCCAATTGTCTGAATTCTAAATGTGTTTACATCGAATATTCAGGGACAATATTGTAACACATCAGCAGTTCACTAATATTACTGCAAATAATATCTGTGGCACACTCCCGTTTCTCATATGTTTGTTCCTATTGCGATCTAAAAGAAAACTTTTTATGGATGTTGCATAAAAAATTAATATTTCTCTGCAGAATGGCTATAATAGACTCATACACCACCCTCCTTAAAAATAAATTAAGGGATAATGGTATTCAAAACAATCTGTTTAGTAATTATTCAAGATCATCACGGCAAGATTATCAGGAGGTTCTGCTGAAAGGCTGGGGCCCTGGGCCACAGCCCACTTTGGCCATTCCTTAAATTGTCTCTGAAGTCTCAGCCCTGCCAAGTACCATGCATCAGGTGTTAGACTAACGCATTTCAGTGTGGTGGTCTGCATCACCGCACTGAAATGCAAAGTCACGATAATTGCGGGTCATCAGGAGGGCTCGTAATCATGCACTAATACTGACTGATTGATTTTCACTGACTAACTTTATCTCCTGTGCATATTTTTAACTGACTGACTTTAACTCCTGTGCACTTATTTTGGTTTTCTACAGACTGCTCCCTCCAAGCAAAACAAAGCTGAGTCAGAATCGTAACTTTCACTAGATGCGTGAGGGGCTGGGCAGTGGGTGCGTGTTCACATTAGCGGTGCAAGTGGGGGCAGAGCCATAGTGGCTGAAGGCTGGATTAGGCCCATCACTGCCCTGACCAAGTGGTGCGGAAGCAGTGATGACCCGTGCTGTCAAAGGTAACCTGGTGGTAAGTTCTCAGTGACTGAGGGGGAATTACGGGGAATCATATGGGATCATGTTCATAGTGCTTGGCAAGTATGACTTGATGGAATGGTGGAGTCGCCTATCGCCGTGGTGTCAAGTGTGTGACAGATGGGTTGAATATGTGACTGCTAACGGTGCACCTCCTTCACCTGTTTCACAACGCATCTGCTAGGCCTCTTGTGGACTAGAATATTTGCTTTCTATGAGAGGACAAGTCGGCGTACGATTGACAGTGTGTGGTTTCCACATTGAGAAACAAACCAGCGTTTGCCAAGGAAGACGTTAAGGTGAAGCGGCCCATACTAATTGCTGCTCCTCGAGAGTCGCCTCGCAAAATAAGTAGTGCCTCATGAGGCAATTCTCTCACTACTTCAAAATGTACTTTCAATTATTAATAGCACCTGGTGCCGGTCCAATTAATTTCAGCACCAGCGCATTAAGTCAGCAAAGCTGCGGGCCTGGTCATTGCTAGTGGTGTGTAGTTCTGTGACAGACTGTGACTGCAGGGCTGTATTGGTTACATCATTTTTTTAACAGTATGACCAGGTTAACTAGGTTAGTGCCCTTCCAATTTTGGGGGCTTGCTCAGGGACGCAACTAGACCCGAACTTCGGTGGGCTACACTCCCAGCCAGTGCTGGCCCTAGCCATGGTTGCACATGGTGCAACAGTTTTTTTTGTTGCTCCCTCTCCATTTCCTCCTTCTCCATAAATTCCCTCACGATCATTCACCTAAAATGCACCTCATATATAGCACCTATCTGACAAACATTTCATTTTTTTATAGCGCTAGTCCTAGTTTACTTACACTCTCTGTAGCAGGCACCTTAACCCTCTGTGCTGTGTCGGTGGGAGGAGTGCCAATATGAGTGCATGGTGAGTGATGAGACAGTGTGAGAGTAGGGTAAGAGGAGTGACTACAAGGTGAGTGAGGTGACCATATGAATTTGGGTGCAGATGTAAGTGCAGAGTGGGACAAATTAATCCATGGTTAGGGATGGGCTTGTTTGAATGAGATTGCAGATTGAGCAGTGAGGGGGACAGGTGAGTGAAGTGTCACATAAGTGCAGGGTGAATCTTGTGCTCGTGTGACTGCAGGGTGAGGTACGGAGTGAACAGAGCAAGTGCATTGGGAGTGCAGTGATCGCTGTGAGTGCAGGGTGAGCAGGTGAATTTGTGGTTTTGAAATTCTGGACCTTGCTGTAACACGGTACCGAGGCCCGACACTCGTGTCACAAAATATCATCGTACCATGACGAATTTGGTGTCTACAGACCGGTAATGATTAGGACATTATCCCTATGCATTTGCGTCGTGATTGAGTGATGCTATCACCTTTAAATCATGGTTTTCGTCCCAAACTCTCAGACTCCATTTTGTGAACGGCATCCATCTTGTGGCTTGCCCTCATATAGTCAATTGATTAAGGCCGAGTTTGATCTGAAAGGACACGTCCACCTTAGCTGACTTCCCCATGACCTGGCCGAGTTGACTCCACTGCCTCCAGCTGAACCTGTTCAGGCAGTCCCTCGCCCAGTGGCCGAGTAAGATAGCATCAAGGCACAACATGCCATAAACCATTCACTACATACAAACCATGTTATCCACACACGTACACCTGTCCATGTTTCTTGTTTATGGCCGGTTTTATGATGAGGAGGTGCCCGATTTTATTGGGGTTTCATTGATATCTGATGGGAGTTCTGGGCCTGGCTGGGTAATCCATCACGAACTGGACATCTAAAATGTGGGTTGGCCGTCATGACTTTGCTTTTTGCTTTATTGTGGAAATATGTATATGACCGTATTGTAAACTCAAGAATTCTTGCCTGCAGCTGTTATTTCTGTATATAAGGAGAAGGCTGGTTCTGTAAAAATGAACAGTCTCCTGAGCAGCAGCGGTGCGTCCATTGGGGCGTAGGGGCGTAGCCCCACTAACCCTGGTGGACGCACCTGCGGCTAAAGCAGAGAGAGCACAGAGCACCTAAATGCAGCGCTTCCATCGGGGGTTCCGACCGGGACAGTCCCGATGGAATAGGGAGTGCGCAGGGGGTGGGGCTGCCCGGGCTGGGTTTAGGTTACAACAACGTAAGAGTGTCTGAGTCGACTGACTCTGCTGCGCAATAAAGTCGGAAACTTTCCCGCGCATGCGTGCTAGCAGTCAAGATACCGAAGGAGCCAGGGGGTGTGTCGCTGGCTGGGCCCCGCCGTTGAGAAGCATCAGGGCGAGTGTCTGTTTGACCCCCCAGCCAATCCTGGCTCTTATTCCGCGCCAGGATTGGCTGGTCCTCCACCGCGCCGAAATACGAGTCCCGGGTTTGGTAGTTTGTGATCGCGGTCAACGTTGGTATAATGGTAACGGGGGTGCTGTAGTGTTGTAGGTGCCCACTGAGGTGCTCCAGGGCCCGGGCTCAGGCGGGATGCTCATGCTGCGAACTACTCGTTGTGCTCCCCTTGCTGTCGGGTGCCTATTAGAGGCCCCTGGGTCGGGCTGCACTGTCCGCGCTGCCCCCGGAGGAGAAGGAGGAGCAGCGGCTGAGGAGGAAGCGCTGCGAGCGGCAGGGCCAGGAGGCAGGAGCAGAAGAAGCGCAGTACCGACACTCTCTCTCTGGGCCTCAGGTGAGTGCGGAGCGGGAGGGAGGCGGGCCGGGAGGGCATGTAATGGCGTGGGCGGCCGTTGCTCGCGAAGAGAGAGGGGCTGAGCACGACATCAAGCTACAGCGGTCGGCCTCGAAGCTGCTGAACCGGGTTCGAGACTCAGCAGAGACGCCCGAGATTCTAGGCAAATCAATTAATCTGTGCCTCATAAAATGAATGTGTGCGACTGGAGCTCATGTAAAGCGCTCTGATGCCTTCAGGCCGAGATCGCGCTTTAAAAGTGAGGTGCTTGTTGTCCACCTTTTGACAGAAGTTTGTCCTCGGCTCCCTAAAATAGTAATAGAATATCAGCCTAATGTTCTGGATGCTGTAAGCTTTGTTTACGAACACTGGGCAAAAACCTCGTTGCAATGGCTTTCAAAATAAAAATTCTAAGGTTGTGTCATGCCCTACTTATCGGGAGTTACGGCATGCAGGGTATGTCAAATCGACCATTTTAGTTGGCAACGCACCCCCCCCCCTATTAACAAATATATATCTATCTCCAAATCCAAAGTGCGGTAAACTGGCGTGCTGCCTGATCGCTGGTGGTGCACAAAAGCTAGCGCTAGTGCCAGAAATGTAGAAAAAACAATTCCCCAATCTCCATATGAATGAAGAGCAGACACTCATAATCATGGCCTGCCTGTGTATGGAACTAGGAAGTGTTTGGGTTTCACTGCGCTTTTATCATCTCGGTCTGTGGGGGGAGGCACTTCACATAAAAGCCAGAAGCATAGAGTTATGTAAAATAAGAACCCCGGCCCTAAATGAACATGCTAAGCTTCTGATGCTACATGTCTGTGCTTGTGGCTCACGGGTTTGGTGCCTCGTGTATTTTTTTGTTTATATCTTTAAGCTCATTCAAGAACAGATGTGCTGTACATTGGCAGCAGAGCCATCCCTGGTATTCTTGACTGTCTGTGTAGCGTTGTACTAGTGAGCAAATAGTCACATGTAGCTTGGCGTATTTTAGGATTTTAAAAAAATGGCAGACTTGCTCAGTAAGCATAATTTGTATTTGAGAGCAAGATCAATGCATATATAAGAAAGGCACTGAGGCACAAGGGGTTAAAAATCCCTTACGTAGCTAATACATTGGGAAAAGCAGCAGACGCGGTGCTGACTAATTCCTCCCTGCTGCAGAATTTCTTGCACAGTGGCCTCCTTAGGAGGGCTGCAAGGACTAACCAGCTTCTTGTGAAAATACTGTCTGCCTCTTTTTTCCTTTCTCAGGCAATCGAAGTAGGCATTTTATTTCTTGTCTCACAGCTTGATGCCTGTGCTGTGAAAGAAGATATTGTTATGTTTCCTGGACCTGCTTACATTAAATAATGTAAGCAAAGCTATGCCACTGTTGATAAACGAGGTCTATAATCCGAGCCGTCTCCTTTGTCACCCTTTCCGTTTGAGGGATTATTAGACTGCATGGGTAATGTGGCAGACTTTGTCTTCATTTCTTGCTCCGGTACAAGCTGTCAATTTTTCTCCCTTAGTAAAGCTGCTTGTGGAATGACCTGCCCTCCGCAAGCATGTGCTCATTCATATTAGCTTGCCGCCGTCCTTCTTCTGGCAAAGCCTCGTCTGTCAGTCCTTCAGGGCTCCCTTTCATTTCGCTCCTACTTTTGCTTTTTGGGATTAAATGGGGTTATTTCCTTCTGTCGACTTTGGCCTTTTTGCGGGATATGTTTTAATGTGTAATGGTTGCGTCTGGGCAGCAGGGTCTTAGTGGGGTAGAAAATAGGCCTTGGCAACAAAATAAAGTGGCCCATATTTATGAATTGGTGGTAAAAAAAAATGTGGCCCACATTTTCAATACGAGCACCTTTCGACTGTTTAAGGCATAATGTCTGGGTGGGGGGTGGGGAACCACATGTTTTTGTGATTGTTGCAGGCAATGTGGGTGATAATATTCAAGAAATGTGACAGTCAAGTCCTTCTCTACCTAAAGGATAATTACATTGACACATCCCTGCCCTTCTACCCTCAAAGTGTGACTGGTCTATCCAATCATGCCACGAGATAACAGCAACCACAGCTGCACACTACTACCTATTAATGCCTTCTAGTCCTGATTTCAAGATGTTTACAATCCCAGCCCACACACAGCCACAAAACTGGCCCACACACTGACCTCACTCTAGGTCGTCTTGAAAACCCAGGCCTTTAAATGGCGAAGCTCTATTTGACTTATACTAAAGAATCTTGTTAGTTTTTAAAGACTGTTAGGTTTCACATTTCAATCGAGAGTATTTATTGTTTCAAGTTACATCCATGCAAACTCTTGGATGTTGATATTTATTTGAAAATTGCATTTTCGGTGCACAAAATAGATGTGGGGTGTACGCAAGCGAGTCTATCTTTGCATAATAGTACAAACTCTGTTTTATGCATGTATAAGTTTAAACGTGTTATAGTAATTTTTAAAATGTGTTTGACATCCGCTCCAGTAGGTCGCTCTGTACGTCTTTGTATAAATCAATGTCTCGTGCATCGGGCCCCAGATACACTCTCTTTGGCACTGGAGTGCGCTTCAGTTTTCTGCAGCCGATAGAGTGCACTTGAGGCTGAGCGCAAGGTCTTATGGGGCGATAGAAGCTCATGGTGACATGAATTCCTCCCAAGAGCCACTCTCCACTCAATATAAGGCGATAGCTCTGGCTGTACTCTTATAAGGTCCCAAAGAGCAAGACCTATTGGCTATGGCAATGCTTGTTGTTTATTGTCACATGCGGATGTTAAGGTAGTGCTAATGAGGTGAAACCAATGAGCAAACAAAATGAAACAGATACTATCACAAACTATGCTGCATCACACAGCATAATTTGCCTCTTCTTGCAGCATAATTTAGTCAGCCCGCCACATACTCTATGTATCTAGTGGGTTTCAAAAATGAGATGAGCACAGCTTTCTGGCTGGGTCTAGATCTGTGTATGCTCAGAATAGTGATGAAACACAAACATTTCCCTCACTACAGGCACTGCTGTATTGCAGGTTTCTTGAATACCCAGGGATGCATATTAAGGGCAGTATCTGCCTTTGATTTATGAAGTGAGTTGATGACAGCATACCTTTCAATGTGGCATGCAGACCGGCCAGGTTTATCATTTATATCAATTTTGTCATGTTAGATGTTGTATTTACTACAGGTTGTGATTCCTACATAATTGATTAGTGACGTATTGGTCTTGCTGAGGATGGAGCAATGGAGATTGGGCAAAAGATGATGGCTATGACAGCAAGTGTCCTATTATTTAATTTTGGCAATTCACCTTTGAATTTAGATCTCCACATGCTTTTGGGTGCATGAATGATGCAGCGATTGACAAGGCATATCTAATTGTCAAAAGACAAGGGATACATAAAGGGGAATTTAGAGACACCTTCGCAGATCCATTCTGCAATGGTTTTTTAGGATATACTTGACATAACTTTCATATTGTTCATATTCAACTTCTTACTGAAGTGCATATTGCTCCAAAGTGTCATCCCTTTCTGGTCCATGGCTATGCATACACACAAATTAGAAGATGTAACACACTAGTCTAGCAATCAACAGCGAGGGACTAGCAATTTAAGAAATCAGCATGTTTTCCATCCAGTGGAGTTATGGTAGAGTCATTTACATGTTCACGACTGCTATACAATCAGCCAGTCTCTGATTCCTGTATCTAGCAGAAAGGGTATGAAACCAGCATGAAAACAGAGTACACATTACATTACCAAGGGTTCATTCCCTGCCCGTAAAGGCACATTGCCTGATCAGTCAATGTGTTTACTGTTACTGATCATCTGTTTTCCTCTCCATATTGTTGTGATGTTAATGCTATTGGTTTTACTGGAAATTGTGTTGTATTTACAGAAGTGATATAGTTGAAGTAAAAGGCACTTTACGCCCATTCCCAACCCCACCCATCCATGGGTTGCGGAAGCTAATTAGCAGACTGGGAGCATTGCTTTTATTTTCCTTTAGTGTAATAGGCTGGCTGGTGAAGTGCACTTCCCATAGTGTGCAGTCACTTCAATTTGCCTTTAGGTGACTACCTGGCTTGATGGTGGTTTTCTATTTGATTTCATGTAACTCCTTGTCTTGATGAGTGCATTGGTTTTAGTTTGTTTGAGGTAACTGCGTCACATGCTGGTTTCATCACACAGCTGATACCCACCCTGAGAAATCCAGAGCTGCCCTGTTAGTGGTATCAACACCAGTGCACTTAGGTTCCTTACAGCTCCTTCACTTGAAGTGGGTTACCACCTACCCGTTACTTTTTGTATCCTGCTCGTACCAAGTCGGACCCAGACCAGTCCCCACAGTTGCTCCGGATTAATGGACATTGTCATGTCATCTCAGGCGCGATGTAAAGAGTGAGCTGAGGACTCTTTTGGCTCAAGAACCAACTAGCTGGTGACCCTTGTGGTTGTTTAAAGATTTAAGATCAGCCTGTAACTCAGTCTTGAGCTGGGTCGGTGACCTCGATTACAAAGTGGCTGTGCCAGATGTCCCATTATGACCCCTTTTGCCTGTCTCCCCTTCAGGCGCACAGGGCATAAAACTGGGGGGTTCTCAACCCTGCCAAAAAACTGAGGGGTGACCCTAAGAGCACAGCTGCCATCCTATCAGGGGTGGGATGCTTTGGTGTGCTGGTCTGGTTTTCTGGGTGCATTGGCTCAAGTTTTTTCCCATGTAATTGATTGGGTGTCTTGGTAAGTTGCTTTTATGTGAATGTCTGACTTATGACTGTGCATTCCTTTCAGTGTGCACTTGCTTCAGTTTACTTTTGAGTCACTGTCTAGTTTACTGGATGTATTGCTTTCATTTTTCTTTCATTAAACTGTTTGACATGCTTGGTGCTTTTATGTTGGTGCCTGCATGCTGAGGTGTACTCTTCTTCAGTTTAAATGTATGTGACTGGCCTGTTGACTAGCACCCTGCTTTCAAAGTGAAGGTTCACAGGTTCACACTTGCTTTAGTTTACTTTTGTATGGTTGACTGCATGCACTGTTTTGCTGGATGCATTGCTTTAAGTTACTACTTGATGCATTGCTTTCAGTTTGCTTTAAAGTAATTGCCTCTCATTTTCCCAAAGCTTTGTGAAGGCTGTTTCCCAACTGCGTGCAACTTCTTCTACTCTTAGAGCTGAGATTTTCATGAAAGTCTTATAGTCTGAATTCAGCACCTGAGCGTAATAGGACGAAATGTATTAAGGTCTGTGGTTATACTGAATAAGCAGCTACCTATGTTATGCCATCTATTAATGTAATAACTGCACTTTCACAATTGCTTTATTAACCTTCCTGCTTTCTCAAATTTGCTTGAAAATGCACGATTTTTCTTCTTTTTTTTCAAAATTTTCTTGGGGGGGGTTATCCCCCCAAATCCCCCTTTTAGGGTTCGGCCTCGCTCGCTGCGCTCGCTCGCTACGGTGCTGGATGCAAATCACTTTGCGCCCCACCACTTTGAAATGTCACCCACCGCCCCTGCTCCTGAGAACTTACATCCCGTGCTGTTGTACTTCTAGGACACTTGTTACTTGGTTGCAGCCAATAAAACTCGATCTCTGACTTCACCTAGAAGACTCTTTGATTCTGTGGTCCGGAACAGGGAGAACTCAGAGGTCTTCGGGTGTTATCCCCTGGCACCACCGGGTTCCTAAAAACTCGGCACCTCAGTTGGCGCCCAACTCGGGGCGGTATCAAGCGGTATCGGTCCAAGCCAGATGTTCGTGAGGAGCTTCGTGTGGAAATTCCAGAGGACGGCCAGCCACTTCAGCGACCCCTGTATGTCGACGTGGTTCCGAAGGTCTTTGCTGCGAGGTTCCCCGCGTCCCGACGGCTACGAAGGACTGCTGCCCTGACTATCGCCCTGTTTTGGACCCAGTGATCCTTGGTAGAGCGAAACGATAGACGAGTCTTCTAGTGACGTCATCGATCTTCAATACTTCAGTTAAGTATAAGTGGAGCGTCTCCCAGTCCTTAGTTTTGTTCTTAGTTTTGGTATCTTTGAGATACACCTTGTTTGGAACTTGCAAGCGCCAAAACCAAGGGATTTGTGTATTCACGAAAATATCGTATTCGATAATCCTTTAAAGTTTGAAGCTAGACTAGAGAGCGAAGATGCCTGGTCTTAGCAGACTTGGAAACTTGTTTTGTCTTGGTTGTAGTAAGGACTCCCGATTAGAGGATTTGTGTCCGGTTCCTCCGATTGGAACTCCAACATATGAGCTCTATATAAAGCACGGAGTAGGTCCTATCACGTATAATGAAGTATGGATGAAATACACCAGAAAGGATGGTGTTTTAAATTGGCCCCAATATGGTAGCTTTGACGCAGAAGTTTTAGATAACCTCGAGGTCAAACTGTTTAAGAAGAAAGCCCGGCCGGCGATGTTTGACTCTTTTCGCCTATGGCGCAAAGAAGCCAAACAGAAAGAAATGAAATTAGCTAAGAAAAATAAAAGAGGTATGTCAATGGTGCAAGCTGCCATTGCATACAGGGATAATGAGGAAGAGCAAGAGAGTGAACAAATGCTCAGAAGCAAGAAGTTAGCAATAGATAAATGCTACCCAATGTTGCCGCATGAGGGACAAGGTTCAAAGAGAACATCCGAGAAAGATCCATTAATGTCCCATTTACTGAATTCACCACCCCCATATACATCGAGCATTACTGCACCCCCAAAGCGCTTTGTTATACCGCGCCCCAGCGCACGAAATGCAGCTCTTGCACAAGCACCAGCTCCTCTTCAGCTGGTTCCTACTTCTCCGGCGCAGCCCTCTCAAGGGCCGCCGCCTTTGCTACATACTCCGTCTACTTTTCCTACGACTTTGCCTACCGCTCCAACTGTTTATCCTGATACTACTTCTGCCACTGCCTCGACTTCTTCTGCTATTGCCTCGACTTCCTCTTCACATCAGCCTGTCTTTTCTGGCACGTCTGCCTCTCCGCAAGCTTCTCCTTCTGTTCGACAGAGAGTGGCAAGTACTGTCACTGGTCTGTTCTCACCTTTCTTTGGGTCGCCTAAAACGACCCCTAAAACAGGACGTAGACAGTTGCGTAGTCAACTGCCTGATTACGAGGAAAGAGAAGTGCTGAATGAGTTAGCACGCAAATGGGTTACTGACACTGTTAGGTATGACGTTCAGTCTGTTATGGAAGTCTTCCGTCAGTGGGATGCACCCACTCAGAGATACGTATTCGAAGAGATGTGTGTATATCTTTGCGAAGTTTTGGAGACAAATGATCCAAAACGCAAAATGAAGGAATTATTCCGTATGCGTTTCAAGTTCTATGAAGGCATGATTGTAGGTGCTGATGTTGAACGAGCAATAGATTTATTGTTATCTTATAGGAGTAAGGGAAATGTATCTAGATCACTATATGAGGATGACATATTAGGTAGGAAAAAGCCGCGACAGTACCCCATGAGAGAGGTTCCCCCAGTTTGGAGGGAAGGTGATGCGAATGCAAATCCACCCATTCCACGGCATTTCCAGCGTGTATGGGTACATGTCCCCTGGAAAAGATCTGAAGTTTTAGCACTCAAACAAACGTTGCCTGATCCCTGTAAAAATCCTGCAGGGTATTATAAGGAGTTATCACAGACTGCAAGCTCATGTATAATGAATTTAGCAGATGTAGACATGTTGTTCGGGAATGTTGTCCCACAACCCTTATGGAGCAAGATTCGTCATGCAAATCATGATCAAGAACTAGGTGACACATGGGCTAATATTGCCGCTGCTGATGCTAGACAAGTTGGTGGTTCTAAACCCGAGCCTTTGGTAGGTGAACTTCCTGGTAGAATTATTACCTATATGAAGACTTTAATGCCTGAATTGCGTGTGAATTGGGATAAGTTATCTGCGTGCAAGCAGAAAAAAGATGAGAATGTGTCTGACTTTTTCACGAGATTTGAAGAGACTTTCGTCGATCATAGTGGTCAGGATATGGCTACCGAGGGTGGCAAAAGATTGTTTGTAGATAAGTTCGTACATAATCTACTTCCTGAACTGTGTAATAAATTGAAAGATTCAGAGAGTGCTTGGGCTGTTTCCACGTCAGGGGAGATTTTAGCCACAGCCCAGTACTATGAAAATAGGCGCAAAGACGAGCTAGATAAGGCAGACAAAAAGTCTAAAGATTTGAAGACTAAAGTCCTTCTCCAGCAAGCCTATCCGCCTCGCACTACTAATCAGCCCGATTATCAGCAACCTCAGCAGTATTCGAGAAACTCACAAAGAAATGAGTCTTCTCAACAGCGTTTACCGTATGGTCCGAATCAGTGTGCGTATTGCAAGGGAGAGGGTCATTTCAAGAATAGTTGTCCAGCTTTATCGCGATGTTTAAATGGTGTTTCTGGCGCAAGAGGTAGAGGTGTTCATCAGGCTCCTAGGGGTAGGGGCCGTGGAAATTTCCCCCCGAATACTACTTCTTTCCCGCCTCAGAATTCTATGAACAGCTTTGACCAACAGAATAATGCGTCTTCTAGGACAACTCAGTACTATGCTGATGACTATTACGCATAAAACGAGAATGAGGGTAATAATTGCTAGGATAGCCATGGACAAAGAGAGGGAGTTGTTTCAGTTCCAGTAGATCAGAATGGACCTTATGTCGAGGTGATCACATCAGGAGTGTCAGAACCATTTCTGCTGGATACTGGTGCTACGAAAAGTTCGATTATGCACTCAAAACTTCCTGGCGCACCTTTGTCTGGCGAAATGAATGTTTCCGTAGGTTTTTCTGGCGCCCCGGTTAGAAACCCAATTTCTAGTCCTGTGCCCCTTTCTGTCAGGCCATGTGAATTAGAAGCACCCCTCATTCTTACAACAGGTTGTGGCGAAAACTTGTTAGGTTTGGATTTGTTAAAGAGATTATATGCAACTTTGTACTGTTCTCCTTCGGGAGTACAACTTACCCTAGGTAAGAAAGTGATTTCTCCAATGTATTTGGCAAAGGAGAATATTCCAACTGAATTGTCATCTCTTCCAGATATACTTTGGGCTACTGGTTCTAATGATGTGGGTCTTTTGGAGATAGCACCGTATGTCATAACATTGAGAGCTAACGTTAGGTTGCCACGTATTCCCCAATACAAGATATCTAGCGAATGTGAAAAGGCTTTGTTAGCGATCATTTACGATCTGATTGAGAAAGATGTCATTGAAGAGACAACAGGCAACATTTGTAACAGTCCTATTTTGCCTGTCCTAAAGCGTACTGATCCCTCGCAGCCACCTGTGTACAGATTTGTAATTGATCTCAGAGAAGTGAACAAAATTGTTGTGCCACAATTTCCAGTTGTTCCCGACATTACTGCCCTATGGACAATGGTTCCAGCTTCAGCCACTTGGTTTTCGGTGATTGATTTGAAGAACGCTTTCTTCAGCATCCCGATTGCTGAGGAGAGCAGAGATATTTTTGGCTTCAATTTAGGAGGACGAAGCTTGCGCTTCAAACGCGCTCCTCAGGGCTACTGTGAAAGTCCATCTATATTCAGTCAAGCTCTGAAATCACAACTTGACACGATTGTTCTACATGATGGTGCGACTCTGATTCAGTATGTAGACGATCTGCTGATCGCTGCAGATACTGATGAGATTTGCAAGGAAGCCACATTGTCGTTGTTGCGTCATTTATGTGACATGAAGCACAAAGCCTCTCTTTCGAAATTACAATTTTGTCGACAAGAAGTGACCTACTTAGGTCACATCTTATCGAAGGAGGGAAGGAGACTGACCCCCGAGAGAATACAGGCAATTACGAAATTAGGTGTCCCGAGGACACAGAGAGAAGTGCGTGCTTTCTTGGGCATTACATCATATTGCAGACAATGGATACCAAATTTCTCATTGTTAGTGTCAGAAGAGTTTTCACGAGTTGCGTGATGCGTTGTGTTCGGCTCCTGTGTTGGGCAACCCCGACTACAGTAAACCTTTCACATTATACGTCCATGAGAGGGAAGGTTGTGCATTATGAGTCTTGACACAATCCTTTGGGGACAAACAGTGTCCATGCGCGTATTTCTCAGCGACTCTAGATCCTGTAGCTAAGGCATTACCAAGTTGCTTGAGGGCCACTGCTGCAGCAGCTGTCTGTATTCGACAGTCTGCTGGATTAGTAATGAATAACACTCTGATCGTTGAGGTCCCACATGCAGTAGACATTTTACTAAACAGAACGAAGACACAGCACTTAACTAGTGCTCGACTGTCAAGTTATGAACTGACACTGTTAGCAAGTCACATTCACATAAAGAGGTGCGATACACTCAACCCCGCCACGTTATTGCCCACTCCAGCAGAGACAGATGTGGTCGAAAAACATGATTGCTGTTTTAGGACAGAAGAAGAGACAAAAGGGAGAGTAGACTTATTGGACACTCCCCTTCCTGAATGTAATGATGCTTTATGGGTTGATGGTTCATGTTTCAAGTTGCCAAATGGTGATACGACTGCAGCATATGTGGTGACAACATTGTACACGATTGTAGAGACTGCGCGCATTCCCCATAATTCTGCGCAAGCAGCAGAGTTGATTGCACTTACAAGAGCGTGTGTGTTGGCAAAAGGAAAGCGAGTGAATGTGTATACTGATAGCCAATACGCCTTTGGCGTGGCTCACAGTTTCGGACGATTGTGGCGTGAACATGGGTTCCTGACATCGCATGGTGCAAAGATCCAGCACGGTCAGTTAGTTAACGAGCTTCTCGAGTCACTGACCTTGCCACTACAAGTTGCAATTGTGAAATGCAGTGCACACAGAAAGATTCAAGATGATGTTGGTCGTGGGAATGCATTCGCAGATGAAGTTGCGAAAGAGACTGCAAGGAACGCAATGAGTCGAATGTATGTTGTAGGTCCTGCAAGATGGATTGCTGATGTGGGTATGTGTGAGGACACTATTGAAAGTGTGAAGTCCATACAGTCCGAGGCGACTGAGAAATAGGTGAATGAATGGAGAGAAAGCAAGGGTAGATTGGATGCGAATGGTTATTGGGTCGAATTGTCAGAGCATCAAAGATGGCTGTTACCCGATGCATATGTACTTGCAGTGGTGACGATGACTCATGGGATGGCTCACATCAGTATGAAAGGAATCTGTAAGTTGTTGGCCCCAGTATGGCAGAATAGTGGAATCCCGAAATGCGCAGAGAATGTGGTCAAGAACTGTATGGTGTGTTTGAAATACAATCCCGGTAGGGGAACTCCAACTCCAGCTGGTCATTTTGCGCCTCCAATGTACCCGTTCGAGGTTTTGCAGCTCGATTTCATCCACATGGAGAGGTGCAACAATCTGAAATACGTGCTTGTTGTTGTTTGCGCCTTCTCCAGGTGGGTGGAAGCGTATCCCCTTAAGGACAACACTGCCTTGTCAACTGCCAAAGCCCTGGTCAAAGAATTCTTCCCTAGGTATGGTATGCCTAGAATTGTTTGGAGTGATAATGGAAGTGAATTCGTGGGACGAGTGATGAAGAGAGTGTGTGAGTGTCTAGGCATACACCAGAAGTTCAACGCCGCAAATCACCCCCAATCAGCTGGTTTAGTAGAATGCTACAACGGCACCCTAAAACTCAAACTAGCCAAGATCCAAGCCAGCACAGGTCTTAAATGGCCTGACGCCTGCCTTTAGCACTCCTATCTACCAGAATGACTGCCCATTCCAGACTAGGACTTAGCCCTCACGAGATAGTGTTCGGCCGCCCAGCTAATATATGGGGAGTGCCAAGGCCTAAGAAACTCAGTGAGATAGAGCACCCTGTACTGCTTGACTATTTGCACGAATTGACAACTAAATTGCGTGTTTTACACCAACAGGTCCACAGCTCCTCTCCACCGGCGTCTGACGATAAAGGCCACGCCATCGAACCTGGTTCCTGGGTCCTAGTACGGAACTTCAGGCGAACCAAGAACGAGGAGCCTCGCTGGACCGGACCCTTCCAAGTCCTGCTAACTACCCGCTCTGCAGTACGTGTCCACGGAAAAAAACATTGGGTGCACGGCGCCCACTGTAAACGGGTCCCGCTGCCCCTTCCATATGACCGGTGGGTCCAGGAGGGAATTGCTGACTCAGAGACTGAGCCCGTACCACGCTTTGCACCCTTCAGCGATGCACGACTGAAAGGAACTGGTACAGAAAAGGAGAGTGATCACATTCTGCAAGGATCTGTGCCACCGTCAATGCAATTGGACACTACTGAGCCTGAACTACTGTTTGCAGATCACACAGCGCCTGGCCGAAACCGCTATAACTTGAGGCCAAGACCTATGACTATGGACAAATAAAAAAAAATTTTCCTTTTGATTATACAGCTCTCTCGCCCCGGGAACTTGCTCATTTTTGATTTTCGAACCGCCATCCGGTTCTGCTGCTAGGGTTGCGGTTGACAGTCTGGGGAGTGCAGCTGGAGACGTTTAGGTCAACGGTTCTGGTTGGTCCAAGGGAATTACCCTGGGCTGAACAGAAAGCACTCCTTGGCAGAATCAATCTCCCACCGTGGGCAGCAACTAGAGGATGGAGTTTCCGAGGGTAGAGAGACCTGCTAGATCTACGAACTTTGAAAAGAGACTATGCGCTAAAATGGCAAGAAAACAATTCTTAGTCATATGCATTTTAATGTTGTGTAGCATAATAATGTTTTTAGTGGCTATGCTCTGTTCATCTTTCGAGTTACCTTTGTATACAACACTCAGCCCACACCTCCTCCTACTGTTTCCCCGCATTCTTTTCACCCCCTACCTGAACACGAGTCTGCCAGAAGATTAGAATTTGTAAATAATTCATTCGTCCAACTCCTACACCAGCACCAATCTGTAATGAACACTACGAACTGTTGGATATGTGGACTCATGCCACACACCACAGATAAGGGTATCCCGTATTTTGTCCTGCCATTTAGTTATTTTGGTTCTCTGTGGGCTTTCCAGACCATGTTCCTGTTTTCCCTTGAACCATATGTTCCAGGGAAAAATTCAAACAACAAGGCACTAGTGGCAGGAATCAGAAATATGAGCAAAGATATCGACACAGTTAGAACGACTCCCAAAGATGAATTGACGCCTTACAGCAGATGGAATATAACTCAATCTGGAATTTCCTTGGCTGAGAGTCTGAAAGCAAAGAAATCCTCCCAGTCTGGATAGTACCCCACCGAGGTCACCTATGTCTGCAGGGAAATGGCAACAACCCTAGAGCCCAGTTAGGGAAAAGTGTCTGTACTGAGACTTATGTTTTCTCCTCTCAGAGATACCCTTCATTCTTAGCGGCTAAGGCTACCTACTTCGTCTGCCATGACAAAGCATATACATGGTTGACCCCTGACTTCTCGGGCACGTGTTTTATCGCGTTTCTGCTGCCACCCACCTACACGGCCGAGGCAGATTACCATCGGACAAGGACAGTTAGGGGTGTCGTGAGTCAAGACGACACTGCGGGTCAAGAGTTTGGAGACTTCGCAAAGGGTTTTCTGCCGTTTTGGGGGGCTATGGTGAACAGCAGGAACATCCGCCAATTGACGAGGGTAGTTGAATCCGCCGTGATTGAAACGGCTAGTGCCCTTAGCAACTTGACTGCAGAGCTCCAGTCAGACCGACTTATGACTCTTCAAAATAGGGTTGCCCTAGATGTCATACTTGCAGACCGTGGAGGGGTATGTAGAGTGATCCAATCCAGTTGCTGCATTTTCATCCTTGGTAATGCTCCAACAGTGTACCAGGCCATCTCCAAACTGCACAAAATCTCTGATTCCATTCATGTGGATAAAGGGGATTGGTCATTGCTAGGATGGTTCTGGGAACGGATACCTGCCTGGGGATGGAAAACACTGATATTCGTTGGGATGATCTTAGCCATTCTGTTCCTGTTCTGCCTGTTTGTGCAGTGCGCTCCTGCAAGATGTGGCCTCTGTGCTACATAATGTATTAGGAAGCCTGTGTCAAGGGACGAATTGAGTAACAGGATGATGCTACAGCAGCATCTCCATGACTTCATGAATACAGATTTGGACTCAGATTAGCATGAGTTATTGCCTTATATGAGGGCAAAAGGAGGGTCTGTGGTTCTGAAATTCTGGACCTTGCTGTAACACGGTACCGAGGCCCGACACTCGTGTCACAAAATATCATCGTACCATGACGAATTTGGTGTCTACAGACCGGTAATGATTAGGACATTATCCCTATGCATTTGCGTCGTGATTGAGTGATGCTACCACCTTTAAATCATGGTTTTCGTCCCGAAATCTCAGATTCCATTTTGTGAACGGCATCCATCTTGTGGCTTGCCCTCATATAGTCAATTGATTAAGGCCGAGTTTGGAAAGGACACGTCCACCTTAGCTGACTTCCCCATGACCTGGCCGAGCTGACTCCACTGCCTCCAGCTGAACCTGTTCAGGCAGTCCCTCGCCCAGTGGCCGAATAAGATAGCATCAAGGCACAACATGCCATAAACCATTCACTACATACAAACCATGTTATCCACACACGTACACCTGTCCATGTTTCTTGTTTATGGCCAGTTTTACGACGAGGAGGTGCCAGATTTTATTGGGGTTTCATCGATATCTGATGGGAGTTCTGGGCCTGGCTGGGTAATCCATCACGAACTGGACATCTAAAATGTGGGTTGGTCGTCAAGACTTTGTTTTTTGCTTTATTGTGGAAATATGTAAATGACCTTATTGTAAACTCAAGAATTCTTGCCTGCAGCTGTTATTTCTGTATATAAGGAGAAGGCTGGTTCTGTAAAAAAGAACAGTCTCCTGAGAACTTACATCCCGTGCTGTTGTACTTCTAGGACACTTGTTACTTGGTTGCAGCCAATAAAACTCGATCTCTGACTTCACCTTGAAGACTCTTTGTTTCTGTGGTCCGGAACAGAGAGAACTCAGAGGTCTTCGGGTGTTATCCCCTGGCACCACCGGCTTCCTAAAAACCCAGCACCTCAAATTGTGTGAGTGCATGGTGAATGGTGTGAGTGCATGGTGAATGGTGTGAGTGCATGGTGATCAGTGTGAGTACATTGTGATCGCTGTGTGAGTGCAGGGTGAGCGTGAAAGTGAAGGGCGAGGATGAGGAGTGAGTTATCTGAATGCATTGTGCATTCCCAGACACTCAAAGTAACTCAGCATATTATTGACGGCGGCGTAGGGTTTTAGATACAAGTTAAAGTATTGCTATTATGGCGTTAATCAGTGATCGAGGGTGAAGGAAAAAATAATGTGCTGATCCTGCAACAAACTTCCAGACTTATGATTAAGGTTGCCAGGTCATTATTTTGATATCCAGACAGTACAAAAATAAACAGTCACCTAAAGCCATATTTTCAGCACGTATCAATGCATACTTCGAACAGCAAATATAATTAGAAAGCACTTGTAATTGTGTTCTAGGGATGCCTGAATGATCCATGACTGATAATTAAAGAGAACAAAGACAGAAATGTCACATTACTAATGAATACATACTTTTTCATTTATAACCCTAGTTAGTGTCAAGACGAGGTCTTTGCAGGCTCTTTAAACAACAAATGGCTGGCATTTTTCTTTTGACAACCTTAATCTATATGCCTTTTCTTGAAATGGATTCTCACACTACCGCAAAGGAATAGGCAGAGTGGGGGCCCAGAGGGTTCTGGAACTAGAAAAAAAATCTAAGCCTCTGTAACCAGTTTACAAATGTATGTAAATAAGCAAATGGTCTTTAAAGACCTGTGAAAAAACTCAGGCGTGCCGGAGATAAGACTCCAGACACTGCCCAACCGAGCCCACAACACAATCTGCCCTTCTTTATTACATACATGCCAATACACCCGATTCAGGCGGGAGTCTACCGATTTTCCAAACCAAAAAGGGCTTTACTTTAGCTGTCTCCCGCCTGAAATTGCATTTTCTACAATAGAAGTCAATGGGGAATTTTCATTCTCCCGATTTTTTATTTTAAATCTCCCACGTCCCTGTCCTAAAATGTTGGCATGTATGCTATTAGCAAATGAAATGCAGCAAGTCTACAAGCACGACATGTACTTTCAGAATCTTAGCCACTAGGTTGGAGATGGAGCGACCTCTGCTGTTTGTCCAGTGGATGTGCTGGGTAGCTGCTAGGGGGAGTAAATCTGGAATGGAATTCCCTGGTAGGTTGGTGGAAATGCACTAGCTTGTTGAGGTAGCCCAGTCCTTTGCTGCGTAGTCCCTTGTAAGAGTGGGTGAGCTGAGCTGCTTGAACTAGCATCTATTCACGACTGGTAGCCAATGGAGTTTCCTAATGTGAGAGGTGATGTGCTTCTGCATCGGAGCTCGAGAATGAGTCTGGCTGATGCATTCTGGATGGTCTGGCGTTTCCTCATGAGTTGGGTGGCGATTCCTACATAGATGGAGATACCGAAGTCGAGTCTGCCGGTGATGAAAGCTTGTGTGACAGTTCGCCTAGTGTTGGGTGGAAGCAATCTAAAGACTTTCCTGAGCATTCGGAGGGTGAGAAAACAATCAGAGGAAATACTGCTGACCTGCTTCATGGATAGCTGGCTGTCGAGGATGCTGCTTAGGTTGCAGGAGTGTTTGGTGGATTTGTGGGTAGGGCCCAGCTCGGGTGGTCACCATTCGTTGTTCCATAGGGTGCCCTGCCTTTCTCAAAGATGAGTACTTCTTCTTTGTCTGTGTTGAGTTTGAGATAGTTGTTGTTCATCCAGATGGCCACATCCTTCTTGTAACTTTGGAACCTGTCTTTGATGGCCGTTGGGTCATTTGTCTGTGAGAGGATGAGTTTGGTGTCTTTTTTGAGAGACAGTGTTTCCATGCGGCTGTCAGACTGAGGCTCCCACTATTGGAGATTTTGTATCCGATGACTAGGTTTTTATTGAGCATCTAACCCTGCATGCAGCCACCGTCTGAGATGATAATGTAGGGTCTCTAACTATATCCGTTAACTGTTTAATTGGCACACAAATGATGGACGGAATGCAGAACAAATCAAACATTCACCCCCAGTCAAGAGATCTGGGTTAAATCCATTGCTCTTTTGCTCACAATCTCACCCCAGTTTAGACCCAACCATATGCAAATTAGTATTGACCCTGCTCCTCATGGGAACAGTCCAGCCCGAACTGCTAAGCAAGGTCCTCCCTGGACCAGAAGCAAGTATCCTGGGACTGGTTGCAGTCTAACAATCCTCATCAGCCAGGCTAGCCTGAATCCAGTGGCACACTGAGCCCGGGACCCACAGCTGAGAATACCCGGCACATTTAGGGTGAGAAAGCATAAGACGCACAAATGATGGATGGAAAGTGGAATAAATCAAACATTCAACTCCAGTCAAGAGATCTGGGTTAAATCCATTGTTCTTTTGCTCACCATACCACCCCAGTTTAGACACAGTCATATGCAAATCAGGCTTGACCCTGCTCCTCATGGGAACAGACCAGCCTGCACTGCCAAGGCAGGTCCTCCCTGGACCATACACAAGCATCATGGACCAGCTTCAGGGTAACACCACTCAACAGCCAGGCTAGCTTGAGCCCAGTGGAACAGTGAGTCCGGGACCCACGTCAGGCAAACTTAGTATGAGAAAGCAAAAGATGCACAAATAATGGATGGAATGCAAAACAAATCAAACATTCACCCCAGTCAAGAGATCTGGTTAATTCCATTGTTCTTGTGCTCATCATGCCACCCCAGTTTAGACCTAGCCATGGGCAAATCAGTCTTGACCCTACTCCTCATAGGAACAGTCCAGCACAAACTGCCACGCCAGGTCCTTCCTAGACCAGAAACAAGTAGCCTTGGACCGGTTTTGGGATAACACCCCTCATCAGCCAGGCTAGCTTGAATCAAGTGGCTCAGATAGCCCAGGACCCACGACTGGGCATACCCGGCGCAGGAAATCACTCCTCTTTGCTGGACTGACCATTCACTAATTACTTTCAATCTGCACTCGGCTAAAAGTTGTTCCCTCGCCAAGCCCGTAGGAAATACAATAGAAGGTAGAGCTTGGAATAAGCTCCCTGAAATTAAAAACAAACCCTTCATTAGGATCCCATATTTTTCATCAACAGATTTGACGGAGGTGAACTATAATAGATTTGAAATGGAAAGTATAAAAAGTCTAGACGAAACTATACCCCTGACTACCCAGAAGAAACCAAAAAATCTCTCAGCTCCTTGGTACGATCTTACGCTGAAAAATGTGAAACTCAGATGTAGGCCATTGGAAAGGAAATAGAGACGCCAGTACCTCGAGATGGATACGCTCATTTTAAGAAGTACACTGAACGAATATAAAAACAAACTAAGTAAGGTCAGAGCAAATTACATCTATGAGCAGTTCACCGCTGTCCCTAATAAAGCGGAGAAAACTTTCGAAATTCTTAAAGAATTTACCGATCCATCCTGCTTCAAGCAAGTGATCACTCCGTCACAGACATTGTTTGACAACCTGTCTGAATATTTTGACAGCAAAATCACAACTATTTTGGAAGGGATTAATAACATACCAACAGTTACACACTCGAGTGCACAATCCCACAGTTCGAAACTACTTCCTGTCCCTCCCTCCTTAGATCTTTTTCCTGCCGAATTACCTCTGGTGACACTCACCAGACTGGACCCTATCTCCAGCAAAGACTTCAAAACCTTGTTTAGAGCTATTAAATCAGGATCCCCGCTGGACCCCATGCCCTCAAAGCAGTGACTAGTTTGGGAAGAAGAGCTGGAAGGTTCCATTAGACAACTCTGCAATGACTCTCTGGAAACCCAGAGGGTACCCGACTGCTGGAAGAATGGAAGAAAGTAATAGCAAAACCATTGCTAAAAAAAGCTCTTTCTGATCCCGCAGACTGAACTAATTTCAGACCTATTTCCCTTCTTCCTTTCCCTATAAAAACCTTGGGAAGGAGCATAAGTTCACTGCTGTCCCAACATCTAGAAGACTCTGCATGGCTTGAGGAGGAGCAATTCGGATTCCGTCCTGGTCATGGTACAGTAACCCCCATGATCTGCGCAGCTAAGGAGGACCACTGAACAATCAGCTGTCCTTGTCCTCCTAGATCTATTGGCTGCGTTCGATACCGTTAACCATCATATCTTCACATCCAGGTTCTTATCAGTGGGTTTGGAGGGACCAATGTTAAACTGCCTAAAGTCATACTTGCACAACCGCTATCAAGCCATATCTCTCCCCCCGTTTCGTTCCAAATTCAGAAAAACAACTCCTGGTGTCCCCCAGGGCTCTTCCCTAAGTCCTATCTTGTTTAATGTTTACAGTAAACCTTTGATTACACTCATAAAAATGTATAACATCGAACTAATGACCTACGCGGAAGACACCCAATTAATTTTGTCATTGAATAATAATCAGGAGGATACTATCAGAAACTTTCAAGCATGCGCTGTTGACATCCTGGATTGGATGAACTCCAATTCACTGAAGATGAATAGAAATACAACAAAATGTCTTTGCGGCCCTTGCACCAAAATCCCGATGTCCCTACCATCGAACTTCTGGCCGCTGCCCAGGCCTGGCTATGGAATAGATTTCCAGCCTCCTTACGCTCTCTAACTGATCTACAAAAATTTAGGAAGTCACTGAAGACCCGGCTATTTCCCCACCAACTGCCACTGTTTAGCTTTCCATCTGCTACATCTTACAAAATAGGTTAGCGCAAGGATACATTTATTGGTCAAAGTGCACTCTATAAATAACACCTACAATACAATACAATTTAGGGCAAGAAACCATAAGAAACACAAATGATGGATGGAAAGCTGAACAAATCAAACATTCAACCCCAGTCAAAAGACCTGGGTTAAATCCATTGTTCTTTTGCTCACAATGCCACCCCAGTTTAGACCTAGCCACATGCAAATCAGTCTTATCCCCAATTCTCATGGGAACAGTCCAGCCCGAACTGCCAAACCAGGTCCTCCCTAGACCAGAAACAAGTAGCCTGGGACCGGTTTTGGGATAACACCCCTCATCAGCCAGGCTAGCTTGAATCAACTGGCACTGTGAGCCCAGGACACCCAGCTGGGCATACCCTGTGCACTTAGGGCGAGAAAGCAAAAGACCCACAAATGATGGACGGAATGCAAAACAAATTAAACTTTCACCCCCAGTCTAGATATCTGGGTTAAATCTAATATTCTTGCCCAGACGTTGGTCCCATGCGATCCATGCGACTGTAGTCAAGTTAGCCTGGCTGATGAGGGGTGAAACCCCGAAACCAGTCGCAGGATGCTTGTTTCTGGTCCAGGTAGGACCTGGACTGGCAGTTTGGGCTGGACTGTTCCCACTGGTAGCAGTGTCAAGACTGATTTCCATATGGCTGGGCTTAAACTGGAAAGGCACCAGAAGCAAAAAAACTATGGATTTAGGCCCAGATATCTGCACTGGGGAAAATGTTTGACATTGTTCAACATTCTTTTCATCAATTGTTCTTTTTGCATGTCACCCCAGGTAGGACAGGTATGCTCAGACGTGGGTTCCCGTGCTCTCCATGCCATCGGACTTAAACTAGCCTGGCTGATGTGGGGTGAATCCCCGAAACTTGTCTCAGGAAACTTGTTTCCAGTCCAGGGAGGACCTGACCTAGCAGTTCGGGCTGGACTGTTCCCATTGGTAGCATTATCAAGATTGGTTTGCACATGGCTGGGTTTAAACTGGAATGGCATGGGAGTAAAGCAAATGATGGATTTCAGCACAGATCTCTGCACTGGGGTGAATGTTTGACATTGTTCAACATTGTCCATCAGTTGCTCTTTTTGCATCTGTTTAATTGGGGCATATTATCTGTAAGGCCTGTTACTGTGTTTATTGCTCCAACATTGCATGCTGAGTCACCGGGAAGGGAAGGTGAAAAAGAAGAGCCAGTGTTTTTTGCTTCACAAAATACTCCATTAAAGAACTGTACTGGCACCAAGATGACCTAAGGAAAGGGGTCCTTGGTTAAATTGGGAAATGCCTAACTTATATAAATAAGCTACTGCAATTGAAGCCGCAATGTACAATGCAGAACAAAGTTGGAGGACCTGGCAACGATTGTCCTGGCAGTGGAACAGAAGCAGGAGGCACCTGTAACACTGCATGAAAGGCGGGATAGCACAACAAATGGCTCGGCTGCAGAAACTGGGGTCTCTTAGGAGGAATGGAAAGGTTGCTTTGCTCAAATTGGTTGATAAGACTGATGTATTGAAGAACAGGAGGAAGGGCCCCAACACTTGATTTTTGGGAGTGCCATCAGAAATAGCGGAGTGCTCTCTGTGGCTATATATCTGAGCTCCTGAGTTGTTGGGCATGGCGCAGAGTGCTGACTGATGTTGCTGTGACAGCCTTTGGACCCTCCCCAAATCCAAAGAAGTCTGCAGATTATGATAGCGCACGGTGGTGGTGGTAATGTACTCACCGGAATAAAGGGACCAGGGTTTGCCTGCAGCTGTACGAAAGAGTACTATTATGTATTTTCCTTATCCGAGTCCTACCACACTAACCAGAGAAGGGTCCTGGTGAACATCGCGTGCGGCCTTGAAGGCAGAGGTCCTAATGCGCCACTAGTACCCAGAGTTATGCTGAGGATGGCGCACGGAGCGACCACGTTCCTTTTTCAGCACGTTGACTCACTGAATGTCTTGCTAGACACCTCAGACTCTGGAACTAGTTAATATGGAGCAATGGGTTTGGGCCTCCCTATTGGCATATGGGAGAAAGGGACAGAATGAGTTGGTTACTGGGCCAGTGGGGCCCTAGAGGATTCTTTTTCTAGGTTTGATATTGGGGGTATGCTGGTTAATTAACAGAATGTAGATATATGTTGCACTTTCTCCTTTCCCTAATATTATATTGTTCTTCTCCCTGACTCTTTGAAGCGCATTGTTTTCTCCGCTATTAATCTCCTGGGGAACAGCTTATTCAGAAATCAAACTTGAGGTTGTTTTCACTCTGCATGGCAGTTTACTCCTGTGGGTTCGACACAGATAAAGTTTGGAATGCTGTAATTCTTTGGTGTTCTTTTGCTGATGCTGCATAGTTGATTTTCATACCAATAAACACATTTAAAACTATAAATATATAAATAAATTGTATTTGTAGGTCCAATGCACAAGATCTAGTCACTGAAAACGACTGTACTGTATTCAGAGGTAGTTTCCTGTAGCCTGCGTTCAGCTGCCTGGAACAATGGCTGCCTGCTCCGTTTAAAGTTTCAATCAGTAACAGTTTCATGAAATTCTTTAGGGCCTCACTGCTCAAAGTACACATTATTAACCTGTCGCCGCTTGTCTTTGCAGCTGTGCTTATGGCTACCTTGACCAAATGGGACCTACACAAGTGGAGGCCTGTGTCAGCCCAAATGCAGGCCATGAGGACCAAGAATGACCTTCCAAACACACCTTCATTAAAAAAACACCTTCCGCGTTCATTCCCACTTGAAAAACACCTGCGTGGGTTCTTGCTTCTTACAGTCTCAGCAAGACGTTCTCCAGGAGCCGAGCAGCCCTCTGGGTAATGAACTGCATTACAAAAAGAATGCTGGAAGAGGCTGAGGCACAAAAGGCACTCTGCAGTTCTTCTTTCCTGATGCAAATCCCCCCCGCTGGGATTACATTAATTCCACAAACTCAGTCAACAGATAAAGATGTTTCAGCCCCAAGGCTCCTTGTTTATCTGCCTGACTCAGTCGGTTGTCCAGAAGTACCTTCTTCCCGTTGAAAACTAAGTGGCGCTTTCAGACCTCTCAAACCAAAACATAATCCGCACAGAAGAAAGACTAGGGTTTTTCATGACCCCCTGCTCGCTCAGGTAAAATCCCCTCTATTCAGATGCAATCTTAATCCGCAAGTCTTGAGCCTCTCTTATGAGCGTATTTGTCATTTAATCGAAAAGTGAGGAATAATTGAGTTATTGCAAAACCTAACTTTTCATAGTGATAGACGTCAAAAAGACGAAGTGGCCCTCTTCATTACATGAGTCATTGACCAGCAATGGGGCCGCCCTCCCTCCAATGGTTTCCAGTCTCTCTGCTGCTATATAATGGCCGTCACCAATGAGTGGGGGTCATAGCTCTGGGCAAGAGACGGGCTTGCTACACTGCTCTATGCAAAGTGGTCGAGGATGGTAAGGATGCGCTTCTTGTCTTGTTTAGTAATGGCGCTCTCTTTGTTTTCTCAAGGCTTCCTGCTTTCGTTCTCCAAGTCCATAAGGAAAGCTGAAGGCGATGAGATGCTCCTGGACACCTTTAGCCTTGGAAAAGCCTTCCGCAGTGGAGACACAGCCGAGAAGTCCATGGCTTCCCCTCTAGAACATTTTAAGAACGAGGACAGCAGCTTTCTGGACGAAGATGAAGAGAGACTTGCCAAGGTAGGGTGTTCAAAATCGTCCTTCAATCCTCAGAATTTTGCCAATGACATTTAAAAAAGGTATAGCCACAGTGCTGCAAAACGCGTCTAGCAACATTTACTGGGCCATCACCAGCTACATCGATGCGTTTTTTGCAACAAACAGTAAATGCCAGTTGGCATGCAGCATGCAACAAAGTGGTGTTCTAAAAGTAGAAAAGTACAAAATGCTTAATGCCCTGGATTAAGTATTTCCTTGCTTGCGCCCCATGAAAAAAAATCAATAGGTCGAACATTTGGTTCCTTAATAAAAAGAACTCAAAACATTCCATGGAATTTAATTGCAATTTTAAAAGAATGTAATTTACGACGGAGAGTTCATAATTAGGTAGATCACTCAGAAAGCGCACTCCCATAGCCAGCCCTTTCAGATTTCCCCTTTACCCTCCATTCCATTTCCTCTACATTTCCAGTCTAGACCCTCCTGTTTCTTGCCTCTCCTTCCTTCCAACTCAAAACAAATGCACCCTCAAGAGCTTGCTTCACTTCATCTTTTATTTCCAAAGAAAGATACATGCTAGTTCTGTCCAGCGGACAGTTTAACTCTTTTTTTTTTTAAATCCTAAAAAAAAATACATAAATGGTTGTACACAGAGACATATAGTCAGCTCATTTAAGCCATTGGTCTGCATATTTACATTTAGATCCACCCACCACAGAATGATTTTGGCAATGGGTCAGCCCATTTCAACCATTATCTGTCTTCACTGTGAATGGCGGAATTGTGTTCTTGCACATGTCGTAAGAATGGTTCATTTAGTTCCGAGCTGGTAGGTCAGTCTCTGCTTTTATTACATTTTTAAGTCTGTGGTTAGGATAGACTGACACCCAGTTATATAATAATAACACACGTTACTTAAAAATAGCTAATAAAATACTCTCTTTTGTGTAGCGCGCGTTGTAGAGATCTTTGAGAAACTTGCAGATCACAATGCCTAATCCCAGAAGGGCTGACTCGGCCTTTCATCCTTCAAAGTACGCTAAACTACGTGGCAATCGTTTAGAAAATAGTAAATTCATTGTTTACAGCTGTATAAAATGACACATCCACCCTAGCAATATAGATGTGCTCAACCATAATAACTGTAATAAATGCAACATGCTCTTTTATTGTGAGTTCTTTAACTAAACTAGACCACTGTGCATCTTTAAATTTCATGTGGCAACCATGTTTTCTTTCTGAACAGAACTTGGGCCAGAAACATACCTTCATCAGCCATAGCGGCCTACCTTTGGACTTGGCTAAGAAGCACTTGCCTTACCTGGCTCTTACAGGACCAGTGGTTTTTCCATCTGACTCTGAAGGCCAGAACATGGAAACAGAGCAGGAAAGGCGAGATGCTGGCGATGAGGATAATTCAGCTAAACTTCCAATCGGCAGGCGAGATTTTGACAGTAAGTCTGAATAGAAGTTGTTTTGCATTCCAGCCTATAGACATACGACACAGCTTGCTGAAGATTTCCCCCATACCTTTTTTCACAATATGTCACACACGTTATTGCTCGCTCATGGACCCGGAGTCCCAAGGTCATCGTGTCAAACTTAAGGTGCTTTATGATGGATTCATACGTATATTCTTATAATATTAACTGTAAATATACATACATTTAATAAATAAGCAAATTTGCAATACATACATTTTAGCTGGAAACTGTGATTGAGCTATTTTGCTCTACTGGCGCACCCTACCCAGATATCAAAACGCACCCAACAGTTTTAAATACATTTATTGATTTGTATCGTTGTATTTCATAGATATTTGTATAGCACAGTGCTACTCCAAGCGAAACGCAAAGAGCGGGTGGGTACTATGTATGGCTCAAAAAAGCCCCATCTGTGCCTCGGTGTGGGGAGGTTAAAGGTATGCCTTATGTGCCTCGGGTACAGAATTTTATTTAATTTAATTTAAAAAACATTTGTACAGCGCTCGCATACCCAGCGGTTTCATGGCGCTAGTGGTGATCAGTGGACGGCAGCAGAGGGTAGATTTAAGGGTAAGCTTGGGTAAACAAAAAAGTTTTAAGGTTTTTCCAGAACAAGGGGTAGGAGAGTGAGGTGCGAAGAGCAATCGGGAGAGAGTTCCAAAACGTTGGAGCCAGGACAGCGAATCTCGCTCCGCCCGCTCTCTGCTTTTTGAAGCGAGGGATGGTAAGAAGGGCCAAATGGGCCGAGCGGAGTTCTCTGCCTGGGCAGTAAGGTTTGATGAGGGAACAGATGAACTCGGGAGCCGTGCCCACTCTGGCCTGGTAGGTAAGACAGCCGAGTTTAAACAGGGCACGCTCTCTTATGGGGAGCCAATGCAGAGATTTGAGTAAGGGAGTGACCCGATGGTATCTGGGAAGGCCATGGATCAGGCCGCCTGATTCTGCACCAGTTGCAGACGATGGATCATGTATGCAGGTGCTCCGTTATAGACTATGTTGCCATAGTCTATACGGGACAGTACCATGGCCAATATGATAATTTTTAGAGCTGGGGGGGAAAAGAAGCGGGAAACTTTCCGAATCACTCTGAGAGAAAAAAAAGATGAAGAAACCACAGAATTGACTTGTGGGAGAACAGTAAGCTGGGGATTAAGAAAGATGCCCAGGGGTTTCACTTTGGGAACCGGGAGTGGGGGGGACACCAAGGGAAGGGGGCCAGAAGGAGGAAGACCAGGGACTGCAGCCACCTCCGGTCAGGACCAGTTCGGTCTTGTCCGGGTTGAGTTTGAGGTGGCTGCAGTTCATCCAGTCTTGGATGAGGGTCATAATGGATTGAACGTTCTGAGCGGATGAAGGTGAGTGGGACAGGTTGAAAATTAACTGGAGATCATCCGCGTAGTTAAACACGGTGACCTCCAGTTGCTGTAACATAAAAATGAGGGGGAAGATGTAGAGGTTGAACAAAAGAGGGGAAAGTGATGAACCCTGGGGAACCCCGCATTCTACTTTGCGAGAGGCCGCCGAAAAACCAGCCAAATGGACTCCCTGTGTTCTCCCCGCGAGAAAGGACTTTAGCCAGCAGAAGGCTAGGCCCTCTACACCCGCCGCCCTGACACGGTTAAGGAGGATGGTATGGTCCACCGTGTCAAAAGCGGCGGATAAGTCGAGGAGAACCAGGGCTTGCGGAAGGTTGATGTCGATTCCTTCACGCAATTTGTCCATGACTGAAATAACCACTTTTTCGGTAGAATGCAGGGGACGAAAACCAGCTTGGCAGGGGGAGAGGCAACGATTTGCCTCGATGTGAGTGCTCAGTGTGGAAGTGATATGAGTTTCGAGAACCTTTGCAAGGTAGGGGAGGAGTGAAATGGGGCGGTAACTAGAAGCAGAGGAGGGATCGGCGTCCAATTTTTTTAAGATTGGGATGACAGTTGCCGATTTATGTGAAGTGGGGACATGGCCATGAATGAGTGAATCGTTGAGGAGGGTCAAAGGAGGGGTGGGGCAGGCTAAGTAGATTTCCCTAAGTATGCTGGCAGGGGCAAAATCCTGGGGTGAGCCTGATTTGACCCGTTGGAGCAAAAGGCGAAGGGTATCAGTGGTGAGGAGTGGGAAGTTGGTCAGTTTAACAGTGGAAGGGGGGGGAAAGGTCCACAAAGGAAGGGGAAGGTTGGGGAATGTTATGTTTAATTTTTACCACTTTATCTATAAAGAACTCGTTAAGCGAGTCACGGAGGGATTGGGACGGGGGGATGGTTGATGTGGCTCTAGTGGATGAGGCAAGTTCATGAACGGTGGAGAAGATTTCTTTAGATTGTGACTCTGCAACCAGTATCCTGTGGGTATAATATTCCGCCTTAGCTTCCAGGATGCTCTTTTTATAGGTATGCAGAGTGGCCAGGTAAGCTGTTTTTGAGGCAGGGTCGTAGGTTCTTCGCCAAACTCGTTCAGCCCTTCTTGCAGCGAGTTTTTTCTCTTTAAGGTCAGAGGTAAACCAACGGTTGGCTGCATGAGCCTGTTTTACTGAGAGGCGCCTGAGGGGGGCAAATTCATCGCCTGCCTTCGTGAGCCAGTTGTTAATTGCGGCCAATTGGGGGGCAGCTGTCAGACCAGTAAGGTCCGGGCAGGTCGTGGCCAGGGCCGAGCAAAAGGAGGGCATGTTTACCTTACCCCATTTCCGAACCCAGGTGTTTTTGGGAAGGGGGGGTTTAACCGGGGAGGCTAGGGCGAGGGAAAACGAAATGGTGGAATGATCTGACCATGGGCAGGGGGAGATAATGGGAGGAGTGCATGAAACATTTAGTGTCCAAATTTGATCCAACGTGTGGCCATGTAGGTGGGTTGGACTGTGAATGAGCGGTACAAAGTTCAAATTTTTCATGAGGCTGGTGAATTCCTTGGATTGGGGGCTTTCAGCCGGGTCATTGGGCCAGAAATTAAGGTCCCCTAGTACTAGTACAGAGGAGTGATTAACTGCCAAAGTGGCCAAAAGGGTCTGAATCTCAGGGAGGAATAGGGGGGTGGACTGGGGAGGACGATAGATAAGAACAAAAGTAAGGGGGGCTTGATGGGAAGTGGAGCGGGCTACAAGGAGGTCAACATCGGTGATGAGTGGGGAAGGGAGGATTTGAAAGTTGACATCAGTACGAGCTATTAAAGCCACTCCACCTCCCCGCTTGCCGTCAGGGCGATCCGCACGAATGGCGGAATAAGTAGGTGGTAGGGCGGCAAGCACATTGGGGAGTGAGTCGGTCTTGAACCAGGTCTCAGTTAAGAACAGGAGATCTGGTTCGTTGGTGTCAAGGTAGTCGAATAGCTCGTATTGGTGGTTTACGGCGGACCTAGTGTTTAGAAGGGTAGCTGAGGTAGAAAACAATTGGGCGGAAGGGGCTGGGGACGAGAGGGGGGAAGGGAAGGATGTGGGTGCGGATGAAACACAAGATGATACTAATCTGGGGGGGTGGGATGGGGGAGGACTATATAGACCGAGGAGTTGTAGGCCAGTGGTGGTAGCGGAATTAATACAGCCGGGGGACCACAGGAGGCATAACTGGGACGGAGTGTAGGTGGTATAACCAACAGCGTCCCGTGCCCCTAGCCCCGGCCGGCCGCGTACGGGCGCAGACGGGCTTAACTCAGGCGCAACTCCGAAACACTATGCTGTCCTCCCTCTCCAAGAGACTATCTCTTCCGGAAGGCAAATACACTCTCACTAAAAGTCTGGGTCGCGCATCACCTGAATATGTTAAGGTTTTTTTTTTTAGACAAATTGTGCATTGCATTCATTGTAGGCTGGGTACCGGTCCGCAATGTGCTACCTCGAAACCCTCGCTCTCTGGCCTTCCATTGTGGCCCACTTGGGCCTTCGGCACTGCCGGGCGTCATCTTGGATTTAAGACTTTCTCTGCGACCGCGGCCGTTGCTTAATGGTCGCTTATTTGTGTCTGGTAATTTTCGCTAACAAGCTGACGTGGCGGTCTGACGTCCTCACCTCAGGGGGTCGCACCTTATTATTAATCGGGGGGGGGGCAGGGAGACTGTAAAGCATCCTGCATATCCACTAAGGGGGGGGGGGGCGGACAACGGAGTAGTTTGCACTGTTTCATGGCCATTCCTAACTGATCGTGGAAACAGAAACTAATAAATAGAGAAAAAAGTATTGACAGGACACTGCTGTGTGGTGGGGGACAAATGGTGAGAAAGAAGCCAAAAACGTTGTCAAAGCAGAAGAGACACTTATTACAATGGTAGTAAAGAAAAAAGGGAGAGAGTGCAAAGGGAGGAGAGTAGAATGGAAGTATGGAAAGACAGAAGCAAAATCGGAAAAGGTACATAAAAAGGATGAAAATCACGAACAAGGAAGAGAAAAAAATCATAAAATGGAATGAAAGAAGTCTGAATAACAAAGAATTGTAGAAATGAATGAATGAAATAATAAAAGGCAAGAAAGATGTAGGAAGGAAAGAATGAAAGAAATAAGTAAATGCAGTTTTTGACCAAATTCATGTAAAATCATGCTTTAAAATGCAACACTATGCACTATTGTTTGCAAGTTTTTCTCGAGGACAGAATTATCACTAGCGTTCATAGGAAGAGTCGGAATCACTTACGTGTCGGTTATTTAGTGTCCCATGTCTTAAAGTGTGAGAGGTTTTATTTCCCTGGCTCCTTCGTTGACCCCAGTGCTTTCTCTGTGCACTAGCTGGCCCACCTTCGCAAGCCTCGATTAAATGAAACCGTAGGTCTACAGTTATCTTTACATCGTGTATGCCGAGGTTGCTTGGAAGAGTGTTGCCGTATTTAATTTATGTATTTTTGAGGATAACTAACAAGTCAATCATCCGCTTTCCAGCAAATAACATGGTCGAGGCAGACTAAGACCGCCATGTGCAACCTCCTGAACAGGAGTCACAGGTAAACTTTCCTTCGGTGGCGTAAGGAACAGGACTGCAGGGTTTCACGGAGCGCTGGGTACAGCCGTCCTAAAGCTATGATCAGTGCAGTGCTGGGGGATTCGTTCCCAATAATAATAAATCCGGAAAAGGAAGCATTGAGCCACCGTCCTCCCTCTGCAGACATGCAGCCCAAGAAGGCCCCACTCTACCTGCACAGAACCTGAGGGGAAAGACTCAGAGTTAGTTAAAAAAAAACTGCCCTCAAACAGAAAAGAAGACGTTAGATCCGAGCACAGCCTGCAGGGCATCGCCTGCCTGTACTGTAAGCATTAGAGTGTGTTTCAACGTAGCATTGGTGAATGCAAACTGCTGCACCTTCACATGTGATCATCATAGGCACGAAACCACCAATACTCCTGGGTAACCGTGGCGAGAATTCTAGTTGGTTATGTTAAACTGTTTAATTAAAATTAGCTGACACGAATGTTTTGTACAAATTTTTATGAGGTAGTCGACAAAGGCGCAAAAGAATAGAAAAAAAGTGTAAGTTTCCACTAGGTGGTTAGAAATAGCAATTAAATTAGGCACTATTCATGCTAAAACATCTAATGCATTAAAAATTGTTTTTCAGCTCAGGTGCCTAGGCCTGCGAGTCAACCCCATAGGGCAAGTGTTTCTACCAGTTTGGACTCTTCACCTGGTACATGGTGGTTGACACCAAAGGCTCCCAGTTACTGCTAGCCCATGGCTTGTAGCTGCCTGAGTCACAGCTTTTAAAACTGCAGAAAATGGCTGCTCAAAAAAACCCCATATCTTGGGCTAATACAGTAGTCACAGCAGAGGAGCTACTCTCAATGGCAGACTTCAATCTAATTTAAAACTGTTAGTGTTGGTAGGCACCCCCAAAGAGCTGGCTGCTTTAACCTGCTCTGGAGGCAGGCTGGGCTCACCGTGGGAGCTTCTCGTCTTAAACGGGTTCTCACGCAGCTCTCTGTGGCGGACTCGCGCTACATCTCATTTGGGTTGCACGTGCTCACTGCAGTTCTCCGACAGCAAACACACACGGCCAATCCAGGCCAAGCAGCTACGCTCCGGTGCAATTTATAAATTCCAATTTGTCCAACCTAACATGCTCTCTCTATGTTTCGTTCTACAAGTACTTTAGCTATCACCAAACCTCTTCATTGTCAAAAGTGGCTCTGGCATTTTAAAATTACACAGCCCTCCTAACCTACAGAAACCCCATGGCTGGCGTAATAAAGCACCTAGGGATAAGTCACTTTGTAGGTGGCACAACATTAGTCCAGTAATTATGACCATCTCAATGCACAGAAGAGTAAAAAGCAGGAAGTTTGGAGAGGAACAAGGTTAGTTCAGGCGTACTAGAATTGTAAACCAATCAACAGTGAAAGAGGAAACAAGGTGTTAGGATACAGTTTCACCATGGAGGAATATTTAGTACGGACATTGTGACGGGAGAAGGTCAGGTGACTTGCATGTAGTAACTTCTTTGCTCCATTCGTCAGCTCTCTGCATAGTGTGGGAACAGTGCCATCTTATGGACAGTACCATATCTTGAAAATATATACATATCGGTCGCATGCCCATTTCTAGTTCTTGCATCCTCGCTTCCCGCCCATATACCCCACTTCCCATATCCTCCTCACCACGACACTTACATCGGTTTCATCCCATATAGTTTTTTTTACCTTTTTGCTCCAAAGTAGTCTAATGCGCAACTATCAATGAAAAACAAAAAATGTAAACACGTTACCTAACAAAGCAAAGTTAGACAAAAGCTAGTTAATTTCAAGTAATTGATGCGTTGTATTAAATTCTAAGTTGTGTTGACCACACGTCAGCATCGTCAAGTCAGATGCATCTACGTCCTCGTATTGTTTCTACTCTTCCATCGTGCATGGTCAGTGCACTGCCACGCACAGTAGATTAGTGCTAACGCACGTCGAATGTCCCTCATAGCAAAGCCGAGCAATGGGGTGGAGGAGAAGATGTAATTTCTACATAACAAGGGGCACAATAATTAAAATGCACCATGATTTCTTCCTGGGTGTTACACAGTGGACTATTGAGGCTTTCAAAATGTCCTCCCCATTTGGCTGACAAGCCAAGGGAAGCATCATGGCCGAAGCAGGGGCGGATTTATGGCTATATAAAACTTAGACAAACCAGTCCAAATATTGTTCCTCCGCAAATAGCGTGTCTTCCTGATAACATACAACCATATTTATTGGATTTCAGTTGTGCTGGACTTGGACCCCTCTGCATGGTAACCCACAAACGTTTTGCTTTCATTCTCGTTTTCTGAACCCGTTTTTGTTGGCTTTTAGGACTCTTTGCCCTTTACCGCTGCTAATTAGTGACAACATGCTGGTTCTCCCTCATTTAAACATGGTAAAATGGGCTGCCACCCACTTGGCATATCGAATTTACTTGTAAGTCCTTAGTAGAGTGGTACTACATGCACTCAGATCTTGTAAATTAAACGCCACTAGTGGGCCTGCAGCATGGATTGCAGTTGTGGCATGTGTGCGCAGTTTTAAACTGCCAGTTTGACCTGGCAAAACAAACTTCTTACCAGGCCTGAATCTTCTCTTTTAATATACATAAGTCACCCCAGAGTAGGACCTAAACAACCCATAGGGCAGGGTGTATGTAGTTAAAGAAATTGGACATGTTCTTTTAAGTTTTACCTGCCCTGGTAGTGAAAAACTCAACCTTTCTTTTCACTACTGCAAGGCCTACGTCCCCCATAAAACAACACTGGGTTACCTTATTACATTTAATACGTGATACCTTTTAATCTGGGAGCAGGTAGGAAAGCCACGTTTAGTGTAAAAACCTCTAATGGAAAAGTCAGATTTTAAGAAACATTTTTGAAAATGCCACTTTTAGAAAGTTGGTATTTTCTTGTCCCAACAATTTGGAGCCTGTATCCTGGGACACATTACTTGGTATAGCTGGCAGTTTGTTTTTTTGTATTCCTCCCAGACACTGAGGCAAAGGGGGACTGGGTGTTGTTAGGATGGACCATCTCGGTCTGTGTATGGAAGGAGCTGTCACAGACTACACTTGTACATCACATAGACTGCCTCCACACCCTCACAAAGGTTTTCACACTATCCTTGTGTCCCAAGACAAGCTGGGAACAGAGCAGAGAGGAAGGCTATTCCAGACACCTCCTTAGGGGGGAGCACTTTAGAAGCTTCTGCCACTTCGAACTGGGCACCAAGTATACAAATTGGACCCTCAGGCCCCTGTCTAAAGAGAACTTCTGGACCTGTGAAAGACTCAAAAGATGGACTGACCTGCTGTAAGGAGAGTCCAGCTGCTCTGCTTCCCTGCCTGCAAGAGAGACTGCTCTCCTGTCTCGTTACCGGAGGAAGCAGGACTGGCCCTGCACCATGAGCCCAGGTCCACCAGAGTGACTCCTAGGACTAGTTGGCTGGCCTCCAGTTCAGAGTTACGGGGACACAAGTTCCAACACCCTTGAACCCGGGCTGCTATAAGTCCTAACGCCATAAGTGCTGCCTCCCCAGTCCAAGACCATTGGAAGTGGGCCTAAAGGTGATCTGCCAGCCCAGCTGTGGTCCGTCAGAACCAACACACCACAACGCAACCCCCCGTTGGAACAGAAACAGCTTGACGTGGACCTAGCATCGCAACCCTCACAGGTCCTCATCATAGCTGATGCTGTGCAGCAAATCTCGACACAGCACCCAGCATTGCTCCTAAGAACCACAGCAGCGCAGCACACTGGACCCATCAATTATTAGCAGGCCTAATCTGGTCCTTGTATCTGGCCCATTGCAGTCAGCCTGAACCTGTAATTTTGTCCCAGTCCGACACATTCAGTTGACACTTTGTGCTTCTAATCACTATTTTGACCTAAAACATTTTAAATTACATAGCTCAGCCTGATAGATATATCTCATTTTAGTGACTAATAATTTATTAAATCTTAATCTATTTTTCTAGATTTGTGTGGGATTTTTCTTGAGTTCTGACTTTGATGTCGTTTAAATACTTCACACAGTCTCCAAGTTAAGCCTACCTGCTTTTGCACCAAGCTACCAGGGGGTTAAGCACAGGTTAATGTAGTGACTTTATGTGGGTAACCCTGACCTGGATTGTGGCTGTTTATTGGGCAGGGTTTCACCCCCTCAACTAACAACCCAGTTTCTCACAGGTTACAAATCCATTTCCCAGTATAGCAACTTTAAAGGGGCCGCCCAAAACAACAATTCTCTTTATTTTTTTAAGGAGTTTTATATAGCGCTGGCTGGACCCAGGGGTATCAGAGCGCTTTACAGCATATACAGTTACGTGCAAATATACGGTACAGGAAATTGGGAGAACAAGAGGGATAACGTCTGGAAGGTAACAAATACCTGCGCAAAGGGGCAGAGGGAAGTAGGGAGCAGGATAGACTGGCTATCATTTGAGCTTAGTCATTGTTCGGTTAGTTAGTACGCATTACGTTTTCTTAGTTGGAGTCAGTGTAGTTGGTCCCAGATAAAGGTCAGGAGGGACGTTGGCTAGGAACTTCCATGGCTCTTACAGGTTCGTTCGGGAGCGGTCAAGGAAGATGGCTTTGAGTAATGCCTTGAATTTAGGAAACAAGGGGGTTGTTCTGATGTGTGGGGGGATGGAGTTCCAGATTTTTGATGCGTTTCCAGCAAATGATTTGGTTGCGGTTTTCTGTTTACAAGTTTTTAGCAGGATGAGTAAAAGAGAATTGGAGCTCCTGAGGTTTCTGAACTGGCCGGCCCTTTTGAGTTTGGCAGCCAGGTATTCCGGTTTGCCTGTGTGCAGGGCTTTGTGTGTGAGGCAGGCTGTTCTAAAGCTGGCTCGTAGCTTGATTGGGAGCCATTTAAGTTCTCTAAGCACGGGAGAGATGTGGTCGAATTTCTTAGTTCCGGTAACCATTTTGGCAGCTGCATTGAAGGTGGTCTTCAGAGGGGCGAGGTGGGATTTTGCTGTCCCTGTCAGGGCAGCAATCCCATAGTCTATTCTGGAGAGTACCAGTGCTTGGGTGGCTTGTTGAAGGTCCTTGGGTGGGAGGAAGGGTTTTATTTTGTATAAAAGTTTCAGATTGAAAAAGGCGTTTTTGGCAGATCTTGTAATGTGTTTCTTCATGTCCAGTTTCGGGTCAAGGGTGATCACTAGAGATTTTACCGAATCCGCTAAGGTGAGGTTGCCATTGAGGGTGTCAATGGCTTTGAGCCATTCTTCATTTGGGGTTTTTCCTCCTTGTTGGAGATAAGGAGTATTTCCGTTTTCTCTTGGTTAAGTTTCAGGTGGTTACTTGCGAGCCAGTATTGAACCTCCTTAAGCGTGTTACTAGGTTTCTGGATGTCGTCGATTGAAGTGGTTTCTAAATAGAGCTGTGTGTCGTCAGCATGTAAGTGAAAAGGGATGTTGGATTTCCTGAGTAGAGAGGTGAGGGGTTCGATGTAGATGTTGAAAAGCTGAGGGGAGAGCATTGATCCTTGTGGAACACCCCTAGTGACAGGGTGAAGGTCAGACTCGAAGTTATTAAAATTTTATTCTTTGGGAACGGTTGTGGAGAAAGGAAGAGAACCAGTGGAGGACCATCTCATGAAGACCGGCCCTTTCTTGTAAAACCTTGATTAGCAATTTGTGGTCTACTGTATCAAATGCGGACGACATATCTAGGAGTATGAGAAGGCAGCATGGATCCTAATCAAGTGACTTGAGTAGATCGTCAATGACATTGAGGATTGCGGATTCGGTACTGCAGCCTTTTCTGAAGCCCGATTGATGGGGGTCTAGGAGATTTATCCAGGTGCTGAGTTAACTGAGGGAGTGCACATCTTTCTAGGATCTTATAAAAAAAGAGGTAGGTTCTATAAAGGTCTGAAGTTATTCAGATCCTCAATTTTCAGCCCTGTTTTTTTTCAGCAGTGGCATGAGTTGGACTACTTTGAGGCATTCAGGAATGGTTCCAGAGCTCAGTGAACTGTTAATGAACCTGCACCAAAGCAGGGCTAGGACATGCTTCAGGTCTTTGGTCAGGTGCGGGGGAAGCTGATCCAGGGTGAGTGATGATGGTTTGGCGTCTGAGATTAGTTTGACTATCTCTGCTTCCTGGAAGGGACTGAAGGCAGACCAATGCTTTGGGGGGGTTCAGGGCGGTGCTGACAAGAGCTTTAGTCGATTTGATTATGGTGGAGGGGAGGGGATTGGAGCCAAGTGAGAGACGGATCTTGGCGATTTTGTCATTGAAAAGGGTGGGAAAGTTGTTGCAGCGTTCTTTGGATGCCTTCGTTGAGGAGGATATAGGTTTAGAGGTTTGCTTCCTGATTATTTTGAAAAGCTCTTTGGGTCGGTTTTTTGCAGTCTCTAGTGAAGAGCAGAAGAAAGCGGTCTTTGGAGGATGTACAAAAAGCATATCAAGACATCAGATTCTTTCTGTGGCTCTTAGTAGTCTTCTTTCTTCATTGATGTCAGAGGAGAACCATGATCTGGAGGGAATGTTCCTGGATTTTCTTAGTTTCATGGGGGCAAGGTGCATGCCAAATTAGAGTTGTTAAGAGAGGTGAGTTCGGTAGTTGAGAGGTGGTCAGTGGTGTTGGTTAGGAGCAAGCTAATTTCTTCTAGGTTTGCTCGCGGGATCTGGGCTGTGTTCCTGACCCATTTGGGTGGGTCTAGTTTGGGGATTGGATTGGGCAAGATTGCATGATCGATGTGAAAAAGGTCTATGTGGTGGTCGGACCAGTCGACGGGGAGGGTGTGGTTGATGGAGATTGCATTGCTTTTGGCTATTATTGCATCTAGGATTGCTCCTCGATGAGGAGTTTCTTCTGAGCAATGTTGGGTCAGATTGTTTTCTAGTAATAAGTTGTTTAAGGTTTGGATGAGCAGGTTTTTTCGTTTCGTTCCATCTTAGATTGAGATCGCCCAGAAGTATATTGTTGGAGTTGCCGAGTGCGCAGTGGGCAATCAGGTCGGCAAGGTGAACCCCGAATTCCGAGGAGTTGCCTGGGGGGGTGGTATAGAAGGTGGCAGAGAGTAGTCCTAGTGTCGAGTGTTTTGATGACAGACATTCAAAGGAGCTGTACACGCAGGAGGGGGTTTCTGTGATGGAGATGTTGTTCTTGTGGATGATTGCTATGCCCCATCCCTTTTTTCTTGCCTGTCTTTGTTAATCATTGTGAATCCGGGAGGCACCAGCATGTCCATGCTGGGGTAGGAGAGATTATTGCGCCAGGTCTCCGTTATGAAAGCTATGTCTATATCATGGGATAGGATGGCTTCTGCTAGCTCAGTTTCATGTTTTGAGGCTGATCTGCAGTTAAGGAGCATGCAGTTGAAGGGGGGCTTTCTGTGCTCCTGTTGTCATAGGCTTGCGATTTAGGTAGGAAGGCTAGGTGGGCTGGGGGTCTAGGGACTCTTAAAGGGGGGTGTTCACCTCTAAATCCCATAATTACTTGGATCGAGGATTTGGGGGAGGATTTCATCGGGGGATGTAGGATGAGACTAGTTAAGTCACTTCCTGAGGGGAAAGTGGGGCTGGAGCTCTTCTGGGCCTTTCGGAACACTTACCATTCCCTTCTCTATTGCACCAAAGTCGTGGACTGTGGGGACTAAGAGGCTCGCTAAGGGGTGGGACCGTGTCTGGTTTGTGTTGAGTGAGACTGGATAGCTCGATGGGTAACTGTGTGTACTTTCAGAGCAAGGTCAGGTTGGAAAGAGCTTCGCTCAGTCCTCGGATCAGGATTTCAAGCTGAGTTTCTAGGAAGGTGAGGCGTTGCGTCATGATTTCCAGGGAGGGTGGTGGGGTGTCTGGATTAACAGTGCCCTTGGGTGAGGGGGGGGGAATGTCCAATGAGGGAGGGAGGGTATCTGTGGTAGTATTGCCCTCTGGGTAGGGGGACAGATCCCTGTCGAGATGGTTGAAAACATAGGTGTGTGTGACCCTATCTTGAAGGTTGTTGGGGTAGGGGCATCCTTGTATGATTATAGGAGGGCTCGAGGGTAGAGGGAGTGGTGCCTAGTGGCTAGTGTCGGTTCTCATGAGATAAGAAGATAGGGAGGGGCTGTGGAGGGGTTGATAAAGAGGTTTATTCTCGATCCTAGCAGTCGGAAAGGGAGGGGGGGGCAAAGGGGTAAGGACCATTGTTTGGGAGTACGTTACAGTAGGAGTCTCGAGATGGTGGGGAGGGGGATCTCGAGGTGGAAGAGAGGGGTCCCATGGCTCCCTTGTCTTGGAAGGCTCACTTGGGGAAAAGGTGTGGTCTGTCTTGACCGTGAGGTGAATCCAGAGGCCTCTTTTAAAGAAGAAATTAGGGAGTCGAAGACTTCAAGGAGAGTGCTCCTAGCCTGTATCAGGACTGTGCCGTTGGCGAAGATTGTTAAGGAGATATTGCCTCTTAACGATTGGTGATCCGAAAGGGAGGTCATCAATTTACGGCTGTGGGTTGTAGTGGTGGTTTTGGTGAGGTGTGTGTTGAAAATGAAGAACCAGCTGTCTGGTCTATCAGTTTAGAAAATTAAGTCCATTTGTATCTGCCCTCTAGAGGAGCAATGGCAAGTGTCTACAAATAGTGTCTCGGGGTGTTTGAGCAGTCCATGTTTGAAGAGTTTCTTCGCTTTACTAGAGAGTTTGGGGGGGGAAAGGTTATAGCGAAGGAATTCGGCCCATGGGGGCTCTGATAGTTTAGTGTTTGCGGGGCAAAAGCAGATTGCGTGTCCGGTGGCATTTTTCTGTGTTGGGGAGGCAGGATCTCTCCAATGTATAATAGGATGGAAAGTCTTGTCGAGAGAAGGGTATGGTCCGCTCGGGAGGTGGGATTGGGGGTTTAGGAGACTCGGGAGGAGGGGCTAGTTTCTTGGGAGGAGGGGGCGTGCTGAGGGGAGTATGTTGGCCCAGTTTGAGAGTCTGCCCTGATCTTCTGGAAGGGGGGCCTGGGTCACTAGAGAGGTTCGTGGACACAGGGATAATTCTGTCAAGTTGTCCTGATGGGTCAGAGATTTAGTTTCTGGGTGGGGATAGAGAGGGCGCGTTCGCTGTGGCTACTTTGGAGTGGCGTTGAATCAAGTATATCTAATTGCTGGTCCTATGTTGGACCCAAGTAGCCCGATTGAGGCCTACTGTTCCTGACTACGCTGACCTTGCGGCCAGGAGGCGGATGTCAGATGACGAGGGTGACAAAGGTCTTGTTGTGAGCTTGACAGTAGTCGTTTTCTATACTGGATCTGGGCAAGTTGGCCCTTCCTAGGTCAAGCCTCTTCAGCTTCTGGCCTGTTGAGTTCTAGGGTTCCTCTTAGGTCACAGAGGGTCTGTATCCTTCTAGTGTCTCAGGTCACCAGCTTCCTCAATCACTCAACAGGGGATACTCGCTTGTTGTGGGCGGGGCATCACTCCCGCCTAACGAGAGCTTTGTGGTGTCACGGGTCTCAGATGACCCAGTCAGTCCTAATAAAAAAGATCTGAGGAATGCACTAGCACTACACGGTGCTAGTGTCACAAAGGGCACTGATTTCTAATGTGCTGGATTCACCAGCAAATTTTGAACAATAAAGTTTTCTATAGCTTCAATTCACTGTTCTTTGAAGTATTTTATTCATACTTGTATTGGTCTTTTCATGAAGATATTCAATAATTATATTTCATATCCAATTTCTTTTACAACAATCCATGTATTCCAATGCATTTCGGCCCACTGGCCTTCATCTGGGAAATCTATGAAACAAGGAGTAGTATCTGTCACTAACGGTAATTCAATTTATAATCAAATTTATAATCAAAACAAACCATATTATAATGACGTTATCTCTATCACATGTTATCTATCATCATTACATAAAATGCATACAATGTCGAGTTGAAAGTTACTGGCTACCTTCTCAATTTACGCGCTAAAAATTGCTGACTGATTCATGTTCAGTTACCCACATGCGTAATCCGGTACTAAGAGCAACATTGTAACATTGTCAGTTCATCTCACAATCGGGGTGATTAACATAGCGCGTAAACAAACAGGAGTTCATTCGCGCTTTTAAAATGCTCATTAACGTACTACTGTGCGTGTTCGGGTTGCCTCTACGAGGCTGTAAGCGCGGCTCTTTCTTACCGGGACTGCAGGAAATTAGGTTCTATCCGCGCTGGTAGTGGAGTGCTTTCGACGCGATGCAAGTTGGCGTGTGACGCGTGTGGGCTGTGTTCTAATGTTTTAAAGGCGTGCGCATTTCAATTAAAGGGCCAGGGTCTGGTTGAAAAAATGTGTATGTAACTTTATGCTTAATGGCATGCTTAGTGACAAACAGTCAAGTGTAACCATAGTTGGCTGCTAAACGGTTTCGCACCATGGTAAATATGTCGCATGATATAAAATAAGAACTAGCTCATGATAAATTATAAATAACAACTAAATTCAGTCCGTTCATTTATCCCCTGAGGGCGCAGAGTCTGTAAATAGAATATCCAGTGGTTTTCACGTTTCAGCAAAGTTTTTCTATTGTCTCTTTCTTCATTCTTTTCCACAATTTCCAATATGCATGCTCTTATTTGATTGATCTGATGATTATGTTCAATGAAATGGGTAGCAACCACTGATTTGGACACTTTGGTTCTTATATTACTTTTGTGTTCAGTCAATCTTGTTTTAAGTTTACGTTCCGTTTGTCCAACGTAAGCTTTGCCACATGGGCATTTTAACATGTATATGATGTTTTTTGTGTCGCACGTACCATTAACTTGTAACTTGATTTTCTTACCCCTCATGGGGTGAGTGATGGTGTTACCCTCCATGATGTTGTTGCAATTACTGCAGTTTTTACATGGGATAGTACCTTTGAAGGTGATTTGAGGTTTCATGAGAGTTGGTTTCTTGATGATTTCACCTAAGTTTTTGGCTCTGGTAAATGCGAACACAGGTTCCTCCTGAAAAATGTCATTAAAATCAGGTTCCGTTTTGAGCATGCACCAATGTCTTTTGATGATTTTCTTAAATTGGGGGGTGATAGTGGAGTATTTACTCACACATGTGATTTTAGTAGTCTTTTCATCTTTTTTTGAAGAAAGTAGGGTCTTCCTATTCTTGGCTGTGGCTCTTTTGTGGGCATCTTGTAGCACCTCATTGGGATATCCTCTTTTTTTGAATTTATTGATCATGATTTGTGCTTGTGTCTTGGATTCCTCCGGGTCTGAGACAATTCTTTGTACTCGAAGTAATTGAGAATACGGTAAGTGTTGTTTGAGGGGGGTAGGGTGGAAACTCTGGTAGGCAAGCAGGTTATTGCGATCAGTCGTCTTGGTGTAAAGAGTAGTTGCAAAGTTCTCGCCAGTTTTATGGATATTTACATCCAGATAGTTAATTTTATTCTCATGTACTACATGGGTAAATTGTATCCTTGGATCAATCTGGTTCAGTTGTTGAATGTTATTGATCAATTGGTCTTCAGTGTCTTTCCACAAATTATTAATGAATGACTGTAGACTCAATCTGTTGGCCGTGAAGACCATCTCAGTTTGTTTGCATAATACTTGCTGCTAATAACTTTCAGTTGTTAGTTGGTGTAAATCAGAAGTGGAGTATTGGGAAACTTGTGACTGGGCATTGTGGACCTGTTCCGATGTTGCTACCGCTTTTTATTGCGAGTTTGGCGGCCATTGCAGGGTCAGGCATTCAGGAATCCAGCCACGATGGAGTCACAGGGCTCCGATGTTGTCACAGAGTGTCCTGGTCTCTTTCGCAGGTCGCCACTAACTTGCTTCAAACCAGATTGGGGAGGAACCAGCTGGATCGGGTCCTTCTGTGATCTTAATCCTGGCTTAGTCTGTTCTGGGCTTCGTATGTGGCGGCCATTGCCAGGTCAGGCAATGTCTCTCTGTGTTTCCCTTCGGGCCGCATGTAAAGCTGTATCACCGGGCGGAACGGGGCATCTCCTCGTGAATCTTCATCCTCCGTAGACTGCGGTCTCCAAGCCTGCACCAGGGGTTACGGGGATCTCCGACTGGTCACACCCGGGTGCGTTGTCTGGCGCTAGGAGGGCTGTACCATTGAGCGGTCACACGGTGTTGCCGAGCAGGGCGGAGCATTGCCTCTGGAGTCCTTGCTCTCCGGTTCTTGTTGCGCTTCCCTCGTCCGGAGAGATCTTCCTCAACGATTTCGCCGGTGGCTCTGAGGATCTCCGGAAATGGTCGGTCTCTCTCTCTCTATATAGAGAGAGAGAGAGAGAGAGAGAGAGAGAGAAAGAGAGAGAGAGCGAGAGAGAGAGAGAGAGAGAGAGAAAGAGCGAGAGAGAGAGCACTCCCGACCCTGCAGCCTGGGATTTCCTCATTGTAGGATCTCCGTCCGAAGTCCCTGTTGACATCAGAGGCCAGCCCAAAGAGTACCGCGTTGTAGGTGTCAGCCGTCAGGGCGTAGCTGCTGTGGTTGATCCAGTCGGGATTTACACTTAAGTGATCCCAGATCTGGAACTCAGCTCGGCAGGTTTGAGGAGGTTTCCGAACTATTGTGACATTAATTGGATGGCCTCTTTACTGTAGCAAAGATCGCTTAATACCAAAATGCCTGTATCTTTAGGTTTCCAAACTTCCACATGTCACAGATATGCAGATTGCTGCATGTACCACCCCCGGCCCATTAATCATCTCGTTATGAGACTCTGTCACTTAGAATATCCCTAATTTTTTTCAGGCAGATGCGCTGCCGTCTTAACTCCACACCCCATGCCATAATTGTGTCCATGACCCATATGGGAGCAGATTGAAAATGTCTTATTTGGCTGCATCTCACATTTCCCGGGTCCATACATGATTAGGTGCCCATCCACGTTCTTTCCTTGCACTCTACGACTTGTAGTCATGTTGAATCCACTATACAACTAGGACTACAGTTCTCACAAAAAACACCTGAACTGGAGCAGCTCATCACGCATGAAGCAGGGAAACTTGGAAGCTGTGTAAGCACAACTGGTGTTTTTTCATCCTAGCTGCACCCAAAATGGCGCCACTTGGGTTACTTGCTGCCACCACCATTTTCCAGGAAGTATCTCTAATATACTCGGTGTGATTTTGAACTGGACCCATGATTTGTTTCTACTCCGATAAACCACTGACTTAACAGCATCTTTAGAAGTGGTCAGTCTTCCAGCACTGTAGTATTCAACTTACTGCAGAGATACCACCTGTGTAACTGGGCATCTACCTTTTGCTCACATTTATATTTTTTATGAACTACATCTATAATCACAACTTAGTAATTGCACGTAGCAGATAAAACAGCTCTCAGTCTTCTGCCACTCAGTAGAGATGTTTAACAAACCATACACAAACCTGAAGACCTTTCAGTTACTGGGCCAGGTGGAGTCCCAGCCCGTTTCTACTTCACCTACCATCAGATGTGTAGCAAATGGGACATAATGTAAGCAAAGAAAATGAGTCACCTATCCTCTAGTTTGGTAGTAATACAAAAAACAGCTATATTAGTGGTGCAGTGGGCCCCTCAGACCATTGTGTATAGCTTTCGATACTGTTTCTCATAAGATCTTGCTGAACCGGTTACAAGGAGTGGGCATCAGAGGTCAGGCACTTGCATGGTTGGAGAGTTTTCTCTCCGGCCGCTCACAATCTGTCAGCCTGGGCCCTTACCATTCCATCTTTAGGGCGCTCACTAAGGGGGTGCCACAGGGCTCATGTCTAAGCCCCACACTATTCAACGTATATGTGGCCCCCCTTGCTGAGATTGTGAGGAAGTACGGATTCACTCCAGTGTCGTATGCCGACGACACTCAACTCCTCTACCCTTTCCATGCCCCTGACCCTAATGTTAGGGAAAACTTTGCGGAAGGTATGAGGGCCATCTTCAACTGGATGGCTGCTAACTACCTCCAGTGCAATGTCGGGAAGACCGAAGTAATGTGTTTCGGAAAAGCTAGCATGCTTTGGTCCCCTGATTGGTAGCCCCAAGATTTGGGACCTGTACCCTCTCCTAAATCTACCATCAAAAATCTGGGTGTGAAACTTGACCAAAACTTAAATCTTAAAGAACATGCAAATGTAATTGCAGGTGCTTGCTTTCACACCATTGGATTACTTAGGCGAGTCTTCCCCCTGCTACCTGACACCTACAGAAAGACTCTGGTTCAAGCCCTTGTAATAAGTTGCCTTGACTATTGCAATGGGCTTTTGATACAGGCCAATGAGGATGCCATCAACCGCCTGCAGGTGGTCCAGAACACGGCGGCGAGATTGATTCTGAATGCCCCCCCCAGAACACCCTCTGGACCCCTGTTGAAAAAACTTCACTGGCTCCCAATACGCCAACGGGTTAAATTCAAAATTTGCTGCACTGTACATAAGTGCCTATTTGGAAATGGCCCCAAATATCTAGCCAAACTACTCCAGCCATACAAACCAGAACGAGAATTAAGGTCAAGTAACCTACTCCTGCTCAAACCACCTTTCATTAAAAAAGCCAGACAAGGCGTCCGAGCCCTTTCATCAGTGGGGCCGGCCTTGTGGAACAACCTCCCCCTTAGCCTAAGACAGATCTCCAATCACCTCACTTTTAGAAAAATGCTAAAAACGAATCTGTTTATGGAGAAATAATTTTAGGATTGCTGCCTATACAGTACCTTCGTAACCTGTTGTCAAAGCGCGGAGATAACCCTTTCGGGCTCGATTCTGGCGCTATAGAAGGATATAAATAAATAAATAAATAGCTCTGTGCCCCAACAAGATCAGAGATAGGATCTAAAGTACATATTTGGTCTCTTTGGCTGATTAAGTGTAGGAAACCCACCTCTCTAAATAGTGCACCACAAGGGTCTACATTGTGTAGTGAGGTAAGGGAGACCCATATTGGTTTACAGAGGCAAAAGTAGATAATATGGAGATTTATTTTATGGTAGTGTGGCAGAGCAATTAGGCTTATCAGAGGGTAGTGCTATGCATTTGTTGTAATCACATAGGTAATAAACGATACACACACTCAATGAAGTTGAGACCAAATTAGAAAAATAGTACTTTTTATATAAATATTTAGGCCAAGATCTTCCGGTACAAGGTAAACACTTTTCGCAATACAAATAGAATCACAGTAAATGCAATAATCACAGTTGTGCGCAATTATGAACCATACATTTCCTATGGAGGGAAAAAGGCAATTAGAAATTCAATGCAATGCAGTTACTGTTGTGGTTCAACTTTTAGAATCGGAAGGTTAGCAGCCCAACGTCCAAAGTGTGAAAGCCAAGTTCTCTGATGCTTTCTGGGTTTCTCGGGGAGCAAGGAAAAAGGGGACTTTGCAGCTGGCACGCTATGAAGACCAGGGGCAATTTGCAAAAGCAAAGCAAAGGGGGACTTGCAGGCAAGTCTGAGGGTTCGCAAAGGAGAGTAGAGGTCGCAAGGGCCCTGGGGTAATGGGAGCACAGCTGGTTTGAGGATGCCACAGCCAGGTGGGTTCGGTGCAGTGAAGAAGTGCAGCTGGCCAATGGTGCGCAAAGAAGCACCTCGCATTAGGGACTGGCACCTTGGAGCGATGATTCTGGAGCTGCTTGGCCACTGTTGAGTTGGATCTCCAGTGTCCTGTAGTCCTTTGTCAGGTGCTGGTTGACAATAGAGTTCGAATCCCCCTGGACTCGGTTTTGTACCATGGTTATTAGTGCTTTTCGGCTCTGGTGGGTCCAGGGGTCTCAAGACTTGGTGCAGAGGCTGAGCTGACCCTCCAGAGCAAGTCTACCTTCGGCTGGCACTCAGAGATGTCGGTCGGGCTGGGGAACTGGAAGACGCTGGATCAGACATTGCTGTTTTGGAGATAGCATCTCTATCTCAAGGGAGTTTCTCTGGCGATTTATGAAGTGCTGAAGACTCTCTGGGGTTTGAGGAGGCCACACAGTGAAGAGACCAGCTGGAGGATGGCAATTTGTTCGAGTTCTGTAGTGCAGGTGAGAGTTTACACACAGTCACCCACGAGATCTGCAGTTCTCAGTCCAAAAGTGGTTTTTTGTTAGTCTTATTGTGTCCGTGGATACTGCCATTCAGGTCTGGGGATGCCACCTAAATAAAAAGATTGTGGCTTTTACAAGGGAGTGACAGCAAGTGACCAAAGGTATCCTTACCTAGGGTGTCTACACCATCTATTATGCCCACCTGCTGTGGGAGGGGGGGACATAGCTCTAGAACTGATTGGAGAAGTCCCATCATCCACAAGATGGTGGGTACTGAAAACTGGGCATCACCTCACCTCCAGCACCTCAAAGGAGGAGTTGGTGGTGGGGGGGCACATCTTCTATTCATTCTTAGTTTTCTCACCTGTCTTCTCGCCAAGAGGGCAAGGCTGTGGGGTGGGGTGATCAGGCGAGGCTAAGGGTTATGTTTCAAAGGCATCAAGGTCTATGAAACTTCCCTGCCACATATGGCTCTTCCTGACCAGGGGGTGTGAACACCCCCAAGGCAGGCTTTGTTCTCAGCCTCCAAGCACGCTAGCAACCACCCCATGAGGTCAGAACTCTGTCTGGCTTAGACCAGTCAGTGACCACACTAAGGGTTGGTAGGTTTAGGGGACCCCTCTCAGGGGTCCTTTATGTGCAATTATTAATAAATCTGACACTGGAATCAGTGCAGGTTTATTAGGATGAGATGTGTGGTACCAAACATCCCATAATAGAGTGAATCCATCATGGAGCTGGGTAACTCGGAATGATGAGTGTCCAGCCAATGTACTCTTTGGTTTCCCTGTCAAGAAACGACATGGATATTGCAGGAGCATATCTGCTCATGCAGATATGTCCTCACAGGAGATATAGTGCACCCTGCCTTAGGATTAGAAGACCTGCTAGAGGGGTGTCTCACCTATATCCGATGCAGTGGCTGTGGGCATGACAGACAGGGATGTGTGCCATGTCGATCCTTCGGTTTTGTCTGCACGCAGTCTGCAATGGCAGTGTGCATGGCCTTGGTGAAGGGACACTAGGGTGGCAAAATTTGTGCTGCTACTCTGGGGGTCCCCCTTCAGTGCCAATTCCCTAGGTACCATGGGTACTGAAGTCGTGCCAATTGGGAAAGAAAATGGGACGGTTTAAGGGAAAAGCTTCTGGCACAGGGGACCTGGTTGGCAGAGACCCGGTGCACTTCCAGTTTCTGTTGCACCAGAAACCAGGCAAAAAGTGTGTGGGGGGGAGGGTGTACTGAAACAGACACTTCGTTTCTCACACTAGGGTATTCCACACATGGTCTTCAACCGAGTTTTTAGCAGGGCATTCAGTCTTAACCCTTTGCAGACAGTACTGGGCAGCCAGCAAGCTCCATACTCTGAATTCATTGACTAGCTGGACCCACTCAATCCAAAAGAGGACAAGTGAGCTGCTGGACAGCTCTGGCTTGTTTTTAAAAGTCAGGCAGTTGGACAGATAGCCACTGCTATGCAGTGTCTAGTGAATCGGTCAAATATTAGCATCTAGAGGAGCCCTGAAATCTCCCAGCAGTGCACGACTGGGGCCTTGGTCAGCATGCAGAAGCCCAAGTACACCTTCTTGGGATTGTAGCAATGGTAAACTGATTCTGTTCAGAAAAGCTTGGAAACAAGAGTAGTAAAAGGTAGCAGGTAAGAGGGTTGTCCTCTGTGGGCAACATTTTAGCTGCATCCATCAAAAATATTCAGAAACATTTACAGGTAACAGTGGTGACAGGTGCCCTAATGTTTGCAAAGCCTTTACTGCACAAGCAAGTGATCATGTTTGTGAAGAGCTAGACCAGCAATGATAGTAAGTACACTTTGTGAACATTACTTTTATTGAAAATCAAGAAACTGCTCCTTGATTTCCCCCATAATTGGAACCACTGAGGGCTAAAAAAAAAAAAAAAAAAGTAGACTGTTTGGCGAAAAGGCTTTTTGCAAGCCCCCGCACACTTTGACCCCATTTTGACTACTAGCTGCTGCTTTTTTGATTCCGAGAGTGACCTGACCTCAGTTGCAATGTTCTAACCCATTACAAAATATATACTGAATTGGCTACCCCCAGTTGGCATTAGCAGACTTACTTTTAAGTCCCAAGTATAAGGTACCAACGGTACTGAGGGCATGTAGGTCAGAGTGCCCCCCAACCACCTCCCCCCAGGGACGCAGAACAGATTGTGCCACCCTGTGTGTGACAAAGTACACAATGACTCCCAGCCAGCCACTGCAGCCTGGAAGAGCAACTTTAAAACTGCTACTTCGACTTTGCCATTTAAACCAATGTAAGGCACCCACTTCCCTTAATAAAATAAGTCTTCCTAAGGAAGACCTATGGAGTCCTAAGGCAGGGAGCTGTATATTATTAAGTAGCGCATATACTTTGATTAAATGACCTAATAGCAAAACGTCCAAATTGGCGTTTTCACTGTGAAAAAGTTAGTAGCCACCTTGGCTAACAAAATTACGGACTGACCTCTTAGTCCAGTTAACTTCTGAATGGGATTATTAAAATGCCCACTTCAAGGCATCAATTTAATAGTGGCACTAAACAGGACTTGATGTCCAAGTTGAATTTAATGAGCGGATTATCAAACTCTTATCATCAAAAGAAGGGTTCAACCATCTTGAAAGAAGCCAGAATAGTGCTCTCCTGGATAACTAGATGACACACAGGCATAAGTCGTCACAGGGTGGGAGGGATCCTTGCAGCCAATTTGCTAGTGACCACTGGACTTGAGACTGCTTTGGCGATCAGGCAACTGTCTAAATACCCCTTAGCTGTCCCCTGACCTTCTACCAGTCATGTTTGGTCATCCCACTTGGAGCGGAGTAGCCAAAGAACTGTTTAAAAAGTTTCTAAACATTACAATTACCAATGCCTGTTTGTGCTTTGGACTAAAAAGCGGAGATCTAAGTCTTACTTAAAATCTTATATCTCTGGAACCCTCTGGTGAATTTTGCTCATCTTGGAGTCTTAAAAAGTCATACAAATAGAATCTATTTTTATATATTGATGGCCAATTTTCTTGCTTATTTCAGTGTTTGGTGCTTCTAGATGCTTTACACAAGTTTCTTTGTTTAAAACGTGTTGCTTGAAGCCACAGTTACCCAGGGTTCAGTTTACAAATGAGCCTGACTTGACCCAAGACAGATGTGTGTGTATTTCATGGTATGGTCTCACAACAATACCATATATTACACCACAATCCTCACACTCGCCAAGAAAACCAGATCACAACCAGTTTTGAAGGGTACGGCCAGGTATAACCCCACCAACTCCATTGACACTGCTGACTGATTGTGGCAGAGCCAGATAGGGAGAAGCAGTGAACATGGCCAGGATATTGATGACGCATTCAGGGGCATGTTGAAGCAAAATACAGGTTCCTTTATTGATAGTGTAAAGTTCCCACAATAAAGCAGAGGCGTTGTCTGTGTTGCTGTGCAATGGGTCCATGGACATAGGCATCCTGTAGGTCCACTGAACACAATGGTCATAATTTTGGACAGTTGCAAGTACCCGAGGAGAAGTCATGATCTTCAACTTCTGCAGAGGGAAGAACTAGTTGAGACTTTGAAAATCCAGAGTATGGTAGAAATCTCCACCCATTCTCTTCACAAGAAATTACTAGTCGATTGGAGAGAAACACTATCAATTGTGAAAGGAGTCTCCTGACCTACTGGACGAGGTCCAGGGATATATAACGGGGAACAGGTGGGCTTGTTAGATCAGCTAAGGTTACCCATCCTGTTCAATGAACAAGATGTAAGGACAGTGGTAATTTGGATCCAGTGGCGATTGTAAAAAGTGTCCCCAGCCATCCCCAAGAAGTGGCATGAGCCTCTGAACAGAGGTGAGGATGAATGCACAACCTTGGAAACTGATTTTGACTCTTAGCCCCTATTGAGGCCTCGCCACTTGTTGCTTTCCTAAAGTGTCCGCTCATTTTCTTGGGGCAGAGTCCGAAGAAGAGGATGACAAAAGCATGGAGTGAAAAACTTCTCTCTTTGACAGACACTTAGGGCCTGATTACAATGTTGGTCAAACTTTCGTACCACTGGCACCGTGGCAGAAGTAGGACCACCCAACTAGAGGTCGGTGGTCCCGCTGCCGCATTATGATGTGACCGCTTTCACGGATGCCGCAATGTGTATACTTTGCATTGCGGTGTGTGCTGCAGGCTGCAGCACACACCACATTACAAAATAAACATTTTTAAACATCCCTGCACTACGTGGCAGGCACCATGTGGCCAGGGGTGGGTGCCCTGCTAGGGCCCCCAAAGTCACTGTCCACCTGCCTTTTCATGGTAAGTTAATCGCCATGAAAGGGGTATCCTAATCCCTACTGCAGTGCCTGATTAGGCACCGCACTATTGTAGGAATAGGAGTGAGACTGCCACACTGATGGGATCCTTGATCCTGTCGAAAATGGCGGTCTTTCCCCCCCGCCAGCGAAGATCCGACAGCCTGCATCCTAATGAGATCATCGGATCCAATGGACGGGATGGCAGTGGAAACTCCACCGACGGCCTAACTGTGGTGGTCCCACCGAGATCGTAATAAGGCCCATATATTTGGAAACATTGTGCCAATTGGATAGTACTCTGTGCTATGTCTGTAACTCTAATACTATTCTACGGAACTATACTGCAAGGACTCAGAAACCATGCAGCCAAGATCAGAAACAGAATGTTGTGGTTTTGTCAGACATTGTGGAGCTCAAGCTTGCACAGAAGTCTCCTGCAAGGTTTTTGTGACAGGAGGTGTAAGTTCAGATAATATAGCATCAGCCAATACATATCCATGAGAACTAGTTTCAAGCTGTGCTACCCGATAAGAACATTTGGCAAAAGGGGAATTGGAGGTGAAAAAAGAAAGCTGCCCGACAGATCCATCCAAGGAGCTCTTTCTCTGAAACGGTTACTGTGATCGCTGATGCAAAGTCTTAGCTCTCTGCCTTTCTTGCTATAGCGAATTGGTCTATTCTGTGGCTCCTCCCGCTGTCGAAGTTTGCCCTAAATGAGTAATTGAGATTCAATCTTTATAAATCTACAGGGTGTAATTATTGCTCCTTTCTGGGAGTCCTTGCTTCTATCTGAGAGCCCTGCCATGAGCAAGAGTCAAATAAACACGTACTTTGTCAAGAATCATGGATTTCACAACTCTTTGTGTATGAGTATTTGTACACTTGTGTAGCATTTTCAGGTTTAGGCAAAGGTTGCGTAGGCAGGAACTGATGCAATACTGGGAAGCAGTGACAGTTCGAGATGTGCAGGCTTTAGTGGAAAAATATTTTAAACACTGGAAAAAGCACTGTTGGGTTTCCATTAGCCAAAATGGGGAAAAACTGCTGTGAATTTAAAAATATTAAATGTTATATATAGAAAGGAAATATATGGAAAACATTTCTGAATAGTAGTTTACAAATGTATCAAAGATGCCATTACTTGAGTCTGTTGACACCATAAAGGCGTACCTTTCAGATTTTTACAGTCCCCAATTGTTCCTTCATCCGGATTACTTAATGCTGTTCACTACGACAGACTAAGGAGAGGATGAGGCCCAATATTTAATTGCAGCTTTTCGATAATGTTGCGAAAATCTTTGAAATACGACAACAATGCCAAATACCTGGCTCTTCTATAGACCAAAAGTTACAAATTGCTACCTTTGTCCTAAATGTAGATCGTGTCTTGAAATTCGGAATACTCAAATCTTGCATTGATCATTGGATTGACTTGTTCACTAACACCATATTTTCTATGTTTATTGCAGTGCTTAGATGCATGCTGGGAAGAGTTTACCGACCATGTTGGCAAATATGATCTTCATGTCAGATGATTCCATGAAGTCGACCGGACTCCACACATCATCCTGCATTGCTGCCTCGTTTGTGTACAGCTTAGTCTAAAAACATACTATCAGAAAATTTACGTTTCCAGAGAAATATTTACAATGTTTAATAAAATACAAAATGTATGCAAAATTAATAACCTAGTCAGAACCCGTCATTCAAACCCATAAAACAAGGTGTTACCTAAAACTAATGCCCAACGATGACCACATTCAATTGTCAAAGAACTAAAAACAAAATCAGAGTCTGAAAAAACTGGTTAGCTTTGCTTGACCAGCGATTTGTTTCTTCTTGGATGCTGCTTTGTTGACATTCTCTGCTACACTGAGTTTATTGTCCAGTTTACTCGGCGGCTTCTTTGACACCTTCAGTCCACCAGCAGTTTTCTTGTGAGGTGGTTCCTCACAGGAAAGGTTTTCACTACTTGAATTCACTTGTTTCCTCTTTGAGCTTTTCTGCACCAACTTCTCGCCTGAATTACCCTTAGTGCAGGCAAGTCCTTTCAGGGGAACATTTCCAGAAACCAATGCTAGAGCTGGTCTTGTTGGAAGTGAAGGTTCTTCTAAAGAAGATGGGGGTTTTCATAGTGCATCAGATACAGGAGAGGAAAGAAAGGTGGAAAAAACATTATTATAGATGAAAATCAAAGGAATACTAAATACTACATATAGTGGACAAAGAAGCAGCAAATTGTTCACACCCTATAAACCATATTCCTTTTGCAGAATTCAGCATACAGTTAAGACACGTCACACAAGTTGCCCCCAGCATATTCTCCTGTATGCAAGTAGATTACACATTTTAGCCAGAGGTGGGGACAAAGCCACAACAAAACTACATCTCATTATTGATTGGATTTATGGTGTAAGAGGAAACATGTTAAGAAGCAAAGCAGATCGCAGCAAACTATTACATGGCCAAGGAATAACTATTTTACACATTCCAATAAACTGCTTCAAACCCACAACAGATCTTTAACCTGCGCCAAGATGTCATGAATCAGGAAAAGGTGTTTGTTAGAAGTACTTACAACCACCTATTGGTGACGGTTTACCCAAAAGGAACCGTCCAGTAGTACTAACTATATGCCTCATAAATGCTGGCGTTAGAGTAATGAATTTCAAGGAGTGCACTTAAAATACAAGATTGAACGACTCTAGAGAGGCATATGAATCCTAATGAAGGATCTGGCTACCAGACCACTAGTCTTAGACCAGGTGAATTGCTGGTTAGTAGCTGCAGCTGTAAATTCCATCCTGTTGACACGAACATGAGGAATGTTCTTGAAGCCGAAATGAAATGGTCATTTGTAAAGCGTGATAGCTACCCTCAGGGGTCCTAGCGCTACAGACGACACTTGCAGGTGTAAAACCGTTGAGAATTTATTTCGGTTTTATTGAAGAGGAAAGTGTTTGCGGAACAAAGTAGGTTAGGTTCAGAGCGCAGATGGAGGGGGAGGGAGTTCCAGAGTTTGGCTCAGTTGTAAGAGAATAACCGGCCTCCACTTCTTGATCCTAGGGACTGTGGCGAGGAGAAGGGATGCTGAGCAGAGCTGTTTGTTCGGGTGGTAGGGGGTGATCAGAGTTATTGAGGACAGCCCCTGTTTTCCAGAATGCTCGGTGAGCGATGCAGAGTGTTTTGAAATGGATTCTTTCCCTGACTGGAAGCCAGTGAAGGCTTCTTAGACCGGGTGTAGCTGGAAGGCGACGGGGAATCTGAAGCAGTGTTCGGGCAGCGCAATTTTGTATGATCTGAAACTTGCATATGGTGGTTTGTGGGGCTCCTAGGTAGGGTGTGTTTCCGAAGTCAATACGGGACAGAATTAGACCTTGAACCATAATCTGTCTTTCCCGGAAAGGCAGGAGAGGTAGGATCTTCCAAAGAAGCCAGAGTAGCCCGAAGCAAGTGGCTGATAGTTTGGCTGCTTGAAAGTTAAAGTTAAGGGATTTATCCAACCAGATGCCAAGGCTCTTTATAGTGTCATTTGGTATGGGGGGAGAGCCAAGGCAGGTGGACCAGAGTGAATTGATCATGGAGTTGGGGGGGTTGCCTAGGAGCATTAGCTCCGTTTTGTCTCCGTTTAATTTAAGACACGAGGAAGTCATCCATTTGGTGACTTTTTCTAAGCAGTCCCTCAGGTTATTGTGTGCTGTGAATGTGTCTGACTGGTTGAGAGCCACCACTAGCTGAGTATCATCGGCATAACTGATGATTTTTATTCCGAACGGACGGACTACCTCAGCTAGTGGGCTCATGTATATATTGAATAGCGTAGGGCTCAAGGAAGAGCCCTGCGGCACCCCGCAGCCAAGAGGCTTGCTGGGGGAGCTGGTGTCATCCTCGAAAACCTGGAACGAGCGGTCAGTGAGGAAGGATTCAAACCAGGCGATTGCTTTACCCAAGACTCCTAAACTGGTGAGTCGGTGTAATAGGATTTTATGGTTTACGGTGTCGAAGGAGGCACTTAGGTCAAGGAGGATGATTGCTGCCGATCCTCCCTGTGAGAAAGTGGCTCTATATACACTGGACCAAAGTAAGTTACAGTGTGTATGGAGTCCACAATCCCCAGAGGTATAACAGAGGTTAAAGTTAGGGCTGACCTTACTCTCAAAAGTGGTAGCTTGGTCGAGCAGTAAGGCAGTACCATAGAACAGTGTAATGCATTTGTCGTACACACTCGGACAGCAAAAGGATTCACACACTCAGGACTGAACTCCAGGCCAATTGTTTTTATATCAAAAGATATAGTTGTTTTATTTTTAGAACCAACAGGTATCAAAATATACTTTTCTCAATATGAGTACTCTCAGGTCATTACTTTACAAAGAGGCAATAAACTTTGTAAATACAATAGGTACAATGGTTGCAGTAGGAAACACAATTCTAAACACAATTTAACATTGAGCTCAATGGGGTTTTCTACATAAATGCAGCAGATTACTTTATAGATTACTTTTGTAACTTCTGGGCTGGATCCTAGATTCAGTCCTGGGGTCTAAGCTGAAAACAGTTTAGTAAAAACGTTTTTGTAATTGCAATGATTTTGAAAGAATATAAAGGTATTTTAAAAGTTGACACTTAGAAACTTTTCAGTGAAAAACTACCAATGTTATCCAATGGAAGGAAATTCAAAGCACAGGTAAAGTAGGTTCTTGTTACTTTTGTAATCCAATACTGGACTCCTAGGTTCAGCACTGGGGTCTCTACCTAAGACAGGCAAGTAATTACGTTTTAGTAGTTGGTACGATTTTTTAGGACTATTTGTAATTTTCAAAAGTAGACAGAAGAAATTTCATAGAAAAGCAGACTATGGATTCCTGTGGGGAAAATTCAGGTTACAGGTAAAGTACGTTCTCGTTACTTTTGTAATCCATTACTGGGCTCCTAGGTCCAGCACTGAGATCTCTACTTAAGACAGGTAAGTAATTATGTTTCAGTAGTATGTACGATTTTTAAGGAATACTTCAAGTTTTCAAAAGTAGACAAAAGAAATTTCATAGAAAAGCAGACAATGGATTCCTATGGAGAAAATTCAGGTTGCTAGTAAACTCTGTTAGGATTACTTTTGCGGTTCAGTACTGGGCTACAAGGTACAGTACTGGCTTCTCTCCTGATCCCAGGTGAGTACTTCGGAATTCGGTATTCGGCTGATTTTATAGGAATATTTTAGAGAATTTCAAAACTTCACACATTGAAGATTTTTCGAGTCAAACCAGTCAATGTTATCCTCTGGCAGGAAAGTGAGCGATCGGTTTTCAGGTGAGTACTCGACTGGTGAAGTTAAGGTTCTGAGCATAGATCAGGGCCCCCCCAGGGTCAGGTAGGTACAGTTGGTACACCCTCAGCGGCACAGGGCAGCCGGGTGCAGAGGTAGTTAGGCCCAATGTTATCCAATGTGAGGAAGGGGTCCTTCGGTTGGCGTCTGCTGGCTAACAGGCCACACGGCTGTGGGAGCTGAGCTCCTGGTCACTTGCTCAGGGCAAATGGGGAAGTAGATTAGGACAAAGGTTGCACTGCCAGGGGCACTCAGGCGGCTGGGTGCAGGGTGCTTTTGGGGCATTGGGCGCTCAATGTTATTCAATGGAGATCTTGAAAAGGGGGCTGCAGGTTCGGGGATGGAGGATCTTCTGGAGCGACCAACACTTCGAGAGGTACATTGGGATCTTGGAGGATAGGTAAGCACCCAGGAGTTGGGCACCGGGGGCCGTGGGGCACCGGGTGCAGAGGCGTCTTGAGGTTGGGATATCTTACCCCCAGCTGGTCGTGGTTGGAGGGGTTCCTTGTCCTTTGGCTGCAGGCGTTGTTGGGGTCGTCGAGGAGGGTCCTTGGGCACTGGATTCCAGGTCAGAATCGCCGGGGGGACATCCTCAGGGCCTTGATTTCCTCCAGCACAGGCCAGGCTTGGCAGGTGCAGAGTTTGCAGGGTTTGCGGTTCCGGGCTGATGCCAGGGCTTGTTACTTGCTTTGAGCAGTACCACTGCTCGTGGGAGACCCAGGTAGTCAGAGTCACAAGGGAGTCAGGTCCTCTGGGGTTTTTGAGGTTGCTGACCACTGGAGACGCCGGGGTTTAACAGGAGCAGGTTCGAGGGTCGACAGGCCGGTAGGGCTGGGGCCAAATCAGTTGGTGTCTTCCTCTTTTTAGCAGCGGAACGGCAGGTCATCGTGTTCCTTGATCTTCTTTCTTGTTTCGTAATCTGGATCTCTGGAAATAGGTTCAGGGTGCCCCTAAATACTAAATTTAGGGGCGTTACAGGTAGGGCAAGGGCAGGGACTAATGGGCCCCTGTCCTCTGGTGGGTACACCCCCTAGCCTGCTCCTCTTCTGTGGGAGGGGGGCAGGAGCTTATCTGTGATTGGGCAGGGCTCCCCATCTTCAAGATGGCCGGAGCCCGGGGTTATGCATCACCTCGCCTCTTCCACCTGAGGGGTGGAGTTGGCACAGGCTAGCACACCCCCCTGTCTGACATAGGGTTTCCTGCCAGAGTGGGGGCAGAACTGGTGGGGGCCAGTTGCTGAGTACAGCAAGTGGTCTGGAGAAGCTCACAAAGGCGGAATGCCTCTGAAGCTTCCGCTGCCCATCCTGGGGGAGGAGGCTTGGCACCTCGTCCCAGGATGTGCATTGTTGCATGCTCTGGAGAGCGGGAGCTCTCCACCCAGGGGTCCAGCAACATGTCTGATGTGTGGCAGCCTAGGCAGCCTCTCAGACAAGACGTGGATTGTAGGTTATGTTTCAGGGGGCATGTCTAAGATGCCCTCTGTAGTGCTTTTTACATTAAATCCCACACTGGCATCAGTGTGGGCTTCATGTGCTGAGAAGTTTGATATCAAACTTGTCAGCCTTCAGTGTAGCCATTATGGTGCTGTGGAGTTCGTAATGACAACCTCCCAGCACCATATACTCTAAATTGCATCACTGCACTTACAGTGCCAGGAATGGCCCTGGGTACAGTAGGGGGCACAGGGCTCATGCACCTGTGCCCACACCACTGGCATAGGGCACCCAGCTAGAGGGGTGGCTGATGTACACCAGGGCAGTGGGTTTGTGGGTATGGCACACAGGAATGTGTGCCATGTCGACTCTTTGTTTAGTTCTGCACCAGGACACTCAGCCTGCAAAGGCAGTGTGTGTGTGTGTGTGTCAGGGTACAAGGCCCCTAAGGGTGGCACAATAAGTGCTGCAGCCCTTAGGGGTCTTCTCTGGTCACAATGCCCTGGGTACCTAGGGTACCATTTACTAGGGGCCGACATGTGGCCAGAGATTCCAATTGGTTTTAGGCTTTAGTGCCGTTTGAGGAAGGAACACAGGCCCTGGGTTCCTGATTGGCAGGGACCCAGGGCACACAAAGGAAAAAGTGCATCAGGCAAAACGTGGGGGGGCTACTGCAACAGCAACTCACTTTCTTACACTCCCTTATCCAGGATCTTCCTGGCCTCCTCAGTCACTGTGACCAGGGCAGTTTCGGTCCCATGCATGGGACGGAATCCAGTCTGTGAGGGGTCGAGTAGATGGTTGGTCTTGAGGAACTCTGCCAACACCATGTTGACATGTTTCTCTAGGATTTTGCTCAACCAGGGCAGCAAGGAGATTGGTCGATAGTTACTAGGGTTATCCTGATCTAAATTGGGCTTTTTGAGGAGAGCTTTAACCATGGCCTGCTTCCAGAGAGGTGGGACAGTGCCTGTGGATAGGGAGGCATTAAGCAGGTCCAGAATGGTAGGGAGGATATTGGCGGTGACTGAAAGCAGACTGCGCGGGGGTGCCGGGTCGTGGGGGGGGGGGGGGACTGGTTTTACCTGAGGCATGATGGAGTCCAGCATCTTGGGGTCGAGGGGAGGGAGGACTTCGAGGGTGGTCAGGGACTGAGTGCCTGATTCAGGTGATGTGGTGGGTGAGGGGGTCAATATGAGTGGAGGCAAAGGAAGTGTAAATACTTTGAATTTTCTGGAAGAAGTTGTCTGCCAGGTCGTTGCAGCGGGTTTGCACGTTGTAAGAGGAAGGTTTTTTTTTCGGAAAGCTTAAGTAGGGTTTTCGCAATGCGATCTATTTCTTTTGGCTTGGAGGCAGCTGCGTTATTTTTTTCCGTGAAAAAATTCGATGGGGTGGTTTTAATTTCGTTTTTGTAGGACCTTATCGCTTCCCTGTATGCAGTTTTCCTTGAAGGGGAATAGTCCAAGCTCCATTTCCTTTCTAATTTTTTACATTGACGTTTCATCTCCCGTAATTCGGAGGAATACCAGGGGGCAGTCCTTGTGTTGCGCTTCGGTTTGGTGTGATGCATGGGGAGTATGCAATCTAACGAATTGGAGATTCAGCTATTGTAGTTTCCATTGGCTAGAGAAGGATCAGGATTGTTGGTGGGTCTGGAGATTTCCAGAACTGTCTGCCAGTTCTCTAGGGGGAGTTTTGACCAGTTATGATCCCTACGTGCAGCTATATTGGGAGGGGGTCTGGGGTGTTCCAAGCGAAGGGAATCAGGAAGTGGTCCGTCCACAGGAGGGGGGAGGGAGAGCCCACTAGGAGATCCTCGCAGTTACTAAAAATAGGGTCAAGCAGGTGGCCTTTGGCATGGGTTGGTGAGCGCACAAGTTGTTTCACTTGTAGTGCAGAGAGGCTTGTTGTCAGTTCTAGGGCAGTATGGTCATAGGTGTCGAAGTGGATGTTAAGATCCCCTAGAAGAGTATAATTGGATGGGCTGCATGCTATGTTGGCTATGATGGAGGGAAGGGCATTGTGGAATTGTTTCAGGGTCTCGGGTGGGCGATTTATAGGTGTCCCACAGAAGGTGCGAGTGGGGGAGAAGTCTATGGCAAAGGAGAGACTTTCACAGTCTGGTATCGGTTTGGAAGAGCTGCAGCACTTATAACAAACTTTATAAAATGATTGCTAGGCCGCCCCCTTTTCCTGTTTTGCGGTCTTCCCGAAGTATCTGATACCATTGGGGTAGAGCTTGGATAAGATCGGGTTCTGACTCTGTAGTGCCAAGTCTCTGTTAGGTGGAAGACGTCCGGGTTGAGCTCCTCTAAGAGCAGGGAGATTTCCGTAGCATGTTTGGGGAGAGATCTACAATTAAGGATGTACATGTTTAGCTCGTTTTTTTGTGGGGGGAGCTGCATGGAACTGAAAGTCACAGTGTGGGCATGAGGTGTGTGGATCCGCTAGATTCCATGAGTGGAGGCATGGAGCAGATGTAATTCTTCTTAAATTTGGAAGAGAGTTGGGGCTGTAGCTCCTGATATGGGTGGGTGATCGGGCAGGGGTTGTGAGGATAGTTGCCATTCCAGGCTCACACCAATGCTGCTTCAATATTGATGTGCTGGTATCACCAGGGTACATTGTGAAGCCAAACTGCACACCAAATGCAAAGTTTATGACTTTACAATATTTATTCCAATAAGTAGCAACACCTAAAAGGACAACTTCATTAATTAACACGTACTCAAAACAATACTAGCTCCATCTTCTTCTCATTCATTGTATTAATGGTAACATATGGAATCTCATTTGTAAGGTTGTTCATGGTATTTGTAACTGCATTTGTCGCATCAAGGGTGAAGTCATGGGCATTGTGTCTGTTGTGAGAGTTGTTCTCATGGCTGTTGTGCTAGTTACTGAATCCGGAGCTTTATTAGGCTTTGTTAACCATAACTTCACTCCAATTGTCGTTTAAGGTTTGTAAGTGAATTTCGGTTTTTCTTTTTTAAACATAAGTGAAGGTGTTCTAATCAAAATCAACTATAACATTTATTTATTTGTAGTTTTTGTTTTGAGTGAAAATAATAGATCTATACATCCCTATCTATCTGTCAATGGGAGTCGTCACAATTCACAAAACGGTGTATTTTCATGATCGAGGAGGAAGGACAAGTTGGGCAACTTCGCCATTTTCAAACAATTATGCGGATAAATTCACGGTAGAAAGAATGTTTAGCTGCAATGATGGCACAGTTCACATGATCAACTAAGCCACTGTACAAAGTATTGTCGGGTGGGCGACGGGAATCGTGGATCTGAACTTCAGATCTACGTGTGAAAGCAGCCACATTGAGAAGAATCTGTGCCGTGTCCACACAAATCAAACCAGCAGAAAACGCACTAACGTGCAAAAACGTCCACCAAATATGTTGTACAGTGTGTGAGAAATGTATCGAGCGCCCAGACTTTAAAATACCATCATGATGTATTATTTCATCAAGCCACGTTTGAACAGGAGGCCCTGAATGGCCCAGTGAAACTCGTGTGTCTTTACACTACCCCCACTGTTTGAGAGACTGTGTGGGTTGCGGATATATGTGAGATACATTGCAGTGCATCTGCAGTTCTGCTGCATATACACCAAAGGGTACAGGTCTCAGGCCATCTCCAGCAGGGCACAGAAAAAAGTCTCAGTGAGAAGGCGGCTAGTAGGTCTTAATACCTGAGAGCGGCTCATCGTCGAAGCACAGCACAGAAACCAGCTTTGGTGCAGGGTGGACACATGTTGGTACTTGGCTCATGCTAGGGAAGTTCTGTAGCTTTCGGTGCAGCCCTTGGTCATCCTTGTATGTGCAGGCAAACTGCGAGCGGATCAAAGTCTGCTTCAACTACAAACAAAAAAGAACACAAATCATCAACTGATGGAACAGAGGGAAACGCCGCCAGTGCCAGGAAAGGAGGTCTGAATACCTTTGCTTTCTAGCATCTGAAAGGTAAGCATGAATGGGTAAAGTTAGTTCCGAGCAGCATGATCGAAAAGGTTTACTAAAATAATCTCACAGTAAAAATGTAAACATCAGTTGCTTTAAACCACCAACAGATTCCGTAATACTATTTGAAATGCAGCATTATTATTTGCTATCAATCAGACTTACCACAGGTTCTGCAGAGAAGGAAGGGCACTTAAAACAAGGTGGGGAGCGTGGAGTATGGCGTTTGGACTGCGGGTCCGAGAGGAGGCGGACGATGTACTCGCAGCCCTCACCAATACTTCAAGTGCAGTTTCAGGAGAGAACAGTTGTACGAGGGACCTCAGATTTGCATATGCAGCTGTTTTAAAGTTCATTTAAATGCATAGTTAATTAAAACCGTTGGACCGATCGGTGAAACGAGTGCATTCATTAAATAATAATAATAATAAGGGTGGCTTATAAAGCGCTTGGTTACGCAGAAGCGTGTCCCCGCGCTACAACTGAAGAACACTGTGCGAGGTTTGCAGACCAGTGATCAGTTATCTGGAGAACAGGTATGTTTTTAGATTCTTGCGGAAGCTGGATTCAGTTGAATCAAGGCGGAGATGGAGAGGGAGGGAATTCCAGCTTTTTACTGCCAGATAGCGGAAGGAGCGTCCGCCCATACGGGCCCTTCTGACTCTAGGAACCTGGAGTAGGCCCCCATATGAGGAGCGCAGATCGCGTGCTGGTGTATACCTTGTCACTAAGTTCTGGAGTGGGATAGGTGATTTTTTAGCCAGGATGCGGTGACAGGTACAGAGGGCTTTGAATTCCACTCTGCTTTTTACTGGCAGCCAGTGGAGGGTTTTGAGAGCGGCTTTGGTGTCTGATCGTTTAGGGATTTTTAGGATGAGACGGGCTGCCGCGTTCTGTATTACCTGAAGGCGATTCATAGCTTTGCAGGTGGTACCCAGGTAAAGTAGGTTGCCATAGTCTAGGCGTGATGTCACAAGGGCATGTACCAGTGTTCTCCGTGCTGACATGGGAAGGAGGTCAAGGACCTTCCTTATGGTTTTTAAGATGCTAAAACAGACACCTGCAACTCGGTCTATTTGGGGTCCAAAAGATAGGTCAGCGTCGAGCCATACACCAAGGTTTTTAACTCCCTGGCTGGGTATGGGAGCCTCACCCAGGCATGGAGGCCACCACGCCGATGACCAAGCAGATGGGTTCCTCCCCACCACGAGCACCTCCGTCTTGTTGCCGTTTAATTTAAGGCAGTTGGTGGACATCCAGGTTGCAAGTTCTTGCATGCAATCCCTGAAATTGTCCATCGCAAGACCGGGTGCACGCGATAGGGAGATAGCCAGCTGCGTGTCATCGGCGTATGACACGATGCTCAATCCGTGACTCACGGCAATTGAAGCCACTGGAGAGACATAGAGATTAAACAAGGTTGGGCTCAGGGACGAACCCTGAGGAACGTCCTTTCCCAAACCTATGTCTCTCGAGTAGTGGTCGCCTTGGCGAACCTGGAAGCTTCTCCCTGTCAGGAAGGATTGTAGCCATTGGAGTGCAGCTTCGGATATTCCACCGTTATTCAGACACTGTAGCAAGTTGTCGTGCGCTACAGTGTCGAATGCTGCACTCAGGTCCAATAGGATGAGGGCCATGGTATGTCCCTCATCCACCCCCTGACGTAGGGTCTCTACTGCTGTTAGGAGTGCGGACTCTGTAGAGTGGCGGGGGCGGAATCCGAATTGGGTGTCGTGCAATAAGGCAGCCTTTTCCACGAAGTCCATTAGCTGTATATTGACCGTTTTTTCAGCCACCTTGGCCAGGTAGGGAAGGAGTGAAATTGGGCGGAGGTTGTCAAGTTTCTCAAAACTGATGGTAGGTTTCTTGCTGAGGGGTAGAACAACCGCCTTTTTCCAATCCCTAGGTACTGTCTTGGTGCTAAAAGATACATCGAGCAGATGTCTGATGTATGGTTCTAGTACCCTTAGACTATCTGTCAGGCGTGTGGGTGTGGTTGGGTCTCGAGGGGAGCCCGACTTCACCGACCTACAGATTTTTAAAAGATCGTCCGTGGGAGGGGTAACGAAGTTGGTAAGTCTTGGTTTATCTCCCCACTCCCTTGGGCTTTCAACAAACTCTGCCCCGGTTTTGGGCTGCGTAGGGAATGCTGAGTATATTTTTGTTATTTTTTCTGAAAAAAAGTCTGCGATTTTGTCACACAATTCTGGCGAGCAGTCATCAGGGACAAAAGCTGAATTTCCGCTTGAAAGAGTTTTATAGAGTGAGAACAGCTCTTTCGTCGAGTTACCAGCCTCACTGATCCTAGACGTAAAATATGCTGTTTTCGTCTTTCTGATTAGTCCATGGTAGGTTCGTCTCTCGGTTAGGTACTTAGTTCTGGTTTCTTCAGAGAAACTCTTGCGCCATTCTCTTTCGGTTCTTTTCAGTGCGGTTTTCTGGACTCTTAGTTCAGCGTTGAACCATGGGGCGGTTTTGTGTACGCGGCCCCCAGATTTGGTTTTTAGCAAAGGGGCTGTGCAGTCTAGTGCCTCATTAATGCGTATGCAGAGGTTCGCATTGGCCGTGTCCGCATCCTCCCCCCCTGGGCTTCCTCCTTTCGTCAATTCTTCACAGAATTTGGACTGAGAGAAAGTTGCCCATTTCCGTTTGAGGTGGTGCATGACTGATGGCTGTGGGGGTCTGCTTCCGGGGATTCGTATGGAAAAAGGGACCAGATAGTGGTCCTACCAAGGAATGGGAATAGGGGTCATAGCTTCCACTTCCCCCCAGTTGACAAATATGGGGTCCAGCAGATGACCCAGTTAAACACAGTAAAATACCGACAGAAGCTTGATCAAAGTAAAGAAAACTCTAAAGCGTAGACAGCCGCAATAGGATATCTTATAGCCTTTTAAAAGTTCATGCTCTGCACCTTTATCCATGAGCTTTTGACAGATCGAGGTCAATGCTGATGGCACAAGATAGCGTGTGCTGCGTAGAGAAAACTGTAAAATATAACTGCCGCGTGAGCTCTTGACAATTAGGGGTCGGTGCGGAAGCTTCAAACCAAAAGAATCAGGACAGGGCCAGTATAACGTCAGGGCCTTTGGTCCTTAAGAGTACCTACCACTTGTCCCGCTGAAAAATGATTGATCAATTCAAAGTGCATAAAGTGCCTGTACCTATCTGTGCATCAAGATGCAATAAAATACCAGGGCAAACACTGGTCTTGAGCTAAAAGATCAAGATTTCATGCTTGGCCTGGAAGGATTTACAGCTTCTGAATTTCTATTCAACCCCTGCCAGATATTTCACCAATCTGCAATTTAGCGTGTGTCAGAAGGACCAAAACAGGCTAGAACTCTCTCCCTACAATGACGTAGCCCTCTGACGCTAAACGCTGGTTTTAATGTTTTTTTCAGTCCTCCAAAGTTGATTTGCATATGCAGATTTGGTGAACTATAGTTTCAGGGTCTTGGCCGCATTTTCGGCATGTGTCTGTGCGGTCAGTACGATTCGAAGCGGAAGATGTAGAAGCGATGGAAGACAGCCCAGAGGGTATTTCAAATGTATTTTAATGTGTGCATTGATGCCTGGGCCCAGGTATTGGTGAGGTGCTCGGCTTTTGTAGGTAGGGTGACCAACCGCCCGTAAATTAAACGGACCGTCCGTAATTGGGACCTAACGTCCGTTGTCCGTGAGGACAACTTGTACGGACGCCTTTTGTCCGTAATTTTGGGCCTTTCAGGGAACAGAGCTGTTCCCCTGCGAGAGGACTCAGCCCCTGATGGGGCGCCTCGCACTCCTCCTCAGAGCACTAGATAAGCCCCACACCGCCTATTGTCATTCTGTATGCGGCTAATTGCCACATACAGAATGACAATGGCCAGTCAGGGCTGTGAAAGCATGTGTTGGCCTCCTCCATCCTTGGTCTAGGGCAGGGCCTTCTGCCACATGGAAGTGCAAAAACGCCCATGCTGCTGCTACCTGAGAATACAGTTAATCAAACAAAGGTGGTGAAAGAAGTTTAAAAGAATGGGTTATAGTTCTTTCGGAGTCTCATCATTTTAGAACTGACACATTTTCAATATTATATTCAAGGAAGTCTTGGTTGCTGCTTTTTTATTTTATGCAGCTAACAACTATTGACAAAGCCAATAGTTCTGGCTTGTTCTAGGTGTAACGTTGCTGTATTATATATCTTGGTGCAATAAAAATACCAGTCTGGCGGCACATTATACGATGCACAAATCTGTAGCTTAGCTGTTTTAAGCAAAGCCCTTAATTACATCGAACACCCCCTTTGGAGACATCCCCCAGTTTTTTCATCCAACTTCAAGCTCTGCAAACACCATGTCACAGTCGCCTCATGTCCAGGCACTTTGCATCATGCACGACTCATGCCTTTCACTTTTTCAGATTGCCTATGTGCAGGGGCATAGTGAACCCTCTCCCACCCCACCCCTTGCTTTAGGAACTACAGCAAGGGTAGAGTTCTTGATGGGTCTTCTGTCTGCAACTCTGCAGACAAAGGCTCAGCTCATAATTAATGTGAAAAGGTGAGTGAGTAAGGGGTGGGTGGCTGGATGGATGGAAGAGTGAAATGATGGATGGATGAGTGAAAGGGTGGATGATGGGTGAGTGAATGGGTGGATGGATGAGTGAAATGATGGATGGATTGAATTGATAAGTGAAAGGTTGACTGGATGGACGGATGAGTGAAAGCGTGGTTGTAAGGCTGGGTGAGTGAAAGCGTGGGTAGATGGACAAAAGGATGGATAGATGAGTGAAGGAGTAAAAGGGTGGATGGATTAGAGAAAGGATGGATGGATGAGGGATAGGTTCAATGGATGGATCATGAGTGCCTGCTAGACAAACTTTAATACACGCCATAATTACTTCCAGATTGGATTACGGAAATGTCCTATATTTGGGAGCCAGTGCAAAGTGCATGCAGAGGCTGCAACGCATACATAATGCGGCTGCCCGCCTGATTCTGATGCTTCCCAAGAGAGCGTTAGCCAAGAAAGCACTCAAAACACTGCACTGGCTGCCAGTCAAGGAACGTGTGGTATTCAAAGCACTCTGTGTAGGCCATCGAATCTTACAGAGGAAGGGCCCCACGTACTTGCACAATCTGCTTGACCCATACCTCCCTACTCAACAGCTGAGATCAAGTGGGACCGGACTAGTCCAGGTCCCAAAATTCAACAGAGCGAGAATGGGAGGGCGCTCTTTAAGAGTCATGACCTCCACTCAGTGGAACAGACTGCCTCAAAGGTTACGATTCGAAACATCAGAAGCCGCTTTCCGCAAAGAGCTAAAAACCATCCTGTTCCCCAAAGTCTAACTGAGGGACCATGGGCTGCCTAGAATATATGAACACTAGGTCTGTCATTCAGTTCTATCCAGCGCGGGGACACACTAGCTAGTGTAACCAGGCGCTTTATAAGCTTTATATAAATTATAAGCTTTATATAAATGAGTAGATAGATGGGTGAGTGGATGAGTAGATGTATGGGTGGATGGATGGATGGATGGATGGAATGATGGACGGCTAAGTGAAAGGGGGATGAAGACTGAAAGGGAGGATAGGCGGATGGCTGACTGAACGGGTGAATGAGTGGAAGGATAAGTGACTGGGTGGATGAAAGAGTAAGTGAAAAAATGGCTGGATAGGTAAATGGCTGGATGGATGAGTTAATGGATGGATGGGTGAGTGAGTGTACGGATGAATAGAGTGGAAGAGCGGATGGATGGATAATGGGTGGATGAGTAAAAGGGTGGATGGAGGGATGGATGAGTGAAATGATGGATGGAAGGATACGTGATTTATAGGTTTGTAAATGGTTGAATATGGTCATGGATGGGCACACACACGGAAGGACAGAATGAATGGTGAAAGACTGAATAATGGATGAAAGTATGATTACACATTGTAAGCCCATTATCTTAAGCAACATTTTCTATACATTGACTTTCACGTTTATGAGTCATTATCTCTATATAATGTGTGCGTGATGTAACGCACTCCGACACCCTGCCGTACATACGTCGAATGAGAGAAGGTCTATGTGAAGATAAGGGGCACCATTGAAGTGTGGTAGCATGGCCCAACTGGCCAGACCGGGCATGGGGCATCTCCCTGGGAGATGGAAAGGTGGGGTGGGGGCAGTTTTGTTACCACAAAAAGACCTGCACTTTTGCTTAAAGCTGCGCGCATACTGAAAAACCATGAAGTGCACAATTGTCTCAACCTAATACAAATTTACTTTCACTTGTACTTAAGTGGTTGTCTATTCACTTACTTATATACTATGGCGCAACCTCCCCTGATGGGTCTGTAAAACTTACCTTTTGCCCTGAATTTTTACACTCACTGTCCTGAATTTGCACCCATGCCAGTTGGTCACCCTATTTGTAGGTAGCTATTGCTAAACAGGCGAGCCGTCGTTTGGTACAGACCTTTTTGTTGGCCAGTCGAGAGGAACGCTGGATTGTTTTATTTACCATGCTCTTCACTTGGGAGTAACTGCCAATTGAGGCCCAAAACTAATTTAGGCCGAGGGATGCTAGGCTGAGAAAAGGTAACTCAAAGAAGGAAAGTAGTCTCTATGGACATATAGCTGTTTTAGCAATAGGGCTTTTCTCTCACCAGGGGCGGTATATATTTTATGGGATGCTGAACGAAGGCATGACCACTTGCAGGGCACCAGCATCTTGCGGAGTCACTGTAAGGACGTGAAGCTCCTCTGTGATGCCATTATCACAATGTAACAGCGCACAGTTCCAAAAAAATGGACTCAACTGAAATAAGAACTCTTCTCCTGAAAGATCGGCTCCTTTTACAGAACTTTACCAGCGTTGAGTAATACAACCATCCATTATTTTCATTGCACAGAACCTTCAATGAAGAGTACTTTAAAACCTCATCCTTTGCCTAATTTCCCAGGAAGTCAATGTAGAGGGGATTAGCTCAAACATATATCTTACCTTAAGTACCTGTGACCATCGCATACATACTACGTTTGGCTAACCCCGGGACAGAAATGCTATTTTATTTGTTTATAAAACTAATAAAATACTTTGAAATTAAAACAAAAGAAAAAAAAAGCTCAGACTCCCTTTTTCCTCCCACTTTAGTCTCATATTACGCCAAAGATGAAGGACAAATTTACCTTTTCTTTTCTCCCATCCATAGATTTTTGAACACGGTCTCTGAGGGATTTGGGAGAGGAATCATTGGCTTGCTCAGGAGATCTGTAATTAAAGGCAAAAATAGGTATCCACATTAAGTGCATTCACAACACATAATATATCAAAGACATAAGTGTAAAAAAAAGTGGCAACGGCCAAAGGAATCTATTTTACCCAATCCAGTTTGGGATTTTTGATTATATATGTTTTCAAAGCTGTAGCTGATATTAAAATTGCTGCAGCGGTGCCACCCCCAGAGTTTTGTCTTCGTCTGCTTTGTATTGCTAAACTTGTCTTTGTGGGCTTTTAGGATTCTGTACACTTGCCCCTGCAAATAAACGGTAAAGTGCTTCTGCAGTCACCCATATTCATGGTAAAATTGGGGTCCACCTGATGGGTACATTAATATACTTTTAGTACCATATACTATGAACTTACATATACTAGTACATTAAATGCTCCTAGTGGACCACAGCTCTCTGTGCCACCCACTAAAACCAGTCTCAGGCCTGCCAATCTAGCCTGCAGTGCAGTTCTAATCTGCCATTTCAACCTTGCAAAAATCAACACTTTGCCGGGACCAACCCTTTCTTTTTAATACTGATAAGCTACCCATTAGGTAGGCCCGAAAGCTCACAGTGCAGCATGCATACAATGTAAAAAGTGGGACATTTGGGTTTGAGTTTTACATGTCCTTGCAGTGAAAAACTCCCTTTTCACTATGCTATGGCTATCTCCCCCAAAGACTAACACTGGGTTACCCAGTTACATTTAAGAAGTGCGAACGTCCGATTGGGAGCAGACATAGAAACTATGTTTACACTCAAATGAATTGTAATGGCATTTTTCTGCTCAAATAAAATGTGCCTTTTTGCCAGGGTCCTGGGGCACATGACTGAATGGGTCTGCTGTTGTGTATTTTTCCTGGCAGTGAAACAAAGGAAACCTAGGTGTGAAATAAGGTCTTCCTGACAGGATCGCCCTCAATACATTAAAAGAGTCCTGCCTGAAACGCACATACAAAGGAACCCAACATCAGGCCTGCCTTTGTCACCCTGGACAGTAGGGAGCCAGGCAAAGAACTGACTAGAACCTGTTTTGCAGGTAGGTCAGGGAATTGCCACACACAAAGGCTGGCACCAGGTATAAAAGTGGGACCTCCAGAACCTTTCATCAGAACACTCCTGGACCTGTGGAAAAATGAGAAGGTCTGCCCTGTTAGCCTGCCTGCCTAGATCCATGCTACCCAGAGTGACTCCAAGGGTCAGTTGTCTGACCTCCGGTGTCAGCTACAGTGTACAACAAGCCTTCAGACCCATCTCTGCAACTGCCGAGCACCACCTGGACCTGTCTGAGCCCTAATGCAGGCCTTTGTGAGTCTTTTCGATTTCAAATTGTTTGAGATTTTCAATTGCTAACTTATAAAATGAAGAAAAACCAGAAAGGTAGGGGGTTACAAGAACTCAATATAGTAGAGGGGTATGTGTTTACAACAGTTGGCAAAAACAAAAATAGAACATGAACATAACATTGTCTTCTGCTAGATACTGTGAAAGTGGACAACATTTATGTTTCATAAAGCAAGCAGGATCAGTTAACAATAAAAGCAATGGAAAGCAAAAGAAACCATAATTGTGCGGACTAATAACCCCATGAGAAATGAGATGAGAAACATTAGCAAGGAGTCTACCATGAGTAATGGAAGAAAGAAGGATAAGAGGGGCAAGGGGTGTTGGGGGAGAAGAGGGCATTGTCGTGGGAGCAAAACACAGAAGGAGACAGTCAAGCCCATAGGTAAGTGAAAACAAATGAAGAGCATCCTACAAGGAAGATGCATCGTCACTGAATTGATCTAGAAATGCCCCATACATTAGGGGAGAACATAGTGGAGAATTGCATGGGGCACTTATTTATGTGAACTACGAATATACACAACCCACACCCACCATGAAGGAAAAGAAATATGGGGTGGTCAATTGTGAATCAATGAGAATCTGATTGACTGCAAAGGTAAGTAGCAGCTCAAGGAGTTCATATTCTGTTCTTGTGAGTTTGGGAGGGGCCAGGGATGCTGATGGACCTAATATAACTGCGATTAAATCGGAGAATGAATCGCTGAAAGATGCTGGATAGACATCCCCCACTATCTTCTAATAAGATTGTAGCAATCTACAACAAAAAAAACCTATGACTGAAATCTCTGGTTTTCTTGTTACAATTCCAACACAGATCTGAGTCGCGAAGGTTACGCTTGGCTTATCTACTTGGTGTTCAGAGTGCCAGATGCATGGTAAAGAATCGTGTTTGCGTAACAGAAGAGATAATTGTATGTCTTAGTGTCTTAGAAGAAATGTTAGCCCATGTTTCCTAGTCTGAAGGTGTTCTGTTTCCTAGTCTGAAGGTGTTCTACAAAGGTTAGTAAAGTGTTTATTCCATTTTTTTTAATTCAAATCTTTTTTATTGAAGAAAGAACATAATAAGAACCGAAAGATAAATACAAAAAGCATAGTACAAAAATTACATATAATACGTACGGGTATGGCTGACACTGAATTAGCTTGACAAATTATGTATAAAATAACATTGTAAAGATGTACATTTATAGCATTATACCGGTATGTAACACTTACAACGCAACTTTTACGGCGCATTCCGTTACAACGCAGATTTTACAATGCAGGATCCATTACATCGGATGCCATTACAACGCATGGCATTACATAGCAGATGCTATTACAACGCATACCATTACATCGTAAGTATTGGTAAGTATATAATTTTTTTTATTTTATTTAATATTATATAATTGATTTAATTATTATTAATTATAAAAAAAATATTTATTTATGTTTTTAAATATTATAAATTAAATATATTTAAGTAATTTTTTAAATAAGTATGAGAATAGGAGTATATGTTTTGGGGTACTGAGGTATATGTTTTGGGGTGTTTGGGTATTTTTAGGTTTTAGGGCAGGGTTTGGGTTTTGGGGTACAGGGGTCTTTTTAGGTTTTAGGGCAGGGTTTGGGTTTTGGGGTACAGGGGTGTTTTTAGGTTTTAGGGCAGGGTTTGGGTTTTTGGGGTACAGGGGTGTTTTTAGGTTTTAGGGCAGGGTTTGGGTTACAGGGGTGTTTTTAGGTTTTTGGGCAGGGTTTGGGTTTTGGGGTACAGGGGTGTTTTTAGGTTTTAGGGCAGGGTTTGGGTTTTGGGGTACAGGGGTGTTTTTAGGTTTTAGGGCAGGGTTTGGGTTTTGGGGTACAGGGGTGTTTTAGGGTAGGGTTTGGGTTACAGGGGTGTTTTTAGGTTTTATGGCAGGGTTTGGGTTTTTGGGGTACAGGGGTGTTTTTAGGTTTTAGGACAGGGTTTGGGTTTTGGGGTACAGGGGTGTTTTTAGGTTTTAGGGCAGGGTTTGGGTTTTGGGGTACAGGGGTGTTTTTAGGTTTTAGGGCAGGGTTTGGGTTTTGGGGTACAGGGGTGTTTTAGGGTTCAGGGGTAGGTTTGTGTTTAGGGATAATTAAATTATATTTACCATTTTTAAATTAATTAAAATATATTTAATAAATTAAATTAATTAAAATATACTTAATAAATTAAATTAATTATTTTACATTAATTAAATTAAATTAAATAAATTATTAATATTAATTTAATTTAATTTCAATTTTAAAAATATGTACATTAAACTAATTTCATTATTTTAATTAAATTAAATTAATTACAATTTTTATTAAAATTTAATTTATTAAATAGATATTATTTTATTAAATTAAATTAATGACTATTTTAAAATGTATTTTAATTAAATTGTTTAAAACAAATTAATTAAATTAACTTAATAACATTTTTAAAAAAAGGTATACTTACCTATACTTACGATGTAATGCCATGCGTTGTAATAGCATCTGCTATGTAATGCCATGCGTTGTAATGGCATCCGATGTAATGGATCCTGCGTTGTAAAATCTGCGTTGTAACGGAATGCGACGTAAAAGAACGCGTTGTACTGACACCAATCCATTATACCTGTATTGCACAGCCAAGTAGTTGTTCTACAAACTGAACCAAATATTCACGAAATAAATAAAATATAAAATACAAAATACACAAATACTTAAAATGTATTTTCCAAATAGCACATACACTGGTACTTTACGTTAAGAAATCGAATATAGCCCATACTGAGTTCTTGTCGGTGTCGCAATACTAAGTGTAGGAGGAAGCAAGCCATCAATTACGTCACACAGAGCATATTCGGGTCACATACATGCAAGCAAGAGAAACTAGTATTACCTCTAAGGAGGATCGAACGAAAAGGAGGAAGCATCAAGAGATTTCCAGAGTTTTTTTAGTTGATGCACGCCAAGGAGAGGATTGTAGGGCATTAATGTCTACTCCTCTGATACAAGAGACCCACTCTCGCCACATCTTAAAGGAGACTTCCTCAGCATTCTTCCATTTACACAGTATAACCTTACATGCTAAGGTGAGAAGCAGGTCTAGCAGTTGTCGATCATACTCATTAGCCACAGTTGGGTCTAAAGCACCTATAATGACAGATAAATTCTCTCCGCGGCTTGATTTTAAAAATATGTTCTATGCAGGTGAAAATGTTATTCCAATAGTTTTTTAGGGAAGGGCAATGAAAAAACATGCGTGACAGGTCACCTTCAGCCTGATTACAGTTCGAGCATTTTGGGGTATCCCTTAGTTTAAGTTTAAACAGTTTTTGGGGTGTCCAGAACGCCCTGTTAAGCAACAAACTTGGTTTGTGATAGGATTGGAGAAACTTTGTTCACAAGAGCTGTTGCGTTAATTCTATCCCAGTCAAGTTCAATTCCCGTATTGTTGGATTCTTCCTCCCATTTTAGTTCATTACGTTTTTGTGCTTTCCCAGCTTTTGGGATAAGTAGTTTGTAGACTTTAGATACGAAATGACCTGCAGCTTGGAGACGTGTTAGTTGTGGTTTGTGTTTATTCCATTTATGAGGTAGGGGACAGAGCGATATCTGTTTTGTGAAAGTTTATTAACACAAATCTTTGAAGCTGTGTCCCTAGAGGACACATATTTCATAAATAAGGAAGTAATTTCAGGATCCTTAGGTCCTTTTGATAACTGCCTTTAACTTTAGGAAAGTGAAAAAATCCATATTACATAGATATTGGATTGCTGAAGTTCAGTGAACGATAACACACTGGCTGCTGAAAAAAGGTATTTTATTAGATAGATATTTTTTCTGCCAACAATCACTCTTTAGTAGTGGGTCATGTCAAATTTTAATTTTTAGAATTCCGTAGAGATAGGAATAGAGATATATGGGAGGACAATTTCTTATCAATGAGTGAAATTACCTTAGTTGTGTCAGAGAGGATTTCTTTTTTTGAGTGCGACTGTTCAAAGTTGGGCACTGAAAGGATTGAAATGACATGGTAGGGTGAAACATGCTCTTGCTCTATATTGCACCTGTAGGGATGTGGGATAGTTATCTAAAAGCCACACAGCATCCTGAGAAGTAAGGCAGCCTCTGTCAGGGAGTATGCATCTACCATACATATAGTTTAATCTTAATTGTTTTATTAGAGATTCTAGGTTTTTTGTTCTTCCACAAGAAAAATGAAGTAATTTGGTCAATCAAGAAAAGAAAATGTTAGACCGGCAGATAGGTAGCATACTTGAAGCAAAATTGATTAAGGGCCAGATGTATGAACACATTTTCCCATAGGCACAGAAGGGGTAAAACTGTTATATACATCCAGCCCTAAGTGTGTAGCCATCATTTTTATTGTCTTGATTCTGCCCCACTATGAAATGCGTTTGGGAGACCATCTAAAACATCCTTAATTTTTTCATGGATTTTAGTTTAGACTTTCTTAGAAAATATCAGAATGTCATCAGCCTATGTCAATTTAATATGGATTGAGTTGAAACTGAAAACCTGTGTCAGTGGAGTTGTTAGGCAGCTACAGTGAGGGTTCAATTACTATTAAAACTAGTAGAGGAGAATGCTGGACGACACAGTCTAGTGCCTTGTCACAAACTAAAGGGCTTCGATAATAGCCCATTGATTCTTATTCTGGCAACTAGGTTGGCATATGGAACCATCTCCAGTTTTATGAAATACGAGTCCAAATTGTGGTGGTGTAAAACAACTTCTAGATAAGGTCATGTTACCTAAATCAAAGGCCTTTTCCTCATCTAAAGCCACAGCTACTGTGGAACAGTTAATGAGGTGAGCTTTTTCGATGCTATGGCAGAATGTTTGAGCATTATTGCTTGCAAGTCTACCCCTCAAAAAGCCGGACTGAGATTTATGGACCAGCTTGGAATTAATATACTCTAATCGGTGTGCCAACATTTTCACATCCATGTTGAGTTTTTGTGATCAGAGTGGTCTTGACTCTTTTCGGATGACCACTACAGTTGTCTCGGCTGCCCTACCTGAGACTTTACTTAAGTGGGCAAAATATTGAAGAGTGGCCACAAGGGGAATAAAGAGTTTTTCAAGAAAGATCTTAATAAAAGGGAATTGGGAGCCCATGCAGACGAGGTGCTTTACCACTTGTAATTACTCTAATAGCATATATAATTTCATTTTTCTGAATGAGATTATTGAGCAATTCTCTTTCTGTGTCAGAGATAGTGTTGAGTCACAGGTTACTAGTAAAAAATTGTGTGGACATCTTTCTTGTTGTGAGGATAGTACGAAGGTACAGAGAGGTATAGAAATTCCAGAAAACGGGGGCGTGGCTAAGCACGCAACGTGAATGGACGCCTTGGGGTAGAGCTCCGCTCCGAGCTCCCCTTCCCGGTGTAATTATCCGGTGAAACGCATCCGAAACTGGCCAAAAACCGACGGCGCAGCAGCGGGACTCCATCCTCCGACTCCCTGCCGACTCTGAGGGCGATCGGCGCACATCCACCGCTCCGGGCGCTGCGACCCGCCGGCGCCGCCCAAGCTACGTCCGGATCCGGCCGGTGGGCTACGCGAGGCCGAGGCTTTGCCACGTGTTACAGGCCTCACCCTGCGGCCTACCTGTGACTCCTTTGCATGCAGCTGACGCACTGGCGGCCTGCCTCGGACAAAACTGGGCACGAGACCACTGCCGGGGGGGACCCTGAGACGGACCCACACGGCCCCCGCCTGCCAGCTGAAATCACGCTGAGGCTCACCGCGAAACAACAACCAGGCTGGACGCAGACCACGAGAGGCAGGCCAGGGACTTCCCAACTTGTTCGCTCGTGGCGAGGCGATCTCCACCAAGCCACTGGACCGCAGGGGCGAGCTGCGACGGATGTCTACTGGGCCCAGGACCCGAAACGGAGCGGGGGCAGGCGGCTCCAATTCCAAGGGAAAAATGGACAAACCGGGGAAGGGCCCCGACCCGGACCATACGGCGGCAAAGCTGGACACCATGCTGGCAGCCATGGAGAGACTGGAGGAATCCATCCAACTGACCCGCACGTCCCTAGCCACAAAGATAGACAGCGTGGCCATAGACTTGACACACCTGCGGGCGGATCATAAGAAACTGTCGGAGCGGACCACATCCCTGGAGGGTGATCTACAAACGCTCAAGCCACAGGCAGAGCAATCCCATAAACAGATAAAAGACCTGCTCAACAGGGTGGAATTTCTCGAGGACAGGGCGGAAGATGCGGAAGGCAGGGCACGGCGGAACAACGTGCGCTTAGTGGGGGTCCCGGAGAAATGGGAAGGGCGCACCCCTGAGGTGCACATGGAACAGTGGCTGAGAGACCTGCTGCCGGAGGGATCGCTGTCCCCACACTTTGTGATTGAACGGGCGCACAGAGTTCCCACCAAACCGTTGGCGACGGGGTCCAATCCTAGGCCCATGCTGATCCGTCTCCTGAACTACCGGGACAGGGACACGATCCTGCGAGAAACGCGAAAGCTCAATGAAGTCCGCATTGATAATGCGACCGTGATGTTCTTCCCGGACTACACAATACAGGTACAACGCCACCGTCATTCATTCTTCGACGTGAAGAAACGCCTGAGGCAACTGGGGCTACAGTATTCCCTGCTGTTCCCGGCGAAGCTACGGGTGGTAGCGGGAGAGCGCACTCACTTCTTCACCGAGCCCGCGGACGTGGAGGCTTGGTTGGACAGTGGGGTGGACACAGTCCCCAAGAACCGCGCGGGAACCGCGCCCCGCCGCCAACCTGGTGGCAACAGAAGACGGCGTAGGCCTCGCCAGCGACCTCGACGGGACGACACGGGCACACCGCAACCCTCCCCTCCGGAGGACGCCTCGAGGAAGGAGAAGCAAGACCCCCTTCGCCTCGTAATGGAGCTCAGCGGATCCCCTGCACGTAACGAGACTGCAAGCGGCAGCGTGCGAGACCTTCAGAGCGACGATGAAGCCATCTACGGAATATCGGACTCACAGGCATCGGGCACTCGACCGGACATCACTCCACAAACTTCGGACTACCTTGGCTAGTATGGACAGCACCGGCCACGCTGCAGCAAACCTCTGTGTGTAACACAGCTGAAGGCCCTTCCTGCCCGGGAACGACTCCACTGGCCGGAGAAGACGTCAGACACGTAAAGTATGCCGACTGATATGTACTCTGATGGGGTCCCCTGCTTAACCGGGCGGTATGGTCTGGCATATCACCCCCGGGATAAGGCGATCCCACTCACGAAAGAACAATTGACTCTTTGCTGAGAGACATTGTGCATATAGCAATCCCACCCCCCTGAAGAAGGTTTAAAACTTTGTTGCTCTCCTAGAGAGTATGGACGGGAGCACGTTTTGCATCCGACCCTTTGGTATTCTGATTGTTAGAGTTGTTCCATGGCTGCATACTTTGTTGGCCGAGTTTCCCCCTTTTCCCCCGTTTGCACAACAGTGGTCGATTGTTATCTGCTCTAGCGGGTCGATGAGCGAGGACAGCCGGGTGGAGGAAGTGGCTCACATGGGGGTGGTCAGGGGGTCCTGGAGAGGGACACTTGCTAGTCGCTGTTATGTCTACAGTTAGGTTGTGCACGTGGAACGTGCGAGGCATTCACACACCTGCACGCCGCTTTCAAATTCACTCTTACTTGAAGCGACACCGCGTCCAAATAGCCCTCCTCCAGGAGACGCACCTGAGCAACGTGGAGGTGCTTACGCTGAGACGTAGGTGGCGTGGGCAGCTACACGCCACGGGCTTCTCTTCCTATGCCAGGGGCACACTGCTGTGGGTGCGAGCGGGTCTGCCCTGGACGACACTGGGGACACACATAGACGCTGAGGGGCGGTATGTTGCGGTCCATGGCACACTCGTTGGCAACCCGCTAGTACTGGTCTCGGTGTACGCACCTAACGCTGGGTTGGCGGATTTCCTGGCGAAACTATCAGACGCTCTGGCCCCCTGGCATGGTATCCCCTGGGTTCTGGGTGGAGACTACAATGGCACATTGGACACCGCCCTGGACCGCTCGCACCCACCACCCCCCAACTCATCTGCCCCCCACACTGCGAGCTCACTCCGTGCATGGGCCGCCCAATGGGATATACACGATGCATGGCGCACCCGCAACCCGCACACTCGGCACTACTCGTTCTACTCGAGCACTCACGCATTACACGTCAGGCTGGACAGGTTCATGATATCCAGCGACCTGCTACCACACGTGGCCGATGTTTGTTACATGGGCCGCACACATTCTGATCATAATCCCCATGTCATGGACATGCTCTGGGAGCAGCCGCGGCCTCCGGTTCCGACGTGGAGGCTGCAGCCAGATGCCCTACTGGACGGCCAGTTCAGAGACTCAATAGCTGCCCAAACAGCGCAATATTTCGAAGACAACGCTGGCACTGCGTCGTCGCCCCAGGTAGAATGGGATGCGCTCAAGGTAGTCCTTCGGGGTTACTGCCTGGGCACGCAGGCCAGCGCCCGGCGTCAACTGGAACTAGACCTCACGCACCTAGAATCCACCCTACACCGCCTAGAACAAGCCGCGAACACTGACGACACCACAACCCTGCTGGAAGCGCGAGCGAAACACGACAGATTACTAGACCGATTGAAGCACGTTAACTATGCTGCCCACTCGGCACGCACGCACCACAAGGGGGACAAACCCGGCAAGCTATTAACTTGGCTCATACAACGCGAGGAGCGCTCGCCCACGGTGACCGCAGTCCGCCTGACCAATGGCCTAGTGGCGCGCACACAGACACAGATACACGGTGCGTTCGTGACGCACTACAACGACCTATACCAGTCTCGCCTACTGGTCACGCGGGAGGCTATCGATACCTACCTCGAAGACGTAACACTGCCTACCATAACTGACGATCAGCGTGATGACCTAGGAGCCCCTCTGGCGGCAGACGAGATACGGGAAGCCATCTTCGCACTCTCCAACGGCAAAGCCCCTGGTCCCAATGGGCTGCCTGCGGAATATTATAAGGCCTACTCTGACATCCTCATCCCGGAACTCATCCGGGTGTACTCGGCGGCGCTCGAAGATTCGACGCTACCTCGGTCCATGAACGAGGCGACACTGGTGTCCCTTCTGAAACCTGACCGTGATGGTATGCTCCTAGGGTCGTACAGGCCGCTGGCGCTGCTCAATACAGATTATAAGATCTTGGCGTCGACGCTGGACAGGCGCCTAGCAACCTCAGTGCCAACACTGGTACACGCTGACCAGAATGGCTTTGTGCCCACCAGATGCACCTCCCAGAACATACGGAGGCTACTCCGTGTCCAGACCTACGCAGTTCCGACGTGGCCACGCTCGGGCTGCCTGGTTCTTGACTTAGAGAAGGCGTTCGACTCGGTCGAATGGCCCTACTTACTGGCAGTCCTGCGAAAATTTGACCTAGGCGACGACTTCATTGAACTAGTTGGGCTGTTATACAAACAGCCAGAGGTGCGTGTCCGCACAGGCAAGCTGATGTCTGATACCATCAGGATTAGGCGCTGCACCAGACAGGGCTGCCCATTATCCCCCCTGTTGTTCTCGCTGGCGATAGAACCCCTGGCGGCGTTCTTACGAGACAAGGGCGCGCGTTGGGGTATCCCCCTGGCGGACGGCCTGCACATAGTTTCAATGTACGCTGACGATCTGCTCTTATATGTCAGGGACCTCGCCAGTATACCACAGGAACTGACTGAAATCTTCCAGTCCTTTGGCGCAATATCGGGCCTCAAGGTTAACTGGGCGAAGTCGGGGTGTATGCATTCAACCAAGGTGTCCCCGATACTGAAGTGGTGATCCAAGGGGAACGGCTGCCATGACACCATACCATGTTTAGATACCTAGGCATTTATATCTATAGGACGCCCCAGGACATACTGGATGGTAACCTCACACGTGCAATCACGTCCATTAGGTCCCAGATCTCTTTCTGGAAGACGCTCCCGCTAAATGTGCCAAGTAGGGTGACGCTCTCGAAGATGATCGTCCTACCTAGACTTTTGTACTATTTTGCCAATATCCCTACGTATGTCCGGACTCGCACATTCAGGGAGCTGGAATCCATGCTCAGGGACCTGATATGGAATGCCGGGAGACCTAGAGTGGCCTTGAGGAAACTCTACGCCCCTGTAGCCGATGGGGGACTCGCAGTCCCAAACCTAGAACTCTACTACCTGGCGGCGCAGTTGCAGTGGGTGACGGCCTGGCTGGCGGGCAAGCACCTACCTGACACGGCCACGGCCGGAGACATGCTAACACACGCACAGATTCACTCCCTCTTCCACCCCTTGGCGCCCAGCAGGAGGGCGACACAACTGCACGTGGCAGTCGCGGTCAAATGCTACAACAGGAGCCTGAAGCTCACTAAACATGTAAAGCCATACGCCCCAGCCCTGCCGCTTCTCGGCACACCCACGGCCTCCACTAACGTCTCAGACGCAGCGCTTGAGCATTGGTCACGTACAGGAATAGACACCATGGAAGACACTGGCCTACCGGCGGGGCAGTTTCTGCTGCACACCTCCATAGTACTGACTTACTCACGTAGGTGGGGATCAATAGCGGAAGAACCACCCACACACCAATTAATACAACACCTACATGTTATGGGGAACGGCACGCACGTGGTGCATTGGCTGACATACGCATTGCTATCGCACACACAACACAGCCTACCGCCATTGAAAGACAAGTGGGTAGCAGACAGGGGCAGGGATTGGACGGAGAAGGAGTGGGAAATGGCGCTAGCGGGCCCGAGGAACATTCCACGCAACGCGCGATTCAGGATCATACAATTCTACATCCTGCATCGCGCGTACCTATCCCCAGACAAAATCAACTCATACTTCCCGGGGGCCACGGCTAAGTGCCCGAGATGCACACTGGCAGGCGCAGATATCCTACACATGCTCTGGAGCTGTCCACGCCTCCAGACTTACTGGCAGGCACTGATACAAACACTGGAACACTGCACCGATCAGAAAATTCCGCACACATGGGAGGCGTGCATTCTGGGTGTTTACAAGAGAACCAAACACAACAAAGTCCCCTCACGCTTCTGGGACCTGGGCCTAATCACAGCTAAATGGCTAATCACGAAAAATTGGAAGCGGTCCACCCCCCCTCAGTTGACGCACTGGCGAGCCTCCCTAGACAACTGGGCGAAAGCAGAGAGCGCCGTTTTGCGCAATGAGGAGACTGCGGGTCTGCGGAAATTCCCGATCGCAGACCTGTGGGACACTATGCTGGGCTCCCTGCACAAAAACACCTGGTCGGACCCTACTGCGTCGCCGACAACGCACCGTGCCGTCACCACTCATGGCGGCGACCCACCCACCCAGGCCCCTGGCGTCTCCGCAGCGCCCACGGACACAGGCACGACATAACTGACACGGGGCGAACCCGCATGGAGCCACACTCCCACCATGCGCCCCACACCACAGGCCCCCTCCGGACCCACCCCCCCCCCAATGCTGGCGAAACCTCACCAACAATGCTTCGAGACGCCCGAGCTCGGGCGGCACACTGGTTAGCGCCGACCTGCGGCCACACACACGCCAAGAGCGAAGAACACGACCGGACGCACACCCAAACTCCCGACCACTAGCACTCCTTCCCTTTTCTTTTCTCCTCTTTTCTCTCTTTTCCATGTATATATATATTTTTTTGCACCCCTGTTCTGCATTGTTTAATTGTTAACTCCGCATGTTTCTTTATTGTGCAAAAATGCCGCTGTACTGAATCGAAGGGAATGGTCACCACACGCAATTGCCGAACTACATGTTACGACCCAACTCGCTAATTGTGATGCACCTGCTACTATGACAGACATCCTCAGGATGTGATCGAAACCATGATGTACTAATGTCATTGTATTTTCTCCTGTGATTTCAATAAAGGATATATTTAAAAAAAAAAAAAAATAGAAATTCCAGAAAACATTCGAGTAGTCCATGGTTTTAGAGTTGGAGCCATCAGAATCTTTTTTTTTTCACAATAAGTTTTATTCATTTTGGAAGGTACAGAGTGGGCAGAGCCCTGCGTAAACAGTAGATATATTATATACGACATATTACCCAGTTGTATTTTTTTCGCAGACTCCTTGGAGCAGAAGATATCATCCACCCATCATGTCCTCATGGATAGTGCTTCCCTATAACCGATTTTTGTTTCTTGTAAAAAGATGTGCCGCCCTTTACCTTACTAAAATAAACACACATTTTCTGTCCCTTGACCGAGTGATTCAGGTCCTTCGAAATAAGGGAAATCCCTTTAATCATAGCTGTGGAACTTGTATGCAGTATAGAGGGTGTGATATGGTGATGGCTAGAGGTGGGGGTGAAGTAGGCTCTTGTCCATATGTCCGAGGTACTGGAGTAAATGGCTACAATGTGGGGAGCAAACCGAGAAAGGTGGGAAGAGGATATCGACAAAAGTAAGGGGGAAACTCTAAAAGGGTCACCGCAATAGAGAAAATGTAGAAAACCGTAAATGAAACCCACAAAGGGTAACCTCTGAGAGATGCGCTATTCCGAATGGAGCACTGGAGGAGAACTCAACAAGTGGGACAGTGCCCCTGACACTCCTGAGGAGATATAATTTAAGTAAACATCAAAAAGGCAGAAAGAACAGCAGGAAATAACATATAATATAACCAAACACTTCAGAGACAAATAATATTGAAACTGGAAAAGCATTGATTAGTGCATCGAATCAAAACAATTAAATCATAACTCCCAGCTAAGAATATTAAGGACTATCAGTAGTGCACTCCTGCAACATAAAAATACGGAAACGAATAGCAACTTCTAAATTGAGGCAATTACACTTGCGGATTAGTCACTAGTCCTCATTGAAGGCACAGCAACCTGAATGCATCTGTGCAGGTTTAGTCTCCAGGTTCAGAATACGAGAAATGGCAGCAGAAAGCAATTACCTACGTAGGTCTGTCTGAAATTATGTGGTTGTGGCAAGTGAGTATCATTTGTGGTGATAGATCGTAGGCAGAGAATAAGGATAAAGTGCACTATAAGATAATTATTAGACAGGTGTGGTGGTATACTGAAAGTATAGAAAGTTAGGAGCCTGTGGTGCGTGAGAATGCAGGGGAGAATAAGTCAAATATAACTACACACCGAGGGGTGGGCAAGAGCGTGTCTGATCGAGTAGCCAAACTGGAACACACTACTAAGGGTGAGCGACATTATGAATAAACACTAGCAGCTTGAAGTCTGAGGTGGTAGGTGGTTATGGTTTGTGGTGGCAAAATCCTTATACAGAGGATAAAGTAAAGCATGCAATAGGGTAGGTTTATGTCACTTCGGGGTTGGGAAGCCTAACCTCGAAATGGGTAGAAGGTTAGGTGCTTGTGTTGAGTATGGAAGATGATTATGTCAAATACATCTGCATAGAGGTAGATGGAAGAGTGTCTGGATCGGCAAAAGTCAGGGTCACAGTGATAAGTGGTCAAACTGTCTCAGAGCAACAATTGATTTAAAGTCAAGATTCCATTGTAGATTCTTATTGGTTAGCAAGAAAAGCTTCAAGCTCAGTAGGATATATAGATATATATATATATATATATATATAGATATATATATATATATATATATAGATATATATATATATATATATATATATATGCAGTGCAGGCAGTGCAGGCAGTGCAGCGCAGGCGAGCAAGGGCAACCCTACCCCCATGGAGACTCTCGGTTAGATCGTGGAACATTGCTCACACCGTGTCTCTCAGCCAGATGCCCTGCCGCCACGCCCCCCCCTCCCCAATAAATGATTTACAAAAATAGAGAGTCTGCTCCCAATTGCCGCGTCTGCACAGGCGAGCTCGGCAACCAGGACGTCCCCGGTGAAGCGCCTGTCCTGAACAACACTGTTGCAGCCTGGTGAGCGTTTGATGTTCATGAGGTTCCTGAAGTTTTTTGCACGCAAATAACTATTTTGAATGATCTGAACGGACTACCACAGTGGTACCGGCATGCAAAATTATTTCTGTGGACAAAGCGGTACCTGCACTCTCCACTAACTAAAATGGCGGGGGCCATAAAGAAGAGCTATAAATCACCTCCACTGCCCATCAGATGACCATGAGGCTACATTCCAATGAGTTCAGGGGTCACCAAAATAGAGATAAGACGCTCTCCTTGCAACACAGGAGCTGTACTTTCTCCTCCCCACCAACCAACACAGATGATGGACTAACCCGACCTGCCCTAGAGTAGAAAGGGAAACCTAACTCTCTAAAAAGACATCAACAGACAAAGGACTACTACAAAGGACGCTTGTTTCTGCATGTGCTACTCGGGCGGCCATCTTTGACTAGTCTCTCATTGCGGTGGCCTACCTAGTCTAATCATCTGCATAAACTGCCCACACCTGAGACCAACTACGTATACCCCCCCCCCACTTCTTTTCTTTCTACCTACCTACTCCTCTTCTAATATGGAACGCATGGGCAAACATACATACAACATTAACTATCCACCTGAGCTATCCAAAAAAAAAACGCCAAACGCTTCAAACACAACTTCCTGAAGACCCACCCTGAAACCCCGTTTGTGGACACCTATTTTTCTCTGGTCAATGGCGCCACGAGCACCGATATCATTCTCTACACTGCACGAAGAGCACAGTGGAGGATAGCCCTCGTCTCCGTTCTCACCATCTCCACCACCAGAAAATCCGCTCATGGCCTAACACTCACTATCACACCATCCTAAGTTTTCCCAGGTAGAGCCACCATCACCATTTACAACAACGGTACCATCCTATTCCAATCCACTGATAGGAACCTGGACCTGCTCGACAACCTGTTCCCCACCATCCGCGAACACATCTTCAACCGGCGTTCCTCCTTTCCTAACTTTTCATGCTACACATGCCCCTACACTTCCACCACCAACCTCCAATCTAACTTGCCTATCCTAGCACAACAGCCGAACTACACACACCTCTCCCATCCCCCTAACACTGTAGGTAGGCACCCACCCGATGTAACCTCACCACACCTCTCACCCACCCGTGAAGTCCACTCCTCCCCACACGTCCCCAGCGCTATAGCCTATCACACACCTGATATAACCTCTCCTCGCCCCTCACCCAATGGCGGAGATTTCCCCCTCTCATACATCCTCCATACCCCCTCCTCCTCTACCCGACACCTCTCACGAGTCTCGTAGACCCCTCCATCGGTCGGAACCTATCTCCCCCGCCCCGCAGCAGGCCCGTCTCCTATCCTATCTCCCTTCCCACGCTTACTCCCCACTACCCCACTCCAGCAACTAGACTCGCAGAACACATCACCTCCCCTACTTCAACTCCTCCTTCGCGCTCCCCCCCCATTCTCAGCCCCCAATACCCGCCTCACACCCCCACTGCCTCCAGCCTCCCCCATCCCCTAACGCACCTGCGCCGCCCCCCACCAGCACCCCCACCCACGCCTCCGCCCTCCCCCCTTCTCCATCCACATCCCTCACCCACAATCTCTCTCACCCATCGAATGATGCCCCTCTCACTACTACAGCAGAGCCCGGCTCCACCGCTAGCCTAACCTCCCCTCCCCCATAGCCAGTCCCCTTTCCAGCTCCCTAATCAACGACTCGCCCACGGCTCCCATCCCCTACACCATCCACAACCCACCTCTGGACATGATTTTATCCACCCTCTTACAAGTCAAAGAAGAACTCCACACCATCAAAGAGCTTCTTACCACGCGCACCAGACAACCCCTACCTACCACCTCCTCCTCACCCAACAAGTCCTCCATTCGCCCCACATACCCTCTCAAATTCTACTCCCCGCGCTGGCCCTCTATCCCCGCGCGCAATAACACCCACCGCCCCGCCGCGCCCGCAACGCCCTTTCCAGCCATGACTTCTACACCCTCCTTCGCTCATTTGGCCCTGGCCCTTTAAAACACATAACTGCTACACACCTCCCCATTCCCACAATCCTCACAAATCCCCTTAGGCCCCCCACTCTAAGCAACAGAAGCTCCGTCCCCAATAATCTCAGAAACGTTACCCTCTCTCTAGAACACGCGATCACCCCTTTCTCCCCCAGACTCAAATGCATCCTACTCAACTGTAGATCGGCCCTGAGACACTCCTCAGACATCGCGGATCTCATTATTGCAATGGACCTAGACCTGGCCATCTTGACGGAAACATGGCTAACTGAAGCTTCTACACCTATAATGGACATACTAGTCCCCCTCAACTACCATATCATTAGGCTCGATAGGTCCGGCAAGTTGGGTGGTGGAATCGCATGCATTTTTAGGAGCCACCTCTCTGTTACCAAAATCACCTCCCCCTCCCTCACTGCCTGCGAACTCTTCTGCCTTGATATCTCCAGCATGGGCAAACCTGTCTGCTCTTTACATGTCTTCTACCATCCTCCCGGGGACAACCTCCAATTCACCCAACAACTCATGGACACAATCTCATCCAATGCCGGTCGACTGATCTCTCAAATTTACCTGGGTGACTTCAATCTACATTGGAACGATCAGAAAGACGCAGTGGTGAATGGTCTCAAAACTTTCCTCAATGCGCTTGACCTCACCCAAATATGCAATAGTCCGACACACGACAAAGGCTCGATCCTCGACCTTATCATCGCCAAAGAAGGCTCTACCCAATTGGGGTCGATCCAACCCTGTGACTGGTCAGACCATCACATCATCACTTTCATCAACGAAAAAGTTAAACCTATCACGGCTCAACCCACCAAATCCAAGATCTGGAAAAGGGACTTGAAGAATCTCAACCCTATCTCCCTTCCGTCTCACACTTGCAGTCTCCTCCTTCCCCCTACTGGTGCCCTTGATGTCCAATCACTGACTGACTGACCACTACCTCGACTCAATAAACTCAATAATCAACGAAGCAGCCCCCCTGCAATTGAAGAGAGTCTCCACCAAGAAGTCGAACCCTTGGTACGATCGCAGACGGGCTATGCGATTGGCGGAGCGCACCTGGAGATCTGATCCCTCAGCACTGCACCTAAAAGCGCTGAAGACCTAGAGAAATGCCTATTTTAGGAAAATCAAGCGTTCGAAATCTAACTTCTTCAGCCTCCAGCTGGACCAAGCAAAGAACCGTCCAAGAAAACTGTTCGAACTAGTCAAAACTCAAACTAAGATGCAGCCGCTTCAATCAAACAGCGCAACAAGCGATATTCCTCACTGTGAAGACTTTTCTGCATTCTTCAAGCTAAAGACTGACAACATAAGAAGTGATCTCCTCATTGATGTAAGCCGATACTCCAGACCCATCAGCATGACCACCACTCACCCGAAAAACAACGCTTCATGGACGTCATTCGACACCTACACTGAAGAGACAATTCACAATCTGCTTGGCACCTTGAAGCCTGCTAATCACTTCCCAGACCCCCTACCTGCTAATGCTGTGAAAGACTTCACACCCATGCTCCTCCCACTCTGGACGAACATCATTAACAGCTCCCTTCAAGAAGGTCTCATCCCGACTCCCTCAAAGAAGGGCAAGTCACACCCATACTCAAGAAACCTACAGCTGACCCGGCTGACATGAACAACTATCGCCCTATCACCAATATCCCCACCTTGGCAAAGCTACTGGAAAAATGTGTACAAATCCAATTGACAAAACACATCGATCAGTTTGACCTCCTCAACCCTCATCAATCAGGCTTCAGAGCGAAACACAGCACGGAAACGGCTATGACGCACATAATTGATGACGCCCTCCAAATCCTTGATCGCAACGATTCCTGCCTACTCATCCTTCTGGACCTCTCCTCAGCTTTTGATACTGTCAAACATGAGAACCTATTGGAGCTGTTAAATACCAGAATGGGTCTATCCGGGACTGTTCTCAAATGGTTCACTTCCTCCCTACATAACCGGTCTCAGAAGTTCAAGATCAACAACGTGCTGTCTTCAACAGTGCCTGTAACATTAGGCGTCCCACAAGGCTCCTCCCTATCCCCCACTTTGTTCAACCTCGTCATGGAACCACTCACCACCTTCCTTCAAGCATCTAATGTACACTTCCATATGTACGCCGATGACACTCAACTTTACCTCAAGCTACAATCCCCGGAAGACATCAAGCTTCTGAACGCCACACTCAAACACCCAATCATGGTTGGCCGATAATCACCTCAAACTAAATGCTCTGAAAACTGAGTTCCTTCTGATATCACCTCCCACGAAGATTGCCATCACCCAGACCTGGCTCAAGGAACTAACGGCATTCAATGTCAAACCCACCATCGTGGAATCTGGGAAATCCTTAGGCATTACACTGGACGCCAAACTCAACATGCAGCAGCATGTTAGCAAAGCTACTAAAGGAGCTAACTTCCAAATCAACACATTGAGGAAACTTAAACCTTTCCTCCCTGCTAAGGACTTCCAAACTGCTGTACAGGCCCTAGTTATCCCCAGCATAGACTACGGAATTGTGGCCCTTAGCGGACTCCCCATTACAACAACCGCTCCCCTAGGAGCCTCCTTGAACGCTGCCGAGAGACTCATCACTGGTTCAAGGAAACATTCACATATATCCCCGGATTTAAATTCCCTGAACTGGCTGCCCTTTGAGGCCAGAATACAGCTGAAAATAGCCGTTATGACACATTCGGCCATTCACCACAAGTCACCCAGCTACCTCACCCATAAGTGACTATATCTGGAGGCTCGAGAACCAATAGAAGTACAAAAAATCTACTCCTGAAACCTCGTAGATTCCGGAAGGAAAAAACATGCAAACGCTCCTACTCAGGAATGGCCAACAGAATCTGGAACGCACTCCCTCCTGAAACCAGGCTTATCTCCTCTACGGCACTTTTTAAGAAAGAGGTAAAAGCCTTCCTTATGGCCAAGTTCACCTGAACTCTCCCGCTAATGGAACAGAGACTGCTGCACCGTTGCCGCTGGACTGGTTACCTGATTGACTTTTGGTACTATCCTTGTATATGACTGATATCCTAGTATGCTACAGTTACTATATTGCTCCTAATAGTTGTTCCAATTACCCTCCTGCCCCCTTCTCTGCGAGCTTTAAGAAAGAGGTAAATGTCTAAGTACACCTGGTCACTATTGCTGCGGGACCCACGACTCGGTACTGTTTCGGTATCATTATTTACATGTCATTTATTGGTTTTATATATGTACTGTTGCTACCCTTTACTGCTAGGCCACCATATTGTACCCCATAGTGGATTTATCCACCCTCCAGTTGCCCCTACACCTATTTCTGTAAAGCGCTCTGATATCTGCAAAGATCTTGTTCGCGCTATATAAAACTTTGAATACACACACACACACACACACACACACACCCCCACCCACCCACCCCCCCACCCACCCCATTGTCTGGCCCTTGAATATAATTTTAAATCTAAAAAGGACTAGCAAAGGAATTCTGGATGGACAAGTCAACCAATTTTTCTCGTAGGCAAGAAAATCTTTACTTCTGGTCACACTATCTTGTGCGAAGTCTAGGAGATTGAAATTTTTACTCCCTTCTGCAGGACATCTTTGTTTTTTTCTCATGTGAGCGAGTACCGTCTCAGATGTGGATTTTTCAAAAGGTGTGATAATTATTGGCCTAGACTTAGCCTCGTTTCTGGTATTAAAGGCTGGAACACGATGGGCACGTTCTATTTCAAAGCCTCTGTGGAAAGTGAGTTTTAATGTCTCCTTTATCTAGGTTTCTAGGAAACTAATTGGGGAGTGGGCAGCGTCTTCAACCCTCTCCAGTAGGGAAAAGGTGCATAGGGTGATTCTCCTATTACTGTCTTCTAGGTCCGTAATATTCCGTTTGATATTGGTTATTAGTTTATCCACATTCTTGATTTGTTGGACTTGTAGGCTGGTATCGTCGTCTTCCAAGGAGCTGATTCTGTATTCAGCGTTTGTTCACATCTTTCAAATCTTTCCTAATGCCAGCAAGCTATACCTGAAGTAGGTCTGTATTAGAACTCCGGGCGATATCAAGTACTGAGTTTAATTTCTTTACTATAGTATTAAGCATGGATGCATTATCTGGGTTGTCCTTTACTAGAGATTCTGGTATTGGAGGATCTTGATTTGTTATTTTCAAGTTAGCGTTCAACTCTTTCTCCATGTAGTCTTTCGACTGCCATCCTGGCAAGTGATAAACCCTGCACCGGGAATCAGAGAGGATACCTCTCGGTGATTGCGAATTTGAATGCAGTGGGGGGACAAAACAGTTAAGTTTCACATATATTAAGTCTTACTTGTAGTAAAATGCCTTGGTGTACTGATTGAAGTATATTAGTTGCACAAATCACTGAGGGTCAAAGTATTATTGTATTAGCGTAATTGTGCTTATGAGGAAGGGACGACCCAGTAATTAAGAGTTGGGGGACGTAACAAATAGGTCATGGGCAAAGCACCTTAGGCAGAGTACATACATACCAAGACCATGTGCAATCTTGGCTAGTCAAACAAAAAAATGGAGGCAGACTTTTTTCCAATCGGACCAGTGTGAGAACTAAGCAGAAATATCGGCGAGACCTTGCCATGAAATCCCCTGTGCAATTGGTAACAGTGCCTTCTAGTATCAATGCGAAAAATTATCATAAGATTCACTCACCATTCTCAGAATTGGTTTGCGCTGGGGTAGTTTGCTAATTTATTGAACTTAGGCAGGGGGCCACAACACGCTCAATTTCCCCCCGGAACTGCTGGCGCCAAGTTTACAATTTCAGACGCATTCCTGGGAAACAAAATACAGGAGAGATAAGGGCACATCATAACTCACAAGGGAGCTGCCATCTTTCACGGGCTCAAAGTCACTCCCCCCGCTGAAATTAGTCCTGAGCCCCAGTAGGTGTTCCCAGGTCCTGGACCCTTGGCTGGCGTCAGTGGAACACCCAATGAAAAAATCGAAAATCCTAAAGTTTGGGCTCCTTCCAGTCACAAAGGGACTTCTTTGTGCCAAGAATTGACCCCCCACGACGGCTGCAAACGTGAAACTCAAGTGATGACTGGTTCTTGGCACTACAGCAATGCCACTCAACTTGTTCCTCTCGCTGACAGCCTCGTCCTCACAACCAACATGAACAGAACTTTTAATGCAGACTTAGAAAGGGTCACATTTAAGTCCAACATTTTAGATTTTATTCCAAATAAACAAGGACGAAGGTTAAGATGGTTAAGATTGTTGAAAGTGGTCCCGGTCGAGGTGTGTGCACAATTATAGGTTAGTTGTGCCCAAGAAGTGGAATTACGCACAAGAGGCTCCAATAATGACATGGAGATTTTAGGTGCTTTTTTCTGTTATTGCAAAGTTGGTGCACTCTTAATTCCATGCCAGGGTAGGGGGGCGGAAGGGGGTTTGACCTGTTAACCAGAGATGGTTTGATAGTGCAGTGCTCTATGGGCCATGGTGCACTGCCTAAGATTTAAGAAGCAATCCCAGAGATAAAATCCGGACTGCTAGTCGTAAAAGGAATTACAAAGCCCAAATCCTTAGAAGAAAAAAAGGAACTCAAGGATGAGGCTTGGCAGGACTTACTACCAGCATCTGAGTCAAGAAATGTTGCTGAATTTTTGGCAGTGCTTAAATCGCCCTCTTCTCAACACCTTTCATAAGGGTTTAGTCAAGTCCCACATTCCAAAAGATACATGGGTGACTCATGTGGAGAAGTGTGGCTCACTGGTTAGAGGAGGCAGACCCAGAAGCAGAGGTCAGCCCGGGACCAGGGTTCGATTCCCGGCTCGGCGGGGTCTTGAGTCCTAAAAAAAAAAGTGTCCATGGACTCGACAATTCTCGCTCCGGTGCCTACTCGATTCACAGGTTCACACTCTGCGACTCTGGGCAATAGCTTGCTTATGGTCTATGGTCAAAAGATGCAAGGTTTAGGAGCATGATTTAGGTTTTATTGAATTATTTTATAAACTGTGCAGAATTAAGAAATATCATAATGCCCTATGCCACCTCAGAGTAGAACTGCCATTTGTTATCTGCTAGGTGCCGCTGGCTTAGTAGGTCCTGCCATCTGGTGTACCACAAGAGAGATTCCCTGATGATTCCGTCAGTTCCAGGGACAGACCGCTTCTTAGGACCGGACCCCATGCCCTCATCACTACAGTAACACAAGGCAGTGGAGTGGTTTGTGAGACCTAGCCATCCCTTAATGGAGGGTATAAAGGTCTTTAAAGCCAAAAGAATTGCCTCCAAATTGAATAAACTGGTTTCTGGCAGAGGACCACCTCCACAACACAAGCTCTCTAATCTCCACCTCTTCCAGAGGACTACACCAACCCAGTAGCGATGCATCCGTCACCATCATTAACTCTGGGTGGAGCATGGAGAGGGGTCTTCCACTGGACCAATTAGTGTCCAGCCGCCACCGAATCGGTCAGTTTCTCTAGGTGCTGGGCTCACTGAGTCTTCATGTCCTACTTGCATGTGCAACCGGGTACGGTCAGCGAGCAGAATGCAAGAGACTAGTAGGAAAAAAAAGCCTGTTAGCCATCCTCACTGTGTCCCAGGAAAGAAGCTGAAGCCTCGGAAATCAAAATGCAAACATCCTGGACCTGTTGTTTCCTAGGAAAGGCTCAAAAGCACACCAACCTAAATAGCTTTAATGAAGGAAAGCTCTGCAAAGGAAGCAGGTGATACTTCAGCCGGTTGACCGAGAACCCCAATGATCTAAGGATGTTCACGTTCGTTTGGAATTGATCCACAACTAACTGGTGAGTCTGCAGTCAGTCATCGAAGTAGGGAAGGGCAGCGACCGCCGCCATCACCTTTGGGAACACCCAAGGTGCACTGGTAAGACCAAAAGAAAATAAGGCAAACAAAGTGCTTGGGCCCACCGTTGGTGGCTTCTGTGTGCCTGCAAGGTGGGATGTGAGAATAAGCATTCTGCAGCTCCATTGCCAATATCTGGTCTCCAGGGCAGAGACAACCTGGGTCAGGTTAAGCATTTTGATTTTGCCCTTATCTTAAAGGCATTGAGAGAGTGAAGATCCAGGCGCTAGGACACAAGCCTCCGTGTCCTTCTTCAGCACAAGAATGTAGTGGGAATAACACCAATTCCTGCTTTCAAGGCCAGTACACTTTCTATGGCTTTTTGGGCAAAGAGCCTGCACTTCTTTACAATTACATAAAATGGACATGTCCTCCAGGAATGGGTCTGAAGTAGGTGGCAGGTGCAGTGGAAGCAATGGCAGGCCGTAGCTTTGTTGGACAATATGCAGGACGCATTTGCCAGATGCAATTTGCTGCCATCTCAGCAGGAAGTGCATGATCCTGCCTCCTACTGGATATCTGTGCAATGTTAAGGGCACACAAAAGGGGCTTGGAGGTTGAAGGGTGGGGGCAGAAGATTGGGATGAACGCTTCCCTGGTGGCCAGATTGCCACCTGTTGGGCATCAGCAAGTGTGAGGCAAAGCTCTATGTGGCAACACCTGAGACGGCTCCCTGCTCCAGATTGAAGGGGAAGACTTGCACTAGCTCTCACTTCCAAAGTAGTTCATAAGGCTCATCGTCCTTGTGGTTTAAGTCTTCGGGTAAGTCGAAGAAGAAACACAAGAAGTCCAAGTGGGATTCTGCCCCATCCCACCACTCAATCTCCAGAGAAGGCTTGAGGGTGTTCCCTTGCTCCCCTGAGGAGCCCATTCCATCTCTGGTCCTGATGCACCTTGAGTTACCAGGTCTATTAGCGAGGTCACAGAAGGTAGAGAGGCTTGCTGTGCACCTTTGGCATACTTCCTGCACCTTTGGCCCTGATGATCTGCAGGGACCCCAAATGGAGTGCTGTTTGGACCCCCTTGAGCCCGTTTCAGGTTCTGTGCTGGCACCAAAATCTCCGTCTGCTCCTCTAGTATCATTGGTAGGGGAAGATCCGCAACCCAATGTGTTGTCCAACTCTGAGCCGGTGTGGTCTCAACCCCAACTGTAGTCACATCCAGTTCTCACAATGAGACAGCCTCTGATTTCCCTGGAATACCCCATCCCACCTGCAGGAACAAAGGTCAGCACACATATGTGGCGTTTACATGCAGCTCCATTTGTCACTTCTGAAGCAGAATAGTGTCAAAGCGAAATAAGTCACCACCTTCTTGCATGCAGCACTACTGCTTTTGAGGTTTTTGTATCCAGTCTGGTGCCTGGGGAAATTCACAAGGTAAGGAATATGTGGCAAAGGACAGATAACATTTTTGGAGTACAACTATTACTGATGAATACTTTTACCACAATTTCAGCACTCTGCAGATGCTCAGTATACAAATGCCTTGAGTATGGAAGTCATGCTCCTCATGAATGGTGAACATCTGAATGCAGCAGTGTGCAATGAGAGGACCAGATGACATGTAGAGGGCACAAAACCTTCTTAGTGCAAGCTCCTGAATAGTCTCTGCCTGATGTGCCAACTTTGCCCATGTTTCTGGGCTGAAGAGACGTGTATAAAATATGTTATCTGGGCTCCAACACCCAGAGACACTGGGAGAGGCATACCTCTGTTTTGCATTCAGTGGTTAGACATGACCCAAAACAAAAGGTATGCTTCCCAGAAGACCTCATCTGTAATCTAGTTAGTTGAAATTAATCTTACCCAGATATAAGAGAAACAGGTTGTAGAATTTCTTCAGCAAAAAGCTCAGAAAAATATGTGCTACGGGAGCCCTTGATTGGCTAAGTTGCTAGGCTCTTAACGTACAATACGTTTAGTTACTCCTGTTTTAACATTGTTTTACTTAAGTGTGATGACAGAAAAGATCTCCAGCATGTGAATCTATGAGACTATCAGTGCTGGAGGCATATTACAGGTTATACTCTAGTACTTAATTTGTTACAATAAATAAATATATAGAATTAAAGAAAATGTGTGCACTGTTGTCAACTATTGTCTTTTATGCAGCTCACTTTCACCACTGGCTTCACCTAGAAACCCCCCACCAGCACCACCCAATGCCTTTAAGGACATCTTCCAAAGTCTTCAGTGTTCTCACTATCCCTCTGATTTGTTGTATATTAGTGGTGGGCAAGATACATGGGCTTTGAGGCTCAGTTCACAGTGTGCACTATACAAGACTCATCTCACAGAAGAGGTACACTTTGCAGTTTTCCCACAGAACTGTAATTACAGTTGGGACATATGTGATTATCACTGTGTGCTCAGCGGAGAGGTCAATGACTGAATGTGCACACAACAAAAATACCATCATGACAGGGCAACAAGCGCTCTTAAAACTCTGTGTATTCAGCCCCAAATTCAGAGCTCTCAAACTTACCCGCATGAACTCTCATTCTAAACTCACAGAGACAACTAGAGAGCCAGCAGGGGACTGAGTAGAGACTAATGGATTAGTGCGCGCCTCAGAATTATCCTGCTCCTCCTAGGACTGCATCAACCACACTACACCAAAAATGTAACGCATGCCCATTCACAGCTCTCCCAGCACCCAGGCTGACCTACATTGCATGGTGCCAGCTAGAGTATAGCTGGGAGAACACCGTGCAGCTGCCACTCCACTGTAGAGCAGGCAATCAAAAGGTGGAGGAGCAAGTCCTTCAGGCAGTTTGTGCAACCAATGGTAGGCAATGGGGTGGAGTAATCAGTACAGGAATCATGGAAGCGAACATGTGCCAGTGCCACAGGGAAGCCCTCTCTCACTGCAAGCACAAAAAGAAACTCAAGTGGCTCACCTCATCGCCGCTAGACTGCAGACCAAGCAGTGCCTTGGCCAGAGTAGTTTCACTTTTGGCAAGGAACGAGGCAGTGCAAGATACGATCCATCATCAGAAATGAAGTTTCACACTGTTGACATAGCAACAGGAGCACCTCACCCAATCAGTTAAAAACGTCAGTAGGAATGATGTTGCTGTACTAATGTGAAATGGTTTAATGCATTTTGCGCACCTAGCTTGCTATATTCACTAGGCTCCTTCAAAATGGAGTGCTATATTCTGATTTAAATTCCACACTCCAGTGTTGACTCTGGATATCCATGGGAAAGTACTCCAGCTAGTTGCAGGCTCTCTATTTTAGGATTTAAACTTTCAAAGCTGCGGACTCGTTTAATCCATACAGCTGCTTCCGTGTGACAACGCGCTGCTTGATTCTGGGAGACCCATTCTTATACTGGTTGTGCACTTTTTCCGTGATGCATTTCCAGGCAAGTTCAAATTTGGTCATTTGCATTGCCCAGTCAGGGGCTTTACTATACCCTTGTAGCCTCCTTCAGGAACGTCATAATTTGGATAAACTAATTACTGTCTGGGCAGATTTGGGCTACACCCACACTACTATTGTTGGCCCTGCACATGTGAGTTTACGGTCAGCCATCTTAGACTGGGCTGACTTCCAATTAGTAGACATCGTCACACTGCTGCAAGGACAGCCACCTTGGACTGTTTTTTTATACACAGGCTATTTTTGTCAGCCATTTTAGATTGAGTTGCTTACTACAAGTATCATTGTTTAAGATATTTTTAAGCGATTGTGTACAATGACAGTTTTTATCTGCCTGCTTTATTACTTCATCCTTTACTCAATTGTTCACCTTTATAGAGGGCTACCGCTTACCCCTTCGTCCAAATAACACTAGGAAACCACCTCCTGTGGAAGTCATGGATACATACCTTCAAAAAAGTTCTGCTTGCCATAGATGGTGAAGATTTTGACCATAACACTAAGCAGCATTAATTTTCAGCCACCTTGATCAAGAGTGGCAACAAATATTTGACAATCTCATGTGCAAGTCATGGAGACATACCTTAAAAATGTTCTTCTTGCTATAGATGGTGAAGATTTTGAACTAAACGCAAAGCAGCATTAATTTTCAGCCACCTTGAGCAAAAGGGGCAACAAATGTTTGGAGATCAACAGCTTGGATGCTGCTTTAGAGGATTGGTCTGTTGAGTGGTCTAATTTAGTGTGGACCTTAGATGTTGTGGCAGATTTCAGCAAAGTTAAAAACCCTTTATGTGAAGTCACCCTTGGCTCACTGCTCACTACAAACATGCTAGCCGATTAAGGTGCTGCCACTTCTAAAAATTTCCGATTCTTTAGTCTTTCAACAAGGGCGGGCAAACCACTCCTTTACAGCTCCTGATATTCACCCAAAGGAATACGAAGAGCAGAACATCATCATGCTTGGCTATTTTGCGGACAGCCGACGTGTCTTCGTCACACTATCAACACCAAAATATATGTAGCCAAGAAGGGTAGCCTCAGTTGCTTGTCAAGATCTCGCCAAGTTGAGTCTCATGCTTGTAACTGGTGTTAATCCACTAGTCAGGGTTGCAGATGCTTCTGTTTTACTTTTTGATCCCATCGTTTCTGGAAATTTGTCTCAAATATGTGTGGATGAGACATCTTCAGTGAGTAAATCCGGTTCTCAGTAAATGAATGCACAAAATCTGACCAAAGAAAAATGCCATTTCTGTGGTACATAAGGTTAGACCAGCTCTGTTGAGTGGGAGGGGAAAAAGGTAAGTAATTGCTTGATCCTCAGATTGCCAATGGTATGATCTAATCCACCAACTCAGCAGAATAGGTCGGCCCAGTTATTTTGTGCAAGAATTCAGTCGAGATTTGCCTTTGTGATGATCTTTTTATACTTAACACAAATATTCTCATGGTCACCCACTACCCAAAATACATGAGCTCCTAGCAAAATAAAGACAAGCCAAATTCTTCAGCCTCCTCAACCTTATGTCAGGGCCTGGATAATGTGCCTCCCTCACTTATAGGGAATAAGACTACATCTCCCATAATGCTTAGCGCCTGGAGAAAGCATTTAGTAGCGTGAGAGTTCATGTTCATTGCACGTGATTGTGTCTGGAGTAAGCAGTGCTGGCGGACGCTTTATTCCCGTGGACCTGGTTTTGCTCTTTGGAACATTCTTGGTTTGTGACCTTCTGACTCCACGGCTGCGGAGTGGGAAATTTGGGAGACGCAGGATTGCCCCCTCCCTTTTTCCTCTATCAAAGATTCTCCCTGAGATAGGGCGGAGAGACGCGGGATTGCACCCTCTTCGCTGCATCAGACCGTGAACCTTGGATGAGTACTTTATTGTGGAACTGGGAGACGCCGGATTTCCCCCTCCTGTGTTCTGCCCATTTCTAGTCATCAGGAATTCGGGAATACTTGCTGACATTACAGTGAGTGACGCTTTGAACTCTATGAATGCCGATAAGCGTATATAGTGATATTCTGAGAAGTCATCGACCATTTAGGAAAACGTGGTTATTCTAGTGATAAGCCTTCTACGCTATATCCAGAGGAAGGTAGTTGTCCTTCAGCATTTTTTTTCTTTGTTTATGGAGCCATAAGAGGGGAAGGAGTTATTCACCTCTGCAGATAAAGACATTAATATTATTGGCTCCTAAGGATGGGGTATGTATGTGCGAGAATAAAGCATATATGAGTGAGGCCAAAAGGTATGAGTCTATCCCGACTAACCGGTTGTTGTTTTTATATTTAGATCAACCTGGTTAGTTTTGTTAGAGAAGCATCTCATTGTTTAGGAGCATGGAGAGTATAGTGTGTGTACTAACGTGTGCCTTTTTTTGTAGCAGGTGTCCCTTCCCTTGCTGTTCCCATCCTTACCTTTTCCCTCGCTTGATTGCCTTGGGCTCTGTATGCTTAGTGCTAGTCAGAGTGCAGGGACGTCGGGAGGAGGACCCCTTTGAGCATCATTCCGATATTGGAGGAGCCTCAAGCCGTGACACCTTAGGCCTGCCGATCACCAAATTGTTTAAGTTCTTGAGCCTCAAGAACTCATCACATTCATCACACTATTCAGTGCCTACAAGTACAGTGGATTACCTTTTGGCTTAGCAACAGCTGCCAGTGTTTTTCAGAAACTGATGGACACTATATTAATGAACATAACATGAGCACAAGCCTTTCAGGATGACATACAGAGTTTTGCCAGCAGCATAAACTAGCATAGCACAACTCTAGACAAAGCACTTACTGGATTTCAGCAATACAATATTACTTTACGATGTGATAAGTGCCAATATTTGGCACAAGAAATTGACGGCCAAGGTCACACCATTAGGGACAATGTATAAATCTTAAATTTTCTTTAGTTAAAGCTATTCAGGATGCACCCGGGAACAGGACACTCCTCGCTCCATTTTGGTCTCAGATAATATTATTCGGTTTTGTGCACTTCTATGCTTTAATTGTACAGCCTACTCAAAACGGGGGAAAGTATATTTGGTCAGATCATGCTGAGGAGGCATTTAAGAAAATGTAGCAACTCATTATCTCTGCCACTTCTACCGTAACACCTTTAAAAGCTAGTTGCAAATGTTTGTTGACTGTTAATGGCAGTCAAATTGGGCTAAGAGCTGTTCTGTCCCAAATGGTAGTTCCAAATTAAAAATTAAAAGCACACAATCACATTTGCTTCACGCTCCCTCAAACAACCCAAATCTACTACCAGCACTATTGAGCGTGAAGCACTTGTATGCTGATGGGCTGTAGAGAAATGTAAACTTTCCTGTGGTGTACACACTTTGATCTCAAAACCGATCACAAACCACTTTTACATCTACCGAATGGCAACAAATTGAGCCAATGTCAACATCTTGAACTTCTCCTTCCGGAGGAAGCCGTTGACGTTCCGTAGATCCAAGATAGGACGTAGGCCCCCTTTGTCCTTCTTGGGCACCAGAAAGTAGTGGGAATAGCAACCACGCCCTACTTCTGGCCCAGGAACGCGCTCAATGGCCCCCTTGGCCAAGAGGGCCGTAACTTCCTCCTGCAGAAGTGTCAAGTGGTCCCCCGACACACGGTGGTTCTGCGGTGGCATGGCTGGAGGATTGGTCTCGAAGGGGAGGGAGTAGCCCCTTCGGACGAGTTGCAGCACCCACCTGTCCGATGTGATTGCGCGCCAGCGGGCGTGGTGATGGCGAACCCTGCCACCCACTGGCGTCACATGGGCCTGAAAGCACGGACTAGGAGGATTTGGAGGCTGATGCTGCGGGGGGAGGTGTGGCCCGACCCCGCCATTGACTCCGAACGCCTCCACGGCGGTTTCCACGGCCGCCACCGCGTTGATAAGATTGTTGCGGCGCGTGGCTGGCAGCACGTGTGGGGACGCCCCTTCCTTGGCCACGAAAGGAGCGAAACGAACCCGTTTGCTGGCGCTGGGTCGAGAGACCCAAGGACTTGGCCGTGACCCTGGAGTCCTTGAAGCGCTCCAGCGCGTGGTCCGCCTTGTCACCAAACAGGCGACAGCCATCAAACGGCATGTCCATCAATGCATTCTGGACATCTGCCGAAAAATTGGCGGATCTCAGCCAGGCGTGGCGACGAATTGCCACCGTCGTGGACATCGCTCTGCCCAGCGAGTCGGTCGTATCAAGACCACAACTATGGAATATTTTGCTGCGTCTCGGCCCTCAGCCACAGCCTTGCCGAGCTTCGCCCGCACCTCCATGGGGCATTCTGGCAGCAGTTCCGCGACAGTATCCCACACAGAGTGGGTGTAGCGGCCCAAGAGGCAAGCGGTGTTGCAAGACCGCAGTCCCAAACTCAGGGACGAGAAGACCTTCTTGCCATACTGGTCGTACCCGTTAGATTCCCGGTCGAGCGGGGCCGACGGGAATGCGGTCTGGGAAGTCGAGGCCTGGATCACCAGACTCTCATGGGTGGGATGGGTGGACAGGAACTTGGGGTCGTCCGGGCACGGACGGTGGCCTCTGGCCACGTTCCTATCAACAGGCGAACCTGAAGAGGGCCTGGACCACATGCCCAAAAGAACGTCCGACAAGGCTTCGTTAAACGGCAGCAGTGGCGCCTGTGGGCATGACTGCGGTTTGAAGACCTCAGTGAGGATGTTAGGCCTCACGGCCGCGACGGGGAGCTCAAGGTGTAAGGCCTTGGCAGCCCTCATCAACACCACAGAATAAGCAGCCCCCTCCTCCGATGCCACGGTAGGAGGCGAGACAAAGCCAGGGTTAGGAGAGTCGTCCAGACCACTGGCATCACCCAAATCACCTGTCCAGTCCACGTCGTACTGACACTCACGTGACAGAGGGTCCTCAGACCCCTCCCAACCCTCTCCGTACTCTACATCATCTCCATATTCGGAGTCAACAATGTAGACCGGCTCCTCGGGGTTCACAGTCCCCATCGGCATCGAGCGACGCCGGTCCGACTCCGCATCCGGATTCGGGGAGGGCATGGGGACGACGCCGTCCGGAGCAGGCGCCGGCACCGGAGAACCGGGGAGAGGCCGGTAGACCAGCCGGCGTCGACCCCGAAGGCCCCTGCGGCGCCGGGGTCGGAGCCGTCGGCGGCACTGGGGCCGGAGCACCCGATGGCGTCGAGGCAGGGACACCCGAACCACTAGGGCCCCCGGACGGTAGCACTGGGCCCGAAGGCGCCGTAGGCCCCGTCGGAGGAGTGAGCGCCCTCATGGCCATGAGGAACGCCTCAATCTCCTCGGGCGTCACGCCTAGCCCAGGGACCGGAGGGTATGGAGCAGGCCGCGCCGGCGACTCACACGGAGCCGCGGGGGTGGGGTCACCCAAACCCCCGGCCGCGTCGCGGAGGTACGATGACGACGCCCCGACTTCTTGTGCTTCCTACCTGAGGAACCAGACGAATGGTGACTACTTCCGGAGCGCTCGGCACGGCTCCGCGACCGCTCCCTCGAACACTCCCTTGACCTCCGGCCGGACCGGGACAGCTCTCGACGCGGGGCCGACACCCGGAGCTCGAGCAGCTTGCGGGACCGCTCCAGTCTAGCCTTATATGTCGAGGCCCGGCAATCGACGCAGGTGTCCACGTCGTGGTCGGGGCCCAGGCACCGGAGGCAGAGTCGGTGATGGTCCGTGACCGACATCGTGCGGTCACAACCGTCACAATTCTTGAAACCGGGCATCCTACCGGCACCAAAAAGTATAAAGAAGTTTACAAAACTTGGTCAAAAGACCGGAGTACTGCTCTTCGGATCTGCGCTTACTGGCGCGGAAAAAAGAAGAAGAACTGACGTCAGCGCGCGGAGGCGGCGTCTATATACTCCAGCGACGTCATCACGGCGCACGACGCCGACGACGGACGCGGAGCCGCAGGGGACGCCTGCAGACGACGCGCAGGGGTACTGCTACGCAAAGGTTTCCGGATCCAGACTGACGCCTGAGGATATTCTAAGGTAAGGAATCTAATACTAACGTGTTTCTTTCAGATGCACTTGTATGCTGATGGGCTGTAGAGAAATGTAAACTTTCCTGTGGTGTACACACTTTGATCTCAACACCGATCACAAACCACTTTTACATCTACTGAATGGCAACAAATTCAGGGCTAACTGCCCAAACAGGATGCCTGTTGAGGACTGTTCTGATATAACTGCTGATGAAGAAGAATGTGTGGTGGCTTCAGTGAGTGATATTGTTGAAGACAAAGGTACGGTTAGTTATCACCAGTGGCTTGAAGCAGCTGAAAATGTTGCCATCATCCAGTCAGTTTATAAATATATGAAACGGGGCTAGCCAAAAGATAGAAATGTGGAAACTGCATTATGGCCTTTCATTTTAAGTAGTCAAGGAGTGGTCGGTCCAAAAGGGCATTTTATTGCGACATGATGTATGTGTGCCCTCTTTATCTATCAGAGAAGCACTGATCAAGGAAGCTTATTCTTGGAATTTGGGTAACAATTCTTCTAGCAAAATAGTGAAACTGTTTTATTGTGGATATCCACAGACACCCATGTTTCCATATACATTCACAATTTAACCACCGGTTTGCTCTAGAAATACCTAGTCACATGGCCCCTTGGTCTTCCAATGTTTGAATAAAATGTGCAATAGAATTTGCTGGTCCCTTTGAACTTTTTCCCCATGCACAAAAAGGTGCACGCTGGAGCTAGTAGATTACTTTGCCAAATGTGTGCACTTTGAGTGGACACATACCCAAAACTAATCCTGTTTTTAAAACTTATTATTTATAAAATTTGTATTGGTCATCAAATAAAGAATTAATAGCAATTCATACAGGATAAAACTATCGTTTGTAGAAAAGAACAGTGCAAATAGTCACAATTTACCATTAGCAAATTCATACATGGATTCGCTGAAATTACAAAAATTATTGAAAGACTGACCAAGATTATATTATATTACATTACATTAAAGGGATATGAACATATAAAATACCATTTCACCTGCCAATCAATCATTTTCGACATAAGAAAAGTCCCGTCTAAAACTTTTCCATATTTTATCACATTTTGGGAGCGAGTAGAGACCCTTTGCTTCTGCCAAAGCAAAGTCCAATTCATATATTTGATAAAGAAGGGTTTGCCACTCGTAGTCATTAGGAGCACTCCCTGAGATCCATGCCCTCGCAATACAGGGGTGGGCAGTTACCAGCATGATTGTAATACATTTCTGGAAGCCCCCCACAAATTCATACTTAATACCCATCATTTTCTCCTTAACAAATACATTTACGGGCAAGCCCAAGAATAAGGACGTAATTCATCACCCCTTCCCAGAATTTTGGCAAACAAGGGCAGAGTGCAAAAATGTGTAGGACATCAGCTGCAAAAAGATTGAACATAGGACATCTTGTTCTATCTGTTCTACCTGTCGGAGCAGTTATTCGCCATTTTTACAATGACATCTGGGGTAGATTAAAGAAGACACAGCATGCGCCTCTGGTGTAACCTAAGGTTAACAGAGTGTACTGAGCGATCTGAATTTCTTCAGCCGATACTTAGGATGATAAAAGTCTGCTCTATTTTGATGCTAATATTGGAGTGTCTTCCCCAACAAATTGCAGAAATGCTTGATACATCATGCTTGTAGTGGGTTTATTAGGCTTAAAATAGTATGAAGAAAAATCGGACCTATCGATGTCCTGTGCTTGCTTTACGCTTGTCTGTACGTAATCCCTCGATTGAAGATATTTGAAAAAATAATGGCATGGTAGCCGAAAAACAACTTGTAAATTGGAAAAGGCTCTAAAACCACCTAGATCAAATAAATGACCCATTTTAAATAATTCCACAATCTGCCCAGACTCTACAGGTTGAGTCACGAGAGAAAAGGGGAAAAACAGGGTTTTCGCAAATGGGAGTGTCTTTGTTAATAAAGCCAACAGGGTATTTCTCACAGATTCCCGGCTCTCTATAAATTAAGAAACTGTGCAATCGACTAGTAAAAGAGGCCCAAAAAAAGCATAAAATCTGGACGTGAGAGTCCTCCTCTCTTATAGGAAGTTTTCAAAAGACGGATAGCGCGCCTTGCCCGCCGGTAACCCCAAATAAAGCTGCCAATCACACCTTCAAGTCTTCTGAAAAAAGAATTCAAAATGCCCTAAAAAAAATGAAGACATTTGGAAAGAATATTCAATTTAAGAATATTTATTCGTCCTAATATAGTATGTGGTAGCTTACTCCAGGATTTAAATTTAGCAATAATTGCAGCTAACAAACCTTTGTAGTTTAATTTAACTATGTTAGAAACCACAGAGCAAAGCCTAATGCCTAGATAAACCGCTGAGGTAGTGGTCCCTGGAATAGGAGCAATCTGAGTAATTGCTACTGCAGGATTAGAAGAGAAAATTGCCACATCGTCGGCATATGCATTTAGTTTCAATTCTTGGCCCTAGAGAGCCCATGGTTGGATATCTATATTCCTAGAGAGGGATTGTAGATTGGTTCTCCATATACAAAGCAAAAAGCAGGGGGTGGGCACCCCTGCCTTTTCCCACAATAGATCCGAAAAAAATCCGGAATAGCTCCAAGCGTGTGCCACCCGAGCACGTGGAGTCTTATAAAGTGCCTGAATCATTTCGATAAAATCTTCCCCTATACCAAAAGCAGACAACGTGACCTATATGCAGTCCCATGCAACACGGTCAAATGCCTTCTTGGCATAGAGTAATATCATGCCCATGTTCAATTGCTGTATTGATATGAACAATGGTATCCTTCCCTGAGACAAATCCATGTTGCTGTGGGGATACTAAAGCAGGGATTACTGAACTGAGGCGAGAAGCCGGATTTTAGCGAACCATTTTGGCATCAGAGTTAATTTTTAAAGACCACAATATTAGTTATTTGCCAGCTTGTTGGCACTGGCCCTTCTGCCTGAATAAATTGAACAGAGGCACATCCCAAACTAAATATATCTCTAAATATCTTGTAAAACACTGTGGGCGGAGAGTCTTACCCGAGGGCAGGGCCATTAATGCAGTCTCAATTTCTAGCATTGAAATATCTGATTGCAGGTCCTTTAACTGGTCATCCACAAGAGTTGGGAGATTGCAACGTTAAATGTATTCCATACTGTTAAATCGGTCAAACTCTTGTGACTAGCTGTATAGCTTTTGATAAAACAGAGCGAATTGTTCTAGAATGAGTGTGGTATTGGAGTAGAGCTTCCCATCTAGTCTCTGGATGGCCTGAATGTTACCCTTATTTAGTTTTCCTGTAATGCCAATACTCTACCAACCTTTTCCCCATATTCATACTGAAGACTCTTATATTTAGCAACTCTAGCAGCTATGTGTTCCCTCAGTCCCTGTCCTGCACTGCCCGCAGCTCTAGAAGTTGAGTAAATACCGGACATGCATCAATGGCACCCTGTGCAATTTTAAGTACATTAAGCAATTCGAGGTGGTGGACCATTTGATGTAGAGAATTAAATTCATTGGAGGTCACTATTTTGTTTGACTACATATTAAAGTGTGATACCATGGACATATACCTTCATAGTGTCCTGTATTATTTAAGGTGAAACTGACCCTCTATTAGTGGTATAAAATCCCTAAAGAGAACCAGAGATAAGATTGATGTACTCGCTATTAGTCAATAAATGTCGAGTGAAAGTGAACTTAGGAGTATTGGGCCAGTCACAATTTAAATCCAGGAAAAATTGGAAGTAGATCGGACTATGATCCGAGACTACCCTTGGGCATACTGACATTTCAATAGTTTCAAGTCACATACGCTAAATGAAGACCATGTCTATTCTTGAGTATTGCTTGTGAAGTTGGGAATAATATGTATAACCAGGATCTGTAGGATAAAAAGTCCACCAGGCATCACAGATGCCATGTAATTTAATTAGGTCACTCAGGGAAGTCCTAGGTTTGCGCACAGTGGCTGTACAGTTAGTGGAGTCTATAACATAATTCATTACATAGTTCAAGTCCCCCATTAAAATCAATTCCCCCACCCAGCTCAATAATTCCAGCGAAAGTATCAAATATTTCGGGGTCATCGATAGTTGGTCCATAAACAACACATATACATATATATACACAAATGTATGTCTGTTTGTCCTTTATGCATTACTACACCATTCATCAGATCGTCATGAAACTTTGGGAAGTGGAGTACACTTCCGCGAAGGTTTCTGGCATTTTTTTTTTTAATTATCGGCCCCCCCAGGGCCCAAATTTCGGCCCCCAAGTGCCCTCAATCTTTCGAATACTGAAATAGACCGCGAATTTGCGAGCATCGTTGACAGTTATGACCCCCAAACGGAAATCGATTGGTCAATCTACATCAGAAGCACGTAAAAAAAAGGCATTACGAGCTTCCGAAACAGACGAGCAATGGGAAGCAGGATTAGAAGCTGTTCGAATACAAACTGCTCAAGCCCGTAATTCTCAAACGAACAAGCAACGAGAATCAAGATTGGAAACAGATCGATTACGCACTGCTCAAGCCCGCTCGGGAGAGCAAGCAGAATCAAGATTGGAAGCCAATCGAGGACGCACTGCTCATGCCACACTTAAAAATGTTTTCCATATTAAAATGAATAAGTTTCAATAACAATGACACAATGTAAATTGAATGTTAAAACAACGAGTTTCCTTGAATTTCCTTTCTTCTGAGATTGCAGCAACGCGCAACGGGTAAGCTAGTATTTAATAGAATAATAGAATATAAGAGCAACTGTACCAAAACCCATCTCCCCCTAGAGTCAGCTGCGGTCTTTAAAACATGGCACTGAAACTGCTTAGAACAAAGTACAACTACCCCCCCCCCCCAGGGAATTGTTGAACATGTGTTGTACAGGCAACTGTATTGTACCCTAGATCTTTAAGTAGGGCCCTGTCTTTGTATGCCAAGTGAGTCTCTGTCAAGGCCACAAAATGGGGTTTATAATGTCCATTTGTTTCCCGTACCAAGTGCCGCTTGGACCTTGCATTGATCCCCATCAGATTCCAATACATACATATAATCTTAGCCATCTAAACAAAATAAAAACCATCTAAATCCCCATGTTTGGATATTCCAATGTAAATTTCACATATCCATTAGAAAACAGCCTATTATGACCTATTTCTACTCCCCCTGTGCATGTGGGTCAATTAACCTGAGTGAGGCCATCCGCTACGTCGATTTGCCCACTGCAACCACCCCATACACAAAGCCCCCCACCCCAGTGCCCTAGAGAAGAAATTACCCCGTTCTGGAGCCATTGATGGACAACAGCCCAGGATAGCCCGCAGCCCGTCCACCCCGGAACCCCCACCCACTGATGCGATAAGAATATCGAAGTTTGAAGAGAAAACGAATATGCTACTTACCAGTATGCATCTGTTTTGGCATGTAGGGCTGCTGACATTCATATCTGTGCATAGATCGCCGCCTAGTGTTGGGTCCGGATGACAACATTGTTGTCCTGGAAGAGTCTTCGAAGTATCACGAGATAGGTGGCTCCTCCCCTGGACTACAGTGCGCGTGGGCATCGACTCCATCCTCAGATTGTTTTTAGCCATTGTGGCCAAGATGAAGTGAAACTAAGTGAATGATGACCATGCTAGTATGTGTGAATGCTGCAGCCGCTACAGGCGCCGGGGAGGAGGGCGGGCGATATGAATGTCAGCAGCCCTACATGCCAAGAACAGATGCATACTGGTAAGTAGCATGTTCGGTTCGAGGCACGTGGGCTGTTGAATTCATATCGGTACATAGAATACATAGCAGTCCCTCCATTAACGGCGGCCGCCCGTGCCAGCTGCAGCAGTTTGGAAAAGTGTTTTTAGAACAGCCTGCCCTACAGCTGCCTGCTGTTTGGAGTGCACATCAACACAGTAATATTTTGTAAATGTGTGTGTGGTAGACCATGTGGCTGCTCTACATATGTCTTCCAATGGAATATTTCCAAGGAAAGCCATGGAGGCCCCCAACTTTCGGGTGGAGTGGGCCCGTGGTGGAATGGTGAGTGCGCTTGGCTTTCGGATAGCAGATCTGAATACATTTAACGATCCACCTGGCTATACCAGCCTTAGAAATGGGGTTACCTTTGTGTTGTGGCGCAAAGGCAACAAAGTTGTTTATTCTTCCTAAAATCCTTGGTCCTATCAATGTAATACATTAGGGCCCTTTTGACGTCAAGTGTGTGGAGCATTCTCTGCGCCAGTGACTCTGGATTTTGGAAGAACACAGGTAGTTCTATAGTCTGGTTGATATGGAACTGAGACACTACCTTAGGAAGGAATTTAGGGTTAGTGTGAAGCACCACCCTGTTAGAATGAATTTGAATAAATGGCTCTTGGATAGTTAGTGCCTGGAGTTCACTAACTCGCCGTAGCGACGTAATCGCTATAAGGAAAGCCACTTTCCATGTCAAGAATTGAATCTCGCACGAATGCAGTGGTTTAAAAGGGGGACCCATCAGCCTGGCGAGGACCACATTGAGGTTCCACTCCGGAGCTGGTGGCGTCCGCGGAGGAATGACTCGTTTGAGTCCTTCTAGAAAGGCTTCAATGGCAGGCACCCTGAAAAGTGAGAGGTGCTGTCTGTTTGAGATAAGCAGCCATTGCGGATAAATGTATGCGAATGGAAGCATAGGCCAGATTACATTTGTACAGATGTAAGAGATAACAAATGATGTTTCGAATAGATGCATCCAGCAGGTTAATGTTGCTGAGCAGGTCCGCCATCTGATTGTTTTTGCCTGGGAGATGCTCTGCCATGAGGAAGATGTTTCTCTGAATGGCCCTCTTCCACACGCTCTGAGCCAGATGAGACAACTGTGGAGAGTGTTCCTCCCTGCTTCTGAATGTAGTACATGGCCTTCATGTTGTCCGTCCGGATCAACACGACCTTGTTGCACAGATGTACTTTGAAGGCTTTTAGTGCCATGAAGATCGCCATCAGTTCCAGAACATTGATGTGCATCTTCCTTTGCTGTGGTGTCCATAGTCCCTGCACAGTGTAATTGAGTACATGAGCTCCTCATCCCTGGAGAGAAGCGTCCGTTGTCAGGATGATCTGTGGCACAGGCTCTTGGAACGGTCGTCCCTTGCAAAGGTTTTGTGGATTCCACCAATGCAGAGAGTTGTATGCCCGACCGCTCACCAACACTAGGTCTTTCAACTGTCCGTGAGCCTGAGTCCACTGACGTGCTAAGCACTCCTGAAGCGGACGCATATGTAGTCTCGCGTGCGGGACTTTGTAGATGCAGGAGGCCATCATGCCTATCAACTGCATGAACACTCGTGCTGGAAGCGAGTGTTGAGGTCTGAATCTTTGTATCGGCGATTGAATGCGGTTTACCCTCACTGAATTTGGCTGTGCTGTGGCTGCCAGAGTGTTTATCGTCGCACCCAGATACTGCCGTATGTGGGCGGGTTGGAGGTGGGACTTTGGGTAATTCAGTGAGAATCCCAGATCGCGAAGAAGGTGAATGGTGTGGGACATGTGGGTGGCACACTGCTGGGCTGACTATGCCTGGATGAGCCAGTCGTCCAGATAAGGGTAGACGTGATTGTTTTGTCTCCTTAGGTGCGCCGCCACCGTCGCCAGGCACTTTGTAAACACCCTGGGTGCCGTGGTGACCCCGAAAGGCAAAACCTTGAACTGGTAATGTTGGTTTTGGATGGTGAACCGGAGGTATTTTTTGTGTGACGGGTGCAGCGGAATGTGAAAATACCCATCCTTTAGATCTAAAGTTGCGAGAAAATCCCCCTGACTGAGCAACGGGAGTACTTGCTGCAGGGTCAGCATGTGAAAGTGCTCCGATAGAATGTACTGATTGAGGGGTCTGAGGTCTAGTATGGGTCTGAGGGACCCGTCCTTTTTTGGTATCAAGAAGTACAGTGAGTAAACTCCTGTGCCTCTTTCTTCCACAGGCACGAGCTCGATTGCCCCTTTTTGCAGCATGACGAGGACCTCCTGCTGCAATAAGTGCAAATGCTCGGCGGACATAGGACGGTGTCTTGGGGGTATGTTGGGAGGAGTGGATGTTAACTCCAGACAATAACCGTACTGTATAAGCTGTGTGACCCACCTGTCTGTGGTGATGGATTTCCAGACTGGCAGGAACTGTTGAAGTCTCCCCCCGACCAGTGTTGCGTGGTCGGGGGGCAGTGACAAGGCGTCACTGTTTGTTAGTGGCAGAGGATCTGGAGTGGTTGTTTCCACGACCCCTGCCTTTGGCGCTGTTTCCACGATATCCACCTCGACATTGTTTCGTGTATGTGGTCTGCGTGTTGCCTTTATAGTACTGCGTGGTTTGGGAGAGCTGGCCTCTGGAAACACCTCTAGTGCTTGAGCGACGAAAAGAACCACCCCTGAATTGCTGGGATAGCAGGGCCCCCATGGACTTAGCAGTTTCAGTGTCCTTTTTGATCTTTTCCAAGGTGGTGTCCACCTCTGGGCCTAACAGATGATCAGGGTTTACTGTCCGATTAAGAATGGGGGTCTGTATCTCTGGCTTAAACCCCGAGATTCTGAGCCAGGCATGTCGTCTCAGCATGACACTAGTGTTGACAGCTCTGGCCGCGGTGTCAGCCGCGTCCAGTGCACATTTAATAGAAGCATTGGATATTAGCTTCCCCTCTTGGATGAGCATCTCAGCTGCCTCTTTGTATTCGTCTGGCAGGTGCTGCAACAGGGTCTCCAGTGTGTCATAGTGTGCCCTGTCATACCTCGCTAGAAGTGCTTGTGTATTTTAAATACGCCAGATATTGGCCGCTTGAGCTGCCACCCTTTTCCCTGATGCCTCAAACACCTTAGATTCCTTATCTAGGGGAGGAGCATCACCCGTTGTTTGTGAATTAGCCCTCTTCCGGGCATTTGAAACAACAAGAGAGTCCAAAGGCAACTGTCCTTTGATGTAAGTAGGGTCAGTAGGTGCTGGTTTATACTTCTTCTCAATTCTAGGGTTTATCACCCTGGCTCTGGTAGGCTCCTTAAAAATCTCCCCAGCATGTTTTAAGACACCCTTCAACATAGGCAGAGTCTTGACAGTTCTCTCGGAGACAGAAAAGTTGTCAAAAAGAAAGTCCACTTCAATGGGGTCAGCATGGAGCTGGACGTCATGATTTTTATCTGCCCTTTCAATGAGTGCCTTAAACGCAGCTGAATCCTCTGTAGGCGATGTTTTTACAGCATAGAGTTGTGTCTGGGGTAGAGTGAGGATCACCTGGGTCAGCACCAGCTGCTCAGGGTTCATTGGTATCATCCAGTGTAGACAGGATAGCTGTACTCATCATAATCATCATCACCTTCCCCAGTGTCCACGTCAGAGTAAGTGGGTGAGACATCATGGCCGTGTGGAGAAAGTGGTTCCACAAGAACAGGAGTTGAAGTGGAATGCTTCTTTTTCTATAAAGGAATTTTATAGGACTCCATTGGCTGTTCTGGGGCAGTTTTCCGTTTATGAAGGGAAAGTCTGCCTGTTTCGGCATCGATAAAATCTTCTTGCTGTTCTTCCAATGAAGATTGTCGATGCTTTAAGGCCGGGACCACTGTCGTCGATTTCGGCACCGAGGGCACCTTCTCGGGCACGCTGGCGACCATCCTAAGGGTGAAAGCCTTCGGCGCCACTTTCGGCGGCAACGTGAAGTGAATTGGTGTCGACGCTTTTTGAGGTTTATCGACAGGCTTCGAAGGTGGAGGATCTTTTGGGCCGACCATCGAGGCCTTCTCCTTGATGCGCTTTAGGGAGTCCGCCACCTGCTTGGAGAAAGCGGCGGACGGCCGCGCCGAGTCGACGGGATCCTTCGAGGCACCACTATACGTGGACTCGTGGGTTGTGCCGCTTTTGGCCTTGTCGACGCGGAGTCTCGAGAACCTTTGGATCAACGAGTCCTTTGTTGGTGTCGGCCATCTTCGGCGCAGATTTACTCGGCTCGACGCCCTTGACCTGTGTCTTCGGATCGACAACACCCTTCTGCTTCGTCGGTGCCGACAAGTCCGAGGCCTTCGATCCGACCACAGTAATGCTCACTTTCGGTTTCGTGGGGGGCACCAGTCCTTTCACTTGCGTCGAGACCGTTGTTTTTACTTTCGGTTTCGATTTTGCAGGGTGCGGCTCAATAGCAATGTCCGTAGCCGAGCCCGAAGGCGGGGCCGTAGAACCCATTGGAAGATCTTGGGTAAGGCCTAGTGGCGATCCCTCGACCTGAGCCTTTTGAAGCGTTTCGGCCCCAATGTCAGTCTGAGTTAGCTCTTCGCTCGAGCTATCTTCCATGGCCCCAAAGGCCCCATCGTCAACTCCTACCTAGTCGACGACTTCTTCCGCTTCGTGCATTTCAGCGTCCGCTTAGTAGTTATAGTCGACCTCCGACGCGGGATTCGACAGGTTTTCACTAACTTCCTGGTCAGCTCCCTCATCATCCCCGGCATCGAAAATGTCCACAGGCGCTGGTGCAGTCTGCTGGGTCTCCTGGCGCGCAGCGCGTCAATGCTTAAGAGTCTTCTTGGATCGAAAACGGGAACAAGCCATGCAACTGGCTTCATCATGATCCGGCGACAGACACTTGTTGCACACTGGGTGGACGTCGATGTGGAGATACTTGGAGTTGCACACGGGACATCTCTTGAACGGGCTCCGTTCCATGATGATCAGTCGATAGGGTCTGTGGCGTCGACTGGGCCCTCCTCGTCGAAAGCATGTGGTTCTCTGGAATCCGTCTCGGAACCAAGCTGGAAGAATCAGGCACCGAACGCAAGACTATACCGACGAAAGAAAACTAAAGGCCTTTTGGCCTTAAGAAAGTTTATATCGATTCCGACTAGAGTGAACCAATATACATCCGAACCCAATGGCGGAAAAAAACAATCTGAGGATGGAGTCGATGCTCATGCGCACTGTAGTCCAGGGGAGGAGCCACCTATCTCGTGATACTTCGAAGACTCTTCCAGGACAACAATGTGCGATCATCTGGACCCAACACTAGGCGATCTACGCACAGATATGAATTCAGCAGCCCACATGCCTCGAACATAACAGAATGGCAGAAACCAAAGTAAAATAAGGTAAAAAGAAAGAAAAAAAAGAAAAAGATTAAGGAAGTGAAAAGGGTGAAGTGAAAAGGGAGAAGAAAAAACAGCTATAGTTCCATTATATCATATATCATTTCATATATTATTTGACTGAGGTAGGATTGTTCGCCCCTCTAACTGAAGCCAGGGTCTGGGCCACATCCTCTACCGAGAAGCACATCCAACAACGTCCATACTTCATAATTTTAAGGTGGGTAGGTTCCTGCAAGAAAGCTTGAGCGCCTGCTGCTTTAAATGGATCGATAAAATGCTGAAGCTTCCATCTCTGGTCCACTGTTGATCTACATAAATCTGAACGTGAAACAATCGACAAATTGTCAATTAAGACTGGTGATGTCGGTCGGGCTGCAAAAGAGACAGCTTGTCTGAGGAGGAGGTTTGCGATATATAATCGATATCGTCAGGGTTGTGTTGCTTTGATATTGGGGACAATAGGATTGAAGGGATGCGGATGAGCACGTTGTATTTGTGAGTCCCAGTCCCAATCTCTTAAATCGGGGAAAGCCTTCATGCACAACTGAACCATATATTGCTGGGGGTCAGAGCCTTCTTTGCCTTCTGGTATCCCAAAACTCCTCAAATTGTTCCGCCTGTGTCGGTTTTCAATGTCCTCAATCTTAGCTTGGAGAGATTCCAGTAGGCTCTCATGATTCTCTTTAGACTTAGCTGTTGTCATCGCTTGTTCCTCATTATGGGCAACCCTCTCCTGCAGGTCAGCCACATCGGTTGGAAGGTTACTGATCTGCCTGGAGACCTCAAGTGATTTTTGCATCTGTAAATTATCTGCTCTTGCCTGGGTGTAAGACTTGTGCCACGGCCCATTGAATTTGTAGGACCAACATAATTAATCCTAAAGAAGGTTCTCGTATGCCATCCTCCATATGCCCCCCCCCCCTTAATCACAAGTAGAAGAGACTGATCAGATAGATTCTCTGAAGATATATCAGAGCCAGGATTCGGAGTGAAGCATATATGCAGAGAGTGTGCAACCAGTTGTGCTTGTTGCTGAGGGTACTGTTTTTCCACTTGTGCCCTTGGGAGCATAGCAGACAGCCAAGATAATAAATTTAACTTCTCCCATGAAAGTTATCCATTTCCTCAGCAGGCTACTTTTGGAGACCTGATCTGGCTTGGCATGCTGACTATGCATTCCTAAATTACATTTGCCTGATAAATCTTCATCTAACAGCTCTCAAGGAGCATAGCATGGCAAATCAACATCATTGCTACTCTTCCAAAACATGTGAAAGGTCAAAGAGAGTACTTACATTTGTAGGCTCTGGAGTGTCCTGCACGCCCTCTGAATGAAACTTCTTGAATAGTTGTTGCAGTGCTACCCCCAGATAAATCACCAACCTGAGTCGGGGTTGGGATCGTTGGAGCCAGGTCGCAGAGTGCTATGACCCCCAGCGTCCGCTTGGTAGTGCAGAGGGCTTGATCGTGGCCCTGACACTGATCCTAAATCTGGGGCAGTCAGGGAGATGTAGTTAGCACTGTAGTTGTAGCTGCTGCTGACAAAGCTTCTGCCAACTGGGATTCTTCCACAGGTACCAATTCCTTAGAAAATGCTTCCACAAAATCTTGCGCTGCACCGGTACTTAGCAGCTTCAGGATAGGATGACCAACTTGTGAAGTTGTCGTATCCAAAGGTGCAGGCGACCCAGTTGTTTCCACATCCGCCTGTGGACCACGATTGTCAGCGCAGGTCTTTGTGTCCATAGGGCTTCGCCTGCTCCTTGTGAGGCATTTGTTTTTGGAGGAGCCATTGTAGAGTCCTTGCAAATAAGGTTTGGCCAAAATACACGACTGCAAACAACCAGGTATGTGTGGCAAAAAGTATGCCTTCCACAGAGCTGCAGCATTCAAAAGGTGAGTACCACAATGTTGGCTCCTGCTAACTACAGACCCGCAGAGAAAAGCGCCAAAAAGCAGCAGGAAAAAAACTTGCTGTGAAAAGCACAAGAAAACAAGCAGGAAACAGTGGTACAAAACATCAACGTTTTCGGTGTTCTGCCGCTCAGCTTGCTGTCGAGAAACAATGACCGCAAGGCATCGGTGAGTGGGAAAACATGGTGTGAAGTGAAGCCCTTGGCGGAACCAACAAGACATCTTACTCCAGCCGGAAACACTAGTCATGTTATTACATTTCTACATAGACTTTTGGAAATTTAAGGTGCACCCCCAGAACTTGTCACTGATAATGGTACCCATTTTATTTGCATCACATCAAACATCCACAAGTTGCTCTATATTCTCCCACCTTGAATGGACTAGTTGAGAGGATGAACAGATTCCTCAAGGAGGGAAGCCACTGCCAGGAAGAGGAATGCCAGTGATGTTATTAACGATGACAATGCTTTTGATGGCATAAGTCACAGGATACAGTTTCATCAAACTCAAGTACTATACCACACATGTTCAGGCCATGATACAATGGTACTTCCTGTTCTTTCACCGGTGAGTGTTACCAACAATACATCACCTAGTCACTTTATCTTCAGTATTGGCTCAGATGTGTCGCTATTTTCCTCAGTCAATAACAATCCCAACCACAACACTTCTCTTCTGCTAGGGGTTCATGTAATGTGTCCATGCCCAGATGGTTTAATAATTTTGATGCAAGTTAATTTATTGTGCTCTCATACCGGTTTGCTTTTTTTGTTTGTTTTGTCATATGGGGGAAAGATGACTTACCAATGTGTAATAGTTTGATACGTTCTTGTGCTATGTGTGAAAACTCCTTTGTTATGGACTGTTATGTATGATTTACAATACACACGTCACAAGAGATTTCTTCATGGAGACCTTGTCGACCACTATGGCAGTTGACTCTGGACATCCATGAGAAAGGACTCAAGATGGTCGTAGGTTCTATCCTACAGGAAATAAATCATCGAAGATTTTTTCCTGCTTGCTTCTACCTCTTCACTTCACAGCACCTGCCATGCACGGCCTGAGAGATGAAGATGGGACATGGCAGGCGTTAGGAGATAGCGTGCATGCATGGTCCATAAGTACACACATACATTAGACCAAGTGACGAGCGAGCACAATATGAAAGACAACATGGGATCAAAGTGACGAGAGTGGGAGATCTGCAAGGACATGTTTGTGATTCTGGTGCAATTTCTACTAGGAGGTACTATAATGGGAACAGGTGGTTAACTTTGATTAAGATAATACTATTTATACCGGTTGTTTAAGCTGGATATGGTATTTTATACCAGAAAAAAGTCTGCAGACCAGATCAGCTCGGATTTACGTGTAGAGCAAAGAAATACATACCAATTGAAAAAGAAAAGCCAATTCATTTATCTCAAACTTGCTGAAGCAGTAACTCAAACAGTAACTCAGATTCAGAATACATAGCCGTTCCAAGTGGTAGCGCACAAGCTATTCAGTGTATTTTGAAAGTTACCACATATTCTAAAAAGAAATAATTTTTTCAATATCAAGATTTAAATAAAAAACTATACCTAAAGAGAGTCAGCATTGAATCCTCTCCAAAAAAAGATGCATTGTCTTCATCTACACAGAGGATATCCGCTTTATTTTGAATTGGAGGGTTTGCAGCTTCTTCATCCAAAAGAACCAGCAAGGCCTTAATAGTATCACGCCCACAAGATGCTGTGCCATGGTTTATGGCATGCGTTTTTGGCTGAAAAATACAATAGTTGTTACTTTAGGATGCACCATTACCAAAATGCTAGTTACACCACACCATTGCCTTTTGGCTGGGTTTGCGCTACAGAAACCACATACCTATACATCTCCATTCAGGGTATACAACAATGTTGTGAGAAAGAGCAAACAGACCCTGGCCACACATTCATACCCAGAAAGACTTTGAAACACTGCAGCAACAAATAGTCTGGAAATAAATATATAAAATGTCCATATAAAAAAACAAGAGTACACAATGGCGAACTGCAGAGGGAAGGGGCTCAAGAAGGCCGGTGTTTAAAAGCTATGCCTTGGTTCTTTACTTTCAAACAGTTCTTCATTAAAAACTCTTGTGCATAGAGGTTGATGAGTCAGACTACAATCAATTCACTTCTGTTCAATCTGCCTAGTAGGATCAATAACATGCCAGGTTGCATTAGCCTATGCTTATTTACTGAATTATTTAGCAAGGTGATTTTCTGAACTTTGTGCAAAACCAAATCAATTTCATTACAATGACCAACCTGTAAGCCATTTCTTTAAGGAGGTTATTGAAAGAATTACTATACAGGCGTGTGTCAGAGGGAAGAATTTTGGACAGATGTTTTCAGCAGGGTATTTGTTGATCTTATTAAAAAATGTAGGAGTGATTACACTCTGCATCTTCGTCTGGCAAGAACTAGGGACACAAGCACTGAACTTTGGGTTTCAGAGGCATACCTATAACTCACTACGAAGGTCTTGGACTCTAGTGTTTCCAACTGTACCATACAGCTTTGGTCATGCATTTCACCTACGGTCAAATATCTTAACAGTCAAATATCTTAACAGGATTGCCACTCTAAAGAACTGAGAACTGTGGATTGTATGTCATGGTGATCTAGTCAATCAATCAATGCCAACTTTATTCGATTTTTGTAAAAATCATAAAAGCAAACAATTTAAAACGACAGTATTACATAATTATCTTAAAAAATACGTTTCTCAGGGATACAATGAATGGTACCACCGATAATTTACAGATCCTTTTAATTCTCTCCAGTAAATGTCACATGGCAATTAATTTCCTGAAGTTAGCAATGCTTTTTAAAAAAGATGCTATCGACTTTGCAAAATATTCATTATCTAAAAATTGCAAGGCAAGAATCGCTGGCCTACATTGTCTCAACGCTAACAATCATAAAACAGGTAAGATCCATATTTTTCTTTGCATTACATAAAATTTACAAAATAAAACCACATGCATAGTTGTTTGTTGAGATTGTTTATCACAAGGGCAACTACTTAGTGTAAGAGACCAGTCATTTGGTTCGGGAAAAGTTATCAACCGATGATAGAGACCAAGTCTGAAACGGGTTAAAACAAAATCGATCGAACCTGCTTAATGTACAATTTAAATACATCTGCATGCCATAAGAAGTATGTAGAAGTAATTCGACTGAACCGATGGCTTAACTGCTTCGATAGTAAGTCTACATGCCTCCATGTGTGTCAAACAACATTTTTTAAGATGTTTTCTGGTAACAGATTGTAAAGTCTCAGGGTTGTTAAAATATTCAGAGGGACCAATGTCATAATTTTTTTATGTAATTCAGTCATGGGAACTCTATGGCCAGATCTAACGTAAGACTATCTTTCACTATATCACAATTAAAATTGGTTTTTGGGGAAGTCCAGATCCTGTGACACAACAGGAGCGGTTGGATTATTATTAGGTCTGAAATGTAGGGCAATCTTGGTTCTGAGTGGCATACATAGGTGTAAGTACTATCCTGAACCGCCAAAAGATAATTTAAAAAGGCGTCTGCTTGTTGAATAGATTTAGTATCCAGATAACACCACACACCCGCACCATACATTGCTATGTTGGTACATTTTGCCATATAGATTTGTAGGAGTTACACAGGTGGTTTTCTAGCCAGCTTTCTTGCGAAATTGGTCAGGGCCGTAGTAGCTTTCATAAAAGGTAAGCTCCTATTCTTTACTACCTGGTGCCTTGTCTCCTGGTTGTCGAATAAAATACCTAACTAGGGAAATGTTAGTGGGTTCTACCTTTGTATTACCAATGAAAATGCCCCTGCACCTAGAACTATTTCTGCCGCACTTTATTACAAAGGTTTTACAATATCTTATCAGGATTGCCACTCTAAAGAAAGGAGAACTGTGGCTTGTAGGTCATGGTGAACTTGTCAACAAGATCACTCTTTGGAACTTAGCTTCCATCCACATAACTGCTTTGATGAATGACTGGACTTCTGAAACTCCTGGATGACCCGAATCAAGAGTTCAGTAGGCAAGACTGGCAACTGGGAAATTTAATTGTACTTACTGTGTCGTGGTGCTTAGACCCCTCGGTATCTATCTAACTCCTATTGTGTGCCTCATGGTAATGTTTTTGGCAGAAGGGCCTCATATTTACCAACTATAGCTTTAATTAAGGGAACACAAAATGCTTCCTTTTGCTCCTGCATTGCTGAACGAGAAATCTCTTCACCACTCGATACTAGATGGCCATGCTCAGTCTGATGTTCAAATCAACTCAAATAGGTTGTCCACTTTCCATCATTCAAAACAACAAAAGTCTCCCATCTCGATCTTACCCCCTAAACCAAGAATAGATTGAATAGTAAGCATTCACGTCAACAGCAAGATGAAAAACATATCTAGACTGCCACATACTCCTCAATCCCTGGAGTGACCAGAGTTCAAGTCCTGTGTCACTCCAATCAATCTAGACATTCACTGGGTATGCGACTGCTGCAGAACCTTACTCGGACTTCTTTGACATCAAAGTTTCCCACCTCTTGGCAAAAGTTCTCAATTTTACCAACCCTATCCAGACAACCTCCCACAGCTCACCTCTGCCTCACTTCTGACGATACTTCCCTAATATAATAGAGCCCTAAGAAAAAAAGCATCATTCTGATATTTAAATTCAACTTTCTGGCAACCTACTGCACCCAACACATTGAACACTTCTTGCTATCTCCATCTATATACCCCTCACTATATCAAATCACAAAATCCCACTGCCTTCCCATTCCCAAAAGTATTTCACCATGCCCAGATTCAGATCACATTCCCCTTCCAACACGCAATAACTGACGGATCACTCCTGCCACCCCTTTAACGAAGTGAAATACTCTCAAACATCACCTCATCCAAACTATTCACCGCCTCCCACTACAATCCTCAAGTGCGTGTACTCTACAGCAGGTGCTACAGGAGCTGCCTGGCTCCGGACATCCTCCTGTGCTTTGCCCCAGACTATCACCCGGGATGAATCTACCCCATGGCTGCGCGTGCATGAGCAATCCAAGGATTCCGTGGATCTCCCTCAAATACTGCTCTAACGTCCACTCCTCATTCCCCTTCTCTGACTATCTACACTTACATGAATGTTGTCAGCTGCTTGAGGACAGCATTTCTGTTCTTTACAAACTATAAAGCCTTAAAGATTAAAGGTTAAATACAGAACAGGGTAGAATCATTACCCGGGCTGGGCTGATGCCGGTGGTGAGGCCATTGACTGCACTTTGCTGAACATTGATGATGTTTTGAATCCTCAATTCCAAATCTTGTACAACGTCCATCGCGGCTGCGCAGAATCGATCTCCGCTGCTGCGGCCTCTTATCAAATTCATTTTTATTGTTGATAAAATCCGGGCTACTGCATTTCTGGGAAAATAAAAGCATGCAGTCACTCTCAAATGGATCTTTGCACAAGGTTTTACACACAGCCAGCAGCTCTGCATTTCCACCAGCCACTGATGAATCTGTAGGCACTCACCGAACCTCTCGTGTAAAGCACTTAGAAGAGGTTCATACATTCATTCTACTCACAAATTTAAAAAAAACATGCAGAAATGTCGTCATTTAAAAAATAATGAAATGGTAAGGGTGAGGAAGACTTGTGAAAATAGCTCAGTAATTAAAGCCTTTCACGAGAAGCAAAATTAATGAAATATGGTTTCCTGAACAAAAGACGAGATGACCATTACAACATAACGAAAATGACCACAAACTGCTGGAATTAATAGAAAACACAACATAATGTATCTTCCATATTGCAAATAAGGTTTGATTTCTAGGAATAAACTGGAATGGAAAAAGATTAAGGCAGTCAAGTTCAGGATGTGGATGACATAAAAAAATTGCTAAAATAGAAAACAGCCCAAATGCCTATTCCAAGAAAAGGAAAGTCGGTCAAAAGTGTTTAACAGCAGTCAGCAAAGCGTGCTGGACGATTTCCTCAATTGGAAAACAAGTCAGACTAAATTTCATGAAATTGGTAGCAAAGTGCAATGTGAAGTGACTGCAAGGGTTAAACATAAAGCATGCACGTAGAGTATTCTGGAAACAAGTAAGACAAAGTAAACCGTGGCCTCGTGAACATTTTCCTAATTTTATCGGGGAAATTCGAAAACCTAAATTAGAGTCTATGGAATAAATAGCTCTATGTGAATAATGGGGCGCAGAAGATGGACTGGTTATGCAGGAGTGTGGCTAGAGATCTGGTCGATCAAAACTGAAGAGCGAATGTGCGCGAGCTTCTTTTTAGAGGGCAAGCATTGGCAATGACAGCAGGGTTGTTCTTATGGCGTTGCAAAAAGTCAACGACCTAGTCGCCCACTGCAGAGAAAGCTTTAAGAATTAGACTTCTAACA